>NC_137161.1:65495384-66095384 GCF_951394435.1 Stenella coeruleoalba | reverse complement strand
ATGCAATGGAATATAATTCAGCCTTGAAAAGAAATGAAATTCTGATACATACTACATCATGGGTGAACCCTGAAGACATTATGCTAAGTGAAATAAGCCAGACACAAAAGGACAAATATTGTAGGATTCCACTTATATGATATACATAGAGTAGTCAAATTTATAAGACAGGAAACACAATAGTAGTTAATAAGCCTGGGAGAAAGGGGACTGGGGAGTTACTGTTTAAAGGGTACAGAGTTTCAGTATGGGATGATGAAAAAGTTCTAGAGAGAATGTACTTAATAACACTGAACTATACATAAAAATGGTTTAAAAGGCAAATTTTATGTATACTTTACAAAAAGAAAGAAAGAAAAAAAAAGACAAGACGACTTACAGGAAGGAGTGACAGTTCCTTGAATACCCTTTCCCATCCCTCAGTCTATGTTCCCAGGGATGATCTTTTTATTTCTGTTTTTAGGTGTAGGAAAGACAATAAAAGATTTGGGGAAAGCACATTTTAAACATCTAGGATTCTGCAGTTAGATCGCTTTAGAGACTTTAATTTTTGCTTCACTTTAATAGTTACTAAACCTAATAGTTATTAGTTGTATTATTAGCTATTACACATAATAGTTTAATGCACCAGATTAATAGTTGCCTATATCAAAATTCTAAAGGTACAAAAAAATTTACAGTGAAAAGTCTTCCCCTAACCCCTGTTCCCAGTCACCTAGTTCCTCTCTCCCTGGAGGCCTTCATTGTTACCAGTTATTGTATATCATTCTACATATATTCTAAGTTTTTATTTTCAATTCTTTTCATGGCTTCCTGTCTCATAGTGCTTATAATGTTGTTATTGCTTCATATAGTAACTTTAGTCTTTATCTGACTTCCTGCTATGACCATGAAGATAGAGGCTTACTCTATCTATACAAAAGGAGGTATCTATACATCCTTTTAAAAAGTATGAATTTTTTAAACCATATACAAGTATTATTTCTTAAAAAGTAAAAATAATTAAACTCTTTATAGGGTTTTTATGTAAATAACAAACTAATAAACAAAACTTACTCCAAGAGATTGGAGAGCTAACAGCAACAACAAAAAAAAGCCCTACTCCTCTAGTATCTCAACCCAGCTATGAGCCTACTTTGGATTTAAGCCCTGCAGACTTCCCGGCACATGGAAGCTACTGCTGTTTTTGAAAGGGCATTTTATCATTTAAAGCTGAAGTCACAAGCATGAAGCCCATAAACTACATTAAACCACTAGACATATTTTTTGTCTGGCTTACATAATATTTAAGAAAATTGGAGCCAACAATATGAAAATTGGCAGATTTCTTGATTCTCAAAACAAAAAAATCAGACGATCTGGCAATATGGGGCACACATTCTTATGGGTCAACACTGTTCCCATGAGACAGAGCATGTCTCACATTCCAGTTGGTGACAATCAAGCTCAAATCACTAATACTTGAAGGACCCTAGAAGGCATCTGAATTTCCCACACTAGATTAGAAGGTCAAAATCTAAGTTTTCTTGTCTCATTACCTGATGGGATTCAAGAGTAAGAGTCACTGACAGGACTGGACCAAAACTCTCAAACAGCCTATTCAGAGCTCTAAGGTTACAATTTTTGCTAAATGGCCCAGCATAGACAGTTGACATCTCCATCCACTTGATCTTCATCTATAAGAAAAACAACAGAATAGTAAGGAGGTGGATGTGGAAAGAGAATTAAGTCAAATCTAAAGAAATCATGAGTCAAAACATGGGATAATTCCTTTCAAGGAATTTCTTAACACAAACACTTGCCAAATGTACAAGGATTTGTATACAGGGATTTCATTGCATCATTATTTGGAATAGCAAAAATTTATAAAGTGCAAATGCTGAAAATAGGTATATCATACAATGGAAAACTATGTAGCACAAGGGAAATAAGATTATATAGTGTTATGAACAGATGTGTAAGATATACTGTTAAAGGAATAAATAAAGTTGCAAAACAGTATATATAGTCTGATTCCCATTTTTATAAAAATGAAAATGGTAATATATTGATACATATAGAAAAAATTTAGAGAAGTATACAGTAAATTTAATGAAGCATGTATTACTTTCCTTAATGGGGAGAGATTATAATAGGTCAAATAAATCATCTAGCAGAACCCATTCACTTACTCTTTTGCTCATCTCCTCACTGAGGTTGGGTGGAAAGGGTTCAAGAGAGAACTGCACGATGCTGAAGGTAAACAGGGGGACTTCCACTCTAGCCTGCTCAAGAACCTGCAGAAAACAGCACAGCCTGGATGAAGCAGGAACCTAATAGTCTACTGTGGCTCATGGAGGTGAGCCACAGTAATATAAACAACGGTTGTCTTTTTACCCATATTAAAAAGCAATATGAGGCTGACTTCAAGGTCCAGAAGAAAATGGTGACACCACACAGTCTTGTAGAAAAACCATATAATCAGGAAAGAGAATAAATAGAATCACATATGACCCAGATCTTCAGCATTACTAAGAAGCAGGCTACTACAAGCTTCAAATTACCTCTAAGTAAAGAAACAAGTTAAATTCTGCAAGCCTATGAATAAAGAGAGGGAGAAGAGACACAAGAGACTCTGGGGGAAAAAAAAAAATCAAGGGGCATGGAAGACTTGGATGAAACAAACAAAATCAGCCCCAGCAAGAAAGTACAACAAAATGCCAAAATAATGAACACAGGTCACAACTTTAATAGTTCAGGCACTTAACTACAAGGAAGAGACTTGACAGCCTCAGAGAAGCAGTGCTTCTGGGGAAGAATCAGATATATAGAGAAGAGGCAATACCCTGCTGGAGACACTGCAGTGAAGGAAAAGAAGGAAATAAAGAAATCAGGAGGGAAATTAAGGATCCTGCGGGGGGAAAAAAAAATAAAACAAATACCAGTCCCTCCCAAGAGCATTATAAACTTATTTTTCCCAGCACATCTTTCTCAAAAAAACCCCAACACTTTAAAAAAAGAAAAAGAGAGCATGACATCAGCAAGATAGAGTACAAGGCAGCTTTAAGCCCTCAGTTTTCCATAGACACCGAGTTAACACTATATAGACCAGAATACCTTTGCAACAACTCTAGAGACCAGTTGAGAAGTTACAGCACCCAGAAACAACAACAACAACCAGAAGGGATTCCAGCAAAAGGGAAAGGAAAATATGTAGTTTTGTGTACCCATCCGTCCCTTCCCCTATCTGACCCAGCAGGGCTCAACACAGAGGAAGTTTCTCACACTGGAGATCTTCCCTCTGGACAGAAACAAGAGTGGACCATGCAGCCAATGTCATGGCTAGGCTGGGCACTGCCTGAGGGACTAGTTTCTGTCTCACCTGACTCAGAGCACTGATAGGACTGGCAGCCTTGTCTGGAAGCCACTGAAAACATATGCAATCACCACAGCACATTAGAGCTGCAGTTACAAAAGCAGATGTCAGGAGGAGCAACAGATTGCAAGCTCTGAGGAGAAACAGGGACAAGCTGCTCAGGGAATATGAGACAACTAAAAGCACCTGCACAAGCTCAGAGAAGACACATCCTCAAAGTATGTTCGAGAGGTCCTGAAACCTCAGGCTGAGCTGATTAGTGAAAGTCTTCCCTTCCACCATGCCAGGCACTAACAATTGGAGAGGTAGTTGACAAAAAAAAAAAAAAAAAAAAAGAACTAAAAGAGAACAAAGATAGACAGACAACTAATGAAATCAGGAAAATTATGCATGAACAAAATAAGTATTTCACTAAAGAGACAGCAACTATAAAACAGAACCAGACACACACTGTGGTGGCGGAGGCAATGGCGGTGGGGTGGAGCGGCCGGCCGAGCCCGGGCCAGCAGGGCCACGGGCTGCCAGTGTGCGGTGCCACCAATCCGCCTGCCTGCCCTCTCCTCGTGGAGTGGCGGTGGGGAGGCAAGAAACAGCTACTATTATATGTTGTAAAATGGATGTCTTCTAAAAATTTCCTGAGAAGATGGTGGAGTAGAAGGACACGCACTCATCCCTCTTGCAAGAGCACCGGAATCACAACTAACTGCTGAACAATCATTGATAGGAAGACACTGGAACTCACCAAAAAAAGATAACCCACATCCAAAGACAAAGGAGAAGCCACAATGAGATGGTAGGAGTGGCCCAATCACAATAAAATCAAATCCGATAACCACTGGGTGAGTGACTCACAAAATGGAGAACAATTATACCACAGAAGCCCACCCATGGGAGTGAAGGTTCTGAGCCCCATGTCATGCTTCCTAACCTGGGGGTCTGGAAACAGGAGAAGGAATTCCCACAGAATTAGACTTTGAAGGCTGGCGGGATTTGACTGCAGGATTTCGACAGGACTGGGGGAAACTGAGACTCCCCTCTTGGAGGGCACACACAAAGTAGTATGTGCATCAGGACCCGGGGAAAGGAGCAGTGACCCCATAGGAAAGTGAAACAGACCTACATGCTAGTGTTCAAGGGTCTCCTGCAGAGGTGGGGGGCGACTGTGGCTCACCCCAGGGACAAGGACACTGGCAGCAGAAGTTCAGGGAAGTACTTGTTGGCATTAGCCCTCCCAAGAGTCAGTCATTAGCCCCACCAAAGAGCCCAGGTAGGCTCCAGTGTTGGGTTGCCTCAGGCCAAGCAACCAACAGGGAGGGAACCCAGCCCCACCCATCAGCAGTCAAGTGGATTAAAGTTTTACTGAGCTCTGCCCACCAGAGCAACAGCCAGCTCTACCCACCACCAGTCCCTCCTGTCAGGAAGCTTGCACAAGCCTCTTAGATAGCCTCATCTACCAGGGGGCAGACAGCAGAAGCAAGAAGAAGTATAATCCTGCAGCCTGTGGAATGTAAAACACACTCACAGAAAGACAGACAAAATGAAAAGGCAGAGGACTTTTTACCAGATGAAGGAACAAGATAAAACCCCAGAAAAACAACTAAATGAAGTAGAGATAGGCAACCTTCCAAAAAAAGAATTCAGAATAGTGATAGTGAAGATGATTCAGAACCTTGGAAAAAGAATGGAGGCGAAGAGTAGATGCAAGAAATGTTTAACAAAGACCTAGAAGAATTAAAGGACAAACACCTAGAAGAATTAAAGAACAAACAAACAGAGATGAACAATACAATAATTGAAATGAAAAATACACTAGAAGGAATCAATAGCAGAACAACTGAGGCAGAAGAACGGATAAGTGACCTGGAAGACAGAAAGGTGGAATTCACTGCTGCAGAACAGAATAAAGGAAAAAAGAATGAAAAGAAATGAAGACAGCCTAAGAGACCTCTGGGACAACATTGAATGCACCAACATTAGCATTCTAGGGGACCCAGAAGGAAAAGAGAGAGGGAAAGGACCCAAGAAAATATTTGGAGAGATTATAGTTGAAAACTTCCCAAACATGGGAAATGAAATAGCCAGCCAAGTCCAGGAAGTGCAAAGAGTCCCAGGCAGGATAAACCCAAGGAGAAACACGCCGAGACACATAGTAATCAAATTGACAAAAATTAAAGACAGAGAAAAATTATTAAAAGTAACAAGGGAAAACCAACAAATAACATACAAAGGAATCCCCATAAGGTTAACAGCGGATTCCTTAGCAGAAACTCTACAAGCCAGAAGGGAATGGCATAATATATTTAAAGTGATGAAAGGGAAGAACCTACAACCAGGATTGCTCTACTCAGCAAGGATCTCGTTCAGATTGACGGAGAAATCAAAAGCTTTACAGACAAGCAAAAGCTAAAAGAATTCAGCACCACCAAACCAGCGCTACAACAAATGCTAAAGGAACTTCTCTAAGTGGGAAACACAGAAGAAAAGGACATACAAAAACAAACCCAAAATAATTCAGAAAATGGTAACAGGAACATATCGATAATTACCTTACATGTGAATGGATTAAATGCTCCAACCAAAAGACACAGGCTCACTGAATGGATACAAAAACAAGACCCATGTATATGCTGTCTAAAGAGACCCACATCAGACCTAGGGACACATACAGACTGAAAGTGAAGGGATGGAAAAAGATATTCCATGCAAATGGAAATCAAAAGAAAGCCGGAGTAGCAATATTCGTATCAGACAAAATAGACTTTAAAATAAAGAATGTTATAAGAGACAAGAAAAGACACTACATAATAATCAAGGGATCAATCCAAGAAGAAGATATAACAGTTATAAACATATATGCACCCAACATAGGAGCAACTCAATACATAAGGCAAATGCTAACAGCTATAAAAGAGGAAATGAACAGTAACACAATAACAGTGGGGGACTTTAACACCTCACTTACACCAATGGACAGATCATCCAGACAAAAGATTAGTAAGGAAACACAATCTTTAAATGACACAACAGACCAGATAGATTTAATTGATATTTATGGGACATTCCATCCGAAAACAGGAGATTACACTTTATTCAAGTGCACACGGGACATTCTCCAGGATAGATCACATTTTGGGTCACAAATCAAGCCTTGGTAAATTTAAGAAAATTGAAATCATATCAAGCATCTTTTCCGACCACAACGCTATGAGATTAAGAAATAAATTACAGGGAAAAAAACGTAAAAAACGCAAACATGTGGAGGCTAAACAATGCCTTACTAAATAACCAAGAGATCACTGAAGAAATCAGAGGAAATCAAAAAAATACCTAGAAACAAATGACAACAAAAACACGACGATCCAAAACCTATGGAATGCAGCAAAAGCAGATCTAAGAGGTAAGTTTATAGCAATACAAGCCTACCTCAAGAAACAAGAAAAACCTCAAATAAACAATCTAACCTTACACCTAAAGGAACTAGAGAAAGAAGAACAAACAAAACCTAAAGGTAGTAGAGGGAAAGAAATTGTAAAGATCAGAGCAGAAATAAATGAAAGAGAAACAAAGAAAACAATAGCAACAATCAATAAAACTAAAAGCTGTTTCTTTGAGAAGATAAACAAAATTGATAAACCTTTAGCCAGACTCATCAAGAAAAAGAGGAAGAGGACTCAAATCAATAACATTAGTAAGGAAAAAAGAGAAGTTACAACGGACACCCCAGACATACAAAGCATCGTAAGAGACAACTACAAGCAACTCTATGCCAATAAAATGGACAACCTGGAGGAAATGGACAAATTCTTAGAAACGTGTAGCCTTCCAAGACTGAACCAGGAAGAAATAGAAAAAATGAACAGACCGATCACAAGTAATGAAACTGAAACTGTGATTAAAAATCTTCCAACAAACAAAAGTCCAGGACCAGATGGCTTCACAGGTGAATTCTATCAAATATTTAGAGAAGACCTATCCTTCTCAAACTCTTCCAAAGAATTGCAGAGGAAGGAACACTCCCAAACTCATTCTACAAGGCCAACCATCACCCTGATACCAAAACCAGACAAAGATACTACAAAAAAAGAAAATTACAGACCAATATCACTGATGAATATAGATGCAAAAATCCTTAACAAAATACTAACAAACTGAATGCAACAACACATTAAAAGGATCATACACCATGATCAAGTGGGATTTATCCCAGGGATGCAAGGATTCTTCAATATATGCAACTCAGTCAATGTGATACAACATATTAACATATTGAAGAATGAAAACCATATGATCATCTCAATAGATGCAGAAAAAGCTTTTGACAAAATTCAACACCATTTATGATAAAAACTCTTCAGAAAGTGGGCACAGAGGGAACCTACCTCAACATAATAAAGGTCACATACAACAAACCCACAGCAAACATCTTTCTCAATGGTGAAAAACTGAAAGCATTTCCTCTAAGATCAGAAACAAGATAAGGATGTGCACTCTCGCCACTATTATTCAACATAGTTTTGGAAGTCCTAGCCACAGCAATCAGAGGAGAAAAAGAAAAAAAGGAATACAAATTGGAAAAGAAGAAGTAAA
Organism: Stenella coeruleoalba; assembly: GCF_951394435.1. Lineage (NCBI taxonomy): Eukaryota > Metazoa > Chordata > Mammalia > Artiodactyla > Delphinidae > Stenella > Stenella coeruleoalba. The sequence goes on along the minus strand of NC_137161.1, from coordinate 66,087,442 downwards.
ACTGTCACTGTTTCCAGATGACATGACACTCTACATAGATAATCCTAAAGATGCCACCAGAAAACTTCTAGAACTAATCAATGAATTTAGTAAAGTTGCAGGATACAAAATTAATGCACAGAAATCTCTTGCATTCCTATACACTAACAACGAAAAATCAGAAAGAGAAATTAACGAAACAATCCCATTCACCACTGCAACAAAAAGAATAAAATATCTTGGAATAAACCTACCTAGGGAGACAAAAGATCTGTATGCAGAAAACTATAAGACACTGATGAAAGAAATTAAAGATGATACCAACAGATGGAGAGATATACCATGTTCTTGCACTGGAACAATCAATATTGTGAAAATGACTATACTACCCAAAGCAATCTACAGATTCAATGCAATCCCTATCAAATTACCAATGGCATTTTTTATGGAACTAGAGCAAAAAACCTTAAAATTTGTACAGAGACACAAAAGATCCCAAATAGCCAAAGTAGTCTTGAGGGAAAAAAACGGAGCTGGAGGAATCAGACTCTGTGACTTCAGACTATACTACAAAGCTACAGTCATCGAGACAATATGGTAGTGGCACAAAAACAGACATACAGGTCAATGGAACAGGATAGAAAGCCCAGAGATAAACCCATGCACCTATGGTGAACTAACCTATGGCAAAGGAGGCAAGGATATACAATGGAGAAAAGACAGTCTCTTCAATAAGTGGTGCTGGGAAATCTGGACAGCTACATGTAAAAGAATAAATTAGAAAACTCCCTAACACCATACACAAAAATAAACTCAAAATGAATTAGAGACCTAAATGTAAGACCAGACACTATAAAACTCTTAGAGGAAAACATAGGTAGAACACTCTTTGACATAAATCACAGCAAGATCTTTTTTGATCCACCTCCTAGAGTAATGAAAGTAAAAACAAAAATAAACAAATGGGACCTAATGAGACTTAAAAGCTTTTGCACAGCAAAGGGAACTAGAAACAGGATGAAAAGACAGCCCTCAGAATGGGAGAAAATATTTGCAAATGAATCAATGGACAAAGGACTAATCTCCAAAATATATAAATAGCTCATGCAGCTCAATATTAAAAAAACAAATAATTCAATCAAAAAATGGGCAGAAGAACTAAATAGACACTTCTCCAAAGAAGACATACAGATGGCCAAGAGGCACATGAAAAGATGTTCAACATCACTAATTATTAGAGAAATGCAAATCAAAACTACAATGAGGTTATCACCTCACACTGGTTAGAATGGGCATCATCAGAAAATCTACAAACAACAAATGCTGGAGAGGGTGTGGAGAAAAGGGAACCCTCTTGCACTGTTGGTGGGAATGTAAATTGATACAGCCACTATGGAGAACAGTATGGAGGTTCCTTAAATAACTATGAATAGAATTGCCATATGACCCAGCAATCCCACTACTGGGCATATACCCAGAGAAAACCGTAGTTCAAAAAGACACATGCAACCCAGTGTTCATTGCAGCACTCTTTACAATAGCCAGGTCATGGAAGCAACCTAAATGCCCATCAACAGACGAATGGATAAAGAAGATGTGGTACATATATACAATGGAATGTTACTCAGCCATAAAAAGGAACGAAACTGGGTCATTTGTAGAGACGCAGATGGACCTAGAGACTGTCATACAGAGTGAAGTAAGTCTGAAAGAGAAAAACAAGTATCATATATTAACGCACGTATGTGGAATCTAGAAATACGGTACAGATGAAGCAGTTTGCAAGGCAGAAATAGAGGCACAGGTGTAGAGAACAAACGTATGGACACCAAGGGGGAAAAGCAGGTGGTGGGGATGTGGTGGTGGGATGAATTGGGGGAGCTGGGGATTGACATATATACAGTAATATGTATAAAATAGGTAACTTATATAAGAACCTGCTGTATAAAAAAATAAAATAAAATTCAAAGAAAAAAGAACCAAACAAATTCTGCAGCTGAAAAATACATTAAGTGAGTTGGAAAATTCACTAAAGGGGTTCAACATCAGACTTGATCAGGCAAACTTGAAAACAGATCTTTGAAGTCATTAAGTTAAAGCAAAAAAAAAAAAAAAAAAAGAAGAAGAAGAAAAGGAAACAGAGTCTAACAGCCCTTGGGACACCATCATTAGGACCAATTTACAAATTATAGGAGTCCCAGAAGAAAAGAGAAAGGAGCAGAGAGCTTATTTGAAGAAATAATGGCTGAAAACCCTCCATATCTGAGGAAAGAAATGAACATACAAATTCAATAAGCTGAAAGAACTCCAAGAAAGATAAATCCAAAGACACCCACAGAAAGACACATTACAATCAAATTGTTAAAAGTCAAAATTAGAGAATCTTGGAAGCAGCAAGGGAAAAGCAAATCATCACATACAAGGAAGCTTTCATAAGATTATCAGTGGATTTCTTAACAGAAACCTTGCAGGCCAGAAGAGAGTGGCATGAGATATTCAAACTGATAAAATAAAAAACCATCAACCGGGCTTCCCTGGTGGTGCAGTGGTTGAGAGTCCGCCTGCTGATGCAGGGGACACGGGTTCGTTCCCCGGTCCGGGAAGATCCCACATGCCGCGGAGCGGCTGGGCCTGTGAGCCATGGTCCCTGAGCCTGCACGTCCGGAGCCTGTGCTCCACAACAGGAGAGGCCACAACAGTGAGAGGCCCGCGTACCGCAAAAAAAAAAAACAACAAAACCATCAACCAAAAAAAAGAAAACAAAAACAAAAAACAACCATCAACCAAGAAAACCGTATCCAGCAAAACTATGCTTCAAAAATGCAGGGGAAAAAAAAGTTGAGAAAGTTTATTATCACTAGGCCTGCTCTTATAAGAAATGCTAAAGGGAGTCCTTCAAGACGAAAGGATACTAGACAACAACATGAAAAAGTTTTCCAGTTAAGGTAATACATGGACACATATAATAACCTGTATTAATGTAACTTTGGTGCATAAATTCACTTTTAATTCTTATTCAGAACTTAAATGACAAAAACATGAAAAAAATAACTATATGCCTATGTTAATGGGCATATAACATATAAAGATGCAATCTATGATATCAGTAACAAAGTCGAGGGGGTGGATCTTATAGGAGTACAGTTTTTGTATGCAATTAAACTGCTATCCATTTAAAATGGAATGTTATAATTTTAAGATGTTTTATGTAACTGCAATGATAACTGCAAAGGAAATATCTATAGAACATACACAAAAGGAAATGAGAAGGGTATCAAAGCACGTCTCTACCAAAAAAAAAAAAAAAATCAAAACTCAAAGGAAGACAGTAGAAAGGAGAGGAGGGACAAAAAGCTGTAAGACATACAGAAAACAACAAAATGGAAATAGTTCTTCCAATCTAGTGATTACTTTAAATAGCAAAATGTCAGCAAACTGAATTCAACAGCACATTAAAAGTATTATACACCATGACCAAGTGAGATGTATTCCTGGAATGCAAGGATGGTTCAATGTATGAAAACAATTCCATGTAATATACCACATTAACAGAATGAAAGACAAAACCACATGATCAATCAACTGATGCAGAAAAAGCATTTGACAAGATTCAAACTCTTTCGAGATAAAAACACTCAACAAACTAGAAATAGAAGGAAACTACTCCAACATAATAAAGGCCATATATGAAAAGCCCACAGCTAACATCACACTCAAAGGTGAAAGACTGAAAACTTTCTGTAAGATCAGGAACAAGGATGTCTGCTCTTGCCACTCTATTCAACACAGTATTGAGAGTTCTAACCAGAGTAATTAGGTAAGAAAAGGAAACAAAAGCCATCCAAATTGGAAAAGCTCTCTCTGTTCACATAGGACATGTAGAAAACCCTAACAATTCTACAAAAGCAATGTCAGGACTAAACAATGAGTTCAGCAAATTTGAAAGATTCAAAATCAACACACAAAAAATCAGTTGTGTTTCTACATACTAACAATGAACAATCAAAAAAGGAAATTAAAAAAAAAAATCTCATGTACAATAGCATCAAAAAAGAATAAGATACTTAGGAATAAACCGAACCAAGGAGGTGAAACATTTCTATGCTAAAAACTACAAAACAGGGCTTCCTTGGTGGCGCAGTGGTTGAGAGTCCACCTGCCGATGCAGGGGACATGGGTTCGTGTCCCAGTCCGGGAAGATCCCACGTGCCGCGGAGTGGCTGGGCCCGTGAGCCATGGCCACTGAGCCTGTGCGTCCGTAGCCTGTGCTCCGCAACGGGAGAGGCCACAACAGTGAGAGGCCCGCATACCGCAAAAAAACAAAAAACAAATAAAACCCTACAAAACAATGCTGAAAGAAATTTTAAAAGACACAAATAAAAGGAAACATTCCATGTTCAGGGACTGGAACACACTATTGTTGTCAACAGTATACAAAGCAACCTATGGATTCAATTCAATCCCTATTAAAATCCTAATGTCATTTTTTGCAGAAATAGAAGAAAATCATCCTAAAATTCATAAGGAATCTCAAAGGACTCTGAATAGCCAAAATAATCCTGAAAAAGAATGAAGTCAGATGACACAAACTTCTTGATTTCAAAACATATTAAAAACTACAGTAATCAAAACAGTGTGGTACTGGCATAAAGACAGACAAATAGACTAATGGAACAAAAGAGAGTTCAGAAATAAAGCTCTGTATATATGGTCAAGTGATCTTTGACAAGGGTGCCAAGAACATTCAATATGAAATGGATAGTTTCTTCAAAAAATGAGACTGGGAAGACTGGATATCCATATGCAAAAACGGGAAGTTGGAACCTTATGTCCTGGTAATGATTTCCAGGACATCTTGTTAAGGGAAAAAAGCCAACTGCAAAAGAGTTTATTTATATAGTATGTTAGCTTCTGTGTAAGAAAGAAAACGAAATAAAAAAGCATATATATATCTACTTTTCTTTACAAAAAATGGAACAAAGGAAGGATAAATCAGAAAACAACAATGTTATTTACTTACATGAGATAGGTGGAGGGTGGACTGGGTGAAATAGATATGAGAAGGAATGACACTTCTTTTAGTATACTTGTTTGTGTAGTTTTGCCTTTGGAAGCTTGTTAATGTTCTATAGATCCAAAAAATAAATCAACAAGGATGGAAGAGAGAAAAAAACCCTAAAACTAAAAGCAAATTGAAACAAATGAACCCAACTGTATTCTAAATGCATAAGAGCTAATCTGAAGGGGAGGAAAAAAGGAATCCAGGTAACTTATAAAGGGAGATACAAAGATGAAATGAGGAAAAGCAACGAAGAATCCTGTGCAAGGGCTGAAATTAGAGGTACTGGTATAGACACTTGATTTCTTAAATATTTATTTGTGTGTACATACAAATTTGTGTGTGTGTGTGCGCATATCCTACCTACATGCATATATTTCCTAACTGTCTGCTTTGAGGGTCTAGAAGCAAAGACATCCCAGTAAAAATATGCACATCCAGCATCCAGATCTTGGTTTCAAATACCAAGATGAACCTGACTTTCTTATTGTGCCAGTAGGAAGAAAATGCTCAAAAAAAATTATGGGTGCATGTCACAAGAACAGAGGGGCCAGCTTGAAGGGGCTACTGCTTACCAAATCTGAGAAATGTGTAAACCAAAACAATTTAGTACAATTATAAATTATAAACCACTAAAATAAACAGGAATCCGTGAGTCCACACGGAATGAATGAATGAATGAACAAATAAGGTAAAGGGAGGACTCTTGCTCATTACTGAGTAACAACTAGTTAATATGGAGGAAATATAGAGAGTTGGAAAACCATCATTGTACAATAAAAACTGGCTCACAGTAAAAACTGGTTCAGATGAGAATCATCAGTTTTTGCTAAATATAAGAGGAGGTGGGGATTTTGATGAAAAGCAGGATATTTGCTGTTCTTAAAGTGTATCCTCACATATTATTCAAAGCAAGGGGAAAAAACAGTAACTCTACAGTGGAGAAACTAGACAACACCTTGTTAAGGTCATCAAAATAAACAGAAGAGAGGGACAGACGGACAACATATGCCTCTTGTTGTGGCATAACCTGAATCTAATCATGAGGAAACCCAAAATGAAATTACCAATGTCATGAGACAAAGAAAGATTGAGGAATGGTTCCAGACTAAAGGAAACTAAAAACTGAAATGTCATATAGACATAGGAAGAGAGAGCGAGAAAGTGTAAAAAGTGCAGGAGCAACCCAGCACACACACAACTAATAAAGCAAATGAGGCAGAGTATTAACAGAAGATGAATCTAGATAGAAGGTATACAGATATTCCACCATTCATGCAAGTTTCCTGTAAGTTTGAAATTATTTCCAAATAAAATGCTTAAAAAAAATTACAGAGCCTCTGAACAAGATGACATAAGTCCATGCTTTGATGCATCCCTTCTGCTATACACATATAGCAATGAGAGGTAAAATATAAAAAATATATATATATATAGGAAAACCAAAAAAATATAGTCAGGCTAAAAACCAAGATAAACATCTCCATGAACCAGAAAAAAGAATAGAAATTCAAAGTGGTGTGCAAGGCCAAAGCCACAGGCCTGCTGGAATCCGGAAACAGACACTGGCAGCTGACAGTTCTGCTCCTATGGGGTAATTGAGACTAAAAGTGCTCCACACAAAATTTGAGATAGAAGCCAGACTGGCTAATGGTAGCTAAAGTTGCTGATGAAAAAAAGCTTGATACTTGCATGGGTTGCAAAGGGTTACATTACCCTCTACTCTGAATGCAACCTTCAAAGAGATACTGGGTCACTCACCTCTTTATTTGACAAGCACTTAATAGTTTGACAGTTTTTGGAAGAAGAAATTTCAGTAGCATCTGCCTCCCGAGTCAAGAAAAGCAGCTTCTGGCCCACTGAGTCCAAGCATTCTAAAACACTGTACAGAAGGAGAAGAGATCAGGTAGGAACAACAGTTTTCCCTAACCCAAGAATTACTTCTCTATACTTGCACTGTCTAACCTGGTAGCCATTAGCAACGTGTGGTTATTTAAATTAAAATAAAATAAAATAAAAATTCAGTTCCTTAATTGCACTAGTCACATGTACTATAAGGTCTACATGTATGGACCTTTTTGGACAGCAAAGATATAGAACATTTCCACCATTACAGAAATCATATTGAACATTGTTGTTCTACATTTAGGGAAAGGAAGGATAAACAAAAAATATACTCAAAACTCTTTACCAAAATTTAGGCTAGATTCTAAGGATCTGAAACGTTTACTATGGTATAGAGACAAACCTCTTCTGAGTCTGTTTTTTGTTTGTCTTTTTCCCAATCTGGGCAATACATCAAGGCTATAGCCGACTCTTCTAATCAAAATACTCACTAGTCTATCATCTCCCCTAATGCCACTTAGTTCAATGTATTTCAATGTCTTACTTTTTTTGTAAAGTGAGTTATTTTAAGACCAATCAACAGATTCAGAAAATTAGAAAAACAGATGCTATTTAGGGCAGTACGTGGTATTTTTCCATCCATGGTTTTTCTAATGGAAGAATGTTACTCATATTATTGGTAAATATTTCTCAATAGACTCAAAAGAGGAAAAAAATATTCCAGGTTTTGTTATTAAATAAGAAACCAGATACTCCATTTGTCTTTGCGACCATTTAGAACTGAAAAATATTACCTTGTGTTTAGCTGCTGCACTACTTCTGCTGTATTTCTCGGCTCTAGGCCTGCTGCTTCTAGTTCTTGGTGACTAGCTAGTGCCTCCAGATTTAGTTCTGCAATCTGAAGGAAAATAAAGTGGTAAAATCATTTAATATCTTGCAAAGTATTTGAGGCTAAAAAAAAAAGAAACCAAACAAACAAAAAAACACCCAAACCCCCCCAAAATCCAAGAAAAACCCACTCAAGTGGTGTGCTCTGTTTCTGTAGACAGTGACTTTGCTGTTGCCACAGTCCCAGGCTGGGTTCAATAGTTACCAGATGGTTTCTGGCTGCTTAGCCAAGAATGGCAATCTGTTACCAGCTGCTGATGTTGTGACATGAATATGGGAAAGGGCCAAGTAGGGCTAAGTGAAAAGCAATGGCAATTTTGGCTCATGATTCATTCCAAAGTCACTTAAAACTTACTTCTCTGCAAACATGCAACTTTTGGAAATTATAAAAGAATGGCTTTCATGGCAATATGAAAAAAAGACTTTATTGGACTAACACAAAATCATGAAAAGTATTCTAGTTTATTCTCTTTCCATAAAGTGGGAGCCCATTTGGGAGTTCTGATGTGTAGAGATACAGATATTTTTTTTTACTTAGAATCATTTTAGATTTGCAGAAAAACTACAAAGACAGTACAGAGTTCCCACATATATCCAACTGCCATTTTCAACTATTATTACTATCTTAATTAGTATGGTGTATTTGACACAATTAATGAACCACTATTGATATGTTATTTTTTTTCTTTTTAAAATTTTTTATTGGAGTATAGTTGATTTACAATGTTGTGTTAGTTTCTGCTGTACAGCAAAGCAAATCAGTTATACATATACATATATCCACTCTTTTTTAGATTCTTTTCTGGTATCTTATTATTAACTAAAGTCCATCCTTAATTCAGATTTCCTGAGATTTTACTCAAGTGAGATGCAATTTTTCCTGGAAATCAAGTGGCAGCATAACAAAATGTGACTGTTCTCAAAGTGTGGCTTGAGAACTCCTAGGGGTTCCAGAGACCCTTTCAGGGGGAAGTTTGCAAGGTCCTGTCTTCTCCAACTATATAACACAACAGATTGGACGTAAAAGCAGATATGAGAGAGTCACTAGTCTCCTTAACAGGAGCTTAGTAGCTAGACATTAAAGAGATTTGCAAAATATGTAAAACAATGACACTCTTCCCATTAATTTTTTTGAAAATGCTTTTTTCCATAAAAGTACATTTTTTATGTTAACATGTAATGATTTTTAAAAATATTTTCAACAAATTAGTAAATATAATTTTTCTCATATGTAATTTCTAATATGGTAAATATTGATAGATATGACCCACAAAAACAAAAGCTCTTTGAGGATAAATGGGTACTGAGACCAAGTTTTTAGAACCTCAGTGCAGTGGTTTAGAGCAGGGGTTGGCATATTACAGTCATTGGATCAAGTCCAGCCCAATGTCAGTTTTTTGTAAATAAAGTTTTACTGGCACACAGCTGTGTCCTTTTACTGACATACTGTTATAGCTGCTTTTGCACTACCAACAGCAAGTTGAGTAGCTGTGATAGAGACAGTATGGTCTGTAGAGCCTAAAATATTTACTGTTTGGCCTTTACAGAAAAGGTTTGCTAATTCCTCATGTAAAGCAAAGACAGGCTTTAGAATCTGACAGACCCTGGTTTGAATCCTGGTTCTGCCTCTAATTGTAGGACCCTCAATAAGTTATTAACCTTTCAAAACCTCTGAATGATCATATATATAATAATATCAATAGTTAACTTACAGAGTTGTTATAAGGATAAGATAATGTATATAAAGCATTTTAGAATAGTACACTTCGTAAGATCTCAGTGAATGTTGGCCATTACTCACAAGCCGCATAAGATATTTTACAATGTCTTTCTATCACCATGACACAAAATACTATTCTGGCTTTTTATTATTCTATATGGACTACCATTTATTTCATAATGGGGTCATGCTAGAAAATATCACAAAATGGGACAATCTAATAGGTTAGAATGTGTTTTATAACACAGTCTGTCAGAAACTACATCCTCTTCAATGCCTCCTTTATGTGCTGTTTTAATCCAGGCCCACTGAACTGCTTTTGAAACAATGATATGCTACTCACACCCCAAGAGAGCAAAAATCTATCTAGATTTTTATAATTATCACAATTATTAGCATCAGCTACAATGAATTAAAAGTGGCATGCGGGATCTTTAGTTCCTCAACCAGGGATCAAACCCGTGCGCCCTGCAGTGGAAGTACAGAGTCTTCACCACTGGACCACCAGGGAAGTCCCTCAGCTACAATGATTAACACCACATTATGGTGCTTAATATATTCATGGCACTGTGCTAAGAGCTTTATACTACATAATATCTCATTTACCCTCACCAATATCCCAGAGAAGTGTGCTACCATGTTACAGATCTGGAAACTAAAGTTGATCAGAGAAATTGCCCTAGATAGCATACAGCCAGACCTATTTAAAAACAAGGAAGTCCAACTTCAGAGACTACATATTTAACCACTACATGATGCTAGTGATACAGGTCTTAATTTCAAATACATGTTCACCTTGAATTACACTGCCATTTTTGTAAAGAAAGGTAACAGCAGGATATGGTGGTCTGTGACTCTGTTCTAGTCTCATAATTTTAAGGAAAGCAAAGGTACTAACCTTCTTTGGGCCATATTTGAGGAAATACCGAGCCAATTCAAGGGCTGTTCTAGCATCTTCTGTGGCATCATGACCAAACCTATCTGGACACTGTATATCCTTCCTGGAAAGTCAAGGTAAAATTGACATAACTGGGAGCATTTTTAATGATAGAGTCTTTCATACCAAATATTCTGGCTACATGTAGAATTTCAGCATTCTAGTAATTAGATTTGAGTCACAATCAAGATTCCTTTATTACTTAGTGCCAGGACCTGAAAGGTACTGAGGGTACAGAATGATCAGGAATGGCTTTGTTTACAGCGAGCATATCATCAAAGGCTACTCAATAAAAAGTCTCTGGTCCACTCCCCAACCAACACCTTGTCTCACTTTTTAGACGTAGCTGTTGTTTTAAAGTTACCTTCCAGAAATTTTCTATTATATACAAGTGTCTATTATATATTTAAAAATCCTTTGTTCTTTAAAATCTTAAAAAATACATATGTTTATGTCTATAGATATATCTAAATCTAATCTACATCAATCAATATCTCAGTATCTACGCATCTTGTTCTGCATCTCCATTTTGTTCTCAGTAGCATCTTAGAGGTCCCCTTATTAGCACATAAAGATCTAACAAAGTATTAGTCACGCAGATAACCATAATTTATTTAACTAGTCCTGTAGAATATCTGAATTCTTTTGGGCTATTTTAAATCATACTATAATGAATATCTTTGTACAATATGTGTTTGTACATGATACATTCAATATAGGAACGCTGTTTTGAAATTTTGGGTAACTTTTCTGCCTCTTCTCTGTCTAGTTCTATCCATCAACCTTCAGCTATGAATGCAACTCCTTTTTGTATTCCCACAGTTTTTTCATTTCTGAGTCATAATTCTCTCTGAAGTTAGGATCTCAGAATTCATAATAATATTTATAAACTAAGAAGGAAAGGAGAGAGGCTGAACGTTGCAATATGCATTAAATAAGATACAATATTCTAACTTATGTCCAGTCTATCAGGACAATATTATAATATGCAAACAAACCTACCCCAAAATAACTTTGGCTAAGAACTTGAGCTTAAATCTTCTGCCCTGCTCTCTGACATAAAGCAATGATGTATCAATAACATATGGATGTATCATCTGAGAAGGAAAGAGAATAGAATGAGTAGCATCCTATGCTGAAGGAAAAAACAGGTGGGTTGGGGGACAGAAGGCTTTAGATCTGAGATTAATGAAACAGGCACATATGCTAGATAAACTAAGTCCTAAATCAGATACTCACTTTCAGTGCTCTGAGATCTAAGTCTAAGGAGTGGCCCACTAACACAGCGTTGGGAGGAAGCAGTGCTTTTAACTGTCTCTGTACATCTTTGAGTTTGGTTGTCACTGGGTTAAGAATCTTCTTTGTGATTCCTGAGAAACTTTCAATAAAAAAAGAGAAATGGACAGACCAGGATATTAATAAGCTTTCCTCCCCCGAAAGTCATTTCAAAAAGAATATTTTAAAAAATAAAAAATTAATAAATGCTCAGTGTAACAAGGTTGAAAATCAAATAACAAAGAAGAAATTAAAAACTGCCAGGCTTCCCTGGTGGCACAGTGGTTGAGAGTCCGCCTGCCAATGCAGGGGACGGGTTCATGCCCCGGTCCGGGAAGATCCCACATGCCGTGGAGCGGCTGGGCCCGTGAGCCATGGCCGTTGAGCCTGCGCGTCCGTAGCCTGTGCTCCGCAACGGGAGAGGCCACAACAGTGAGAGGCCCACATACCGCAAAAAAAAATAAATAAAAATAAAAATAAATAACCTGCCCATAATCCCACCACCCAGAGATCATTTTTTACACTTTAGTAAATATTGTATCATATTTTTTGATACATATGTATTCATGTATATGTTTCATTTTTATAATCATGGGTATTCCCTGGCAGTCCAGTGGTTAGGACTCCATGCTTTCACTGCCATGGGCCTGGGTTCAATCCCTGGTCAGGAAACTAAGATCCCGCAAGCCACATGGTATGGCCCAAACAAAAGGAATCATAATGCCTATACTACTTTATAGTATGATCATAACATGTGCTATATATCATGAACAAGTTTTCACATCAATAAATCTATTTCAGCACATCCTTTTAAATGGTTAGTACTCCATTAGATGAATATAACATTCTAACCAACCCCCTACTTTCATTCATATTCCCATGTTTCTGCAACAGTATGACAAATACCCTTATACATACATCTTTGTCACATACGACTGTTCCTTAAAAATACTGTCTAATTGTCATGTCGGCCAACAGGAGTCTTTATCACCAACATGGCCTCTCTGTGCCTAAGTAAGCATGAATTGATAGGTGCAACTACAATGGGCAGCAACGGTAATGTTTCACTGGCTTTTCTTTGCCTAATTACTGTAGTGTGTACATTCTGAAATGACTTGCTAATCTTCGGAAAGACAGAGAAAATTTTTTGAGCTTCCAATTTCTGTTGTGGAAACACTTAGTTTTGTTTTGGTTTCTGAGGTCAAGGCAGATTAAGCTCTAAAATCATCTGACTGCCAGAAGATGATTTACAGATTTTTCAGATGGTGTCTCATCAGACAGCAAAGCTGTTTGGCAGTTACTAGGTAACGATTACAACTGTCAGATTCTATGACAAGGAAGATAATATTCTGGTGACCTAGGTCACAGGAAGATTAGAGAGCAAGAAAGGTAAGAGCATTATACACCAATATTGTGTAATTTCAGTATTAAAATTTCTAGTTGTGGCACCCCAGCCTTTTCTTTGATAATAAATAAGTAGATAATACCTAACTAAACAGAAGCTACAGGCTATTCCTGTTAAGTCTCATTCCACTCTAGCGAGCTGGAGGCAGGGTGAAAAATACCTGGTGAGGTAGTCCACAATCTTGTTGTCAGGTTTAACAAGTTCATCCATAACACAGCAGCCTCCTTCAGCAACCAGTGAGATGCGTGTTAGTTCTCGCCCCTTGGATGTCAGGCACTGAAAGACCAGGATGTAGATAGGCTGCTAACCCGTGGAAACTCTTGCTTCCTCTCATTATTCAAGACTACATCAACTGCCACCTACTCTAATCTACTCTGCGACAATGGCACAGCCTTTTGCTGACTAGAGAATCCAATATGAATGAAATTAAAGCTAAGCAGGCTGCTGAACATTACACTTAAAGTAACCAACACAGTACAATTTCTCTGGGAAGGATGTGCCCGAGAGGGACAGAAATAATAACATCAATTATAATTGTACTATTTACTGTGTACTACAACCCAGTATTATGCTAAGTACCAAAAAAATAATTTTTATTAGCACACTCTATTATCTAACACAATACTAAGCATTTTATATACCACCTCATAATAACCCCATGAAGTAGCCCCTAATATTATCCCTGCTTCACAGAGGGAGAATTAGGGAATTTGTCCAAGGTGACAGGCAAGGCCAGGATACACAACCTGATACGACAGACTCCAAATCCTTAGCTCTTAGCCACTCTGTTCAGTGTCGAGAAACTGTTACTTGAGTACTAAGTGAGAGGGGATACACTGCCTCTGAAAGGAGACTTACTAATTAGACAAAGTAAAACACAAGGGGAGCTTAAGCAGGAAAATCCTACTTCTGATCTTAAACGCGTAAAACTAAGCCAAACCAATGGTAATTCAGGCAAAGTCTTCAAGGCAATAACAACAAAACACTTGTTCAAAAGACAGAAGCAATCAACTTCTAGTAATATTCAAAAATTAGATTAAATATATCAACTAGTTAGAAAACTTATGTGATATTTATTTCTCATCCTGGAGTAAAGATCCAATTTTTCTAAAATGTAATTAAATGGGTCTACTTTCAGTTATTTAAACTGAATACTAGAACTGAACGCACTCAAGAAAACTAGACCCTAGCTTGCAACACTCCAGCTGAAAAATCAAAAGTAGTACTTACCATTTCACAGTCAAGCCCAAAGAGAGGACTATTGTTGGTTATAGAACCACAACATTTTATAGGCACAAAGTTTTCACAGTCAGGAAAACCTAGGAGGAAAAGGAATAAAATATTTGCCTTTAGAACTAGAAATGGTAAAAATTACTCCTGTATTTATCCAGGGGAAACTGAGATACCACATTTGTGGGGACCTTCTCTATGTTAGACACTTGAAATATAAAATTAAATAAGACAATTTCTGTCCTTAATTTCTTCTCCATCTACTCATTTTTACATTTTGGGAGAATAATGTAGGCTGCTGTTAGTGGAGATACTAGGGCCTAGACTTCCTTGCAGTTACCAAGTAACAATTTTTTCCTCCTTATTAGAAATTATAATTAAATTGTGGCTAAATCCAAAGTCACTGGACCTTTCCCATATAGGCACTAAGGAAGGATGAATAAAGTATGCAAATGACTGCATGTGGCATCTTTCTTTCCTAAATAAAACAAGAAAAAGTAGGAATGAGATTCCACCATAGCAGAGATCTAAAAGGATTTCATGGTAGGCAGAATGTTTAACATTCACCATATGCACTCTTGTACTCAACTCTACCCTTAAAATTTCTCCAAGATCTCTCTTTAGAAACGTGCCTCATTTTCTGGAATCATAGCCTGAAAATTCCCTACAGAGGCTCAGATATAGGCTTAAGGTATCCCTTCCATTGTGTACCCTAAGTCAGTAACCAGGCACATTCAGTTCAGAGGCCCAAAAGTGTCTGAATCATTGAAGATTCCTACCTTCAGACAGAGGCTGAAACAGTAAAGGTAATACCTAGATCTTATTTGACAAGAAACTGAGGGGAGTATGAAAAGCTTTGACCAGTTTCTATGTCACAGTACCCTGAAATTTCCAACTGATTACAATTAAAAGAACCAAAATACAGTCTAGACCAGAAAGGAGTACCCCCAAATCCTGGAGACATTATACTTGCTGCCCTCCTTATCTATATTATTAGTACCAATAATAACAAAGAATAACTTTTTAAAGCACTATGTGCCCCATGCTAAGCTCGTTTTGTACATTAAATCAATTAATCCTCATGGCAATACTATGATATATGAACTATTAACTCCCCAAAGACAGCCCAATTAAGAAACAGACAAAGGATCTGAAAAAATATACAAATGGCCAATAAGCATATAAAAAGATGCTCAATATCATCAGCCATCAGAGAAATGCAAACGAAAATCACAATGAGATACTACTTCACACACACTAGGATGGGTATAATCAAAAAGGCAGAGCATAGCAAGTGTTGGTAAGGATGTACAGAAATTGGAACCCTTATACATTGCTGGGGGGAATGTAAAATGGTGCACCTGCTTTGTAAAACAGTCTGATAGTTCCTTAAAGGTTAAACATAGAGTTACTATAGGATCTAGCAGTTCTACTCCTAGGTATATACTCAAGAAAAATGAAAACATATGTCCACACAAAAACTTGTATCTGAATATTCAAAGTAGCATTATTCATAACATCCCCGAGGTGGAAACAACCCAAATGTCATCAACTGATGACTGGATAAATAAAATGTATAACCATACATGGAATATCATTAGAATGAAAATAAATGAAGTAATGATACATGCTACAACACGGATGACCCTTGAAAATTTGATGCTAAGTGAAAGAAGCCAGTTACAAAAGACCACATATTGTATGATTCCATTTATATTCACATTAGGTAAATCTATTAACAGAAAGTAATTAGTAGTTGCCTAGGGCTAAAGGGCACTGGGGGGAAACAATAGTACAGGGTTTCTTTTGGGGTGATGAACATGTTCTAAATTGATTGTAGTGATGGTTGAAAAACTCTGTAAACATGCTAGAAACTACTGAAATTGTATACTTTAAATGGATGAACTGAATGGTAGGTTAATCATAACTCAATAGGGCTTTTTTTTTTTTTAAGGAATTTTAACATGACTGCTGTGATTAAGAGGTAATAAATCAAAGGATTTTTATTAAATTCTTGCTACATAACAGACCAAGGCTCTGAGCCTAGACTTGTCCTATTTATTAAAGAAAATGGGGGTGGGATGGGTGGGAGGAGGATTAGAAGTACCAGAGAAGTGTTAAAGTTTTAAAGACATATTGACTTCTTTTCAATATACTAAGGAATGAAAGAAAAATGAAAAAGGAATAATTTTCCCACAATATTTAAGGTCATGTTCATGTACTACCTAAAATCAATAATGGTACACATCCTACACTTTAGGAAACATTGCCCTGAAAGTATTTCCTCTTTAGTAGAAGATGGAATAAATCACTTGGAAAGCAGCCCATAAAAATGAACTTTCAACAGGAATATTTTTAAATAAACTGATAGATATTCTTCCATTGTTACCAACATCAGGTTAAATCTAAACCAACCTTGTAACGGAAAGTGATATGTTTTCATTTCCTCCTTTGTGAGAAGGCATCTGGTCAAGCTTACTTTCTTAGAGCCATACTTTTTAACGATGGGGTCATTCTGCAGGTTGATGCTGACTTCTGAGCTGGAAGAAGGTAAAGACCCTGAAACAAGGACAATCATACATATGTTAGAATCTGTGTTTAACAGCCCTCAGAGGACATGTCCTTTTAATGTTGTATAGGGTAAGCATGATGAAGATCAAAAGATTTTTAAGACCCAGCCCCAACTTTAAAGGAGCTTGCACTCTCATACACTTATAAAGAACACAAAGAGAAAATAAGTCTCAAATGGGTTATAATAATAAAAGCTATAAAAGGGAAAGGGAGAATATACTGGCTGAGATGGTTAGAGATGGTTCAAGAGAAGAAAAGATTAGCTGAGTCTTAAAGAAAAGGCAGAATTCAGATATTTGGTGTATTAGACCAGTCCGTTACAGTGTCTGCCACTCCTAATAGCCCATTCTAGCTAAATCTACTGCACCCCTAACCACCTGGCTCAAGCACCAGCAGGGGTGCTGGTTCTTTAAGTAGGGCTCGTTACTGATTGGATTAAGAGTGGGGACTTGGCTAAAGAGGGAGCTATCTATAAACTGACCGGTGACTTGATATTCCTTGTCAAGACATGCTCAAAAGGGACAAGGGTAATTAGCTAAGCTGATCAGATTGCTTGCTTCCAGAACTGAACTAGGAAATAAGGAGAACACACCGGTTAGAACAGAAAACAAAGAAGCTAAGATGCCATGAAAGGGATGGAGAACAGCTCTTCACCAGAGGCATTTAGATTCTTGATGACTTTCTAGTCCACATGTCCTTCAAATAATACCCTCTCACTTAAGGTGGCCTCAGTGAGTGCCTGGTCCTTGCAAACAAGAATGCCAAAGAATCAGAAGTAAGGAAAGAGGGCATCCCAGGTAAGATAGAAATGTACAAAGCAAACTTGGTATGGTAGTGACTAGACCAGTCGGGGAGAAAAAAAGGTCTTTGTAGAAGAGCAGTATAAGAAACAAGGTTGAAAGAGGAGGATAAAAGTGAATTGTAGACCACTGCTAATGCCAGGCTCAAGAGTTTGAATTTTAGTCCATCATTTCATATATAAGGTGGAGCAACAGAAAGTTCCTGAGAAGGGAAGTGGCATAACCAAACAGTACTTTAAGAAAGATCAACCTCAAAGATATGTGGAAAATGAAGTAGAGAGAGAAATGAGAAATGGCAAAAAAAAAAAAGAGTCTGGATTAAGATGATGGAGGGAGGAAAAAGGTTATAAGAAAGAAACATTACACAAGAAAAACTGGTAGAGGGACTTCCCTGTTGGCTCCCAATGCAGGGGTCGCAGGTTAAGACTGCACTCCCAATGTAGGGGGCCTGGGTTCGATCCCTGGTCAGGGAACTAGATCCCACATGCATGCCTCAACTAAGAGTTCTCATGCCACAACTAAGGAGCTCCCAAGCCACAACTAAAGGAGCCTACCTGCCACAACTAAGGAGCCCACAAACCGCAACTAAGACCCAGCGCAAACAAATAAATATTTTTTTTAAAAAAAGGAAAAACTGGTAGAGCATAGTGACAGAGTAATTCAGTTCAGTCAACAAAATATTTACTGAGTACTTATTATATGCCTGGTATTGCTCTAGCCAGTAGATTCCCCAATGAACAAAATCAACAAAATTCTCTTAAATTCTAGGTGATCTTAAATTCTAGTTGGGAAAATGGACAATAAACAAACAAATACATAATATAGCAGGTGAGGATAAGGACTATGGAGAAAAGTAAAGGAGAAAAAGGAGGAAAGGGAGTGCTGGGGCAGGAAAAGGGTTAATGTCATATATTTTATAACCAGGGAAGGTCTCTCTGATAAAGTAACATTTGAATAGGTTCTTAATAGCAAAGGGAATGAGCCATGAAGATTGGGTATGGGGAGCCAAAAGAAAAGTAATTCTAAAATTCAATACTGGTGGCTTAGAGAAAAACAGTACCAACAGAAAAGGGGATTTGAAGTTGGGAGTCTGTTATTTAGGGATGAGAAAAATGCTTTTATATATGCTATGATTGAGGGTACAGTGGAGTATCCAGGTAGCAACATCCAGCAGGCAGTTGAAAATGCAGGCCTGGAGTTTGGGATATCAAACCTAAAGACAGAGGAGTTATCCACAGAAGAGTGATGGATAAACTGGGGAAGAACAGATGAATATTTCAAAAGAGAACTGAAGAAAGATCAAAGTATATGGACTATATCTTGGGGACTTCGATATTTATTTAGGTTGGGAAAATGAAGCAAAATCCTTAGGAGGACAGAGAAGTAGCTATAACCCTCTAGCTCCTCAATGCTTACAGGATAAAATCCAAAGTCCTTAGCATAGCATTTACAGCCTGCAAGACAAAGCTTTAACCTACCCCTAAGCCTCATCTCTCACCACTACCCGCCCTCTTATTCCATCTCCACCCCCTAATCACCCTCAACAATCTATATTCTTCAGTCACATCAATTTCTTTTTTCTGATTACATCCTTTCTTTTACAGCTCAATGTCTTTACCTGAGTTTTGAATCTCATAATGACTACTCTGTAATTCACTCAAAGATGTTTAAAATACAGTGGATGTCAAATTAAACAAAGCTGCAGGTCCGATATAGACATCTATTAGAAGGAAAGGGGAACAATGGAAAGGTAGGAAGTTAGAAGCTTTTGAGACAGAAGATAACAGGAAACACAGTCATGGAGGATATGGAAAGGAATCACTAGTTATTCCTCACCACTTTTTCATGTCCCCTCAGTGCAACTATTCAATAATTTAATTATTTCTGAACAAACATACAAAAAGCATTATTGAACAATACTTACCTTACTATGTGCAATGAACTGTTAAGGTCTGTTCCATCACTCACCTCCTCTCCCCCCAAAAGAGAAGGTCAGCTATAACTTGCTAACAGGACACAACCCAGTTTGAAAAACACTGCTATCATGGATATTTATACTTTAGCTGGCCAGCATCCTAATCTGCCACTGTGAGTAGTATTAGTGAGTATCCCCTACATTAGTCAAAGGCAAGATCTTCCTTCCTATGTGTACACTTGTGGGTACAAAGACCCAGTGACAGTTTGAGTCCAGTGTCAGTGATATCCAGGGAGCAGACTTAGCTATCTAACCTAACCAAATGACTTCTGAGGCATGAACCCTGGTTATGTTTCCTGCTATCTAATCCGCCTTGGTACTTACCCATTTTTTCCTTAAAACACACACACACACACACACAAAATTGCTTTTCTGCTTAAGTTACTTATAGTCATACCTTCCATTCCTTTAGGCAGATCCCCAATTATTTGTTTCTTTTGCAGCCCAATGATATCAGCTAGGAAATCAGATGATGGGGGAGGCAAGCAGAACTTCTGAAAATACATAATAGGTTTTTACAAAAATGCTTGAAAACAGTTAAAATACTGTCACCTAGACTTTTATTGTCAGCTCAGTGCTATGAAAGATCTGGACCTTAATTGTTTGCATTGTAAAATGAGGACTGTTTCCTTAAGTTGTAAAAGTGACTAAATAAGTGAAGCCATATTTATCCTACCACAGTTTTCTTTGCTTCTCTAATTACACACTATACAAAAGAAACAAACATTACAAAAATGTATAACTTAGAAAAGCAAAGTTCCTTATATTTTTCAAAGCACTTTCATATCTATTACTTTAGTGGATAACATGCCAGGTAGATGACACAGAAAAGCAAAGAGATTGAGAGTTCAAGTCTCAGGCTCACCTGGGCTTCAATTCCAGCTGTAAATTCCACTTACTAGCTGTAACTTGGGTGCGTTACTCAGTTTCCTTATGTATAAAATGGGAATAAAAAAGTATCTCTTGGGGCTTCCCTGGTGCAGTGGTTGAGAGTCCGCCTGCCGATGCAGGGCACACGGGTTCGTGTCCCGGTCCGGGAAGATCCCACATGCCGCGGAGCGGCTGGGCCCATGAGCCATGGCCACTGAGCCTGCGCGTCCAGAGCCTGTGCTCCGCAACGGGAGAGGCCACAACAGTGAGAGGCCCGCGTACCGCAAAAAAAAAAAAAAAAAAAAAAAAAGTATCTCTTATAGGACTATTGTAAGAATTAAAGATGATGCATACAGTATGATTAATATAGGGCCTAGCACATAGGTAGTGTTCAATAAATGAAAGCAAAAAAAGAAAATGGAGACCCAAGGGGGTTAGGTTAGGGCTCACCAATTCAAATGCTCTCAGGGGTAAATGGATGAAACAGTCTGATAAAGAATGGAAGAGGCTATGGTAAAATGGAGAGCACATGCCTTTCTAAAGACAGCTGCTATTCAGCTCCAGATACTGTTTCAAGGGAAACTAATCTTGTGATGTTGTCAAGAGAAGCCAAAATATATAGGTTTTATGTAAATTTTACAATTTTTGAAAACACCAAAGCCCAAATAAAATGTGACAATATCAACTACAATCTGGGAACTAGACTGCAATCTGGGATTAAGGGTTTTGCCTAGATTACCAAAGAAAAAAATGAGAGAGAAATCTAATTTCAACAATCTAATCTCAGGTATCAAGCGTAATCTTTTTAGCTTTCTAAAACTTCTATTGCTTGTTCAATCAGGTTGCCAAGGAGCACAATTTGAGACATGTGCACTAATCTCTGAGTGTGAGGACCTGACTCAGGTCCGAATACAAAGTTTTCTTAACTTACGTGTCTGAATGCCTTTCGGAGAAGCCCAAACTCCAAATAGAACCTGTAAAAGTGTAGCTGACTCATTCCCTGCAGTATAACAACCACCACGTTGTTCAGGTGGTTTTGGTGAAAAAGTTGGCACCAGCTGTTGAAAAACAGAACCAACAAAGCTAAGACTGATACCGTCAAGTCAGTTACAGACATACAGAAGGGAAGTATGAAAAAAGCACTGAGCAACAGATATTGGAGTTTATCATCACTCACTGACTGCCTGGAAACGGAGAACAGCTATTACTGCACAGAATTCAAATAAAGATCTCCTGAGATTATTATTTATTCCATTCAAATCAAGTATAATACCAAGTGAAACAAAATGCATTCAAATCCAAAATCCTATTAAGATTTGCTTTAAATTGGAACTAATTAAGCTCAGTTTACAAAGGCATATCTTCAAGATCCAAATCTGCTCTACAGTCCTTCCTAAGCCAGTAACGTGACCGGCTTCCAGAAAGCCAGTTCAGATAAAGTGACAGAGCAATGATAGTATCTGTTAAGGCAGAAGCGGGCTTTTGAGGTTTGTAGCCACTCCACCCCCAGATGGAAGTGTACATATGAAAATCTCTCTACTGTGTATTGGTACATACAGAAATGCAATTTTCATTAGACATTTAATAATGGCATTGAGGATATCAGAACAGTAAAATTCTCTTTGCCCTTGATTTGTAAAAGAAGAAAAAAGACTGGGATTCTTAATACATGATTATGTTATTTCAATCAGGTCTCCACTGGAGGTTATAAACAAAATACCTATAGCAGCCAGACAGATACTGTAAATAAGGGAAGCAGGCCAGGTGGGACACTGAAGTGTACCTCTGTAATAGGAGGCCACTATTCAGCTTCAACAAATTGTTGCCATAGGGACAGCTGCCAGAGTTTTTCGAAGTAAAAAATATGGATATAAAGGGATTCCCAATTTAAATTGTTGGCAACTTTGTAAAAAAAAAATTTAGGACGTTCCGTGTGGCAAATAAAAAACGTCAGGTAGACATGGTCCTCTAGATACCAATATGAAACCTCAGGTCTATACCCACCATTTATGTTCTTCTCATACCTAGGTTTAGGAACACTGGATTTGCCCAGAACTGCATACTTCAGCAATTCACATAGCTGGCCATGAGTTATTTCACGGGTATCAGAAAGTAAAATGGTAGATAAGCAGGCTTTCTGCAAAGATAAATCAGAGTATAACAAATTATGATTATAAAGAACATCAAAAAAACACGGCAAATTTTTAAATATTCTAGTTTCTATTATTTTAGCATACTCTAAACATAAGGAGGGTTCTTACTAATTAGAAATGAAGGTCTAAAACAACAACCTGTGATATGACATTATTAATAGGATATTTAATAAACACCGATACAGAACCTTAATTATAGACACTTGGTTATGTGCTAGGGATAGCAGGATGAATAAAACATGACTCATGCTCTCAAGAAGTCCATTCTACTAGGGGGAAAAATGCAGAAACAGGTAATTCCAATATAATGTGGGTGCTACTATAAAGGTAAGGGAGCAAAAGAGGCTAACTAACTGCCTTGGGGATTGGAGAGTTTTGGAGATAGTATCACTGAGATGAAAATAATGGAGTTGAACCTTGAAAATAATGAGTCAGCCAGGTAGGAGGAAACACTGTGTCTAAACACTTAGTTTGGTTTGGCTGGAGTCAAGACTGCATGTTGCAGAGCAATAGAGATATGAGAGAAGAGAGAAGTGGGAGCCAGTTCATAGATGATCAATGTGGTCTAACCTAAGGAGTCAGACTTTAAGCCTCTCCTTAAAATAGCTTTGTACTTAGATATAGTTACTAAAGTAATTCATGCTTGTTAAGTCAGATAATAGAGAAGGGTAAAACAGATAAAACACAACAAATAAGTGAAAATAAGTCACCTGTATTTGTACAATTCAAGTAATACCACTTTCATTTTGGTCTGGGAGGCAGCAGAGTAATAGTGGTTAGGAGTTCAAGCCCTGGAGTCACGCTACCTGAGTTCAAATACCAAGCTCTACCATTTTTTTTTTAATTATTTGGCTGAGTTGGGTCTTAGTTGCAACATGCAGGATCTTCATTGCAGCATGTGGGATCTTTCATTTTGGCGCACGGGCTCAGTAGTTGCGGCACACAGGCTCTCTAGTGGCGGGCAGGCTCTAGAGTGCGCAGGCTCAGTAGCTGCAGTGCGTGGGCTTAGTTTACCTGCAGCATGTGGGATCTTAGTTCCTGGACCAGGTATCAAACCCACGTCCCTGCACTTGAAGGCGGATTCTTAACCACTGGACCACCAGGGAAGTCCCCCAAAGCTCTACCATCTTAAGTGCCTTAAGGTGTTAAGAGCTTAGGGGCAAGTGCCTTGATCTCTCTAAGACTAAGGTCTTTTCATTTATAGAATAACTACAATTCTACCTCATGAGATTACTGGGAAGAGCAATGAGGTACATTGTAAGTGCAATGTACTGAGGCCAGTGTCTGACATACCCTAAGATAAGTACTTAAACACCAGGTATTATTATTATTGCTATTTTCCCCTGTGACTGTTTAAAGCTAATGTTGAACACTTATTATTAGTCATTTACAGTTCTGAGCACTTTATATCTATTAAATCATTTAATTCTTAAGTCTTCTCAAGTGGGCACTACTGTTATCCCCATTTTACAGATAAAGAAATGGAGGAACAGATAAGTGGCAGAACCAAGACCAGAATGCAAGCTACAGATAAAGAAATGGAGGAACAGGGACTTCCCTGGTGGCACAGTGGTTAAGAATCCGCCTGCCAATGCAGGGGACACGGGTTCGAGCCCTGGTCCGGGAAGATCCCATGTGCCGCGGAGCAACTAAGCCCGTGCACCACAACTATCAAGCCTGCGAACCACAACTACTGAGCCCGTGCACCTAGAGCCCATGCTCTGCAACAAGAGAAGCCACCGCAATGAGAAGCCTGCACACCATAACAAAGAGTAGCCCCCGCTCGATGCAACTAGAGAAAGCCCGTGCGCAGCAATGAAGACCCAACGCAGCCAAAAATAAATAAAATAAATAATAAAAAATAAAATTAGAAAAAAGAAATGGAGGAACAGATAAATGGCAGAACCAAGACTAGAATGCAGGCTGCAAAGCCCAAACTCTTTTCATCTCTACTTTATACGTTTCCCAAGGGATTATACATTACATTGTTTTGTAACCAACTCCTGCCACCGAGAAAAAAAAAAAAGCTGGGGCATTCCCTAGCAGTCCAGTGGTTAGGACTAGGCGCTTTCACTGCCATGGCCCAGGTTCAATCCCTAGTCAGGGAACAGAGATCCCACAAGCTGCGTAGCATGGCCAAAAAAAAAATAATCTGTAAATATCTTTCCATATCTGTTAAACATAACAAAAGTCAATGTTAATAATAGTCCACTCTTTCAATTTACTTAAAACATAATTTATTTGAAAAAAATTCCCTATTGATGACACTGTTGTTGTTCTAAAAAATTATGAACAGTATTATGATAAGCATCCTTGTACACCTATTTTCTCAGGATAAATTCCTGGTCAAAATAAGCATGTATATCTTATATTCTGATAATATTGCTAACTCCTGAAAGAATATACCAATTTATATTTACCAAACAAAACTGTATGATATTGATAATGTATGAGTAAGGAATCTATATGGCAGTGAGTAATCATGGTTGCCAAACATGCAATGTCAGAGGCTGAGCAGGGTGAGGAGGGCATCCTATAGGGGAGAAAGCCCAGGACTAGGGGTAGGAACCCAGGATATATATGCAGGACAGTGGCCCAATGTGAAGTGTCAAAGCCTGAGCGGTATGAGGAGGGCATCCATGCAGTGGCAACTGGAGAGCAGTTAGGCTGGCATCAGATGTCAGAAATTGTTTACGGTAAGGAGGGCATCAATGCTGAAGGAAAAAGAGGGCTGTCACCGAATTCAAAGCCTGAAAAGGGTGCGGGTGTCCGTGTGAGAAGGATGAGGGTAGTAGCTTGTCACAGCAGCAATGAAGGCATTCAGATAGGAGAGTGACCTGGTATAAGACGCAGAATGACAAGGGCCCAAGCAGGGTAAGGAAGGTGTGAGGGTGTGGGGCAATGGCAGCAATGGGGGACTGATCAAATATATTGAAGATAATGGGAGTCAGGTTTCTCACTGTTATATAAGGAAGTTATAAATATGAAAAGGGAGAAAACTAGAATGAACCCTGTGGAATTGGATTGGAAGTAAAGATACTGATATGAATTCAGTTTTTCAATATGTATACAGAAAAATATTTAAATGTAAACATACGTATGTGTGTATAAACATATGCACACATATTACCTAGCTCTCTTTTTGGGAGTAGTGACATACCAATAGCAATAAACACATCTAACACCCAGATCTTGATTTCTAAATGTCACTCTCCACTAAAAGAACTAAGTCTCCTGGCAGAAGTAGCCGATTCCAGGGCTGGGGCAGGGAAAGCACAGAAGAGTCTGGAACATTTTTTTGTGCCAGAAAAATAAGGAAATGCTCAAGCATGATGGGGTCATGTTAAAGGGACACAGAAGCTAGCTTAATGGCCAAATCTGGGATATTTTGAGCAGCAAAATACAGTAATGGATTATAACTCAATGAATAAAATAGGTATCCACAAATTCATACTAATAAAAAAATGAATAAACTGCAAGTTTAATGAGGAAGCATCTTCCCACAAAACAACAGAGAAAAAGAGTAACTTTAGAGAAGTTTAGCACACACGTTCTTAATCAAGTTATCAAGGTTAACATCACCAGTAATGGGACAAATCAAACTTGTGTACAACCTGATAAAATACAAGAGAACAGAATATCACTTCTGTGATATTCCTGCCAAAGATGTATAATCTGAATCTAATTAATGAGGAAAAAAACAAACCTAACTTCTACAAAATAACTGGTCCAGGATTCTTCAAAGGTAGTAATGTCACAAATGTCAAAGAAAAGACTGAACAGTTGTTTGGACTGAAGGAGACATGACAACTAACTGTAACACGTGATTCTAGACTTGATCTTAATGCTAAAAAGGACATTATTAGAACAACTGGAGAAACTTGAATGGGGTCTGAGTATTAGATGGTAGCAATATATCCATGTTATTTCCTGATTTTGATGGTTGCATTTTAGTTATGTAGATTGTTTGTAGGAAATATGTAAACACTAAAATATGGGTGGGGGGAGGCATTCTGTTAGAAACTACAGTACTTTCAAATGTTGGCTGGGGGGTAGTTTTTGATACTGTCCTTGCAAATTTTCTTTAAGTTTGTTTCAAAATAAAGTGATGAGACTGTCAACTTCTTTTGACTTTCTACCACGTTAACCTTTAAAAAATTGCTTTGCCAATCGGATAGGCCAAAAAAAAGAAAAAGGAATCCCATTTAAAAAAGTTTTCATAGCACGAATTCCCTTCTATATAACTGATTTATCATTATCTATTGTTTATCTTCTTTCTCTCTCCACTAGTAAAGGTAGTAGTGATCTCTGTTTATTCACTGATGTATCCCAAGTGCCTAGGAAGACAATAGAAATCTAAAGGGATGAAAGGCATTATTTAGCTCTCAATAAATGACAGAGATGATCATCAATCTTATTCTCCTATGGGAATGTAAACTGCACGAGTGCAGGGGATTTTGTGCTTTTATGCACTGGGATACTTCCAGAAGCTAGAGCAATTCCTGGCATACAGAAGACTTCAATAAATATCTGTTGAACGAACATTCTTCTCGTGTGCCAGGCACAATACCTGTTTTAAACCGCCAACATCAGCCCTAAGGTATGTGGTATTGTATTATCATTTGGGAGCTCCAAACTGCCTCGGGCCGCCCATTCGGGATCCCCCGTTGCTCACCTTGGCCTCGGGCTGCTGCCTCTCCTCAAGATCCCAACGGTCTCTCATCACCTCTGACGCCCCGACCAGCTTATTCGGGACCCGCCCCCTCTTCCTGCCCTTCTTGGGGGTCCTCCCGGTCCTTTCCTTCTCTGGCTCCATGAACCTGTGGAGAAAGATCGGTTAGAGATGAGAAAACTACGACGCGCAGATGGCCCGGGCCGTCTCCTGAGTGGGGAGCACAAGGGTTTCGACAGCCTACAACCCTCCTCAGATCCTCTCCTTAATTCAGTTTACGAAGCGCTCCCCGTCCCCCTCGGAAAGGGAGGGTGCCAACGGTCTTCCCCGTTAACGCGGCAAAGAAAACCACGCCGCACCAACCCAAACGGTTTTACAGTTGACGCCGGAGGCCGGATTCGATACGCTTCCCCAACCGCAAACGCGCCTCCGCCTGTTGGAAAAGAGGGAAGGGGGGGCGCTGTCTAGCTGCTTCCCTGCCAAAACCACTCCCCACGCCCCAGATTCCCCGAAGACGCCGAAGAGAAGCAGGGCGGAAAACACCAACAAACGCCGCCGCGCCTCCGGCGGAGCCGACGGTGTAACGCCCTCCGCAGCGGCGCGCAGCTTTTGAATGGACCGGAAGAAGAAGTACAGCGACTTCCGGCAGTTGGGCTGTGAAGAGAAAGGAGCGTCGGGAATGGCAACCAAAAGGCTTGCACGGTACGCTAGGGGCTCCGGGCGGCGGGGGGGGGGGGGCGGGGGTCGGTCCTGGTCCGGCGCTGGCGTCCGCAGTGTCAGCCTCCGTTCTCTGCAGCTCGGGCGTGCCAACCTGTACTGGCCAGCCTAGCCTGAAAGGTCTCTGCCTGGACCTGTCTCGAGCCTCTGGCAGCCCTCTGCGCGAGCGTGGAAGGACCAAGGCTCTCGACTCTGTGCCCTTGAGCCACAGTCTGCCTATACCAGGCCTCGGGAAACTATTAAGAACGACCCTGGAGGGCCGTTCGGAGGTCGCAGGGAGCCCCGGCCGCACTCAACAAGCCGTTCACTCCACGACTTACTCGTGATCCCTTTAATTCACAATGTGAATCATTGTGGCCTTTTTCCTGATTCTTGGACACGCTGTTCACGTTTGTGATTAATAGAAGCAGTGTAATGCATTAGTGAATAGCATGGGTTTCACAGTTGGATGATCCTTGGTTCACAGACTAAATACGTGTTTTCTGGCAAATTACTGAGTTCGTTTTCTCATCCATTAAATATAGGTAGCAAAAGTGACTACTTTGTACAGTTGTTGAGGATGAAAGGAGATCACCATCTTAGTTCAGTGCCTACTATGTAGTGAGCAGTCAGTAGGTGTTACCCATTATTCTCAACTCCCCATCACAGGTCAAACAAAAAACTAGAACAGGAGGTGTCTACCTAGTTAAACTCTACTTAGCACAGTTTTGTCTCAGTTTTACCTCAGTAAGCATGTAAGCTGTTAGGGTAGGGGTTCCCTGGAGAAAGAGAACCAGGCATGGCTTTCTTAACATAAGAGAAGCCATTTTTGGCCGAAGCCATTTTGTAATCTAAGCCTGGACACAATGCTTGTCCTTGAAGAGGTCTCAGTAAGTAATGATCTTAAAGGAACAAAAGAATGCAGAAACGAACGACTGTTAGGCAAGAGAAGCAACAGTGGCAAAGATAATGTATTAGTTGTAAAGACCAATGGTTCTGGGAATTCCCTGGTGGTCCAGCGGTTAGGGCTTCACGCTTCCACTGCAGCCGGCACGAGTTCGATCCCTTGTTGAGTAACTAAGATCCTGCAAGACACGTGGTGCGACCAAAAAAAAAAAAAAAGACTCCTAGTTCTGTTTCAGTGGTAAAGATGAGCCTGAGGTGCTCAACCACCAGATCAGCTGGAACCCAAGGGATGATAATGTTGACCTTTTTTGACCCTCTTATATCAGCTAAAGCTTGGAATCTTTCATGAATATGCATGTACCCTTAGCTGAAAACTTCCCCAATTTTGCAGTTGGGAGAAACACTGCTTTGGAAAGGATCCCCGCTGTTCTACTTACTTGCTGCAAGTAATAAATCCTTCCCTCTCCTGCTCTTTTTTTTAATTAATTAATTTTATTTTATTATTTATTTTTGGCTGCGTTGGGTCTTCGTTGCTGCACGAGGGCTTTCTCTAGTTTCAGAGAGTGATTGCTACTCTTCATTGCGGTGCGCGGGCTTCTCATTGCTGTGGCTTGCCTTGGTTGCGGAGCACAGGCTTTAGGCGTGTGGGCTTCAGTAGTTATGGCACGCGGGCCCAGTAGTTGCGGCTCACCGGCTCTAGAGCACAGGCTCAGTAGTTGTGGCGCATGGGCTTAGTTGCTCCGCGGCATGTGGGATCTTCCCGGAGCAGGGTTCGAACCTGTGTCCCCTGCGCTGGCAGGCGGATTCTTAACCACTGAGCCACCAGGGAAGACCCCCTTCTCCCACTCTTTGCCTTGGTTGTGTCTTTTGGCTTGACAGCCACCAAGAGGGGAGCACAGTTTTCAGGTAACAAGCTCTTCCCTTTCTGTGGACTCAGCATGTTGCCCTTAAAGATCCTTTATCATATATTACCTTTCAGTAGTTTGCTATGGATATCTAGTTTCTTTACCCAGATATTTTAAGCTCCTAGAAGACTGGACCTGCCCTGTCTCCTCTCAGCTGTGCTGTACACATAGCAAGGGCTTGAAAAATGCAAAAGAAAAAATAACTTAGCTTTTCAATGCATCTTTAAAATCACTTGAGTTCCTCAGTATTACTGTAAAATAAGGGGAGCACAAAGAATTGGTCTAAGTTTGCAAATATGCACTTTGAGGCCCATGCAGGTAGAATGACTACTAAAGTCAAGAGTGCAAAGAACCAGTCTAGTTCAATTTCCTCTCAATCACAATACCTCAAACCATTAATAATGAGGGTTATACCATCAGTTAGCTTATATAGGCAGGAGTATGAATGAATTTGTTGAGCATACCTGGATTATTTTACATTTTTAGGCAGCTTGGATTAATTAGAAGAAAGTCAATTGCACCGCCAAATGGAAATCTAGGAAGAAGCAAATCTAGTAAGTAGTGTGCTTCATTTCTTTATTTTCTGTAGCCTTGCATTTTTAACACTGGTAAAAGATAAGGACACTCTGATCTTTTGCAGAGCAGTTGTTTGACTACTTAATTGTCATTGATTTTGAGTCGACTTGTTGGAATGATGGGAAACGCCACCGTAGCCAGGAAATAAGTAAGTCTGAACTTGACTGCAAATGGCCAAAGGTAACACTAGATAAGTTACTTTAAAGTTTATAGATATAAAACAGTTAACAGTTAAAGAAAACAAAATGATCTATGAATTGGTAATTTACTATAAAATCTGACTTGACAAAAAAACCCAAAAACCTAATACCTAATTGTGTCATCATATAAAATAATTGTTTTAGGATTATATACAAAATCTCAATTGCATAGAAGCTGAAAAGAACATAATGCCTTTGCAAAAAGAAGTATGTTTCAATTTTCATATGGTCTTCATATTTAATTATGGAAATATATTCAAGAGTTTTAAGTAGATATACCTGTAACTTGAATAGTTTGACTTATTCTTTGGCATAACTTTTTTTTTTTTTCTTCTTTGGCATAACTTTAACCATTACATTACACTGCTTTGGTCATTTTAATATGCTTTTACTAAAACAATGATTGTTTAATAATGAATGCTATATGATGGTAATATATATTTAATTTAGAGTGATTGCAGCATTAATTTATCAATTGTATATTCAAGTGTCAATTGATGATTCTTTCATGTAGTTGAATTTCCAGCTATATTGCTAAACACATCAACTGGAGAGATTGAATCTGAGTTCCATGCTTATGTTCATCCTCAGGAACATCCAATTCTTTCTGAATTTTGCATGGAACTAACAGGCATAAAGCAGGTATGCCCTTCTCTTTTCCTCATTTCTCTTCTCCTCCTCCCACCCCAACAAAAAAAAAGCAGGCGAGATGCATATATTAAAATTCAGAAATCAGTTTCAAAAAGAAAATAAAAGCTATATGCCATTTGGAATTAGATTTATTCACTGTTAGGAGATATAATGTCCCCTCCAGAATCTTGGAATCTTTAAAAATTAGAAAGAATTGGACTTTCCCGTGGTTAAGACGCTGTACTTCAAGGGCACAGGTTCGATCCCTGGTCAGGGAACTAAGATCCCACGTGGTGTGACCAAAAAAAAAAAAAAGAAAGAAAGAAAGAATAGTGTTATAAAGATGTATATCAATTTCCATACTTTATGGAAATTAAGTGACATCAAATTTCTGTTGATCAAGATATATTTATTGTATTTCTGTGTGATTTAGATTGATCAACCGAATTTTTCTTACCTTGCAGAATTCTAACCATTATATTATTTCTCTCCCATGTGTTTTAACATCTTTTCACTAGATGAACTCTTTGCCAGTTAGAATTTCTTCTTCTTTGTTGTATATCCCCCACACACTGCCTACTTATATGCTCAATAATTATGGAATTCAGTTGTTGAATTCAGATTTTATGACTCTATTCAGGCTCAAGTTGATGAAGGAGTCCCTCTGAAGATTTGCTTATCTCAGTTCTGTAAATGGATTCAGAAGATTCAGCAACAGAAGAAAATTACTTTTGCTACTAGGGTTTCAGATATTTCTACTTCTGAAGTAAAATTATGTGCATTTGTTACTTGGTCAGGTAAAAAAAAAAAAAAGTTGTATCAATCATAAATGAGTAGTGTTGCCACCGTATAATTCTTTATCTCTGGTAGGAATTATACTTGTTAGCTTCCTGGGCCACGAAAAGAAATCTAAGTGTCTAGCAGATGTTAACCAAGAAAAGTAAATTTATTCATATTTTAAATTTTTTAAATGCCTTAAAAATTTAAGCCCTAACTTTAAAGAATCTTTCTAGACTGCTCCTCTCTGTTCTCCTGAATCCAGGCAAAGACTGGTGAAAACTCTTAGCATGCTATTTTCTATAACTTTGAAAAAAAACAGTCCTTATTCAACTCACAACCTTTGCTTTTATACTTTCACACTTCTAATGTAGACATCAAGGAAAAAATGGGCCATTTAAAGTAGACCTTTTCTATGCCCATGTTAGAGCATTCCCGTTAATAGTCATTGATAGCAGTGCTGTGCCATTGATAGCATAGCACTGATAGTCTTGGGTCTGTATGATCAGGCCACTCAAGATGGCTGTTCTCTTGTTCTCTGTACATCCCCTGATTGACCAGTCCCTGCTTTACTTAACACCCTACTCATATGACTGACCTCCCCTCTTAATACATACTTGCCCCTGGCCCCAGCTAGTGATTGTTCTAATCTTTAGATCAGAATATCTCCACCATGATAGCTTATCAAAGGGGCATAAGGGCTTGCTCCTCAGCTGGTTTCCCTGGGAACTCATGAGCCAACCTGATGTCAATTCCCCCGGTAACACTTAGCAGAAGACTGCTGCCATCTGCTTCGCGTGGTGGAGTTTCGCTCCAAGACCTTGCTTCAGACATGTATGATCCCCCTGTTCATTAAATCCTTGATGTCTGTGTCACCGATTCAGGCTCTTCATTCTGTCTTGAGGTTGGGCAAGTACAGGGCTTGCAGGCCTGTGGGGTATAGCCCAAAAGGGTCCCTGTAAGATGTTTGGTTTCTCCATTACATTAATATTTTCTAGAATGTTGAAAGCAGATAATCTTTTCCATCTAGACCTTGTAATGTGACACCTTACTCTTCTTCTGAAGTATCTGTGTTTTAGTGTGTTTTTAAGAAATCATTTTGAAACTTAATTACCAACCTAATTTCTTAATAGTAAGTTTTGAATAATTGTTAGATATTACCAGGGCAATTAAATCTTACTCTTCTTTTATATATTATATAGTATGTTATATATACCATATGTAGTATATATTATATTTAAAATATAGTATACTATTATAATATATGCTTTCATATATTATTCTAAGTCCTGCTATTCTGTTTTATGTCATCTTTCACCATTTTATTTGTAAATGATAGCATAAGTAAAAACTGCTGGCATCATTGACTTTGTTCTATTTTAATATACTTAATGCAGACTGGGACTTGGGAGTTTGCCTGGAGTATGAGTGTAAAAGAAAACAGTTGTTAAAACCTGTGTTCCTTAATTCTTGGATTGATCTCAGAGTAACTTACAAGGTAAGGGTCAAAGATGGGGGCACGTTCACTTTCTTTCTATTAAAAAATGATTAAACTTTATCCCACGCATGGGTATGAGTTTCTACAAACAAAATATTTTGTTTTAAAACATTCACATAAATACTTTTCTTAAAGTATATAGAACAACACAAAAATAAGCACATTCCAAATCTAATAGAATAAAAATTATGAGAAGTAAATGGTTAATACCTAGCCCCTAAGGGACCTCCCTGGTGGTCCAGTGGTTAAGACTCCACACTCCCAATGCAGAGGGCCCAGGTTCGATCCCTGGTCAGGGAGCTAGATCCCACACGCCACAACTAAAGATCTCACGTGCTGCAACAAAGATCCCACAACTAAGACCCTGTGCAGCCAAATAAATATTAAAAAAAACTGTTTTAAAAAAATACATAGCCTTTCAAATAGTAATCATTTTTTAAGACATATTGTCTTTTATTTGACTAGATTTTCTACAGAAGAAAACCAAAAGGACTAAGTGGTGCCCTGCAGGAAGTGGGAATAGAATTCTTGGGACGAGAACATTTCGGTTAGTATAATTTAAAATTTTATTATGTAAGTCATTCTATTTTTATACAGTCTTTCATTTGAACCTCATTTTTTGATGATATCATTAACAAGGAATATGCTTCAGCCTGAAAAAAGCCCTAATCTATACAATTCAAATTGTTTCCAAGATTTTCAAATTACCACTTTCATAAAATATTGTGAGATAAAGACTGTCATGTAGTGGCTTTCTACTTGCTAAAAAGAATGAAAAGAATTAGCCAAATCAAATGGAGATTATAAACAAATGCCCAAATAATACAGTGGACTAGGGAAAGAACTGAGCAAGACTATTAGATTACTCATAAAACATGGTCCCTACAGAATGTTGGTCATATATTATTTTTTAATTTTAATTTTATTGGAATATAGTTGGTTTACAATGTTGTGTTAGTTTCAGGTGTACAACAAAGTGATTCATATATACATATACATATATTCATTCTTTTTTAGATACTTTTCTCATATAGGTTATCACAGAATATTGAGTAGAGTTCCCTGTGCTATACAGTGGGTCTTTGTTGGTTATCTATCTTATATATAGTAGT
Source organism: Stenella coeruleoalba (assembly GCF_951394435.1). Taxonomy (NCBI): domain Eukaryota; kingdom Metazoa; phylum Chordata; class Mammalia; order Artiodactyla; family Delphinidae; genus Stenella; species Stenella coeruleoalba. The sequence continues at coordinate 66,052,763 of NC_137161.1, read as the reverse complement.
GTGTGTATGTTCATCCCAAGCTCCTGATTTATACCTCCCCCCAACGTTTCCCCTTTGGTAACCATAAGGTTTTTTCGATATCTGTAAGACTGTTTCTATTTTGTAAATAAGTTCATTTGTATCTTTTTTTAAAAATTAGATTCCACATATGACCAGTATCATATGATACTTTGTATTTTTCTGTCTGACATACTGCACTTAGTATGATAATCTCTAGGTCCATCCATGTTGTTTCAAATGGCATTATTTCATTCTTTTTTATGACTGAGTAATGTTCCACTGTATATATGTACCACGTCTTCTTTATGTATTCCTATGTTCATGGACATTTAGGTTGCTTCCATGTCTTGGTTACTGTAAACAGTGCTGCACTGAACATTGGGGTGCATGTATCTTTTCAGATTATGGTTTTCTCTGGATATATGCCCAGGAGTGGGATTGCTGGATCATATGGTAGTTCTATTTTTAGTTTTTTAAGGAACCTCCATACTGTTCTCCACAGTGGTTGTACCAATTTACATTCCCACCAACAGTGTAGGAGGGTTCCCTCTTCTCCACACCTTCTCCAGCATTTACTGTTTGTAGACTGTTTGATGATGGCCATTCTTACCGGTGTGAGATGATACCTCACTGTAGTTTTGACTTGCATTTCTCTGATAATTAGTGATGTTGAACATTTTTTCATGTGCTTTTTGCCATCTGTATGTCTTCTTTGGAGAAATGTCTATTTTGGTCTTCTGCCTATTTTTCATTTGGGTTGTTTGGGGTTTTTTTGACATAGAGCTGCTTGAGCTGTTCGTGTATTTTAGAGATTAATCCCTTGTAGGTCGCTTTGTTTGCAAATATTTTCTCCAATTCTGTGGGTTGTCTTTTTGTTTTGTTTATGGTTTCCTTTGCTGTGCAAAAGCTTTTGAGTTTAATTAGGTCCCAATTGTTTATTTTTGTTTTTATTTTCATTACTCTAGGAGGCAGATCAAAAAAAATATTGCTGCAATTTATGTCAAAGAGTGTTCTGCCTAGGTTTTCCTCTGTTTTATAGTATCCAGCCTTGCATTTAGATCTTTGATCCATTTTGAGTTTATTTTTGTATACGGTGTTAGAGAATGTCCTAATTTCATTCTTTTACATGTAGCTGTCCAGTTTTCCCAGCAGCACTTATTGAAGAGACTGTCTTTTCTCCATTGTATATTCTTGCCTCCTTTGTCATAGATTAATTGACCATAGATGCGTGAATTTATTTCTGGGCTTTCTATCCTGTTCCATTGATCTATGTATCTGCTTTTGTGCCGGTGTAATACTGTTTTGATTACTGTAGCTTTGTAGTATAGTCTGAAGTCAGGGAGCTTGATTCCTCCAGCTCCCTTTTTCTTTCTCAAGATTGCTTTGGCTATTCAGGGTCTTTTGTGTTTCCATACAAATTAAAATTTTTGTTCTAATTTTGTGAAAAATGCCATTGATAATTTGGTAGGGATTGCATTGAAACTGTAGCTTGCTTTGGGTAATATAGTCATTTTGACAATATTGATTCTTCCAATCCAAGGACACAGTATATCTTTCCATCTGTTTGTGTCGTCTTTGGTTTCCTTCATCAGTATCTTACAGTTTTCTGAGTACAGGTCTTTTGTCTCCTTGGGTAGCTTTATTCCTAGGTATTTTATTCTTTTTGATGCAATGGTAAATGGGATTGTTTCCTTAATTTCTCTTTCTGATCTTTCATTGTTAGTGTATAGGAATGCAAGAGATTTCTGTGCATTAATTTTGTATCCTGCATCTTTACCAAATTCATCAATGAGCTCTAGTAGTTTTCTGGTAGCAACTTTAGAATTTTCTATGCATAGTATCACATCATCTGCAAACAGTGTCAGTTTTACTTCTTCTTTTCCAATTTGGATTCCTTTTATTTCTTTTTCTTCTCTGATTGCCATGGCTAGGACTTCCAAAACTGTGTTGAATAGAAGTGGCGAGAGCCTTGCCTTGTTCCTGATCTTAGAGGGAATGCTTTCAGCTTTTCATCATTGAGAATGATGTTAGCTGTGGGTTTGTCATATATGGCCTTTATTATGTTGAGGTAAGTTCCCTCTATTCCCACTTTCTGGAGAGCTTTTATTATAAATGGATGTTAAATTTTGTCAAAAGCTTTTTCTGCATCTATTGAGATGATTCTATAGGGTTTTTTTTTTAACTTTTTATTTTATATTGGAGTATAGTTGATTAACAATGTTGTGTTAGTTTCAGGTGTACAGCAAAGTGATTCAGTTATACATATACATGTGTCTATTCTCTTTCATATCCTTTTCCCATTTAGGTTGTTACATAATATTGAGCAGAGTTCCCTGTGCTATGCAGTAGGTCCTTGTTGGTTATCCTTTTTAAATGTAGCAGTGTGTACATGTCAATTCCAAACTCCCTTACTATCCCTCTCCCCACTCACCCCTGCCAATCATAAGTTTGTTCTCTAAGTCTGTGAGTCTGTTTCTGTTTTGTAAATAAGTTCATTTGTATCATTTTTTTTTAGATTCCGCATATAAGTGGTATTTGATATTCATCTTTCTCTGACTTACTTCACTCAGTATGACCATCTCTAGGTCCATCTATGTTGCTGCAAATGGCATTATTTCATTCTCTTTAATGGCAGAGTAATATTCCATTGTATATATGTACCACATCTTCTTTATCCATTCTTCTGTCGATGGACATTTAGGCTGCTTCCATGTTTTGGAAACAACGCTGAACATTGGGGTGCATGTATCCTTTCAGACCATGTTTTTCTCCAGATACCTGCCAGGAGTGGGATTTCTCTATTTTTAGGTTTTTAAGGAACCTCCATACTGTTTTCCACAGTGGCTGCACCAATTTACATTCCCACCAACAGTGTAGGAGGTTTCCCTTCTCTCCACACCCTCTCCAGCATTTATTGTTTGTGGATTTTTTGATGATAGTCATTCTAACTGGTGTGAGGTGATATCTCATCGTAGTTTTTTTTTTTTTTTTGCGGTATGTGGGCCTCTCACTGTTGCGGCCTCTCCCGTTGCGTAGCACAGGCTCTGGACGCGCAGGCCCAGTGGCCATGGCTCACGGGCCCAGCCGCTGCGTGGCATGCGGGATCCTCCCAGACCAGGGCACGAACCCTTGTCCCCCGCATCGGCAGGCAGACTCTCAACCACTGCACCACCAGGGAAGCCCTCATCGTAGTTTTGACTTGGCATTTCTCTAATAATTAATGATGTTGAACATCTTTTCATGTGCCTTTTAGCCATCTGTATGTTTTCTTTGGGGAAATGTCTGTTTAGGTCTTCTGCCCCTTTTTTGATTGGGTTGTTTGTTTTGCTGATATTAAGCCACATGAGCTGTCTGTAAATTTTGGAGACTAATCCCTTCTCAGTCACATTGTTGGCAAATATTTTCTCCTAATCTGTGGGTTGTCTTTTCGTTTTGTTTATGGTTTCCTTTGCTGTGAAAAAGCTTTTGAGTTTAATTAGGTCCCATTTGTTTATTTTTGTTTTTATTTCCATCATTCTGGGAGACAGATCAAAAAAGATATTGCTGCGATTTATGTCAAAGAGTGTTGTGCCTGTGTTTTCCTCTAACAGTTTGATAGTGTCAGTCTCACATTTAGGTCTTTAATCTATTTTGAGTTTATTTTTGTGTATGGTGTTAAAGAATGATACTAGAGACAAATGAAAACAAAAGCACAACGATCCAAAACCTACAGAATGCAGCAAAAGCAGTTCTAAGAGGGAAGTTTATAGCAATACAATCTTACCTCAGGAACCTAAAGCAACTAGAGAAAGAAGAACAAACAAAACCTAAACTTAGTAGAAGGAAAGAATTCGTAAAGATCAGAGCAGAAATAAGTGAAATAGAGATGAAGAAAACAATAGCAAAGATCAGTGAAACTAAAAGCTAGTTCTCTGAGAAGATAGACAAAATTGATAAACGTTTAGCCAGATTCATCAAGAAAAGAAGGGAGAGGACTCAAATCAATAAAATTAGAAATGAAAAAGGAGAACTTAACAACTGACACCACAGAAGTACAAAGAATCATAAGAGACTAGCAACTGTATGCTGATAAAATGGACAACCTGTAAGAAATGGCCAAATTCTTAGGAAGGTACAACTTCTCAAGACTGAACCAGGAAGAAATAGAAGATATGAACAGACCAATCACAAGTAATGAAATTGAAACGGTGATTAAAAAAGTTCCAACAAACAAAAGTCCAGGACTAGATGGCTTCACAGGTAAATTCTATCAAACATTTAGAGAAGGGCTTCCCTGGTGGCGCAGTGGTTGAGAGTCCGCCTGCCGATGCAGGAGACACGGGTTCGTGCCCTGGTCCGGGAGGATCCCACATGCCGCAGAGCGGCTGGGCCCTTGAGCCATGGCCGCTGAGCCTGCGCGTCCGGAGCCTGTGCTCTGCAACGGGAGAGGCCACAGCAGTGAGGGGCCCGCGTACCGCAAAAAAAAAAAAAAACCATTTACAGAAGAGCTAACACCTATCCTTCTGAAACTGTTCCAAAAAATTGCAGAGGAAGGAAAACTCCCAAACTCATTCTGTGAGGCCACCATCACCCTGATACCAAAACCAGACAAAGATACCACAAAAAAAGAAAATTACAGGCCAGTACCAGTGGTGAATACCTGCTCGTGGGTCTCCTATGGGTGACTGCTCTTCACACACTCCCGAGACAGTGGGGGCAGGGCTTGGTGCCTGCTCTCGGATCTTGTATGGGCAGGTGGTCTCCACGCATTCCCGGGACAGCAGGGGCAGGTTTGGTGGCTTCTTGTGGATTTCCTAGGGGTGAGGGCTATCCGCGCGCTCCTGGGACAAAAGGGGCTGGGCCTGGCATCTGCTTGTAGGTCTCCTATGGGCAACCGCTCTCCGTGCACTCCCAGGACAGCGTGTGCAGGACTCGGTCATATATTTTCGAACTGTCTAACAAAATTTCACCTCCTCCCCTGTAAATGTGGGAAATCTTTCATTGGTAAGGCTGCCAGTAGCCTTACCAATGAAATTAGTAGATGATCAGAAAACCAACAGTATGTTCCAATTTCTGCTTAAGTGGTGGTATTTTTTTGCTATATTTCTTTACACTGGTACCACTAAATTCAGTGTTTGATATCTCTTTTCTCAGGGTTGGATGATTCTAGGAATACTGCCCTTCTTGCTTGGAAAATGATCAGGGATGGTTGCTTAATGAAAATTACAAGGTCCTTGAACAAGGTTAGTAGTGTCTTACCTCTTTATTCTGTTATTTCAAACTCCAGAAGTAATCATGGGCAAGTTGAAATGTAGATGTCATGTATGCTATCATTTATAAATCAATCAATGATGACATTTTTCTTTTTTGTCATACAATGCGTACTAAAGAAATTATGAATGCAGAATGTCTAAAGCTGTTGGATTTGTCTGTGAAATCATAGGTTCCCACTAAGAGGAATCCTAACATTTTCACCAGAAATTTGAATATGGATCAAGTTGAAGAAATATCAGCCTGCAACAGTAGCATTCATGATCCCAGCATATATGGTACGGAACCTAAAAATACAATAAAATCCTACGAGAAAGTGCAAATGAAGTCAGTTGATGTGAATTTTCCTATAAAGGTACAGCAAGATCATTTACAACTAAAGGGCAATGTAAAAGCAGGCTGTCAGAATGTCAAAAGCTGTTTATCTCTTTTTAATACTGAGTCCTGGACCTCTCTGGGGCAGTTACAGTCTTCCAGTTTGAATACACCTATGCAGAAGCAAATAAACCAACATCTTGCATTTAATACCAATTCTGAGTCTTCAACAGTTGGTTCAGAATTGATACTGGTTTCAACTACCATTTCATCTGTTAATAATGTTTCTGATATGGAAATGAGTTCTGCTCTTGACAGTTTACCTATGTTGGCTGATTGGGAGGATGTAGCTTTACTGCCATCATCTCAACCTGAGCAGAATATGTATTGTATGCCTCCTATTAGTGACTCAAACTTAGACACTTCATTTAATTCTGGAGAAAGATTAATGGTTTTAGAAAAATCTGAAATGTTAAGTCAAGAAAATTTTGGAGGCACAGAAGAAACTCCTCAAAAATCTGATACCTCTAAGTCTATTGTGTATAAGAGTCCACATACTACTATTTATAATATAAAAGAAGCCAAAGATCCAGGTTCAGATGCTTTTGACTTTAAGTTACCTGAATGTAAATCAAGTAGCTTCAACAGTGTTAGTGCCAATATGTCTCATCCTTTAGTTTTGGGGAAACTTCCTCTTCATTTAGGTGGTGCTAAGAGGAATCCATCCAGTCCCCTACCTTTCCCACCAGCAAAAAAACAGACCTTCACTATTCATGAAGAAAAGCCTACATCATCTAATGGCTCCCCAGGGGGAAGTTCTTCCAGGAAGGTTCTCCCTTCTATCTTAACTTCTACAGTTAATGTACAAGATCCTTGGAAGGGTGGGAAAATAACACCTCCTTTATGCAAGTGTGGCCGAAGATCTAAGAGACTTGTTGCTTCTAATAATGGACCGAACCATGGAAAAGTCTTCTATTGTTGTCCTATTGGGAAGTACCAAGAAAAGAGAAAATGTTGTGGTTATTTCAAATGGGAACAAACACTTCAAAAGGAGACAGCCAACAGCATAGTTCTGTCTCACTCCCCAGGGGGACACACTTTTAACTCTCCAGAAACAAGCCATATTTGTGACAGAAATGTAGATTTTTCTACTAAAAATTCATTGAGACTCAGACCTTCAATGAGGAATTGACTTTTTTTACATGTAAACTATGTTTTTACCTCAATGTGACTTTTACTACAGTAAAGAGAAAAAAATTTGTATAGGGCTACAAGTTGTGAGGACATAGTGTATCTGAGCTCTGTAAGCTACACTGGGGCTATTCAACACATTCTCACACATATACACACTGAAAATAGAAAAAAGAATTTCACAGGCTTCTAATTTCATTCACCATTTATCTGATTTGTCTTCTGTTCATGTATGAATCCTGATTGCCCCTTGAATTCCCACACATTATGAGTATTCTGATAATGTCTTATACTATTTTATTTATATTTCACATATTAACCCATGCCAAATTTATCATACTTTTTTGAAGAGCCACAAATGAAATACTTGGTAAACTGTATTTATTAGATTAAATGTAATAAGCAGCAATACTAGTATATGATATCCTTGTTTCTTTTTATTGAATTATAATTGCCATGCAATATTATATTGGTTTCAGGTGTACAACATATGATACCCTTCTTTTGCAGTTAGACCTTGAAACAAATTTTAAACTATTTTTAATTATTTGAATAAAAATGTGACCAATAAAAATCACTAGACTGTTTTCAGGTAGATGCTTTTGTACTTTGAGAATTATGATAATCTAACATTTTAAGTTTTTCTGAAAACTTTTATAACTTACTTAGTTTTATTTCAACCCTTGAAAATTGGTTCTGATTTGTATGTCAACATATCAGAAGAATTATTCAACTAAGGTTTGAAATCCAACAGGTCAGAGATTCGGTTCAGAAACGCTTCTGTACTGTATGTTTAAAAGTTCCATGGCAGCTGATGGTATTCTGTTTATATTGCCAAATTATAAGAACATTGACACTAATGCAGAGGAATTTACTGAATATTTTAGTTCAGAATTCAGCCTATGATGTTATAACCACAAGATATTTTAAATCAATTAGTTTATAAGCATACTGTCACATTTTGAAATCACCTTTTCATAATCTTGTGGTTTTACAGAGCCTTATTTTATAGATACCATGATAAGTAATGAATTTAAATTGTTTCCCATTCTTTCTTCCTCAGTTCATTTCTTATCTTCCCACTAATAGTCTTTGGCAGCTCTTGAGTAAATTCTACCTGTAGATATCAAGGGAAGAAAATTAGCCCAGAAGTTTTCATCTTTAGACAATTAGTAAAAGTCAATTATATAAAAGTTCTATTATGAACTCTAGGTGGAAGAATCAGGACACCCATTGGGGTGAGTTTTTGGTAACAACCAAAAAAGGGAGAGGGGTATTGTTGATATTTTTCTTGATATTTAGTACAGTAAGTCCCCTACACACGAACCTTCAATTTGTGAACTTTCAAAGATGCGAACATGCATCTGGTTCCAGCAAGGAACCCGAACCTGTGCCATCAGCATCAGGCGTGAGTGACATTGATGCTCGCCCTCTGCCTCCTATTGCTGACAATCCTTCAACTCTACCATCTCCCACCTCTTCTCCCTCCTCCAGTCAGTAACTCTTTTTGCCTATTCACTCGATGCCAGCCCCTGTATGCCAGCTGTTGTACTGTACTACTGTACTTTTCAAGGTACTGTACTTAAGATTAAAAATGTTTTCTTTATTTTTTGTATTGGTTTTTTATGTATTATTTGTGTGAAAAGTATTATAAACCTATTACAGTACAGTACTATATAGCCGATTGTGTTAGTTGGGTACCTAGGCTAACTTTGTTAGACTTAACGAAAAAACTAGACTTAATGAACATGCTCTCCAAACAGAACTTGTTCGAATATAGGGGACTTACTGTATTTACTATAAGTCAGGTAAGCCAAATGACCCAACAAATTAGTTTAAGGGTTTCATTTTAATCTCAAAGATTCTGATTCTTATCCGTGTCATTAGTTTAGTTTGGAATATTTGGTATAGCATGTTTGAGGAGAATGTTCATTAAAATGGAAAAAATAAACAGCTGAAAATTTCCAGAATACTAAGCAAATATTGTTCATAATCAGAATACCTACCTTCCTGGGATGTTTGTAAGGTGCTGTAGCTCTTTTTACATGCTCCTGAATCTCCTTCTTCAGTTGTTCTTGATCGTTTGACTTCTAATCAGGGTTCAGAACAATAAAAGCCTTTACTACCTAAAATAAATATTTGAACACCAGGAAGATGAGTTGTATATTCTTATGTTTTAGTGCGTCTTTTCTTTCTCTTAACTTGGGAATCTAATCTAAATACCTGATGCAGTGGGCCACAGGGTTTATTAGGGTCTGATCCCAGCTCTATGCCCTTAAGCCAGCCAGTTGACTCCCACACCTAGATTTTGTATCTAATACTAGAGCTTCTGGAACCCCTGCTTTGATTATGATCTATACGTGAACCTCATCTAACTACATCTTAAACTCTACTTTCTGACCTGTTTCTGATCATCTCTGCTCTTGACTTCGTGCCTCATCTTTTATCTCCTTCAAAAAAGTTTTCTTTTGGAAACTTGGTAATGCACTAAGCACAGTCTTTTATATAACAACCCAGCCTGATATAGTCTAGCTCATAGGTCACCACCCTCAGTGTGGCCCTAATAAACAGTATTCTCATGGGTTTGCCATATCCTTATTGAAGGGAATAGTTCACTGAGTGAGACCGTCCACTCTTTATTCCATAGACATTTCTGCTGATGCGAGACTATGAAGATTCCAGCAGTCACTTTGCTATTGCTCTGACCCATTTACCTGGCCTTCAGTGATAAGGGTAAAAGTGGTGATGGTCCTTGCTCTATAATTGGCAGAAGACAGGGAAGAATTCATCACTTCATGCTCACAAATCCTGTTCCCCAAAGTTCACCCTTCCTTGAAATGTTTTAGGAAATCCTGCCCAGAAATTTTGGACCTTTACCGGAGAAGACAGAGGCCGTTCCTCATGTGTAGTCCCCTTCAAGAGTGTATTGGAATTCTAAATGTTCTCTCCTGGGGCACTGCCAGCACTGCGATTTACTGCCTTCCCCAGAGGCAGAACTCTAGGTGAGTCAATTAGTATGCACCACCAAATCCAGAATACCAGCCTAGGGTTTGCCATGGAATGATGCTGCCTTGTGGGCATAGTTCAGGAGAGTCACCTGTAAATTTTATGATTAAATATTCAGCACTTAAGAGGCTTAAATCTTTTTGAATTCACAGATTCATGTATATAGCTTGAAGATAAGTTGGCAACATTACCTATCTACCTTGGTCTGGAAGTAAATAGTTGATCAAAAATGGATTATTTGAGAGACTAAGTCACTCAGGACAACTAGTTAGTGAGAAGTGAAGACTTGCAGTTATAAAATTTTCACATTTTGGTCATTGCTTACCAGTGTGCAGTTTTACAACATTTTATGAGCAAATATTTCTGTCTTTACCAAAACACCTTGAAAATTTCTAAATTACATGTGCCATGGAGCAGTTGTGTGTGTATGCATGTATATAATTTTATCCTATCCATTTTTTGACATTTCGTAGAATTTATTTGTATTTATGCCTGCTCTATTTCTTATCAACATTTTTATGAATAAAATAAATTATCCTTGCTATAAGTGAATTGTTCAAAGGCAAATTATTTTAAGAACTAGTGTCTAAATACTGGTTTGCATATTGATGACTTGTACACCTTGGGTAAAGTCTAATTTATCTTTATAAAAGTCTTTATAAACCATTACAGAAAATGATAAATTATTAAGGAACAATCTAACATGGTTAAGAGCATGAACTCTGAAGTCAGACAACCTGGGTTCAAGTCACACTTTGTAATCTCAGGCAAGTTAGGATACCTCTCTCTGCCTCAGTTTCCTTCTCTGTAAAAGGAATTTGTGAGGATTAAATAAGTTGACATAGGTATAGGCCTTATAACAACATCTGGAACATATTAAGTCATTAAAAATATTAGGTATTAGTTGTAGTAATTTCTTTTGCACAGAATTTCAGAAAAACTTTGAAGCCCACTTATGGATTTTAGGTTAAAAAAAATCTTGTACTTCTACTACTGAAACTAATACCTAATATTTTTAATGACTTAATATGTTCCAGATGTTGTTATAAGGCCTATACCTATGTCAACTTATTTAATCCTCACAAGCTTTCATTTTAAGAAATTAAAAATCATTTTTAATTCTATTCTCCAGAGAAAACCAGTAAAGTGGTATAAATTATTCCTGTTTTTTCCCAATACATTTATACTTAAAAATGGAACCATGCTATACATTACAGCTTTGAATCCTTCTCTCTCTCTTTTTTAAAATTTTTTTATTGAAGTGTAGTTGATTTACAATGTTGTGTTAGTTTCAGGTGTACAGCAAAGTGATTCATATTTTTATATATATATATATATATATATATATATATAGACTCATGAAACCCTACTGGTGGAGTTCAGAGAAAAGGGACAAACTTCAATAATCATTGAATCTGTTCCCTACTCTCATTACCCGGAATATTGGAGGCCCTGCCTGGCAAAGGGGGCCTGAAGAGTGGCATGGAACCTTTAAACCCAAACTACCACGTGATCAGCCCAACAGAAGTGAGCTTTGAGGACTCCTGTCTTATTCATAGTTTATTTCCTGAACCCTCTACTTACTGACCGAGCCAGACTACTTCTGGTTACTTAGTTCCTGTCTCAGACCTCGTTCCCACTCCTGATATCTGATGCCAGCCTATCCTCCTCAGCTACACCAAAGTCCATGTTGGTTTCCAGACCTTCTGGGTAAACACGTGAGCCTTCTAGCTGACTTCTGGCGCCCTGTCCTGGTGTGAGCCTGGGTTGCCGGCATTCACACCATCTTTGCCCCAGCGCTCCATGGAAAGGATTCAAATTCTTTATAGTATATATTTTCCGTCTCATTCTGTAGCAGTTCTCTCTGATCAGCATATTTCTATCTGACTTGCATATTTAGTAACATAGTGAATGAATCATTTGGATAATTCTGTTTCAATGAACTACTGTTTAGAAGTATGTTAGACTGCCAACAAACTATAAGATAGAGACGAATCAGTTCTCTTACCTCTCCTCTGATGGGGTCTGGACTGCTGACGACAGCTAACTCTGCAAGTGCAGAATGCTCAGTCAGGGCACTTTCTATCTCAAACGGTCCAATTCAGTAACTGGGAAACAAAACATATGGCAGGACTCTGTAAAGGTGAGCAAAAGGTTAACTCCAGAATACCTACAGTCTGTTAACACAAACATATCCACAGATGAAAATTACCCAGAGGATAATATGATATCATCCACTCTTGCAACAAACCAGAAATGTCCATCCTCATCCATATAGCCCCATCCCCAGTGATATAGAAATTGCCTCATAGAGTTGAAGCTGTTTCTGTAGGATTATCCTATAAAACTCATAATTAATATTATTTTGAATGTGACTCTTCTGTTCAGTTGGATTTTTAAATATTTAAGGAGAAAGAAAAGTTTGGTGTTTTTGAGAATCCTTAGAATGAAGAGGAGCAAGCATGGGAAATAGGGATGAAAGTCTAGCATTGAGCCAGCCCAATAATCAGAGAGGTAAACTGTAATTACAGAGACTAGGCATGCTGCCATCCTGAGAATTTTCTTAGATTGGTCACAAAGTAAATATTGCAGGTGCTCAGAGGAGAAGGCTAAATAAGTCTTTTGCTAATTGGTTAATATCTAAACACTTGCAGGAAAAAAGAGAAGTCAATACTCAGCGTTAAAAGAAAGTACCAAATGAGTCAACAGAGAGGGGTTTTTTGTGTGTTTGTTTTGTATTTGGTTTCGTTTTACACAAAAGTAGAGAATTGATTCTGTAGAAGGAAAGAAAAAGGAAGTATTTTTACATTATGTAAAATCCACTGACAATTAGAACCTGGGCCTTTGATTATACTGATGTAAACTTTTCTGTAATTTGTATACTGTAATTAGAGATGAAAGTTGTTTGCAAACAGTAAGGAGCTTGGGAGAAAGAAAATTACTTAAGCGCACTGCACCATTCTGTCTCTCTCACTCCTTGCATGAAGGGAAACCACTAATCAGATTTCAGGAAAATTATTGGGTGCTGATTTACAGCAGAGAGGATTAATGATATTAAGAGGGCTGTCTTCTTTCTAGGGCCCCCTTCCTCTTACCTTCACGGGCTTGGAGCAGTGATCTAGCCTGGGGGGACCAGCGTGCCCTTCTCTAATAAGCATTTGAGTATTTCTTCAGTTCCCTGTCTGAGGGATTACCGTTCAGGACAATGAATCTCTCAAGAAAAGGCCGAATACCTATCCTAGGTGTATTTTGTGGCAAATAGAGATCGTTACCAAGCACTTTTGAGAAATAAATAGAAAATGAGATGTTATTTAATAAGTCTCTTACCACATAATGTGTAAAAAGGCGAAATGGTCGGTTAGGTAGAACTCAAATGCCAATATCTCCTTGTCTAGCTGGGCCATTTACATCTAAAATCTAGAATGAAACAGAATAATTTATTTAAGGGAATTTTTATTTAATGCCACATCTGAAATCTTTGCACGTTTTGTTTTGTTTTGTTTTTGCCATTTAAGAATGCAGACTTCAGAAAATTTTTAAGTATACTTTAAATTCCTAAGAGAAATGTATTTATTTAAATTCTTACTGCAAAATATATTGTAAAATGCAGGTTAGCAAAATGTGAAAGAAAAATAAAATTTTTCTTTAATTCTATCATCCAGCAATAATCACATTTTGGTAATATCCTTTGAGATGATATAGACATAGAAAAAAATAGGATCACTTTATAATATTAGTGTTTTGCAACCTGCTTTTATCATTTAGCAATACATCTTAATTGTCTTTTCCTTTCAAATAAATATTTCATTACTGGTTTTCAAACTTTGTGAAACAAACAAAGTCTTACTTCAGAAGCCCAATATGAGTAAGTAGGAAAAGGGGAATGTTCTCTGGCTGAGACAGTGGTGGGTAATCCGAAGCCTTGCTCTCTTATCCTCTCGTTCTCTGGTACCTAATAGTAGCTAGCATCCTAAATAATAAATGCTAATGCTCTAACTACTTTATATGTACTATCTTCTTTTGTCCTTACAACAGCCATATCTGGTTAGGAGTATTATTCTCATTTTGTATATGAGGAAACTGCGGCGCAGAGAGTTTACGTAGCGCCGCAGTGCATGATTGAGCTGGAATTCAAATCTCAGCAATCACACTCTAGATCCTATGCTTTTCATCATTATACTTCTCTGTGGAATCTCTCCAGGGAGTTCAATCCATTTTCTAAAAATCCAAATAAGCATTTCTCAGATTGATTGCTCATCTCATATACCAGATTTTGCTCTTACTTTTAGCTGTTTCTAAATATGAAAACTCTACTCTGCTTTTATACACACCCTTCAAACCTGAGATGTAGCTTGTTGGAAAATAAGGGTATGATGTTTATCTGGCCCTTTCCAGAAGGAAAAGCGCTTATGTCCCTAACGAGAAACTTGAAAGGCATTCTAAATGATAAGAACTTATTTTTAAATTCTTGCAAATAAAAAGTATAAATTCCCACCCAGTCATCTAAAGAATTATTTGGTTTCAGGTATCAAGAAGAGATATGTTAAGAGTTCCAATTACTTAACACAGACTACTATTTAATAGATGGGAAAATAGATAAAATATTCTATCTCTGGGGAGAATCTAATTCCTCATTGTTCAAGGGGGTCCTAGAACGTTTAAACATGAAAATTATGAGCTTTGATCTTTGAAGTTGCAAAAATCTGATATCCAGCTGGATAGAGTACATCCCCGAATGTCAGAATGTCACTAAAGATGCTCTTAGCTAGGTAGGGAGGGGCCCAATAATAAAAGCCCATGGGAAAGAGTTAAAAATGAAGGTGGCTGCATGAGGGAAATGCAAAGCAAAACTACAATGAGATGCCATCTCACACCTATTAGTATGGCTACTATCAAAAAACCAAAATAACAAGTGTTGGCAAAGATGTGGAGGAATTAGAACCCTTGTGCACTATTGGTGGGAATGTAAAATGTGGAAAACAGTATGGCAGTTTCTCAGAAACTTAAAATTACTATATGTATAAATGATTCACTTTGCTGTACACCTGAAAGTAACATGACGTCGTAAATCAACTGTACTCCAATAAAAATTAAAAATAAAATAAAATTACCATATAATCCAGCAACTCCACTTCTGGGTATGTACTCAAAAGACTCAAAAGCAGGGTCTCAAAGAGATATTTGTATGTTCATGTTCATCACAGCATTATTCACAATAGCTAAAATATGGAAGCAACCCAAGCACTCATCAACAGATGAATGAACAAGCAAAATGTGGGGTGTGTGTGTGTGTGTATATATATATATATATATATATATATATATATATATATATATATATATATATATATATATATACAATGGAATATTCAGCCTTAAAAGAAAGGAAATTCTGACACATGCTACAACATTGATGAACTTTGTGGACATTATGCTAAATGTAATAAGCCATTTACAAAAAGACAAATACTGTATGATTCCACTTATACATAGTACTTAAAGAGTAGTCAAAATCATAGAGGCAGAAAGTAGAATGGTGATTGTGAGGGGCAGGTGGGAAGAGGAATTAAGGAGTCATTGTTCAATGGATATAGAGTTTCAGTTTTACAATATGAAAAGAATTATGGAGATGGATAGTGGTGACACCTGCACATTATTTAATGCGGTATTATTTAATACCACTGAATTGTGTACTTATAAATGGTAAAAATGGTAAACTTTAAGTTATCTGTCTTTTACCACAAAAAAAAGAAATCTGGATAAATAAGTGGAAGTGGAGATGCTCATGGGGGATGCATGGGGCCATGCATGGCTCATGGGGCCAATCCTCTTGGCCACACGATTTTTGCATTCAAAGATAGTTACTCCAATAAATCACTGGGCTTAAATGAGTGGGGAACTGGTGGTACACTGCAGTTGGGATGGCTGTGAGTATAGCTATGCCCGTGAGACTCTGATAGCCATGCATGTTGGGAATTGTCATCAAGAGAAAACATCTATGTGAAATGCCAATTTTTGATTACTCGTAATGCATATATGATAATGCTTAATTATCAGTATTTCTCTGACCTAAGGCAGCCTATTAACCAATGAACTATTGTTACGTCTTTTTACAGAATGTAACCAATGCTGCTCTACCATCTCTTCTTAGAAAAGTTTTTCAGAGGAAAGGAATTCCAGGGAGAGGTGAATAACAGTGCCTATCTTTTGGACCTTTATTATGTGCCAAGCGCTTTGCTATACTCTTTAGAAATATTACCTCATTAATCCTCACTAGAAACCTATGAAATCAGTTCTGTTATTATTAGGGTTACCAACCATCTTGATTTGCCCGTGACTAAGGCAGGGGGTGTATCCTCAGGATGTGCTACTTTCAGGGCTAAAACGAAATAAGTCCCAGGCAAACTGGGACAAGTTGTTCACCCTGGTCCCTGTTTTACAAATAAAGAAACAGACTTTAACAGCTTAACCAAAGATACTCAGCTAGTGAATAGCAGAGCCAGACCAAAACCATCAGGCAATCCTACCTTTAGACAAGGTTCCATAGCAAAGTGAAAGTGAGGGAAAGGAACCAGCATCTGGTTTATTCCATAAATAGTGACATCAGCAACCAATCTCATCTAAACTTTCTCAAACTTACCTGATTATAAGAATTACCTGAGGTGTTATTAAAACACAGAGTTCAGCATCCCACCCTAAGTTTATTGAATCAGGCTCTCTAGAGAAGGAGCCTGAGAATTTGTATTTTTGACAAGTACCCATGTAATTCTTTATGATCAGATAAACTTGGGAAACATTGGTCTCATCTATGACTAACCCTCAGTTAAGATTGATTCTGAGGTCTCTGTAAACTCATCCATATTGTGTTTTTGTTGCTATTGTTTTCTTTTAGGTATTAGTATAAGTTCCTTTGGCTATACTTAGCTTTGGCTGGGTTGATCCGAGAACAAGTCTAACCCTGTACAAAATGTGCTGATGGGATAATAAGATGCCCCCTAGGGATCAAGTGATGAAAATGGCAGTGGTTACATGACAGCCAGGAACTGGCCAGGCAGGCTTAGGAAGAGAGAGAGAACGCTGCAACCATTGTAAACTGTAGCCTCTTTTGACCTACTTGACCCTTTTAGGAGGTCTGGAGCTCCCTAACCAGAAGGGACAGTGTGGTGTCACAGTTAAGAGTATGGATACTGGAACCAGATTCTTTGGGATTGAATCTCAGCACTAGCAGCTACTAGCTGTGTGACCTTGGGTGAGTCTTTTAACATCTCTGGGCATCATCTGTAAAACGGTTCTAACATTGCCATGTCTCTCATAGGTTCCTTCTGGAAAATAATATTTATAAAATGCTTAGAACTATTTGGCATAAGAACTGCTTTTGAGAGAAAAAAGAGACAAATAAACTAACATTTCTAACCCATTTCCATCTTTATATGGAAGTTAAGATATCATAGAAGTAACATGATCATCACCAAAACTAGGAATGTAAGGGAGTAGAAGCGGGGTAGGTGGTAAACAGATTGGGTTGTTAAATATTTTCCTGGGAAGGGATGTACAAACCTTAACATCAAAAGCAGGAGAAGGCTTCCCATTGAGCCAGGCTTAATTTTCATTCCCTTAAAATTTCCACAGATTAGTACCTAGTTAAGAAGAAGAAAGAGTAAAGTAACATGGCAAATAACTTAAATTTATTCATTCATCCACCATGCATTCATTCAACAAATATTTATTCAGAACTTACTGTGAATCAGGCTCAAAATAAAACAAATTCTATGCTCTCATGAAGTATAGAGATAGACACTAAACAAATATAATAAAGTTATAACACTAAGTAAATTTATAATTGCTAAAATATCCACATTTATGAAAACATTTGTACTCAAATTCGCATGATACTTGTTATGCTGTTTCTATTTAATACGTCAATTTTTGTTTTTATTTTATTTTTGGTATTCTAATTTTTGACCAGGTACTACTTTCTCATGGTTCATAAATTGAAGCATTATAAAAAGACACACTGAAAAATTTCTTTCAGCCTTTCCCTTATCTGCTCCATTTTATCCCTCCCTTTCCTACATAATAACCACTTTTGTTATTATGTCATTCATTTCCTCTAGAATTTCTTCTTATTTCTACGAGCTCTTTAGATAAACCTTTTTAGAGTGTGCTTATCAAGGAGTTTTCCAGCAAACTTAATATTTCAAGTAACAAGGAGCTCAGCATTTTCTATTTTTAAAGTAGCCCTAAGAAATTTCCTCATTACATAAGGGGAGATCTTTTTGTAGATCTAGTATTTTTTAATTAAAAAAATTTTTAATGCCCTGGTCCTGATCAATTATATAGTGGCTTTCCTCAATGAATGGCTGTTTAAACTGTATCTGTTACAGAGCTTTTTTGCAACTATCTTCCCTCAAGTTTTTTTTTTTTTTTAACTGTTCTTCTAATCACGCCACTCCCTCCCTATCCCTCAACCACAAAGATATAATAAACACTTTGGTTTTTATTCATCTGACTGAATTGAGTCCAGCCCTGTCTTTTCAGTGAAGTCTGTATACCGTTTCAGTCTGTCCATATCCTTCGTGGATATCCAGACCTGTCCTGTTTCTCCATTGTTCAGTCACTTCAGAGTTGACTGACTCCCCAGCACTTACACAGTGCTTTAAGCTCTTGAACTTACAGTTTCTCAGAAGATAGATAACGAGTTAAATTTAGGAGGAAAATGGAGAAAAAAATAGAAATTAGGGTTATTTCTAGTGAAATTTCATACAAAATGTTTTCGTTTTTCCCCCAACTCCCTTCTCCAATACAAACTAAACAAAACATTCTACCATAAATTGACTCCCGAAACACCAGTTTTTATTTTTTTTCTTTTTCTCCCTTTTATTTGGGGCGGGGGTGGGGTGGGGGCGGGGGCGTGATTTGTTGCAGAGAAAAGCCATGCCATCCCTAGGGAAGGTACCACATAATATGTTAAATCAGTGATGAAAGGTTTACCAATTGTCTGGTTAAATTGTGGAGTATTTATACAATAGAACACTCTACAGTTGTTAAGAAAAAAGAAGCTCCTGGACTGTACTGTTCAATAGCACTTTTTGTTATGATAGACATTTCTATGCTGAGCTGTCCACTATTGTATCCTCTAGCCCTGTGTGGCTGTTGAGCACTTGAAGCATGACTAGTGCAACTGAGGCCCTGAGTTTTTTTCATTGAGATATAATTGACTTATAATGTTGTATTAGTTTTAGGTTTACAACGTTAATGATTTGATGTTTGTATATAGTGAACTGACCAGCACAAGTCTAGTTAACATCTCTTACCCTACGTATTTACAAGACTGTTTTTTCTTGTGATGAGAACTTTTAATATCTACTCCCTTAGCAACTTCAAATATGCAACACAGTAAGTCCCCTGCATACGAACCTTCAAACTGCAAACTTTCAAAGATGTGAATGTGTGTTTGCATGTCCAGTCACATAAGTTAGCTCATGTGTCTGGCATACATTGTCACGTGCGCTCATCCTCTACAAGTGGTTGTGCTTTTGTGTACTTTACTGTGCAGTACTGTATAGAGGACAGTAGTACAGTATCTTTATTTCAAGCTCAGGATGTCTGGAAGCAAGCGTAAAAGCAGTGGTGATGTAGCTGGTACTACTGTACTTTTCAAGGTACTGTACTGTAAGATTTAAAATGTTTTCTGTATTTTTTGTGTTTGTTTTTTATATATTATTTGTGTGAAAAGTATTATAAACATATTACAGTACAGTGCTATATAGCCAATTGTGTTAGTTGGGTACCTAGGCTAACTTCATTGGACTTAGAAACAAATTGGACTTACGAATGTGCTCTTGGAACGGAATTCATTCGTGTATGTGGGGGACTTACTGTACAGTATTATTAGCTATAGTCTGGAACTGAATTTTTAATTTAATTAAAATTTAAATACCTACATGTGGCTAGTGGTTACCAAATTGGACAGCACAGTTCCAGGATGTATTGTAGGTGAAGAAAGGAAGGTCAGAATTGTGTGCATATCATGTTCCCATTATAAAAGAGAGGGGGAGAACATATGCATATTGGCTTGTGCATGCATAGATCTCAGGGAGAGGGAGAACTGAGACTGAGGACAAGGTATGGAGGAAGACTTTCACTAATATATTCTTATATACCTATTGAATTTTATGTCATGTGAATTGTTTCCTGTTCAAAAATCAAATAAAGTCAATTAAAAGTAGTGATCAATCCACACTTTCAAATGGAATCAGTAATAAAGGACATTCATCTTTCCTGTTTGCTGGAATAGGGTTTTAAATAGGGGTGACATATATTTTCTCAGCTCAGGTAGCAGTCATCATACAAAGGATAAACACCTTCTTATCCATAACCACTGGGCTGAACCCTCCCTTTCCTCTCCTTGCTTGAGGGAAACCACCCTGGATATAGTAATTATCATTTACAGAATGTAAGCAAGAAGGAAGGGGAGAAGAGATTGCTAAACCCCAAACCTACTGGCCTGGAGCTATGTTTTTAGGCAGAGAGATCTTTTATTTTATAAAATAAAAATATTTTATAATATTTCTTATAATATTTCTTCTTCTTCCTCTCCCCTCCTCCCACTAAGTGCCCATTCACCAACCTTTCTTATCTGGTCTTATCATTCTGCACAAGTATTCTATCTGCAATTGGTGCTGAACAGAAGACTGTGATGGGAAACTTGCGAAGTGTCTGCAATTTAGAAGAAGTGGTCTTACCACAATTTTTAGTAAGTGCCTAAATGTCTGTGGTAGATACAGCACAACTTAAAACATTGTTTATTCTAACATAAACTCGCTCACACCTTTGCTTTGTATATCCTTTCAGGCTTATTGATTTTACAGACATGAAATACTTTAAATCATGTTGTCTACTCTGATTTCCGCAAGTTACTTTATTCACCAGTCCTGTCAGTGACAGTACTAATGCATTTCTAAATGTTGGCCTCTTTTGCTCTGCCTTACTTGTAAGATGGAAGTTGGCTCAAACCGTGGCAAATAACGTGCAAGTACACATGCTCCCTGGATCCGTGGAGAATAAACACTACTCCATGCAGATTTTGCCCAGCCTGTGTCTGAGGTATTCCACATGACATCCGAAGGGGTCAAATCCAGCCAGAACCTGGGTAAACAAAGAATAGACTTTATATATATATATATATATATATATATATATATATATATATATATATATATATATATATGAAAAGAAATTTAAGATACCAATAAAGGAATCATCACCTTTGTAGCACTGACACTTCAAGCTACAGTCCTGTGAGAGTACCTTCCGTTTATAGATAATCCTAAACCAAAACTGCTGTGGGTGTGTCCGGTCATTTTAGGAGATCCGCTTGTTCCGCTGGTGAAGAAAATGGCCATCGTCTCATTGTGTTTTGTCTTCACACAGGTGTTGTTGTCACTGGCATGTCTATGAAGAAAGAATTACAATGATTCTGCACATTAAACACAGCATCATATTTTTTGTTTTAGTTTTGATTTTTTCTTGGCTGCACCACACAGCATGAGGGATCTTGGTTCCCCGACCAGGGATCGAACCCATGCCCCCTGCAGTAGAAGCGCAGAGTCTTAACCACTGGACCACCAGGGAGGTCCCAAACACAGCGTCACAGACTGTTACCACAGAGAAGGATTTACTCAGACCTCTTCATCTCATTGATCAGGTCCCAGTGACTTAGGGTGAACTCCAAGGTAAAAGCCATCTCTCTCAGGACCTCCCTGGTTACACAGTGGTTAAGACCCTGTGCTCCCAGTGCAGGAGGCCCAGGTTCATCCCTGGTCAGGGAACTAGATGCCACATCCATGCTGCAACTAAGAGTTCACATGCCACAACTAAGGAGCACACTGCAACTAAGACCCAGCATGACCAAATAAATAAATATTAAAAAAAAAAAATAAGCCATCTCTCTCTGCATCTTTTAAGGTGCTTTCCAGAAGCAAACTAAACTTTGTTGTCAATAGCCCATTTATAACAAGTTGACTTCATAGCTTTGTACTGTATAAGGAAGAGTTGAAGCAGTTTAAAAACTCAAGAATTTTATCATACCTCCAACAGAAAGAGGATTCTATAATCTTATAATCATGGATATGTGAAGAAAAATGTGATTTTAAAAAAAATGGGTATGTTAATAGAAGTCATGGCTAATGGTATAAGGCAGGGATAATCAAGCTATAGCCCACAGGCCAAATATGGCCTGCCTTCTGTTTTTGCAGATAAAGTTTTATTGGAACACAACCATGTCCATTCTTTTACATATTGTCTGTGACTGCTTTCTACACTATGACAGCAAGGGTGAGTAGGTATGATAAGAGACTGCATGGCCTGCAAAGCCTGTATATTTACTATCCATCCCTTTTATAAAAAACATTTGCTGACCCCTCAAAAGGATGGTTTTTCTGTTTCTCAAAAAAGAGTCTACATAGTTCTGAATATAGTAAACAATAAGACTGAAGAGGATCTAAGTATCCACCTAGGGAAGGAAGGGCCTCAGTTAAAGAGAAAAAAAATTTTGGTTCCAAAGGATAATTGGGCTTTGATACATGTCATACATCAGGGCAGCTGAGAGGAGGTAAACTCTGCACATTTGAGTGTCTAAGAAGCATACAGAATTTTATTTGGGAATATTGAGCTGAGAATGAATGAATCAGAAATATCCAGCCATGAGAAATATAGAAAAGCTATTTTTAAATCCTAACAAAGATAAACCAAATGTTTAGGCTATAATTCCATAATTTTTTTCTTTAAAAAAAGTTAGTACTATAGCTGTGTACCTATCCTTCTATCATAGATATGGTTACTCTTGAAACCTAAGGCAGGTTTAGTGTACCAGTCCCTCAGAAGCATTATACATAGCAGTTAGGTATGTGGGCTCAGAAACCAGACTGCCTAAGTTTGAAACCCAGTTCTGCCAGAGCCTAGCATTTGACCTTATTCATCTGTATAATTATAGTTCCTACTCCCTAGGTTGTTGTGATATTTAAATGAGTTAATATATCTGAAGTGCTTGGATTCGTTTTTGGCACATAATCAGTGCCATATAAATGTTAGCTATTGTGCAATTATAACATTTTTATTAGAACAGAATTTGGCCTTTGATAACTCAATAAATGTTAACTATTTTAGAAGAGGTAGGAACAAGTCCATAGTTGCCAGCATGCTCCAAAATCACTGAGTAAAGGTAGGAAGCTCATTCCAGAAAGGGAATTTGCTGCCACCCTAAAGCTAAAATATAACCAATACTTGGCGAGATTTCCAAGTGACCCCAGGAAGCACCCCAGAGCAGGGCTTGAACGTCAGTATAATTCAGTTTTGTAATTGCATCCATTAAATATTCTTCATACTATAACCTGATAGAAATGTTACTGTCATCAAGGGAATGATGCAGCCTACAAAGAAGGATTGACTGTGATCAATTTCCCTGGGAGATAACAGCTCTGTGGTTGATGCTGTGATGCACCTCCTAGGTCCTGCTTCAGGATTTAAAACATACTCCCTCCAGGAGCTAGGATCCTTCTTTAGATACTACCTTGACTGAAGACAGCTGCCTTGCTCAAGGTCATGCCTCCTAAGGACAGCCCATACCCAGTTACTGATCAGCATAGGACCTCTTGCTTTAGCTGGGCAGAGCTTTGAAGGGCTATCCAAACTCCACAGATCTCAGTAGGCTGGCTGAGGGCTTTTTTGGAAGTACAATCCCACATCTTTCCCTTTCTTTCACAGGTGTTTAATGCAAGATAACTCCTCAGCAAACTTCTTACACAACTAATCTCTGTCTTAGGTTGTGCTTCCTTGAGATCCCAACCTATGAAAAACACTGCCAGCTCCTTATTGCCTCAGAGCTTTGCACTATAAGTGCAGGAATAATCACCAGTTGTTCCCTTTGTCAAGAGTCCAAGAATTTAATTAAATTTTTGTCTATCGTTTTAATTTTCATTTTTCTGGTCAGTCATGGATTGACTGTCTTATCAATGTTGCGTTTCTTCTTGGGAAGCTGTTCTACAACAATTATGGCTACTCACTTCATCATCTCCTTGAGGTTCTCCCATCCCTCTCTGGGGCTCTGAGACACAATTATCTTGGAGTGCAGATTTTCACATTTAGATGCAACACCATCTACTGCTGGAGCTAAAACATCATTGGTAATAATGCACTTTGATTTTGAAGATGGTAGTCGGTAGAGGATGTCTTTCTGGGTCATCTGAGTGGTTCCTGGATTAAAACTGTCCCTAAAGGAGAAGAAAAGAAAATGTTTAGAAAGGATTTCCTTCACCATGTTAGGGTAGTGTAGATAACTCATGTACATTCTGTATTTCTCAGAGTGAGTTAGTTGGTTTTCTAGGCAAGGTGTCTGTCTTCCTTTCATTATTATGCTTTTGCCTTTCAAGGGATCTCAAAGTCTATGACCCTTTTGACCTAACATGAAAGGGTATTAAATCCTGGATAATTATCTTCTATCTGGAGACCCTTCATAACATTCAGCTTGAAGAGGGTTTTGATTGAAAAGTAATATTACCCAACATTTATTTAGTACTTTGAGTGCCAGGTGCTGTTTACGTGTTTTGCATGTTTTAACATTTAATCCCTACCCAAAAACACAAAACTCAAAAGCTATTGTCAACTAAAAAGAAAATACACAACATAAAAGTTGAGAATTATGTTTTATTGGGAGGACTTTCTCAGGATGTTAGCCTGGGAGCAGCGTCTCAGATAGCTCTGAGGGACTGCTCCGAAGAGTGAAGGGAGAAGCCGGGATATATAGGGGTGGTTTTTACAACAAAAACCAGGTAGTTGGAACATCAAAAGATTACTGTTAATTAAAGAAAACCTGACATCTCAAGTTAATGAATTTAGTGCTTTTCTGTGTATGGGAAGATGCAAGAGTCTGGGCTCACTGAAATCATTCCTTTGATAGGCACCTCAACTGTCTAGGGCCAAGATCCTCTTCTTTCCCATCCTGAGTTCCTTCAGGGCATTACCATCAGGGGCAGCTACAGTGGCTGATGGCTTGATGGCCACAACATCCTTTGTTTGCTGATATAGCAGGTGGCATTCTTAGTCCACCCTATAAATAATATGCCCAAGATCACTGAAGTAGCAAGTGGCAGTGCATGGACTGAACCCTGCAGCCTGACTTCAGAGCTGTACATTTAACCACTTCGGTTCAGTGCCTCTTAAAACATACATGAATATTTTATGGTTTCTTTCCAAAGAGAAAGATTGAGGCATTTATCTCTTCTGTGCTTCTGCTCCCCACCTGCTGTAAATTACACTGTAAGGTGTATTGTAATGGTTAAGAGTGTGTCCTGGAGCCAGACACTCTTAGTGCTTGGCCTTGAGCAAGACTACTTCACCTCTGGGATTTTCAGGTTCTGCATCTGTAGAATGGGATTATAATAACACTACCTTCTTTATAGGATTATTAAGGACTAAATGAGTTAAAATGCATGTAGAGCTTAGAACAGTACTGAATAAAATTTAGCTATTATTTTCTCTAAGGATTAATGGACTTCCAAGAATATATCTATATCTGTATCATATTTCTATCTCTGTCTCTATCTGTGTTCCAGATTCCACCACTCAAATTCCAGACCTTCAAGTAGGGGTGGAAGGCATTTAGTTTATAATGATTTTTCCTCTTCCTAGTGACACAGCAGGCAAGGAATTTTGAAGAACATATATCTGGTCATTCCTGGACTCTTTATTTATTTAAAACTTTTTATTTATTTTTAAATTTTTGGCTCTGTTGGGTCTCCATTTCTGCGTGCGGGCTTTCTCTAGTTGCGGTGAGCGGGGGCTACTCTTCGTTGCAGTGCGTGGGCCTCTCATTGCAGTGGCTTCTCTTGTTGCGGAGCACAGGCTCTAGGCACCTCGGGCTTCAGTAGTTGTGGTACACAGACTCAATAGTTGTGGCTTGCGGGCTCTCGAGCGCAGGCTTGGTAGTTGTGGTGCACGGGCTTTGTTACTGTGTGGCATGTGGGATCTTCCCGGACCAGGGATCAAACTCATGTCCCCTGCACTGGCAGGAGGATTCTTAACCACTGAGCCACTGGGGAAGTCCCATTCTTGGACTCTTGACACTGGCTCATCTTTCCATTTTGGAAAGGACAAGTCCCTCCCATGGAGTCCTTCAAGAAACAGACAACCAGGACCAAAACATAAGGTTCTTTAGAATATCTTCCCTTTCTAATCAAAGCAATGCAGCAATTTTTATGAGGCTTTAACTCCAAGGTTATTCCTTAGAGATGTTGCACCTAGAGATAAGTAGTAAGCCTGCCATGGCCAACACTTTTCCATAATTTAAAGGCACTTACAACAAACCCACTGTTGACATTTCATGACCAAGGAGAAGTACTTTATTTAAACACATTACCCTTAGATAATTAAGTTCTGCCAATACATAATTCCTAAAATATCTTTAAAGGAATCTATTAACAGTGATCAGTCTTACCTATTAAACATCTTCCTATCCAAATTATCATTTGGGAAGCATTACACTGTTTACTTTAAATATAAAACAATCTTCTGGTATTGCTCTGAAGTGATGTCCCAGATGATTATGTAACAGGGAAGAGCCAATTCTGACTCCTTGTTGGATCTGTTTCTTTAACTTTTGCTTTTCGTTGCTTTTGTTATTATAATCACTGTCTATAGCTGTAAGCACACATAATGGCCTGCCACAGGGAACCCTGCCCCCCTGCCTGACTGTTAAACTAAAGTGCCTTTGTTCAGCGCACAGAGAGACACTCTGACCCTGCCCACCTGTGAATGGCTGCAGAAAAGAAGAAATTAACACATCCCCTCCCCAATGCAGGCCATTCGAGGAGATGTTTTGCAAGATAAATGGCCTTTTTACTTTACTTCCTCACCTCA
Source organism: Stenella coeruleoalba (assembly GCF_951394435.1). NCBI lineage: Eukaryota > Metazoa > Chordata > Mammalia > Artiodactyla > Delphinidae > Stenella > Stenella coeruleoalba. The sequence goes on along the minus strand of NC_137161.1, from coordinate 66,026,087 downwards.
TCCCCCTCCCTGTTCTTTAAAAGAAACTGGCATCCAGACCCCAATAAGATGGTGTTTTGGGGACCATAGCCCGCCATATTCTCCATCTGCCAGCTTTCCGAAAAAAGTCTCTATTAGTTGCCTCAACACCTCGTCTCCTGATTTATTGGCCTGTCCTGCAGTGAGCAGAGAGAGCTTGGACTCAGTAACAATTATAAATACAATGGATACCTTTATTCATTAAAAAAGTATATTGAAGCCTACTATGTGGTGGACACTTTTCTAAGTGCTAAGGATACTGTAGAAAACAAAATGGACAGAGGTGCCTGCCCTCATTCTAGACAGACTGGAAACACATATACAATATCAGATGATAATAAATTTGTTAAAAAAAATAAAGAATGAGCACTTTGGGTGAAGGTGGGGGAGGAGCTGTTCTAGATAGGTTGGCTGGGGATGGCTTCTCTGAGGAGGATACCTACTAATATTTAAGTTTCATGTAAAAAAAAAAAGTTCAAAACTTCCAGAAATGAAATGCCCGTTTCTGCTTCACAGTTGTTATTTTGTATAAATGTATAGACATCATATATCTTTTCAAATTAGTGTTTTTATGTTCTTCAGGTAAATACCCAGAAGTGGAATAGTTGGGTCATATGGTAGTTCTAAATTTTTTGAAGGAATCTCCATACTGTTTTCCATAGTAACTGCACCAATTTACAGTATCACCAACAGTGTATGAGAGTTCCTTTTTCTCCACATCCTCTCCAACATTTGTTATTCCTTGTCTTGTTGATAATAGTCATTCTAATAGGTGTACAGTGATGTCTTACTGTTGTTTTGATTTTTTAAATTAGATTTTATCGGAGTATAGCTGCTTAACAATGTTGTGTTAGCTTCTACTGCACAGCAAAATGAATCAGCCATACATATACATATATCCTCTGCCTTTTGGATTTCCCTCCCATTTAGGACACCGCAGTGCATTAAGTAGAGTTCCCTGTGCTATACCGTATGTTCCCCTCATTGGCTCTTTTATACATAGTTATCAATAGTGTATGTGTGTCAGTCCCGATCTCCCCATTCCTCCCACCCCACCCCTTTCTCCCTTGGTATCCATACATTTGTTCTCTATGTCTCTATTTCTGCTTTGCAAATAAGGTCATCTATACCATTTTTGCTAGATTCCACATATATGCATTAATATAAGTAGGTGTCTGTGGCTTCATTCAGATGCAGCCCATCACTGTGTCTTTTCCCTGTTATGGTTGCCCTAGATGTAGTGCCATGCTGTGGTGTGGAGTGAGGGGGAGCTGGTCAGCTTGGGCTGGGGTGCACGGTGAGGTGGTCTCCCAAAACCTGATAGCCACCAGGGTAGACCTCTCTCTGCCCTGCCTGCGGGCAACCAGCCCCTGTGTGCTCCTCACAAGTGGAATCCAAGCTTCTCCAGGCTTTCTGTCTGTCCCAGTGGCTCTCCAAGCAGCCAGTGGGTCTTGTCTCCTCCACAGGTCCCCAGGGCTGAGCTGCCCAGTCTGTGGCTTGACCTACTCACTCCCTAGGGCAGGTGTCCACCCAAGGAATCTCCCTTTTCCTCTAAGTTCCCTCCCAGGGGCACAGGTCCCAACCCAATCCCTTTTTTTCCCATCCTACCCAACTGTGTGTGTGTCTTTCTTACAGCCTTAGTTGTACGGGAGTCCTTCTGTCAGTTTCCAATTAGTTTTCAGTGAGAATTGTTCCACAGGTAGATGTATTTTTGATGTGTTCAGGTGGGAGATTAGTGCCGGGTACACTTACTCCACCATCTTCAAGAAGTTCTCAACATTTCTTCTAAGGCAGGTGTAGTGGTGAGTTCCCTCAGCTTTAGTTTGCCTGGGAAAGCTTTTATTTCTCCTTTGTATCTGAAGGAAAACTTTGCTGGATAGAGTATTCTTGGCTGACAGCTTGTATCTTTAAATATTTTGAGTATGTCATTTCACTTTCCTCTGGCCTGTAGAGTTTCTGCTGAGAAATCTGCTGATAGTCTAGTGGGGGTTCCTTTTAGGTTACTGTCTTTTTTCCCTGGATGCCTTTAAAATTCTTTATCATTAACTTTTGACAGTTTTCTATAATGTGTTTTGGATAAGGTTTTTTTTTTGCATTGAGGTAAGTAGCTTCCTGGTAATCAACTTCCTGGACTTGTACGTAATTAAGGTAATTAGCTTCCTGGACTTGTAATACAGTTCCTTCCCCAGGTTTGGGAAGTTCTAGCTATTATTTCTTTAAATAAACTCTCTGTTCGCTTCTCGCTCTCATCTCCTTATGTTGCCTTCCTAATGGAATGAGATGGTTCTCTTAGAAATTATTCATTAAAGAAACAAACAACAACAACAAAAAACTTAATTTTCTCTCTTCTCCATCCTGGGTCATTTCTAGATTTCTGTACTCATGCTTGCTGATTCTTTCTTCCATATTGTCTGCTCTATTTTCAATGCTTTCTATTGTATTCTTTATATCATTTATTGAGTTCTTTGCCTCCAGAATTTCTATTTGTTTCCTTTTTAGAGGTTCAGTCTTTTCGTAAAATATTCCTCCTGCTCATTAATTTTATTCCTGAGCTCATTGAAATGACTTTCTGAGTTTTCTTATAGATCATTTTTTAAAAAAACATCTTTATTGGAGTATAATTGCTTTACAATGGTGTGTTAGTTTCTGCTTTATAACAAAGTGAATCAGTTATATGTATACATATGTCCCCATATCTCTTCCCTCTTGCGTCTCCCTCCCTCCCACCCTCCCTATCCCACCCCTCTAGGTGGTCACAAAGCACCAAGCTGATCTCCCTGTGCTATGTGGCTGCTTCCCACTAGCTATCTATTTTACGTTTGGTAGTGTATAGATGTCCATGTCACTCTCTCACTTTGTCCCAGCTTACCCTTCCCCCTCCCTGTGTCCTCAAGTCCATTCTCTAGTATGTCTGCATCTTTATTCCCGTCTTGCCCCTAGGCTCTTCATGACAATTTTTTTTTTTTAGATTCCATATATATGTGTTAGCATACGGTATTTGTTTTTCTCTTTCTGACTTACTTCACTCTGTATGACAGCTATTTTTAGTTCTCTATCAGATTGCAATCTTCCGTGAGTTTAAGTTTGGTTTCTAGAGAACTGTCACTTTCTTTCCTGATACCTTGCCACTGTGCTTTTTCACAGTGCCTGATGACTTGTTCCTCTGCCCACCCATTTGAAGGCGTGAACACCTTTCTTATTAGGTAAGATTTGTTTACTTTGATTCTAACGATTCAACAGGTTGGTAATTAGAGGACTTTCTTTTGTTTTCCAGTAGGTGGCACTATAGCACAAGTCTTTGGTTTCCCTAACCTGACCTGCCCGTGACTGTATTGTCGAATCAGTATTTTCCACCCTTCACCACCCCTGCCAGAGGTGTCACTGGAGCCCTCATTGTCTCTGCTTGTGCCTTTGGGGTCCTTGGTGCCTTGCTGCTGCCAGTGTTGCTGCTGTTGCTCAGGTCACCCCTGGGGCACCAGGATGGCAGGCACCTTGGCCACATCTGGGGTTGTTGGGCTTGTCAGGTTTGCGGGCACTACGGCCTTGGGCAGGGCAGCTGGAGTCTTGGGCACCACTGTGGCTGGTGGGGCCAGGGTTGCAGGCCCTGCTGCTGCTGCTGCTGCCTGGGTCCCTTTGGCTGCATGTGCTGCTTCCGCTGGGAAGCTGGAGTTGTGTGCACCACCTCCCCTGCTACCACTGGGTTCTTCATCCACTGATGGGCCAGAGGGCCAGGGTTACGGCACCCCCTCCACTGTTCCCTCGATTCCACCTCCTATGTGCCATTCCACCCACCTTCAGATGTACAGATGTGTGGATCTCTCTGGTGTTCCGGTGTACTGAGCAGAGGAACCTTTGTAGAGTTATATATGTTTTACTAGTTGTAAATTGAAGGGGAGAAACAAAGGAAACATCTCACATTGCCATGATGCTGACTTCCCCCACCTAGATGACTTTTAAAAATTTTTTATTGGAGTATAGTTGATTTTTAAGAACTGTTCCTATTTCAAAATTTTGTAAAACTTCTAGAAAGTTCTAGAGAGTGCACTGGGCTCTACACTGACTTTCTGAATGCCTTTGGGCAAATGACAATGTTCCTTTTCCCCCATCTATGAAAGCTTTGCCTTCCCTGTTTATAAAATGAGACTTCCCCTTCCTAATCATAAGGCTCTTGTGAAGATAAAATGAACAAATGAGTGAACGTTTATTATAATTCCAGAGGGACCACGTACATTATAGAAACTTCTTCAAGACCTGTAGGCTGAGATTGGGTGTTATACTAGCTTTTTGTGGTAAATATTACTTAAAGGAACCAATTCTTGGCAATTAATATTTTTTAATAATTATATACTGAGGGCTCTGTTGTAAAGGGATTTGGCCTACAATACATACAAAAGAGTTTGAAAACTAAGATGTGATATGAGCTTGTTGTTGGCACTGGGGACTGACTACAGAGCATATCTCTCTGAGAACTTGGAAATAACGGAAATAGATTGACTTCCAGGAGCTAAACTTTAAACTCAACATAAAATAGATCAGAACAGAGATATTCATAGTCAGTGTAAACAGACATAATGATTCACAGAGAAGCAAGATTAAACCATACCCTGATATATGATATATTAATATAGAATTGGTCTCGGAAAGGGATATTGCAGCCGCAGAACATAGAAAAAGGAGACTTACTAGGGCAAATCCCGACAGTACTCATCCAAGCCTGTCTAGAGGAGGAGTCTCTGTTAGGGGATTTCACTTACTATCGTCCCTGGAATGAGGTGGCCCCTAGCCAGTACCTACATTCACACTGGACGGTTTTGGTTTTCTCAAATCTACAAATTCTCTCTTGCCTTAGGACCTTTGTAGAAACTTTTCCATTTGCCTAGAATGCTCCCATTACCCATGCCTTCTCCCATTGGCTGACTCATCCCTCAGGTTTCAGCTTAAATATCCCCCTGACCTTCTCTCAGTCTATAGTGATACTGCTCTTATGCATTCTGATGGCTCCTGTGTTATTTCCTTTATAGCACTTGTCACACTATGTGTTTACGTGACTCATGACTCTCTTTCCCACTGGACCCTAAACCCCGCAGCTCCTAAAACATAGCAGGTGCCCAGTAAACACTTATTGCTTGAAAGGATTGTGGGTATGAAGGGATGGGTGGATGAACTGGGCTTTCAAACCCCAGTGCCAAGAAATTGAATTATGAAAGTTACTTGTTTTGTCCACTAAACAAACTTCTGGCTAAATTTTTTCTTCTCATGTAGGTCTGTTAACAGGGAGAGAGGGGGCTACTCATGCCAGTCTTTTGGCCCTTCAGGCAAATTAATAAGTTGGTAATATCATTTTATATACCTTGTATCATAAACATGGTAATGAGAGGCCTCCCTCAAGATGCAGAGCTCCACTCTCCACACACTAACATAAGCCAATTAGTGACCAGTGGCCAGATCTCCTCAGTTTACCAAGGTCTCGTCATTCTCTGGGCCCCCAGTAAGATAAAGGCTCACTTCCTCTAGCTCGGTGGTTCTCAAACTTGAACATGTATCAGAATCACCTGGAGGGCTTATTAAAACATAGATTTCTGGGTTTTGTATATCTCTACCCTAGTTTTAGATCCAGTAAATCTTGGGCAGAGCTGAAGAACTTACATTTCTCCAAGTTCCCAGTAATTCTGATTTCAAATGCTATATTTTAATATTATCCCTTTTAGTACTATGTACATTTTCTTTTTTGAAAGCACAGTAACAGTTATCTCACTACTCTCCCCTTTAGTAATGCATTTCCAAACATTTTAAGACTCCTCCTAAGACACTGTTCAATTATACATTTTTCTTTTTTTATTGCAAAAAATACCAACTGTGCAACAGAATTCATGTAGTGTATATCTACAATTTCCTTTAAAAAATATGAAAATAAGAATTATCCACCATCTAGCTTAAAAAAGAGAATTTAACAATATGTTTGATGCCCTCTGTGTGCTCTACCCCAAATTATCAGGTAGCCATGATCCAGAATATTGTGTTAACCATTCCTTTGCCTTTCTTTATCATATATGTATATAGCCCTATGTAATACATAAACAACTTGCAGATATTTAAATTAGCTAAGGCTTATTAAAAGGGAAAAATTATTAGGAAATTCCAACTATGAGCTCATTTCTTTTTTTGTTTTGTTTTGTTTTTGTTTTTGCGGTACACGGGCCTCTCACTGCTGTGGCCTCTCCTGTTGCGGAGCACAGGCTCTGGACGCGCAGGCTCAGCGGCCATGGCTCACGGGCCCAGCCGCTCTGTGGCATTCTCCCGGACCAGGGCCCAAACCCGCGTCCCCTGCATCGGCAGGCGGACTCTCAACCACTGCACCACCAGGGAAGCCCATGAGCTCATTTCTTATTCTGCCCTGAAGACTAGCACTATTAGTATATTAGATTTACCATTTATTGCCTCCCTCTCATTCTCTCTTCTAAGAGAATCTGCCTTCCTTCTGCCCACAGCCCCAGTAACCAAGCTTTATCAGTTGAAGCTGCCTCTGATAACTTCTGACTGGCCTAAGCCAAGCTGTGCCAATCAGATTCTGCCTTAAATTTTAAGAGACTGAGTGGATTAGTGGACACGACCTACAGTGTTAAGGCCTGAGACATTAGCCTGGAAAATCAAAGCCATGCACCAACCAAAATGAAGAGAAACAATGTGTTAGCAAGAAAGAAGAGGTCAAAGGAGCAGGTGATTGTTGTTTTTTTGGAGCAGGTGCTTGAGAAAGGCAGAGGCAAGGCAAGAGGCCCTGTGGCTTCAGAGCGAAAGAGACAGATAGAAGCTGCCTGACGAATAGCCTATTCTCTTGTAGAGGCCAGTTTTTCTTTCTGCAGTTTTTTCCCCTGTAAGATTCTCCAGTAGATGTTCGATAATTTTCCTTCATTATTGAATTAATATGAATGGATTTCTGGTCCTGGCAATCAAGTAGTCTGTTACTAAGACAGTGAGCTTAAGCAGCATTCATGAAAGCAGTCATTTTGTTAAAAAACCGTGCAAAAGAGGACTGTGCAACTCCAGTGTATAATTTATATGTACACATGAGATTAGAGCATATAGCTCTCCTCAAATGCCAATGATTATAATAAATTAAGAATGGTTACTTAACATAATGATTTATTATGATAATAAGGATGTTAATTCAACAAATATTTCACTGAGACTTACTGTATGCCAATCTTTGGATACATAGAGATGAATATATCAGTCATTGCGTTTTAGGAGCTTTCATAGTCCTATGAGAATGACAGATTTATAAACAAATAGTATCGCCAGACAATACTGTACAGGTTAAAATAGAAACACATGTGTATTTCTTTGGGGGATCCCAAAAAAGAAAGCATCTAGACTGGGACATCAGGGTGGGGCTGCTGAGAGGTGACATTAGAGCTGAGACTTTAAAGTCTAATAGAAGTTGTCCAGGTGGTTAGGTGTGAATGAAAGGCTTTCTAAGCATAGGAAATAGTGTGCACAAAGTCAAGGAGATGAGAAAGATCACAAACGTTATAGGAAACCATTTGACGTGGTTGGAGCAAAGAGTATGAGGGTGGGGAAATGAGAAAAATAAAGGGAAGATAGCTAGAGCCTTCCATGACACACCTAAGGAAGTTCAGATTTTATCTGGTGGGCAACAGGGAGTTATTAGATAATATCAAGCAGCAAAATAAAAGGATAAAAATATGTGCTCTAGAAAGAACACTGGCTATGAATTGGATTGAGGTGGGGTGTGGACACACACAAGACCAGAATTAGGGATTCTTTTGGGAAAATGCACTCAGGAGACGGTAAAGATATGAAGTAAGGCAATGGCAATGAAGTTGGAGAAGAGGAGGCATGTAGGAAGTCAAATTTACAAGTAGGAACTGATTAGGAAGGAGGAGTAGCAGATGCCTGGCTTAGGGCACCAGATTAATGGTAATTAACCAGGAGACAAATAAAGGTTTGAAACAAAAACTAGGGTGGGTTCCTTGAGTTTGGGACTGATTGAGTTACAGATGACCCTGGGTCCTATAGGAGGAGAAAAGCAGTAGGTATAAAGGCGTTCAGTTGTTGCTTGGCATTCACTTAAACTTGTTTCATTATGAAAAACCCAACTCATAGTTTAGGTTAAAAGACATGGCATGTTTCCAACACATTTCCAAGGTTCGTGAGAATAATACTATATTTTGTATAGTTCCTCAAATAATTTGCCAAAACAAATGTCTCGTGATGACTTACACGTTTTGGAAAATCTCTCATTAAATATGATCAGATCGCAAACACTACTAGCCTGTTTGCAGACAGGCTACATATGCAAGCTACCATTCGGGGATCCTGGGCAGAATCACAATTACTCGATCTCCCCTTTGCAGGGCACAGGCTTCTGTAAGTATATTTGCAAATTTCCTTGAAAAAGATCCCATTCTACAAACTCCATCTCACTTCTTCTCCATTTCCATTTATCTACCAGAAGGCTAGATTGGAAGGTCTCTTTCCAGCCTGCGGAAAGACAAATCAGTCATAGATTTAAAGGTGGTTGTGCAGCTAAATTCTGTTTCAGCTGACTTAGTGGTATATTTTCTCTGAAGAAAATTCACAGGTCATTAGTTAGGACATACTTGTAGTATTTGGGAATAACTCTGGAGTCCTTATTTCTAGATGTTGGGAGCCATGTCACTTCTTCCAGCATACATCATTTCTCATTTAGCCTTTTTCTTTCCATAAAGTTAGAATTCTTGCATCCCTCTGTATTTCTCTCAATGCCCTTTCTATGCCTCATTTCCTACCATTTCTTACTCTTGGATTCACTTTTCACTCTACTCCTTTTTGTTTTTTAAAAAATTAACCTATAATCGTACATTTTTGTAACCCAAGCTTTTTCGACCATGGAACTCTTAACATGTTGAACCAGATGTCCTGTGCATTACAGGATATTTAGCAGCACCCCTGGCCTCTACCCATTAGCACACACCCTCCCCCAAGTCATGGCAACAAAATTGTCTCCAGACATTGTCAACTGTCCCTTGGGGTAAAATCACTCACAGTTAAGAAACTGCAGTCTGACTGGCCCTTGCTCCAACCTTTTCCATATTGGTCCATTGGTCTAGGACATCTTTAGCAAAGTTGAAATACTCTGGAATCTCTAGTTTAAAGTCCTGCTTCATGGATTCATAGTTGGAGAAATCCTGAGGGATTACTGTTCTATAATCTTTATGCAATGCTCTCAAAGAAAAAGGAATTGCTAGGCACTGAAAATACTTGGCACGAAGTAATATCTGCATGGTGACAAGAGCTAGCCTCAGTCCTGCTGAATGTTTTAGCACTCAGGATTTCTACAGAGACCAACTCATCTGAAAGACAAGCAGAAAGACATGCATTTGTTTCTGGCTTGAAGGTAGCCATGTCTCCAAACAGCTAAGTTTTATTATTGTTAATCATCATAAAAGTACCATTTTCTGAGAACTCACTATGTTCCAAACACTTTGCTCAGTGTCTTACTTACATACAATTTATCATGAAATCTTCAGCGTAACCCTGTGAAGTGGATAAGATCGTCTGTTTGCAGATAGAGAAAATGATGAGTAAGAGGTTGTCTCAGTCACCTCTGGCTGCCATAACAAAATAACATACATTGTGTGGTTTAAACAACAGACATTTATTTCTCACAGTTTTGGAGGCTGGGAAGTCCTAGATAAAGCTGCCGGCTGATTCAGTTATCTGGTGAGGGCTCTGTTCCTGGCTTGCAGATTGTTGCCTTCTCTCTGTGTCCTCACATGGTAGAGAGAGAGCGAGCTCTGGTCTCTCTTCTTCTTGAAAGATACTAATCCCATCAGGGGCCTCACTGTCATGACCTCATCTAAACCTAATACCTTCCAAAGGCTCTATCCCCAAACACCATCACATTGGAGGTTAAGGCTTCAACATAAGAACTGGTTTGGAGTGAGGTACAAGCATTCGGTCTGTAACAGAGGCATTGGTTGGCTTTGAACCCAGAACTGTCTGGTCCCAGCCCATTCTTCTGACTACTAAGGCTATTGCCTCCCATATACATTTCTAAAGAAGTAAAGATCTGGGTTACCCAGTTACTCTCAGTGAAAGCAAAGGGTTAAGCTTTTAATCTAATATCTTACACCTACAGATTTCAAAAGGAGTGCAGAAATGTTTAGGAGAATTTTTCACAGTGGATAATCCATAGATGAAGAAACTGAGGTAGCTCAGTACCAACTATGCATGAAAGCACTGTCAAAGATCCTCTAGTTTATAGGGTACGGTTCCCATACTCCAAATAGGAGCCCACGCTATCTTTGAGTCCAGGCTTGGAGTTTCTTTACCAGAGATATAGTAATAGGGCTTTAGCCTTCAGGACTTTTGTCGGGGAGGCCTCTCTGGGCCACCCAGCCTTCCCGGCTTCTGTGGGAAATCATTTGATCACAATGGCATTTAGTTGGCTGAGGTCTCATAAATGAGGCTGTTTAAAAACACTGTTCTAGGGATTATAGGGTTTTCTCTTTTATACTTTCTGTAATCTTCTGAATTTCCTACAATGAAACACTACTCTCACAATCATTAAATCATCATTTTTAACTGCAATTCTAACTGTATGGTATGTAAGGCAGAGTATCTATGTGGAAGCATTTCTGTATTGATAAATTGCCAAACAATAATTAATAATGGACGCCAGCCATAAATTTTAGCCTAAATGGACCTGGCATTTGGGCAGCATTCTGTTGCACCCAATGCATGGGGAGACCTGGGTACTTCTTCTGACTCTCCAACCTATTTGTGTGAGGACCTGACAAGGCAGTGAGATTGAGCCCTCTGAGATCATCTGATTTGAGCCTACTCATTTTTCACCTGCAAAGAAAACACGGCCCCAGAGAGGGGAAGCAACTTGCTTTAATGTGATATGAGAGTTAGAACTAGACCGTTGGTCTTTGAATTTTCTCTTTACTATAGTTCAGTAGGATTTCATTAGAGTAGTGATTCTCAACCCTGGTTATATATTTGAGTCATGAGGAAAGCTTTATAAATGTACTGATGCTTGGGACATGAAGCAATTAAATCAGAATCTCTGGGGTTAGGGCCTGGGAATCACATTTTAAAAAATTTCCTCGGAGGATTCTAATGTGCAACCAAGGCAGAGAATCACTGATCTATAGGTTGTGATCCGTGAACAAGCAGCAACAGCGTCACCTGGAAACTTGTTAGAAATACCCATTTTCAGGCCCCAATTTTACATTTTACCAACGTAGAGACTAATAGAACCTCCCTCAGAGAGTCATCCCAAAGATTAAATGAGATAATGCATGCAAAGTGCTTATCATGGTGCCTAGCATATTACTATCCCTTAGAACAGCAGTCAGCAAACTTTTTCTGTACAGGGCCAGATAATAAATATTTTAGGCTTTGTGGGCCCTTTGATCTCTGTTGCAACAGCTCAGCTCCATTCTGGTTGAGATAGCAGCCACTGACAACACATAAATAAATAAACGTAACTGTGTTACTAAAAAAACGAATTATGGCTACTGAAACTTGAATTTCAGGTACTTTTCATGTGTCATGGATTGTTATTCCTCTTTTGATTTTTTCCAAATATTTAAAAATGCAAAAATCATTCTTGTTTCACTGGTTGTACAAAAGCAAGGGGAGGACTGGATTTAGCCCACGGGCCATAGTTTGCTAATCTTTGCACTAGAATGTAAAGTCTTTGAGGGTATGGGCGTTGTTTGTTACGTTCATGGGAATTATAATAGCATTTGGCCCATAGTAAGTGCTTAATAAATATTTGCTGAATCAGTAAATGACTTTTTCAGAAGGCAGAACTTTTGCACACAGTTTTTGGTTTTTTTTTCCAATAACTCAGAATTATAGCAGACCTGAGAAGTGCCTCTCCTGCTTTAACCAGAAATGTATGACTACTTGCACTGCTCATATGTGGCTAATTTAGATTAATTTAAATACTATTTAAAAATCAGTTCTTCAGCCACACCAGCTACATTTCAAGGGCTTAATAGCCACATGTGGCCAGTGGCTACCATATACAGGTCAGTGCAGTCACAAAACGTTTCTATCATTGCAGAAAATTCTTGTGGATAGTGCTAATCTATATTGATAACAGCTCAGAACTGGAGTGATATGAAACATTAATATACAGGAAAATTGAGAGGAAGCATTCCCAAGATAAGATTTTTCTAAAAGTTCAGGTTTAGTAAAGTATTACGCGTCACTGTTCTCTTATCTGAGGGCCGTGGGAGGAAAAGTGTTAACCAGAGATCCCTTGGCAGTTCTCTCAGGCTCTAGAAGAGGCTGCTCTTTAGAACAGAAATAAGCCCCTGAATCTTCAAGCATCATTCTTTTTGGCAGTGGGGGTTGAGTAAGAGGGACCACCCTTCTCTGCTCTTTGATGGCAAGTTACATCCTGCACATTCGGCAGGTCTCTCCCTTCTTAACAGAATTAACAACTTACTTCAGTGGGAAAGAGGAAGTTAAGTAGTCACCACTAAGATTTTAGTGTTGTAACTTTGTTTTTAATTTTGGGGCATAATATCTTCAAATGCTTCAAAAATCATACAAGGTACACAGTGAAAAATCTGCCTCCCACCCCCAGTCTCACAGCTGGTCAGTTTCATCCCACCCTCACTTCCTCAGAAAACTACTATTATTTCTATGTATCGTTTCAGGGTTTCTTTATGTGTATTCAAGTAAATGACTGTTAGTTTCTTTTTTCTCCACCACTTTTATATAACATGTAGCCTAAAATATACACTGTTTCGTCCATTAAATTTTTTTTTTCTAAGAATAAAACTTTGGATGGCTTTCCATATCAGTACACAGAGATCGTCCTCATTTTGCTTTCTTGTTTTGTTTTTTAAACAGCTGCATGGCATTCCATTGAACAGCTGTACCATAATATCTTAAGCCAGTCCCCTATCAATCATCATTTGAATTATTTCCATTATTTTGCAATTAAAGTGAAAATTTCAAACTATTTTCTCCACTGCATTCAGAATCCTTCAAACATACGTTGAAGAGAAAACTGACCAGTCATTTGGAGCTTAAAACGAGCCTAACCATTCTGTTCCACCTAAAAGAAAATCTCAACATCCTTGTCATCAAAACTGTTAAGACTGCCTTTTTCCCAACAAAGTTCTTTTCCTGTCTTTTCAGTGATTTTAGCATTTCATAACATACATTTTCCAGGCTTCTAATATTCTTTGTAGGTGAAAGAGCTGAGACAAGTTTGCCAGTGTAAGTCCAGATTTTTATACTGAGTCACAGAAAACTCTTCTAATAGAAACAGTACCACTACTGGTCAGATGGACTTTTGAATGTATTTAAGGTCTCACCTGAAATGCAACCTCTACATCCATCTAAACAGCAGTGCCAAGGGGGTGTTCACCTCCCCACATCTCCATAAATACTTTCCCCATCAAGTAATCCAAGTAATAGCAGTGGCTTGGCATATATGGCCTCAAAGCAAGACAAAGCCCCTACTATTCTCCCCAACCTAACAAGACCCTGATGTAAACTTCTATACAGAGTTTTTAGATCTACGCTTGACCACCTAATGGAGAAAAGTGGCTGCCCCCAGGTTATTTCCCTGAGTTTGCATGCATATGTTTCTCAAAGTTTCCTAGAGGTAGTTTGCATACTTTCTGGATGATGCAGAAGATGGATTCCTATTTGCCACTGAGCAGGGTAGGGAGTTAAGTAGACAGTACAGTGAAAAACTCAGTTGCTACTTGGACTCAAATGAATTTTTTTCTAAAACATTTTTTTTTTTGCGGTACACGGGCCTCTCACTGCTGTGGCCTCTCCCGTTGCGGAGCACAGGCTCCGGACGCGCAGGCTCAGCGGCCATGGCTCACGGGCCCAGCTGCTCCGTGGCATGTGGGATCTTCCCGGACTGGGGCACGAACCCGTGTCCCTTGCATCGGCAGGTGGACTCTCAACCACTGCGCCACCAGGGAAGCCCCTCTAAAACATTTTAACAAGTTAACATATGGACATAGTTTTTAAACAATTAAATAGCACAAAAAGCTTAAAATGAAAAAACTCAGCTGCTCTGTTTATAGGCTTTTGTGTGTACATACTCCTGGTTACTTACTAGATAGTATTATACAACAACTGAGAAATTCTGATAGCAACACCCCAGCCGCCCAAGATTTCATTGAGCGCATTCGATTTGTTGGTTTTGTTTGCTTGTTTGTTATCTTTGCTCAAAAGTACATGTGCCAGCCCAGAAAACCTTACATAGGAGACAAATAAGGTGATACTCGCTAAAGTGACAGATTCCGACACAGCTGGAGATGATGGCAGATCTGCTTCCTAGGAGAGCATCCCTGAAACTTGACCTCTCACATCTGCTTTGGTCCTGGTAGTAAGCAAAAGAAGAGGGAAAAGTAGTCTGACAGTTGGAAGAAGTAAGATATACCCAGAGTGCCTTGCCCGGATTGGTGGAGACATTCTGGAGGGAGGAGCAGAAGTTCTGGGCTAAATTTATGCTGGAAGTTTACACAATCCCCCAAGGTTATCCCTTTTATAGTTAATGATTTACATACACCATAAGCTTCTGGGGAGCTGGGAAAGTAATGTATTTATAGGAGGAAAAGTGTCCGTGAAGTTGCTGGAGAGGTTAGTCCGGTAAAGGGATTGAGGAAGTTTTCTCTCAGAAGGAGGAAAGAAAAAGGGGTGGAAGAAGACATAAAGCTGTTTTGAATGGAAAGGAAAGAAAGTAAGGTGTAGGTTGCTTTAGGTCTCAGTGAACCAGTTGCTGTATTTATCTTTTGGCCTGTTGAACTGGTCAGGACAAAGCATAAATGCTATCAGGTTGCTCTTCTGCTCACATCCTTCAGCACTTCCTAGTTTACTCCGGGTAAAAACTCAGGTCCTTACAAGAAACTGCATGATCTGGCACAATGTCACCTCTGACCCACTGCCCTCTCCTCTTCTCCCTTACTCTGCTGCAGCCACAACAGCCCCCTTTCTTTTCCTGCAACATACACATGTCCCGGCCTTGGGATCTTTGAACTTACAGTTCCCACTGCCTAGAACACTCTTCCCTGGGATATCCCCTTTACCAAATCCCTCATTGAATGAGATGTCCAATCAAAGAGGTCTTCCCTATCACATTTTCTAAAATAGCATCCCTCATGTTTGTCTCTTTAACCTGTTTTAACTTTTTACATCTCTTACTACCACCCTTATGAGTAAGCGTTTGTTTTGTTTGCGGACGTATCACTATTGCCTAGAACAGTTGTTGGCAAATTTTAGGCATTCAATAAATATTTGATGGGTAAATAAATAAATAAATGACTGAGTTACAAATGACAAAAACCCAAGTCAAATTCACTTAAACAAAATGAGGAATTTATTGGCCCCTTTTTAGTTCTAGGAGTTTTTTTGTTGTTGATTCCTTGGGATTGTCCATGTAGATAATTATATCATCTGCAAATAGGGACAGGCTTACTTCTTCCTTTTAGATCTATATGCCTTTTACTTCCTTTTCTTGCCTTACTAGACTGCCTAGAATTTCCAGCACTACATTGATTAAGTGTGTTGAGAGCAGACATCCCTGCCTTGTTCCTGATATTAGTGGGAAAACATTCAGTCTTTCATGTTCAACTTGATAAAGAGCATGTACAAAAAACTTGATCAAGTGTAGGAAGTTCTCCTACACCATTCCTATTTTCCAGAGAGTTTTTATCATGAGTAAGTCTTAAATTTTGGCAAATGCCTATTCTGCACCAATTAATACCATCATGTGATTTTTCTTCTTTAGCCTGTTAATAAGGTAGATTACATTGATTGATTTTCAAATATTGAACAGCCTTGCTTCCTTGGAATAAACCCCACTTGGTCCTGGTGTATAATTATTTTTATATATTGCTAAATTCTATAGGTTATTTTTCTTGCCAAAGTTTAGAACTTTTTAACCATTCTTTCTTGGAGTAATTTTGCAGCCCTGCCCTAGCTTTCTCAACTTCTGGGATTCTGATGATACAAATGTTACATTTTTTTCTTTTTTTTTTTGGTGATAGTCCCACAGGTCTCTGGGGCCCTGATATTTTTTTAATGATATAATTTTCAGGTGTACAGTATTATAGTTCAACATCTGTGTACACTACAGAGAGATCACTACCATAAGACTAGTTACCATCCATCAGCACACAGTTGACTCCTTTTGCATTTCACCCACCCTAAACCCCCTTACCCTCTGGTAACCACTATTTGGTTCTCTGCATCTATGAGTTTCTTTTCATTTATTTTATTTGTTTGTTTTATATTCCACATATGAGTGAAATCATATGGTATTTGTCTTTCTCTGTCTGCCTTATTTTACTTAGCATAATACCCTCAAGGTCAATCCATGTTGTCACAAATCGCAGGATTTCATTCCTTTTTATGGCTGAGTAGTATTCCATTTAAACACACACACACACACACACACACACACACACACACACACATATATATATATATTTTTTTACATCTTTATTGGTGTATAATTGCTTTACAATGGTGTGTTAGTTTCTGCTTTATAACAAAGTGAATCAGTTATACATATACATATGTTCCCATATCTCTTCCCTCTTGCGTCTCCCTCCCTCCCACCCTCCCTATCCCACCCCTCTAGGTGATCACAAAGCACCGAGCTGATCTCCCTGTGCTATGCGGCTGCTTCCCACTAGCTATTATACGTTTGGTAGTGTATATATGTCCATGCCACTCTCTCACTTTGTCACAGCTTACCCTTCCCCCTCCCCATATCCTCAAGTCCATTCTCTAGTAGGTCTGTCTTTATTCCTGTCTTACCCCTAGGTTCTTCATGACATTTTTTTTCCCTTAAATTCCATATATATGTGTTAGCGTACGGTATTTGTCTTTCTCTTTCTGACTTACTTCACTCTGTATGACAGACTCTAGGTCCATCCACCTCACTACAAATAACTCAATTTCGTTTCTTTTTATGGCTGAGTAATATTCTACTGTATATATGTGCCACATCTTCTTTATCCATTCATCTTATATGCACATATATATTTCCTTTTAAAACATGAATTGGTTCATACTACACATACCTCACTTTGACTTTTATCCCCAGTTTCCAATGTATCTTGTAAATCTTTCCATATTCACACACTAAGATATAATAAGGTATCTCTCAGGTCCTGGGAATCAGTAAATGGTGACTGGAGATACTTCAGGGCCAACTGACCAACACAAAAAGCCTGGGCCTTAAACTCAATTCTGGTTTGATAAAAATTACCCTCATCAAACCTTCCAATCAGCAACAGCTACAATGAAACAGCAGCAGCTAACATTTATTGAATATTTTTATCTGAGACTGGCATGAATTAGTCAATACTCACAATGACCTATAAGGTGTATATTATAGCTATTCCCATTTTACAGATGAGGAACACGAAGTTCAGAGCAGTTAACTTTCCCAAGGTCATAAGGCTAGCAAAGTAGTGGAGTTAGTATTTAAACCCAAGACTGTTGGACTTTCAAAGTGTGTTCCCAATCAGTTTGTCTCTCTGTTCATCTGTACACTGAATGCTGTATTCTAATTGACTTCCCTTCAATTAAAAAAAATATTTATTTGGCTGTGCCAGTTCTTAGTTGTGGCATGTGGGATCCTCGTTGTGGCATGCAGGATCTTTAGTTGCAGCACGTGGGATCTTTAGTTGCAGTATGCAGGATCTAATTCCCTGACCAGGGATTGAACCCAGGCCCCCTGCATTGGGAGCATGGAGTCAACTGCTGGACCACCAAGGAAGTTCCAACTTCCCTCCAATTTTTAATTTAAATACAAATTATTCAAACTGAATACTCATGTAGATCATTCTTATTTGGCCTCATCTGTGCTAAAAGATCCTCTATACCCGAGTTACCCTGGGCTCCTAAATATTGGGCTGGCCAAAAAGTTCGTTCAGGGTTTTCCGTAACATTTTACTTTGGCCAACCCAATACATACTATACCTACTCTGAATTTATACTTCTTGCATTAGTGTATTATTCAAGACTAGTGTTATGTATTGGTGGAATGTGCAGTTCATAGTATGATCGGAATTGCAAATGGAAACATTTCTAAGTTATAAAACTGCCTGAGATTCTACCATTAGGGATTCATTCTTAGGAGCATTGATTAAAGTGGAAGTAAGGGGCTTCCCTGGTGGTGCAGTGGTTAAGAATCTGCCTGTCAGCTCCATTTACAATAGCCAGGACATGGAAGCAACCTAAGTGTCCATTAACAGATGAATGGATAAAGAAGATGTGGCACATATATACAATGGAATATTACTCAACCATAAAAAGAAACGAAATTGAGTTATTTGTAGTGAGGTGGATGGACCTAGAGTCTGTCATACAGAGTGAAGTAAGTCAGAAAGAGAAAAACAAATACTGTATGCTAACACATGTATATGGAATCTGAGAAAAAAAAAAAAGGTCATGAAGAACCTAGGGGCAAGACAGGAATAAAGACACAGACCTACTGGAGAATGGACTTGAGGATACGGGGAGGGGGAAGGGTAAGCTGGGACAAAGTGAGAGAGTGGCATGGACATATATACACTACCAAACGTAAAATAGATAGCTAGTGGGAAACAGCCGCATAACACAGGGAGATCAGCTCAGTGCTTCGTGACTACCTAGGGGGGTGGGATAGGGAGGGTGGGAGGGAGGGAGATGCAAGAGATATGGGAACATATGTATATGTATAACTGATTCACTTTGTTATAAAGCAGAAACTAACACACCATTGTAAAGCAATTATACTCCAATAAAGATGTAAAAAAAAAAAAAAGAAAAAGAATCCGCCTGCCAATGCAGGGGACACGGGTTCAAGCCCTGGTCCGGGAAGATCCCACATACCACGGAGCAACTAAGCCCGTGCGCCACAACTACTGAGCCTGCGCTCTAGAACCTGTGAGCCACAACTACTGAGCCCACGTGCCACAACTACTGAGCCTGTGCTCCACAATAGGAAAGGCCACCACAATGAGAAGCACCACGTACCACAGCCAGGAGTAGTCCCCACTCGCTGCAACTAGAGAGAGCCCGTGTGCAGCAACGAAGACCCAATGCAGCCAAAAATAAAAATAAATTAAATAATAAAGTGGAAGTAAGAAGCAGGAGGGGGATCTAGAAATACTCAAAGAAGTAGAACTAAATAATAAAACAACTAAATTTAAATGTAGATTATTAAACAAAATCTCAAATGAGTAGGGAGAAAGTACCCATGAAACGTCAGGAAAAGTTTTAAGAAAGATTCATACATGTATAGGGTATAAAATTGGAGAAGAAAATTGGAGGAAAAAAAAGATTCATTCACTTTTGCCTTTAAGAACCTAGGTCCACAAAATGCAAAATTTGCCTTAGAGAAGCATACCTGTCAAAATTGAGACTCCAGCAATGGTGGGATGAAGCAAACTGGGGGAGGCCAGGATCAGGAGTTTTGAACACCCAGTAGGGCTGAGTGAAGAGACACATAGGAGCAAAGAGCCAGGCCAAATGTGGTTCTCCAGGGATAGACCCAAGTTCACATGCGTTCAAATTTAGGTTCCAGCCTGTGGGATGAGTCTGTTGGACATCTTTCTTAAGTAGCTTGCAGGTGTAACGAAAGTGCAAGTATGACACAAGCGCTGTCAGCTAAGGAGACAAATCCAGTGAAACACCTGGGGTGTCATTCAATCAAATATTGGCAGGAAAAAAAAAATACTGGCAGGAGCCAATTGGCAGAGGTAAGGGCATGTTATGTATTTTATCGTATTTTACTTTGCACTATTTTATTTTTTGATTTATTTCCCTTCTAGCTTCTTTCCTAAAAGGATTAAATTTAACTTTCAATACGTTACACATACAAAAGAAACATTGAAATAAGAGATTAAGAAATAAATAATGAATTTAGGAGACTGGATTGGGGAATGGATACTAGTGCCAAAAAAAAAAAAAAAAACTAGGCTTTGATGAGCCACAACTGTTTTCAAGTCCACATTGGTTGAACAGTAACTGTGAACTTAGCACTTGTCATGCCTGACCTTAATGAATTTTCCCAGTAGCCCATGATGTGGGTATTATCATTTCCATTAAAGTGTTTTTCCATTAAAGTCAATGAAGAAACTTGACTTAGGTAACTTGCTCGGACTTCCACAGCCTGGGCATGGCAGAACTGGGATTTGAACTTGATTTGACTTTAGAATTTGGGCTCTTAAATCTTACATGATACCGACTCTGAAGGTGGCAGGTGTTGAGCAATCAAGTCAGGAGGATACTGGGGTTCAGTATCAGAACATCTATTATCTAAAGATGCTGGGTATCAAGAGAATAAGGCAGGAAACCCTGGATGGATAGCGAGGTCAGAACATGAAGGGTATCTAAGAGTGTGGTGCTCAGGGCCAGAACGGATTCTGTACTGAACATACAAGTATAAGTTAAATGGTAGTAACTTTGAAGGTTAGGAAGATAAAGCAAAAGGAAATTTAGAATGTCTTACACCAACCCCTCACTTGTTGGACTGTAAGCCCTCCTGAATATGTGAAGCAAATAGGTTAGTTAGAATAAAAGGCAAATTCCTCAGAGCACCATTATACACTCCACAAGATGTCAAGTGCCACTTTCTATAATGTCAACATTTCTTCTTTAAAAAACACAAATACAGGAGTCAGAAGAGGGGTTTACAAGGCACATCATAGAGCCCGTAGTGTCCAGTGATAGATATTAGTCCACTGACCATGATTGGTGCCCTAAGGAGGTGAAAGTTCACATAAGCAGAAACTGTGTACAATTGTGTTTCCAGCATTGCCAAGGAAATCTCTCTCTAAATGAAATAATGAAGTCATAGTCATGAAGAAAAAAATGAAAAAGAATAAAGAAAAATCAAGAATAAACACAGGCTGAGTTATTTAGAGCTGGATTAAGGGCCTAGTTCAGAAGAAAGTGGAAGTGTCAATGTAAAGTTGCCACTGGATGAGGGGGAAATTTATATAATTCTGATATCTAGAGTGGGGGTTGGAAGTTTGCATATTTCTCTCACCTAATAGGGTTTCTCCCAATATAGCAAACGTGAAATACAACAGAGTTTGGTTTTCAAGTTTGCCTCCTGATTTGCACCTCCAGCATGTAGGACTCAAATATGCTTAGGGGTCAAACTACATATCTTAACTTTTATCTTATGCTAACTTCTAAGATCCTAACGACAGAGGGTAGTGTATGGGCAACTGAAATTCACCTAGTGAAAGAGAGGTTCTGGGGGAGACCAATGCTGTTTTCCAGCTTCTATGACATGGTTTAATGGGATCAGGACTGGGGCGTACTTTCCCTTTCAACAGCATGAGTCTTAACCTTTTTTGTTTATTGAACATTTTTTGGGTGGAATTCAATTCAAAAACATTTTCGAGCACCTACTATGGGCAAGGCATTATGCTAGGCACTGAGGATGAAAAGAAAAAAGTTTTCCAGCCAGCTCTCTCTATGCCTTCTGACACCACAGCAAGGCCAGTGTAACGAGACTGCCTTTCACAAGCAACTCAGGACCTCCAGAAATATATGCTATGCAGTCTCCACAGATGACACTCTGAAAAGTAAAGGCAGAAGCAAAGATGAAAGAAGAAATGAGATGGTGATAAGATTTTTGGAAATAATGGTAAATCTGGGGTTAGAATCAAAGATTATTGACTCTCAGGTCAGTGCCCCTTTTGCAGATCACCTCCTCTAGGATTCGTAGTAACTGAAATCTGGCAACAACTTTGTACCTGAGGAGTAGTTGGGGCTGAGTGTGGGGACCACTTACTCCTCCTGAACACATTCTTCAAGAGTGGCATCTTTTCAACGATATTTGAAAGACAATATATTAACATGATAGTTGCTGAGACTAGGGATAAACCCCCAGAGAAAGCAGTGTGACAAACCACCATTCTTGGTTGTAAGTCACATAGAAACATATTCTGGCAAATTTAGGCTGAAAAGGAATTTATTGGGAACTTTTGGGAAGCTGACAGAATTATAGGGTAGGCTGGGGGAACAGGTGCCAAGGATGGTTGCGGAATCTAGGAGGCTTGAACCGGCATCAACGTTCTGGAAAGTGCCACTACCGCCACTTTTGGAATGGCTGCAAAGCCGCTGATACTGGACGCGCAAAGCCGCCTCCACCTGCGGCAGGCAGGCCACTTCCCTAGAGAAACACTTTTTTCCGGCGGTGAGGTGAAAGCGAGTGCCTGTCAATCCTGGCGAGGGTCGGGCCTCACGCCACCTCTCGGCAGCCTGCCGCCCACCGGCTTTAGGACCCGGCGGAGCCGGAAATGAGGCTTGGAGGCGGGACTAGGTGAGGTCATCGCGCACACCTGACGTAATCAGCCCGCGCCAGCAAAAGTGAGGGCGCGAGGGCCGTGGAAAAGCCCGTTTCTTGCTTGCCTCAGCTCTCACGTACCATGGCATCCCCCGTGCAGCAGTCTCCTCAGCCTGGCGGCGGGAAGCGCAAAGGCAAGGCTCAGTACGTGCAGGCCAAACGGGCTCGGCGCTGCGATGGCGGCGGGCCCCGGCAGCTGGAGCCCGGGCTACAGGGCATTCTCATCACCTGTAACATGAACGAGCGCAAGTGCGTGGAGGAGGCCTACAGCCTACTCAACGAATACGGAGACGACATGTATGGTCCAGAAAAGGTACCAGCCCCGGGGAGGGCGGGCTTGAGGGAGGAGGGAAGGGTGGCAGGCCGGCTCCCTGTATACGCATGCGCGAGGTTGGCAGCTTGAGTGGCGGTGAGGGGGCGTGTCCTTGCCTCTGTGTCCTCTCCGCCCCCCGGCAAGGTCTCGGCTCCCGACCCCTACCCGGTCTTGTGCTTTAATGTTTGCACTTTGGGCTTTTTTCCCCCATCATTAATCACGGTTGCTCCCATGTATAGATTGCTTCCTGCGGTTCAGGCCTTGTTTCTGAAGCTCTTTCAGAAACATTTACTTCTCATCGTAGCTTTGTGAAGTGTTGCTCACCGGGACACTGAGGTTGAAGTAGGTTAGGTAGGTACTAGCTGGTCCAAGTTCACAAGGGCACACTTCATTCGTCCTTAAGGTTTTTGCCATACCTTACCACCATTTGAACATTATGGCCGTAGTACTGTGTTTGTCCTAAGCAATAACATCTCTAAAATAGTGTTTTTAGTACTTACTAGTGCTAGTTACTTCTCAAATGCATATAAAAATACATTTCAAGAAGTAAGAACTTTTTGAAACAATACCGTATAAAGTCTCATTGTCCCATTTTGGAAATAATTATATTATTGGCTTAGGATTTGGACCAGTACACACATGCACACCCCAAGGAATTAAGTGGAGGAGCATAGTACAGAGGGCATTTAAATTCACGTACTGTCATTTACTAGCTCAGGGGATAGGCATGTTATTAATTCTGCTGAGCTAGGTAAAAAAGAGAATAATGATAGGACTTAAGAAGGTTGGCTAAAATAATTGCATATGGGACTTCCCAGGTGGCGCAGTGGTTGAGAGTCCGCCTGCCGATGCAGGGGACACGGGTTCGTGCCGCGGTCCGGGAAGATCCCACGTGCCGCGGAGTGGCTGAGCTAGTGAGCCATGGCCGCTGAGCCTGTGCGTCCGGAGCCTGTGCTCTGCAACGGGAGAGGCCACAGCAGTGAGAGGCCCGCGTACCGCCAAAAAAAAAAAAAAAATTTCATATGTACATAAAATAACATCCTGGTATACAATAAAATCTCCATAAATGTGTAAAATTACCATTAGTGCCTGATTGGCAATCCCATTAGTGGAGCCGAGTGGGCAACAAGTGCATGTCTTGTCTACACCGACAGCTTGAGCAAGTTCTTGAACTATTTCAGTAGAACAGGAGTAAGGATTTTTAACTTCATAACTATTCGGTTCAGTCTCATGAAAGGAGAGTGTCATATCAGGTGCAGTCATATCTATTGATAGGATTAAGGTCCACCCTGAAATGATGCATCTGACGAGCACATTTCCCTCTGCCCCAGACTGTCAAGATGCTTTAGAAAACATTTTCAAATGATATGTACCACAGTCTGAGTGAACTTCCTTCTTCCTCCACATTTTGGAGGGAATGGTGTCTGAATAAAAAGCTTTATTGTCAATATTGAATCATCTGCCACTGGGGGTTTCACATGAGTAGTTAATTAAGAGCTTTTAACATAAGCTGTTGTGGCATTTCTGCTCATTAATTTTATGCAAACAGTTTGCAGACAAGGATCAGCAACCCTCTGGAAGTGAGGCAGAAGATGATGATGTGGAGGCCGCCTTGAAGAAAGAAGTTGGTGACATTAAGGCATCTACAGAGATGAGGCTGAGAAGATTCCAGTCAGTGGAGAGTGGAGCAAATAATGTCGTCTTCATCAGGACACTTGGGATAGGTGTGTCTGACTAATACGTTTTAAGATGATTGATCCTGTAATATCTGGACACCTGTCTCCGAGAACACTGCCTACAAAATGGCTTGATGGGCATGGCTCAGTTAATCATTTGATTGCATCCTCTCTACACTGTGTTAGCACTAGGCATATGGAGACGTAGAATGGGGTGGTGGACATAGGGCTTAGGAGTAGAAACCTGGCTTTGCCACTTTATCTGTATGTAACTTTAGGCAAAACAAGAATACACGGTTCTGTCTAAAAGGAGCAGCTGCTACTCAACCCCAGGCAGTTTGGAATGGCTCCAGTCATTTGGGAATGTAGTCTTAGGGGAGGCAGATCTTCTGATTTTTCAAAAGAAGTTGGAAATCTGGAGAAGTTTCTAGGTTTTTAAATGTAGCTAACTACTTTAAAAATATTGAAAACACTGAGCAGCCCAAAATAGACTCGTATATAGTCAGGATGCCTCCTGAGTACTACATTATGATCTTGTGCATTCATGGCTCTGGGGCTCCTCTGAGATCTGAAATCTAGACTTCTGTACAAACTTAGCTAATGGATTGATTAAATCTTTTTAAGTGACTTGCAGATTTTTGTTTTGTTTTTGTAAAAAAGCATGTACTATTTAATGTTTATTACTTCGATAGTTGCTGCTGATACAGGAAAACAACAGCATGGTGTTGCCATCAGGTAAATTAGACATCACAAATAAGTTAACTCCAGTGTCTTCAAGAACAATTGTTTTTGATAAAAGCAGAGTTAAAATATGAGATACAGTATTAATACTAGGCACCAAAGAAATATTAATTGGGAAAAATGGTTGGTTAAACTTGTTTAAAATTCATTATGATGATTTTTTCTACTCTACTGTCAATTTATGTCACTGCCAATGAAAATTCATTTTAGAGAGTTTGAAGAGTTTAAAATGAGAACTCTTAAACTTACCTGTTTGTTCTGTGCTGATTTTTTCTTTTTATTTTAGAACCTGAGAAATTGGTGCATCATATTCTCCAAGATATATACAAAACCAAGAAAAAGAAGACTCGGGTTATTCTACGAATGTTACCCATCTCAGGCACATGCAAGGCTTTCTTAGAAGATATGAAAAAATATGCAGAAACATTTTTGGAACCCTGGTTTAAAGCTCCAAACAAAGGGACATTTCAGATTGTATATAAATCTCGAAATAACAGTCACATGAATAGAGAAGAAGTTATCAAAGAATTGGCAGGTATGTTTCTCTTAGTGATTTTACAGAGGTGTGCCACGGTAAATACTTGTTTATAAGATTTCTTTTTTTTTGAGATTTAAGGCTTACATTTTTGAGTGTAGAACAAGTATATTAAAATGCTCTTAAATAATATCAAACCTAACTTTTCAATATGTTGGGTATGAGATTTTTTTTTGGTAGTTAGATACTAAAGTCTTTTCCAAATCAAGATTGAATTTTCTTTGGGGAAAAAAGTGCTGTTGTTAAATGTCTCAGGATTTTATTTGTATTTATTTATTGAAAGCATTCAGGGAATTTGATGGAAGTCCATGTAGAAGAGTAGAATTTGATGAGTGGACTAGTATATACATATTGTTTTAACAAATTCTAAATAGGAGGAGATGAAAGATTGTTTTTGTATCCGCCAAGCTTAAAGGTATCCTTCTTAGCCTGTTTTCCTGTTATTTTTGTTACAGGAATAGTAGGCAGCCTCAATTCGGAAAATAAAGTAGATCTTACCAATCCACAGTACACAGTGGTAGTAGAAATCATTAAAGCTGTCTGTTGCCTGAGTGTTGTGAAAGATTACACGTTGTTCAGAAAATACAATCTCCAGGAGGTGGTGAAGAGTGCCAAGGACTCGTCACAGCTTAATGCAAAGCAGGCAGCGCTAACAGGAAATGGGAAAGAAGCTAAATTGGAATCTGGTGACAAATCAAATCAAAAGGACGCAGCAGAAGGAAAAAATAACCAGCAGGTGGTACCAGAGGATAGTGAGGAGCTGGGTCAGACAGAACCAGTATCTGAGACACATGTGGTGAGCGAGGGGGCCGCTAAACCTGAACTTGGAAGTCAAGTCACAGAAGGATCTGAGTCACATGGAAATGACCTTTCATAGGAAAAGAGATCATTTGGTGTTGGAGGTGGATTTCTCAACTGCGGTCCTGTGAGATGTTGCTGGGATTCTATATAAAATTGTTACTAAAAATATTGTTTTTGAGTTTGTGTGCTGCATAATGCTGTACTCATAATAATTGAGCAGCCCCGTTAATAGCTTTGTTAGAGATCTTTCAGCCCTATATGGCAGTGTGCATTTGGTTGAGCTAGAAGAGGCTATGGATAAGTTGGTGAACACTACTGCACAGAGCGGAGGGTGGCGGGAGGATGATGTTGGCCTCTCCCTCTTGATTACCTTCCCCACTCCCCCACTTCTGCACTGCCAGCTGACTTACGGGAGTGAGCAAGCTCTGTGAATCAAAACTCAGAGGGAAATTTTCATTCTAAGGAAGAAATTTTTGCATTTTGCAGCTCAGCTGTCCCCTGCCACTTTGTTGTAAACATTGCAGAAACATGGGCCATATAGGTTAGAAGTGTATTGTTTTGTGAAGTTTTTGTACCTTTTGTGATTTTCTTGTTTAGTTTTTATGCCCCGCCCGCCTTTTTCTTTGGCTGCTCCGCGAGGCATGTGGGATCTTAGTTCGACAACCAAGGATCGAACCCGTGCTCCCTGCAGTGGAAGCTATGCCCATTTTTATGTTTTCGTAACATTTGTTACAACCAAATCTGATGGTGCATTGCTGCAATTTTTGGAGGCAAGGTGTGAGATAGAAGTGTTCATTCTAGGCATAAAATTACAGATATTTCTGATGAGGTTAGTTATGAAGAATTAGTCTTCTGAGCTATTACAGTATACTAGTGCAGCAAGGCATGCAAATTCTTTACAGTGTAAGCTACTTTACAATGTAAATGGACTTATTCAGGCTGTTCCATTCCATATCCTTTGTGAAATGCAACTTACAAACGGAACATTTGCTTCAGCAGTTGTAACTATAAATCATAGCTCCCTGACAAATAAAGACAATTATTTTAATGGCTTTGGAATATCAAGACAGTAAAGCTTTTGTTCAAAAAAATCATGTTCAGTGAAAAGGTTTAGGAAGCAAATTATGTAGTAGCAGAACTTTTTCCAGGAAAGAAAAATTCACATAGTTGGTAAGAATCTAACAGTACTAACATTAAAATGCTAGGTCAAGAAGCAGGTCAAGAAATTGAAAAGACTTTTCTCTCAATGTAATAAATTGACTTATGTCACATGATACTAAAGAGGTTTTGTTTAAAAGCAGCAGTTGCTGATGAATCAACAGATTTCATGAATATTTGTCATGCTATAGCAAGATTTGTAAATTATGAGGAAATTCAAGGAAACTTTCGCCTGCTAGGAGCCTCCCAAAACAATGGTCAGTATAAATTTAATAGGTCCTCATATCTGAAAAACAACAGTCTGCCATCTGTACTCCTGGTGCCCCATCAGTGGCTGGCTCCATGACAAGTTTTGCCTCATTTTAGTAAAAGAAAATCCTGACGTTGATGTTACAGCACACTGCTTTCTTCACAGAGAAGTGCTGATATTAAAAACTTGGAGATGAAATGAAGAAAGTTTTAAATAATGTTGCAAAAATGGTTAACTTAATTAAAGACCCATTTTATGCAAGAATGTTTAAAAAAAAAAAAAAACTAAAACCTGAACAAAGAGCACATAAATCTCCTACATACAGAAATCCAGTACTTACCAGAGGAAGAGTTCTCTACAGGATATGTGAGTTGAAAGGTGAATTACCAGTAAATTATAAGTACAATAAAATACTAGGCCAGATTTTGCTAAATGCTTTGAAGACGAAGAATGGCTACAGAAACTAGTCTATTTAGAAGACATTTTTTTCATTGCAAGAACAAATGAACAGTTTTCTGCAAGGGCCTGGAGAAAAATGTTTCTTCTTAAAAGTGACAGGAGTCTTAGATTAAAAGAAACTGACTCTTTGGAATAATTATGTTGCATAAGGCACTCTTGAAATGTTCCACAGCCACTTGGGTTTGAGAATGAAGAAAGCAACAAGTCTCAGGTCTTATTTAAACTCCTCTTGCAGAACTGCAAAACCAAATTAAATAACATTTCCCCTCCTTTTCCCAACACTGGTGTGTGACTGGGTGAGGAACCCTTCCCAAAAATCTCAGCCTGGGATTTCTTCACTGAGAGAAGAGGAAGAACTCAGAGTCCTCTTCTGACAGTTCTGGATTTCTGTGAAACAAGAGTATCTTTCAACTTAGTGCTCACACTCATATACATTGAGGATCCCCTTAATTTGAAAGTTTTTTCAAGGGTTCCTCCAGGGTAAAACTGAAAAAAGATGGAAGAGACAGACACCAAAGAGGGCTGCAAAATTAAATGTCCGGATTGAGAATACTAAGGGGTCATGAAATTAGCTTTTGGAGTTGGATTTTATTACGTTTTAACAAGTTCGGAAGTACTGTAAATGTTAAGTCTTCCTGCACCAATGGCTATGTTTGTTTATTGGCTAGTGAACATGGAAATATATTTTTATCCTCCTAGCTAGTGGTCCTGCTGGTAAAACGAAGGATTTTGGAGGAGCAAAGAGAATAGAAAGGGCCTTGCTGATGCAGATGAGGCTGGAACTTCCTTATATATCTTTAGATATTTAGAATGTTAACTCTTAATAAGTTGAAGTTATCTTGAAAGGATGATAGGAGCATTGTAACTATCATTGGGGGAACACGGATGATAGGATTTTGGTGCCTTCATCAGACTTTTTCCAAGACAAAGATACTTTTATTTTGATAGTACAAGACTCTGGGAATAAAATTGGCTGTGTGCTTATAGAACGTACAACCCTGTGGAACTGGGTTCCTTTTATTTTGTGAAAGCTGCTACTCTACAGAAGGATTTTGATTTAGTAGTTTGTTTTTAATCCTCTTTTGTATTTATTTTTATCAATATTTGGTAAGACCTTAGTGTGACAAAAGCTATTCTTCCCCAAATGTAAGGTAGTACGGTGTTCTGTTGGAATCTGAATTCAGTCATTGAAAAATTTGTTTTCAGGTTTACTAACTGTTTATTTTCACTGACATCTGAGCATGTTATTCTATAAATGACAAGATTCCAGGGTGGGAATTGAGTGCTTTTTGTCCTTTTAATTTTTATTTAAAAAAATTATGTCAGGGCTTCACCTGGTGGCACAGTGGTTGAGAGTCTGCCTGCCGATGCAGGGGACACGGGTTCGTGCCCCGGTCCAGGAAGATCCCACATGCCGCGGAGCAGCTGGGCCCGTGAGCCATGGCCGCTGAGCCTGCGCATCCGGAGCCTGTGCTCCGCAACGGGAGAGGCCACAACAGTGAGAGGCCCGCGTACCGCAAAAAAAAAAAAAAAAAATTATGTCAGTTAAACTCCAGTGTTGTGGTTTAGTAAAACTTGTTTTGCTCTGTGGAGGAAAGAGTGTTAAATTTGATATTTTAAAACATGTTTCCCTTTAGTTAAACATGGTTTCTAAATGTTATTTTTACTTGTATTTTGCTTTTGGTATGGCCAGATATTCAGCTTGTTTTTCAGTTTCTGATGTTTTCAGAAAAATCAAAATAAATCTGTTCCCTAAAGACTGGTGTTCTCTATCTCTCCTTTTTCTTTCTGCCTCTTAGTAAATCTCTTGCCTTATTGTCATAAAGTAGATGTATCATAAAAGATGTTTTTATGTCAAATTATGTATCAAAAGTCATGTACATTGTCCAAAAAGTAAAGATACAAAAATTTATTAATTGCTCTTGAATAACTAAAAACTCTTAAGCGTTTTGTATCTTATTCAAGCATTAGATATTTTACAGTGAGTTTGCTTCAAAATGTATAGTACAGTACTTAATTAAGTTCATTTAATTGGCTTTTGAATTCTGTACATTCCTCACTTTAACAGTAATATTTTAATTCACCTTAAAGAATTAGTAGCATATAAAGATTTTAAGCAGGAGAAATTCTGTCTTGAGCATTTCTGTTAGAATAGTTCTAATCTTTATTTTGAATTAATCAGGTAGTAGATAAATTCATTGTCTATTGTGCTTTTCTAATTAATCATTTGAGCCCTGCTGTTTTAAACACTACAAGTTGTTGTTTGGTCAGCGTAACAATTTTCTTCCCAAATATTTTTAGATTTTTACTTATTTATTTTTTGGCAAAGTACAAAACAAAAATTCAGTTGAATTTTTCAACCAGGAAAAATCTTAAGCATTTTAAGAGAGTAGTCACTGAATTATCAGGAAACAAGGACTAAAAGAAAGCAGCCCTGTTAACTACTTAATAACACAGTGTTCTTGTCAGGCTATGTTCAGCCCCATTCATGGTCTCTTAAAACGTTGCGTTTGATTTTCCCAGTGATCATCTTTGGGAGTTCTTTAACAAATTCCACCTAATCAACGGAAAAACATATTATGAGACACTTGATTCCATTTTTACTCTCCCAACTGTCAGTATAATAGGGGAGAGCTTTCATGAAACTCTATTGAGTTTCAGGGTCTGGGTGTTGTCTTAACTGAAGCTAATTGGATGTCTTGGTCACCAGAAACTGTTCCACTTATATATAAAGATGACAATGGAGCTCCATCATACTGGTTTTTAGTGCAAATTCACCTGTATGCTTTGACAGAAGAACAATCCCTTTATTCTATTGCTTTCCTCCAGTTCGAACCAGACCTGGGTCTCTACTGCCCCAGTGAAATGGAGGCCACAACTAAATGCAAAGAGAAACATCAAGTTAATTCTTGGCTTTTGACCTTTTAAGAGCTGGGTCCTGGAGGTTACCAAGGAGATTTTTAGAGATAATTTTGAGTTTATACAATTTTCCCCTTATGCCCTGACTTGACAGTAAACTATTTTTGTTCTCCCTCAGGATATGACTACTGTATTTTAAAATGTCCTCAAACATTTCTGAAAAGCAACTAGTCACTAATTTAGTGAATTGAATGGAGAAAATGTAACTAGTTCTTAGGTTGAAATTAACTACATTTTAGCTGAAATGATGCCAGTGGAAATGGAATTCTCATGTAGAGGATCAGTCAGTATCAACTAATAGGATTCTAGGACTAGAAGGAAATTGCAGTGCCATCTGTGTGTCTTTATACAGAATTATGCTTAAATCCCTCCTTTGAAGAAGAAGGTTTCAGGAAAGATTCCACAGTTTCTTTGGATAATATCTTCATCCGGAGCCTTAAATTTGGTCACTTGATACTTAAAGGCACATGCTTTGAATTTATGAGTGTGTAATGGCCCAAGAGTAGTATGATAGATAAGTTAGGTGCTGTCTTTAAAAACAATTTGCTGTCTTAAAAAAACAATTTTTTTTCCTCATATAGAATGGGACTGATTAGTCTGATAAGGATCCTTAGTATTTACTTAGTATTGCAGAGTTGACCAAAGATTCTAGTTCTTCAAACATTTGTAGTGTCCTAATATAAAATATTTTAAAGCAAAATTCTTAGGGCTAAAGTTGAAACAGTTGTCTTCTACTTATATAATGAGTTACTATAAAGTCAAAAGCTAATAAAATCTATATACTTACTAGTTTAGATCCTTATTTGGTAACACACACTTAACTTTTGCGCACAATACTTGCCTTTCTTGGATATTTGTAAGGTGCAGTTGATTTTTTTACATGATCCTGAAGTTCAAGAGTTAATTTCTCTGGGTTGGATGATTTAAAGGGTGCAGATAAGACAACAAAAGCTTTCACTACCTGCAGGAAAAAAAATCAATTTATATTGATAGATTTGCTTTTCAGACACATCAAGAATTTGGACCAATGCTGAACACTAACTGGTTCTTTATTGAACCAGTTAGATATTACCCACCCGGACTACCCTTTCCCCACTGAGCCTGGTTTAATTTCTTGCCCTTTCTGATTGGCACAAATTATTCCTTATTAAGAGGACATGTTTTATATAACTATGTAAAATTTCATTTTCTGTAGCTATATCATGACAATGAAATCCAAGACGCAGCTTTGACTGATTTTCCCAGTATTCAGTCTCATCTTCTGAAATATATTATCTGAGACTAGTGGTTCTCAAACTCGAGTGTGCATCAGAGCCACCTGGAGCATTGTTAAAACACAGATGGCTGGGCCCCATCCCAGTTTCTCATTTGTAGGTCAGGGAAGGGGCAGGGTATTAGAATTTGTATTTCTGCCAAATTCCTGCGTGCTACTGATGCTGCTGGTTTGAGGACCACACTTTGAAAATCACTCCTTTTGACTAAGAGTGCCATTAAGTGCACCTTGTAACTCCCCACTGGGGCTCTCTGGGGTCCTTCCCAGTGCACTGGAAAGATGAGCTACTCAATTCTGAACCTCTTCAACCCCTAACACCTCTGAGACTTATCCTGTGTGAGGAGGAGGCAGGAACACCAAGTAATAATAATTCCCCTTCAATCAAACGTAATTGGGCAATTTAGAAGTTTTGGGAAACACCATCACAATTTAGAGCATGGTGGGAGCACTTCAGGGGCTCAGCTGGCAGTCTTGGGGTTGAAGGGTTAAACTTAAGCTTTGTCCATTAAACATACCACCTGTCTGTCCGTAGCCCTCATACAGCATTAGCCCAGTTTGCACTTTCCACTGTTCCAGCACCTCTGGATTGAGTGGCTCCCCTCCCATCAGGCAATGCGGAAGCTTCTTGAATTTACATCTGAAGAGAGAGTTGCATGGGGTCTTTGGGGAGAGAAGTATGAGTGGCTTTCATTGCCAGATAACTAGGACATTAGCAACAAGCAAAGAGCTAGGAGAGGCAAGTCTTAGGAAAGTTCATTCAGTGAATATTTGTTGAGCACCTACTCTCTAACCAGACATTGTTCTAGGCACGTGGGGCATGTTATGATTAAAACAAAGATTCCTGGTGGAGTTTACACTTTAGCAGGTTATTCAAGAGAGGAAAAGGTTGGAGAAAATGCTAATAAGGATATTAAGCACTTATTATGAGCCAAGAAACATGGCAGCTAATATTAATTGAACATTTTTTATGTTCCAAGGGCTTTTAGAGCACTCTCATAATCTTCACAAACCCTATTTTTTAAATGAAGACATTGAGGCTGAAAAAAGTTAAAGAACTCTTCCAAGGCCTCCCAAATAATAAAGAACAGAGTTGAATAATCTGTACTCTGCACTTATCACTTGTCAAGTATCTCACTCACCACGCATGCTGCCGACATTGAATTCTTACCAGAACCTCGTGAGGTAGCTCTTAACTATCTCTTATGGATGGAGGTAAGGCAGGCTTAGCAAGGTCCACTGTTAGAAAGTAGCAGAGCCCTGCCTGTTTGACTTTGGAGGTTGAGCTTTTAACCAGTGTCTTACTACTCAGCTGCCCAACAGGACTCAGGTGAGAAAGCTTGGAACAGCCCGACCGATACAGTGAGCCCCAAAATGGGTATTAGGGTTTGGTAGGACATGAATTGTGTCTATTCCAAATAGAATAGCCCTTGAATTAATCTTGAAGTGTGAGCAAGATGTTCACATTCTGAGGGCCACAAGGAGTTGATCAGGAAAAGAGAAGATTCCTATCTGCTTTATTCTGTTTCTCATAGAATTCTCCCTCCTAGATGTCTACACCTTGGGGAAACAAAGGATGTCCTTTTTCTGTTTGTTTTGTTTTGGCTTTGAAGCATCCACGTTTAGGGGAGAAAGGGGTGACTGTGATGACTTAAATTGTTTCTCTCTTCCTTTCTCTTATGTATTGAATTCATATTAGTTAAATAAATATACTTCGTAACTTCACCTAATGTTCAGGTGATTTGGCTAAGTTGAATATAAGCTTCAAGTCATAAGACTTTATTAACTTCAAGACAGTATAAATGTAGTTGTGGGTTCTTTTAGGGTGGGGGTGATGGGAGTGCTGGGATTGTAGAGCTCTGGTTGTCTCTGGAAAAATGTTCAGTTGCCCTTAGAGGCTTTCCCAGGGATTCTTAAACTGGGGATGCGGGGGGTGGGTTGCCCCCCAGGAGACTCTAGGCAATGTCTGGAGACATTTTTGGTCATCATCACTGGTGGAAAGGGAAGTGCTACTGGTATATAGTAGGTAGAGGCCAGGTAGAATGCTGCTCAACATGCTACAAAGCACAGGACAGCACTCCATGACACAGAATTATTTGGTTCAAAATGTCAGTAGTGGCGAGACTGAGAAACTCTGGGCTATCCTGTGCCGAAAAGGGGAGATCTGTGATGCTGGATTATAACTTTTGTTTGTGGTTCAAGTGGAGATTTCTGCCCAAATACCTCTTAAGGTCTTTTAGCACAAGCATCCAGTACACAGTGGGAGCGCTGCACAGGGTCGTGATGGGATAAGTGGTAAGCGGCTGGATGATGGAGAAAGACACAGATGTCAGCAGTGGTTAATTAAACGTCATGACTGGAGGTGATGTCTACAACCTCTTATTCTCATCCATTAACATGTGCTCATCTCATGGTCATTCAGTAAGAAAGAAAATACAGTAATATGATAGTTTTAGGCCTTTCTGGGTGGGTAAATTTACTTGGCAAAAAGGAGAAGGAGCCAGACATGCTGCTGTGGGGATTGAATCAAGGTCAGTTCCTAAGTTCTTGCTTGATCAGTTGGTTAGATGGTATCATTTACTGAGCTAAGACATTAAGAGTTCTATTTTGTAGATGTTTCACTGGAGATATCTAAGTAGAGGTGCCAACTAGGCAATTGGATACACATGTTGGTAGTTCAGGGGAGAATTAAAAAAAACAGTTTTCCTGCCTACCTTCCACAGAGGGTGTACCCAATTCTGAGGCTGCTCTGAGAGTGCTGGACCATCTTGGGAGAGCCTCTGGTCCCACTGGCGAAATAAATGGCCATTGGTTCTTGAATTCCTGTCTCCACACAGCTGTGCTCTGCAGAGGTGGTCCTGCAAAGTATGGGCCCCAAGATGGTGGCTGAACATGGCAGACCAGTCTAGCTCTGATATTTCTTCTATGGTATTTTTGGAGTTATGACACTCCAAAGTTGTTGGTTTGAAGTGGGGATTCCCTTTATCTTGAAAAATACTCCCCAAATGTGTAAATTTCAATGTGAAATTCATGTGAGTTCAAAGTCCTCTGTCTTCTGTGAATTTTGTGGCATCTTTAAGGTTTCTTGGGGACTCAGCTGAATGTTGCAGAGTTGTTTAGGATAGGGGTCTTAGAAGTGGGGGAACTTGCTACCCAGGGGATGTGCAAGACAACTGGTATGGAGAAGAAAATAGGAGAACTTCAAATTATATGTATTTTAGAATTCATTCTTTAAAATGTTTATTTTTGATATTTGTGTGATGCACAAAAGTACACGAATATAATTTATAAATAAATAAACATGTATTAGGGGAGTGTGGTAAAAAATATTTTACTGAGGGATGTGCATATTCAATCTGAATAATACTACCTTAGGGAATTACTACACTGCTGAATGACTATTAACTTGAGAATAATCATACTAGTAATCATAATTACTATAATTCTTACAGAGTGATTACTCTGTGCCAGGCATTATGCTAAAAACGTCACATGCTTCATCACATTTGATTCTTCTACAACTCAGTTGTGTAGATACTATGCTATCCCTATTTTACGGATAAGTTACAGAATTTTAGAGATGTTACTTGACTTATCCAAAGGTACTCAGTTTATGAAAGACACAAGCAGCATTCTCTGGCAAGGCCTTGGGAGAGAATTTTGGGATTGATCAATAGGATTTGGTTTACATTAACTAGTAGGATAAAATTTTATTCCAACAAAGGAAACTGCCTTCCTTCAACAGAGTTTAGATGGCTTCCTTTTATAAGCTTCTCTGGAAGAATTTTTTTTTAAATGTAAGCTACTTAACAGCTCTTTGAAGGATAATACTATTAATTAACATTTTACTCCCTTTTTTTACAGTTTAGGAAGGACTTTCTCACATATTAGCTTATTTTATCCTCAAAACAACACGATATATGTGCAGTATAATTATCTCCATTCTACATATGAGGAAACCTGAGGTTAAGTGATCTGTTTGTTCATTCATTCCTCAGTAAGTATTTCTTAAGCACCAACTAAATGTAGGAACTGGGGATAGAGTGATCAATCAAACAGACAAACAGTGCCTTTGCCTTCTGGGAGGTTACAATTTAGGACAGGGGTTGGCAAATTTTTTTCTGTAAAGATCTAGACAGTAAATATCTTAGGCTTTGAGGGTCATAGAGTCTCTGCTGTAGCTACTCAACTCTGCTCTTGTAAGATGAGAGCAGCCATAGACAATGTGTACTCAAATGGGTGTGGCTGTGTTCCAATAAAACTTTATTTATAAAAGTGAGTACCGGGCTTCCCTGGTGGCACAGTGGTTGAGAGTCCACCTGCCGATGTGGGGGAAAACAGGTTCGTGCCTCGGTCTGGGAAGATCCCACATGCCGCAGAGCGGCTGGGTCCGTGAGCCATGGCCACTGAGCCTGCGCGTCCGGAGCCTGTGCTCTGCAACGGGAGAGGCCACAGCGGTGAGAGGCCCGCGTACCGCAAAAACAAAACAAAACAAAAAAGTGAGTACCAAGCCAGAATTGGCTCATGGGCCCTAATTTGTCAACCCCTACTGTAGAGGAGAAAAATAGACAGTAAATAAAGGAACAAATGAATGGATATGATATTTGGATAGTGATGAGTACCATGAAGAAAACAACAGGATGTGATAGAGTGGCTTGGAACTCTACTCTAGACAGGTTGGTCATGGACACCCTCACTGAGGATAAAACGTTAGAGTTGAAATCTGACAGGAAGGCGTCAACTGTGAAAAGGACTAAGGAAGAGCATTCCAGATGGAAGAAACAGCAGGTGCAAAGGCCCTGAGATGGGCCATGTTCCAGGAATAAAATGGTGACCAGAGGGAGTCAAGGCAGTGAGAGTGTTGGGAGTTAGGCAAGAGCCAAGCCAGGCAGGATACTCATCTCAGGCCCTGGTAGGAAGCATAGAAATGGAAGCAGAGCTACATCCCTTCCTTCTGTCCTTAAACACGTAAAAAAAAAAAAAAAATTATTTATTTATTTTTGGCTGTGTTGGGTCTTTGTTGCTGCGTGCGGGCTTTCTCTACTTGCAGCGAGCAGGGGCTACCCTTCGTTGCAGTGCATGGGCTTCTCACTGCGGTGACTTCTCTTGTTGCGGAGCACGGGCGCTAGGCATGGGGGCTTCAGTAGTTGTAGCATGTCGCTCAGTAGTTGTGGCTCGTGGGCTCTAGAGCACAGGCTCAGGAGTTGTGGTGCACAGACTTAGTTGCTCTGCGGCATGTGGGATCTTCCCGGAACAGGGCTTGAACCCATGTCCCCTGCATTGGGAGGCGGATTCTTAACCACTGCGCCACAAGGGAAGTCCCTTAAACACCTTTTATTAGGTGATTCTTTCCTGGGAAGAAGCCTAGATCAACCCATAGTATGCTGAGTCCTTGGAATCAAGGAGACTCTGAGATGTAGTTGTGACTGGTGTTATTCCTGGCACTGCAGATGAGGCAGGGAAAATACTCACTGAAATAACTCTTGGAAGCTGAGCCACCGATTCTGGCTGTGTGGAGACAACAGGAATTTGGTCTTCAAGCCGGGACACTCTGAAACAATGGACTCCACTGCTGGGATCACCTCCTCACTGACTACAGTGCACCTGGCTTTGGTTGCTTGCAGCCAATGGAGGATGTCTTTTGCTGTCAGCTGGGTTGTTCCTGGTGTGAAGACAAGCCCCGGGAAAGAGGGAGGGCCCTGAGTAGACTGTGGACTGTGGAAACTTGGACTTCGTGCCTGGGTGGCAAGGAGCTATGAAATCTAGCCTTCAGCTACCCTTGCCTTGGTCCCCAGGGACATCCCAGAGGACCCTGATCCCTGGGAGATCCTTAGAGCACTGGCTTCAGAGTCTGACAGTCCCTGGATCTGATCCTGTCCTTGCCACTTACTAGCTTTGTGACCTTGAGCATCTTACTTGATCTTTCTGTGTGTTCCTTTCCTTCTCTGTAAAATGGGGAAAATAATAGTGTCTGGTATAAAGTAGGCATTATAATGGTGGCCTATTATTATGTATCATTTTTGTGGAACATTTGAGTCATTAT
This sequence comes from Stenella coeruleoalba, assembly GCF_951394435.1. Classification (NCBI taxonomy): domain Eukaryota; kingdom Metazoa; phylum Chordata; class Mammalia; order Artiodactyla; family Delphinidae; genus Stenella; species Stenella coeruleoalba. The sequence goes on along the minus strand of NC_137161.1, from coordinate 65,987,550 downwards.
TATGTAACACTTAAATAGCATTTTACAGGTTATATCACACTTCATGAACATCATCTCATTCAATCCTCTGAATCAGTGGTCTCCAAAGTGAGTTTGGCAAGAGAATCCACTGGGGATGAGAGAAGAAATAAGAATTAAAAAAAAAATTATTTGAGATATTAGAATTCTGTTTATGGCTTTACCTCATTTTCGTATGTATTTTATAATATACATACTATATTAGCAGAGTAGAACAACTTAAATAACTATATCCAGATGGGAGTATATGTGTCCCAAATATTTTTATTGATAGACTGTGTAACCATAAAAGCTTGGAGACCACTGTTCTAAGCAACCATGTAGGTCCATGTAGTTGTTGCCATTTGATGGAATATGAGATTGGGTCGTAGCTGGCAAGTGGCAGAGTCAGCCCTCAAACCTGGGTCTCCCCGGTGGTCTGGCATCATCAAAGTTCGCCTACACTACTTCGGCAATGCTTAATTTATCCCACCTTCTCACTTCATTCTAAACACTGGCCTGAGATGGGCCTGATTTTAAAGTACTAGTTCCTTATGAGAAGAACATATATGGCAGAATTAGATGAAAAACAGAGGGAAGACGGTTTGCACTTTCTAAAGCAAATCAATGGAAAGAAAGTGGAATGTATGTAAAGCATTACAAACCGCCACTACCATTTATTGAGTACTTGATAAGTGCCTGCTGTCTCACTTAAAATTAATCCCAGCGTGTAGACGACAACCAGCCCAAGGGTTGCAAAGTGAGTAAGTGGCAGAACCAAGATTCAAAGATACACTTCCCAGACTCCAAAGACCTGTGTCATATACCAGACTCCTTATTTCTTGGTGAGTTTCCTAAAGTCAGCTAAATAGGGAGATGTGGAATTGAATTCCTAGGAAGGAAACTTTAATTACTGCATATATTTTATTTTATTTATTTATTTATTTTGCGGTACACGGGCCTTTCACTGTTGTGGCCTCTCCCGTTGCGGAGCACAGGCTCCGGACACACAGGCTCAGCGGCCATGGCTCACAGGCCCAGCCACTCCGCGGCATGTGGGATCTTCCCAGACCGGGACACGAACCCGTGTCCCCTGCATCGGCAGGCAGACTCTCAACCAGTGTGCCACCAGGGAAGCCCTACTGCATATATTTTAAAAACTCTTACATGTCATCCCCTCTTGAGAAAATGAATAAATATGTGATGATAAGGAAGTTAATCAAGAAAACATCTCTTATCATTCACTCAATATAAAAATATAAGATTATTTATTTTGCAAACCGCTTGTTCTTAGTGGCTCAGAAATTATTAGTACTCTTGGTGGATTTGTGATGTGAATGTATTCAATGGATAGGTTGGGGGTCAAGAGGACTAGTAATATCCACAGAAATTCACTCTTGCCTTTAAGAACTTTTGAAAACTGTTAAAAAACAAAAAACAGCAGGGCAGGAACCTAAATTCTGAGACCAAAGGTAAAAGTCAGATTTGGTGGTTCTCAGTGACAATGGGGGAATTTCCAAGAGGGGTGAAATGGTGCAGGGTGGTCAGAGGTGGTTTCTCTTGTTGGCTTCTGTGTCTCACTGATTTTTCATCTTCCACATCCTGCAGCACTTCTTTCTCCTGCTCTTCACCATCACCCTTCATGTCTGAAGTCCATAGTGTCAGATTATCACATAACGATTGCATGATACGTGTAGAGTCCTTGTAGCTTTCTTCAATCAGTGTATCCAGTTCTGCAGCTGCAGCATCAAAAGCTGCTTTTGCCAACCCGCAGGCATGGTCGGGGGAATTAAGAATTTCATAATAGAATACAGAAAAATTGAGAGCAAGACCTAAGTGAATGGGATGTGTTGGAAGTTCTGCCATTGCAATATCACTAGCAGCTTTGTAAGCCACTAGGCTGTTCTCTGCAGCCTCCTTCCTGTCGTCTCCTGTGGCAAATTCAGCCAGATACCTGCGGTAGTCCTCTTTGATTTTATAATTAGAAAACCTTGCCCAGAATGTCCAGAAAACAGATTAACTTCAGCTCAGTCTCAACCATTTGCCAATATTCTCCCATCATTTTAGTTTGTCTTCTCCTCCCTTTTTTTTTTCTTTCTGTTCAATGCTGCTGATTATTCCCCAGGAAGCTCTCCTAGGTCCAATCACATTTTTATATGCAACAGATAGGAGGTTTCTTTCTTCAGTTGTCAACTCCACATCCATCCCTGCTGCTTTCTTCATTGATTCCACCATTGTGTTGTGTCGCCCAGCCTGCTCGGCTAGCTTCACATGGTGCACCTCCCAATCATCCACAGCGGCGGCGGCTCCCGCGGGGTCTGCGGGCCTTGGATGGAAGGGGATAGCTTCTCCGACACTCTCCCACAATTTCTTTTATTTTGTTTGATTGTTTCCTTGGCTTTTCCTTGTTTTTTTCACGGCCCTCTTCACTAGAAAGGAGCTCTTTGGGTAGGGACATTTTGTCAATTACCATTTACTTCCCAGAACCAAAATAAGATCTGGAACATATTTGGTCAATGAGCGAATGCATGAATGAGTGAACACAGGGACGTGTATTCATTTTGTTACTCTCAGTGAAACATTTGTACCAGTGATTCCTGAACAATTGTGGGTCACATTTTCCTTGAGAGTAGTGTGGACATAAACACACGTGACTGTGCTGCAGACAGCATCAAATGCTCTATTTTCCTTATGAAAAATTGCACCTCAACCCATTAGCCTTAAATTGTCCAGGCTTCTTAGGCCAGAACATATGCATGCCTTTAAATGCTTTTGGGAAAAGGTGCGTGTGAAGTCGACTCAGCCCACAGAATACTTTTAACCCTGCAAAACAAAGGAAGCCTTTCCACTGCTCCTTGAGGGAGCCTACAGACTGGTTGAGACCCACAACCAAAATTATTTTAGAATAAGGTCCATACTGCTCTCTCTGACACCAGCAACATGCACCAGGGTATTGGGTTGCTATCCTCATGCCCACCGCCAATCTGGGGATGGTAGGTGGTCAGTTTGAAACACCACAGCCTTCTCTTACATCAAAGCAGCAAATTCTTGCTTTACCAAGTCTTCCTCTGGTTGTGAAGTGATGGAAGTTATTATTTGAAGGTAATAAAATTGGTTACTTGTGGGACTGATGGAAGTTATTTCATCCATCTGCCATCTCTAAAGCACTTTTCATGGAAAACAGCAGCCAAGGATACACGCAGTAAGTTAACAACAGGTATGTAGCTTCCTCTAGGTTTGCATTCTGACCCTGTCATGTGTATGTCACCAAATGCCAACTTTTAAAATAAGCTCTCACAATCAAGATGGTGATGCTAGAGAAATTGTCTGGTATAAACTGAATTTCACATATTTAAAAATGACCAGAAATGCTTTTTTTTAAATGAAGAAGATGAAAGAGAAATGGAAAACTAGTGTAAAGAATGTGAAAATTTGGTTTCACCGAAATATTTTCATGGTTAAACACAATCATCTGCCGTTTAGCATGTGTAAGTAGTAGTCTGTATTTATGCGGCCAGTGCTTACAGCAGTACAAATTATGCAAATACATGCATAAATTCTACGCTTCATTCAACACTCAAAAACCCCAAAGACTGGGCTTCCCTGGTGGCGCAGTGGTTGAGAGTCCGCCTGCTGATGCAGGGGACATGGGTTCGTGCCCCGGTCCGGGAGGATCCCACATGCTGTGGAGTGGCTGGGCCCGTGAGCCCTGGCCGCTGAGCCTGCGCGTCCGGAACCTGTACTCCGCGACGAGAGAGGCCACAGCGGTGAGAGGCCCGCGTACCGCAAAACAAAACAAAACAAAAAAAACCCCCAAAGATTTCTTTGTTTTCCAGTCCCTGGGTAAGACACGGCCTGGTAGAGGAAAGTCTTTGTTGGAGCGGTGCACCAGCTGAGTGACCACCTCGCTGAGAATTTCCCAGGACGTTCCCAGAACGGCCAGGAGGGGGCGCGCGGTCACGGCTAACGGGCACGGGGCGGTTTCCCTCCATGCAGTGCGCAGCGAAAGCCGGCAGGGGACGGGCGCACGTGTCTTCGCAGACCAAAGGCGCCTCAGGGCAGGGCGGGCCCGGTTCCCGCCCCACGGCCTCTGGCGGTGCTTCTGCAGTGAGAACCGCAGCTCCTTTTCCAAAGGTTCCGTGTCTGAAGGAGCGACTGCGGAGGCCCTGGACCAACCGCCGTGCGTAGAAACCTTCCTCAGCTGGCTGAGCGCTGAGCGGGGAGGTTTGTGCGGCTTCCCCGGGACCCTTGCGTGTTCCGCGCTGTTCCTGGTGTTTTATTCTTTATTTTCTTTAAGAATGTTTGAACAAGGCTTATTTTTTTACTTTTTTTTTTTTTTTTTGCGGTACGCAGGCCTCTCACTGCTGTGGCCTCTCGCGTTGCGGAGCACAGGCTCCAGACGCGCAGGCTCAGCGGCCATGGCTCACGTGCCCAGCCGCTCCGCGGCATGTGGGATCTTCCCGGACCGGGGCACGAACCCATGTCCCCTGCATCGGCAGGCGGACTCTCAACCACTGCGCCACCAGGGAAGCCCTGAACAAGGCTTATTGACTGAAGTATCCGTTGGTTGAGGGCTTGACGACTCTAAATCGGAGCTGCAGTGGCTTGTTTCCTTGTTTCTGTACAGATTCCAGGATGTTTCCAGGGAGAAATCCCAGCACGAGCTCAGAGGAAGGGGAGATTCCGTTGAATGGGACGTGAACACACTCAATACTCAATATCGGGACCTTCGAGGAGAATGAGCTGAGGACCCGCTTTCCGAGTCATGTTGGAACCAGAACTCCAGGTAAAAGGCGGAAACGCACTCCAGTGCATACATGCTTTCACTAATTTTTAATGGCTCAAGTTTTCCAACAGCGTTGAAGTAGCTGAAAACTATGGAGAACCTGACAAGTAAGTGTAATAAAACTTACGTTATTTTAAACTTAAATATTTCATATATACCCAAGCAGAATTTATTATAATTTTACTTTACTGTCTTTATTAAAAGCAAGGTCACTAATGTTTTAAGAATATACTTGTTAGCTTGTCTCCTTTTCAGTTGAGAGACTTTGCTGTGTTTTATAATTTTTCATGCTATGACGATCTTAAATAATTTTGAATGATTTCAGCTTACTAAAACCTCATACACAGGACCCCACTGTTACTTATTGTTAATTAAATGATCAAGACCACATTACAATTGGTTAATATGGCACTAAGCAAAATCTGTGCATGAGTTTTAGAAGCAGCAGCATGATGGTGTTTTTAAATATGTGAACATTGATGCTTACCTTCATACATTTCCAATTTCTATATTTTTCTTTTTTGCGTATTTTCTTTTTTTTGGTTAAATTAATTTTTATTTATTTTTGGCTGCGTTGGGTCTTCGTTGCAGTGCGCGGGCCTCTCATTGCAGTGGCTTCTCTTGTTGTGAAGCATGGGATCTAGGCACGTGGGCTTCAGTAGTTGCAGCACGTGGGCTCAGTAGTTGTGGCTCAGAGCGCAGGCTCAGTAGTTGTGGCGCACGGGCTTAGTTGCTCCGCAGTATGTGGGATCTTCCTGGACCAGGGCTCGAACCCGTGTTCCCTGCATTGGCAGGCGGATTCTTAACCACTGTGCCACCGGGGAAGTCCCTCTTTCTTGCGTATTTTCTAATTCAGATATTATATTCATATGTCTTCCTACATTTTACATTCATCACCCATACATTCAAGGCTTGTTTCATTTGCTGTAAGAAAGGAGATAGGCCTTGTACTGAGCATGTGGCTTTATTTAATATCAGAATTGGTTTTTATATATCTTTATTAACTTTCAACTGAGTTGAAAATATCATCCTGTAATGACAAGTTATTATCTATAATATATATAATCTAATCTCATTGCATCAGGATGATTTGATTTCATCATAGTGTATTTCTTCATTTGATATTTATGTGTATGTACTTATTGAATATATGTATATTAGACATGAGACTATCCCACCAGTTCATCGAATTTGAAAAAGGAGAGGTATTTTTTCTTCTTATATTCTCAATATTTTCCGGGTCTAACCTAACTTCCTAGTAACATTTAAAATTCCTTTTGAATTTTATTACATAAATAAGGGCCATATCTCCATCCATCATTAGCTATATGGTTGTGTATCAGCAGTATAATAACCTATAATTCCTCTTAACTCAGAAACATTCTGAGCTTTCAGTATACTCTTATGATCTCCTAAGAAGTAAATTAGTTATTGCATTAAACTTATCAAAATCTAAGTCACTTAGATAAAATATTCTTTTATTCTTTAAATTGATTTTATCACTTGCTGGAAAACATCATCTAGTAAATTATGAATTTGAATAATTCTTTTAAACCCTTCTGTTTTAGAAAAGACCATGGTGTGAAACTGTATCTTTGGGGTAACCAATTCTACTTATGTTCTGTCAGTGAGCCAAAGATGGCTCTGGTGTATTGGCGGGCTGGTATCCCCTGTTAGCTCAAAAGCCTCCTGGTGCTAAACTCAAATTTTTATACACTGAGTTTTTTAAAACATAGCCTCAGTAAGAGAGTTTTAGTCATTTACGTTGTTCCTGATTTTCATATCCCGTGAAACTGTGCCCAACATCTGCTAATTGTAGGTAAGTTCAACCCTGTAGCTCTGCAAGACCCCAAGCTACTGCTGCCCTTCTGAGTGCTCTGAGACTCCCAGCCTGGCTGCGCAGGGACCTAATTTAGGCACGTCAGCTTCCTTTCCAGTTCCCCTCTTCCCAGAGAGGTGCCTGGCCGCCTTCTGCTTCTGGGTAGTAGCCATGGGAAGGTCTCCTGCTGTGGTGGACTTCTCTTCATGCAAACCTTGTCAGAGTTGCCCACATGAAGCTTGTTGCATGTTACTGCCACCTCATGGTCACTTCTTTCTCCTTCAGCCTGAAACCCCTCAAACTCACTGTACATTCTGCCAATCTTTGAATATCTCTTTGAATTGGAAATATTTGATTCTGTTTGTTACTGCTGAAAGGTATTCATGGGGACAAAATAAAAACAAGGATTATTCAGAACTGAGCCAGTCACAATGAATCACTTGGCTATTTGTTCCTTTTTTGAAAATGTTCAGCCATGGTGTGAAATACACTCTCTAAAATCTCAATATTGTCTACCATCCATGGTGACCAACTTTACAGAGACACTTCAAAACCAGAAAACCACATAATTGTATAATACACAATATAATGTTATATGCATATATGTATTATTTTAACATAAAATAGGTAAAATGGATGTTTCTGTGAATTATATATTATTGTGTAGTACTTGATCTAATGTATCCATAATGGCAGCATAAATGCTAGTATTTAAATAAAACGGGTACAATGAGAGTAGTTGTGTCAATTACTAGTTACTAACTAATAGTAGGAGTAAATAGGCAATCACATGTAAAAAGATAAAACAATGATTATTAAAAACTTAATTTTATAATAGATTTATTTTTTGAATTTAAATTAAATTAAATTTTTCTTTTTGGCCGCATTGCATGGCATGTGGGATCTTAGTTCCCTGATCAGGGATCAAACCTGTGCCCCCTGCTGTGGAAGCGTGGAGTCCTAACCACTGGACTGTCAGGGAATTCCCTATAATAGGTTTAGATTTGCGAGAAAAAAAAAAAATTGTGAAGACAGTATTGAGAGTTTCCACATGCCTAAGACTCAGTTCGCCCTAATTGTGAATGTCATAACACTTGGTACCTTGTCACAATTAATATCCAAAATTGATACAATATTATTAACTAAAGTCCACATTTTACTTAGATTTGCTTGGGTGGGTTTTAACTTTTTCTGTTCCAGGACCCAGCCCAGCTGGCACATTGTATTTAGTCATCATGTCTCCTTAGGCTCCACTTGGCTGTGACAGTTTCTCAGACTTGGCATATTTTTCATAATCTGGAAAGTTTTGAGGAGTATTGTTCATGTATTTTGTATAACAGTCCTAGTTGGTATATATCTTATGATATTTCAGATGTTTAGACTGGGGTTATTTTCTGGAGCAAGGAGGGGTGAAGATCACGAGGCAAAATGTCATTCTTATCACTTCATCTCTAGGGTGTTTACTTTCGAGATGACTTGTTGATGTTGCCTTTAATCACCTGGCTGAGGCAGTGTTGGTCTGGTTTCTCCTCTGTCCACAGAGTACCTTCTCTTTGATTAAATCACTATGTGCACATCGTAAGGAGTGGGAAGTTATGTTTCTTGTCTTTGAGGACTGAGTATTTATGTAATCGTGCAGATTTTTTCTCTATGGAAAATGTTTATTTCTCTCCATATGGACTCCTTGAAATTTCTTTTATGTTTTCTAGAATAGTGCAGTACTTCTTTATATGTTTTCTTGCTCAAATAGTTCCAGCTTTAGCCATTGGGTTCTCTTTCAGGTAGCTCCAGTGTCCTGCTTGTGCACCCTGTCTTTGTTTTTTGTTGTTTTGTTTGTTGGTTTTTGAGAACTACCTTATTTCCTGGCACTAAGGAAAGTTGCGGTGCACTCACTTTGCATATCCTGCTTCAGTCTTAGTATCAGCCAGTTCTTCAAAGTGCCCTTGTTTCTCCTTTTGGAGAATGGTATTTAAAACCTATATCAGGGAGTTCAGTCTGCTCATCACTACTAAGGTGTTCTTGATTCTTCGCCAGCTCAGCAGACAGTGCAAAGAAGAGTGTGTCTATATACTAATCTGTGTATATACATGTAACAACCACTATCTGTATGGAACAAGTTGAATGCATATGATGGCAAACATGAATTCATACAGATGACTCCACCTGTAACCTATTACCGTATGGCTGATCCTAGCCTTTTCCATATAAGAGGGTGTGGAGACAAGGGAACCCTCTTACACTGTTGGTGGGAATTTAAACTGATACAGCCACTATGGAGAACAGTATGGTAGTTCCTTAAAAAACTACAAATAGAACTACCATATGACCTAGCAATCCCACTGCTGGGCATACACTCAGAGAAAACCATTATTCAAAAAGATACATGCACCCCAATATTCATTGCAGTACTATTTACAATAGCCAGGACATGGAAGCAACCTAAATGTCCATCGACAGAGGAATGGATAAAGAAGATGTGGTACATATATACAATGGAATATTACTCAGCCATAAAAAGTAATGAAATTGTGTCATTTGCAGAGATGTGGATGGACCTAGAGACTGTCATACAAAATGAAGTAAGTCAGAAAGAGAAAAACAAATATTGTATATTAACACATATATGTGGAATCTAGAAAAATGGTATAGATGATCTTATTTGCAAAGCAGAAATAGAGACAGATGTAGAGAACAAACGTATGGATACCAAGGAGGAAATGGGGGGCCTGGGATGAATTGGGAGATTGGGATTCACATACATACACTACTATTTATAAAACAGATAACTAATAAGAACCTATAGTATAGCACAGGGAACTTTACTCAGTGGTCTGTGGTGACCTAAATGGGAAGGAAATCCAGAAGAGAGGGGATATATGTATATGTATGGCTGATTTACTTTGCTGTGCAGCAGAAACTGACACAGCAGTGTAAAGCAACTATACTCCAATAAAAAAAATAAATAAAAGTTTAATTTGAAAAATGAACCAAATTACATTTGCAGTATAAAGCCGAAAGGTGGGGCTTGGTCAAGCCTTGCCCTGAGCTTTCAGTTCAAGGAGACAGATATTTAGGATTTCCTAGGTATCTTGTCTTGTCCATATAATTTCTTATATGCCCTTCATTCTTATGGAACCTGCAATTTTATGGGGAAAGAAACTTGAATATATATAATACAACAGTACACTCACTGAGAACATAGTGAAAAGATGCCTAGTTCCTTTGTTCTCCATTTCTTCATGCTTAAGTGTCTACAAAGAGTCTTGTCATTCAGGGCAGGTCTAAAATATAATGTATTAATAGACAATTTGAGGTAAATTTCACAGTAAAAATAAGTTTGACTCAGTAAGTCATGCATACAGTGAATGGTAGACCCACAAATAGTATTTCTTGGGCAGCTTTCAAGGGGCAAAAATCTTAGCTTTCAAATGAGGTAAGTTTGTATCTTCCCCAAATTCTACTTTAAAGACTTGATTTCACCTTACATTTACTTAGATCTTTCTAACTAGCTCCATGAGAGAAATTTGATGCACATTTTTTTTCCAGTGAAAGAAAATTATCTTCACTGAGTCATGCATGTAGTGAATTCTATAACAGAGTTGTAGCACTAGGTTTTCTAAGTCTCCATTGACCTGAAAAAGCCTCACTTTTCAGCAGGGAAAATCTGTACCTTCTTTTCTGGTTAGAGGGAAAGTTTTGTTTCTACATTAGATAAATAGTTGTTTGTGATAAGCTGCTTAAAAATAATTGTATGGTTTTTCTGGAAAGCTTTTTTTACTCAGAGTTTCATGCATACAGTGAATGTTAGGCCCAGAACACCAGTGTTTCCAAGATGGCTTTGAAGCTCAAAATCTTAGCTTTCAAGCCAGGTAAGGATGTATCTTCCCCAGTTCTGCATTAAAGATTTGACTGAACCATATATTTATGTAGATGTTTCTTACAAGCTACTTACTTAGCTTTTAGAGAAATAATCCATGGCATTTTTGGAGTTATAACCCTCAAAAATTGTTTGTTTAAATTGAGGATTCCCTTTATCTTGAAAAAGTCACCCCAAATGTGTAGATTTCAATTTGAAAATCACATGAGTTCAAAGTCTCTGTCTCTTTTCAATTTTGTGGCATCTTTATAGTTTCTTGGGAACTCTGTAGAATGTTGCAGAGTTTTCTTTGTTGTTGTTGTTGTTGCTGAGTTTTTAAGGACAGGAGGCTTAGAAGTGAGGGTGAGAAGGGCAACTGGGATGGGAAAGAAAATAGGAGAACTTCAAATTATCTGTACTTTTTATTCATTCTTTAAAATTATTTTTGATATTTGTATGATGCACATAAATACATATGTATAATTTATAAATAAATAAACGTGTATTGAGGAGTGTGTTAAAAAATATTGTACTGAGGGGTGTACGTATTCAATCGGGATACCGCTATCTTAGGGAATCACTTCACTGCTGAATGACTTTATTAACTTGAGAATAATATATAATAACTTGAAAACAAAACAAATGAACACACAAACAAAACAGAAACAGACTGATAGATACAGAGAACAAACTGGTGGTTGCCAGAGGGGATGAGGGTTGGTGAGGGATGAAAAAAACAGGTGAACAGAATTATAGGTACAAACTTCCAAATATAAAATAAGTCACAGGGATGTAATGTACAGATAGGAAATGTAGTCAAAATATTGTAACAACTTTGTATGGTGATGATGTTAACTGGTCTTATTATGTTGATCATTTTATCTTTTTTTTCATCTTATCATTTTTTAAAATTAATTATTTATTTGGCTGCGTTGGGTCTTCATTGCTGCGCGCGGGCTTTCTCTAGTTGGGGCGAGCGGGCGCTACTCTTTGTTGCGGTGTGTGGACTTCTCATCGCGGTGGCTTCTCTTGTTGCAGAGCACGGGCTCTAGGCACATGGGCTCAGTAGTTGTGACTCGCAGGCTCTAGAGCACAGGCTCAGTAGTTGTGGCCCATGGGCTTAGTTGCTCCATGGCATGTGGGATCTTCCCGGACCAGGGTTCGAACCTGTGTCCCCTGCACTGGCAGGTGGATTCTTAACCACTGCACCACCAGGGAAATCCTGATTTTTTAATAATGTATAAAAATATCAGTTCACTGTGGTACTAATATAATATTGTATGTTAATTACAAATCAATAATAAAATAAAATAAAATATCCACCAGAATGTGAATATACTGTGATATACTCATCTCCTGGAGTCCACTAAAATTCACCAGAGTTTTATGTTTGTCCTAGTCGAGAAACATAATCTGCTAATCAAATAGCAAAACTTTTTCACAATCTGGATTTATCACTGTTGAAGGGAATATCATTTTTAACTGACACATTCCAAATTTTTTTTTTGTATTTGAAGATTATTTATTTATTTACATCTTTATTGGAGTATAATTGCTTTGCAATGTTGTGTTAGTTTCTGCTGTACAACAAAGTGAATCAGCTATATGTATACATATATCCCCATATCCCCTCCCTCTTGAGCCTCCCTCCCACCCTCCCCAAAATTCTAAATCTAGCAGATTGATCATTCTGACACTTTATCTTTCTCCTATAGTGAGAATGATTTTGATCACATCTCCTTACTCAATGCCCATCCTTTGATCTCTTTACCTTCTCCAGGCTCCGGAATGAGTGATGTTGGGAACCCGTACTTTTAGGGAAAATCTATTATTTACCCAAAGTACAGAATCTGCTTCTCTTCTCTTCACTCCATCTCCTTCTCCATTTGGCTTGTATATAGTAATCACAATATAAGCCAGTATGTTTCAGACTGGCTTACTATAACTACAGGCATACTCATTTTATTGTTTCACTTTATTGAGCTTCACAGATATTGTGGTTTTTACAAATTGAGGGGTTTGGGCAACCCTGCGTTGTTAGATGATGGTTAGCATTTTTTAGCAATAAAGTATTTTTAAATTAAGGTATGTACTATTTGAAAGATGTATTGCTACTGCACACAATAGATTACAGTATAGTGTAAACATAACCTTTATATGCACTGGGAAACTGAGAAAAATTTGTGTGACTGTACTGCGATATTTGCTTTATTGCTGTGGTCTGGACTGAACCTGCAATATCTCCAAGATGTGCCCGCACAAGGAAATCACGGACTCTTGTTTTTTTCATGATCAGATAAAAATAGACTACCTCATTCTTCCTGTCTTTGTCTAGTTAAAGCCTTTAAGATGCCCCAGTAACCTTCAGAACCAAGAAGTAATGATTATCAAGTCCCTGTGACCCAGTAAATATTGTACATAACTTCCCTGGATAATCATTAGCTCTAGAGAATTCACAGACTAACTAACTCGTGTATGTGTTGATGGCATAAGTTGCCCTCGGATTGCTGCAATTATCTGTAGATAGAAGGAGGAACTTACCCTGAAAAAGGATAGTCACCTCACTTGCATTCAATATTATTTCAACCTCAGGTTCAAGTTGCGAAATATCAGAAGGGATGGTCATTATATCACATGATAAAAAGTTTGGACTTTATCTGGACAGTAATGAACTCAGTCAACAATTTATTTCTAAATAATTAGCTTGGTAACCGAGTGGTAAATGTATTAAAAGAGAATTTGAGAAATGCTTAGAAGAAGAATTCCTTCTTCTTGGAACCTGGTAACTTAGTGACTAAGTAAGGCAGATAGGGTTAAGGGCAAGGAGACACAGAAGTGTGATGTCTAGGTGTTTGACTAAGTAAACTGGGAGAGATGGTTGTAAGACTCTGAGAGGAATAAGTTTGGAGGCAGGAACACAGAATTCAATTGTGGTCATGATAATTTATCTATGCTGTCTATGAAATACTGAGGTTAGTGTATATTTAGTAATCAGCTGGATTTTTAAGTTTGAACTCTGGGGGAAGTAAAGATTTTAATGTGGTTAGGAAATTATTGAGAGAGAGAGAGAGGGAATAAATGGAATGAGAGAAACTGTTGGGTGTGCATGAGTCGTTGGAGAACAATACTTTAATAAAGAGGAAGAGAATCCTATAATCAATATTGAGAAAGAAGACTGAGAAAAGGCAGGATGTGATAACAGAAAGGTAGAAGAGAGCAGTGAAAGGGCTGATTAACATTGCTGTTTAATTTTAGCTACCCTTAATTAAAACTTCAGTCCACCAAAAGAGCCAGTCTGCCTACAAAAGGAGAGAGAGAAGGGAGGAGTGAGCAGGGCAGGGGCATTTGCTCAGAAGAGCAGGTATATTTTCAGACTCTAAGATCCAGCTTTTTGATGGAGTCATGACTTTTTTCAGTCATTCTTCTCTACCCACCCATGGGCGTCCACGTCCCTCCAGGGCCCAGGTACTCTGAAAAGAAGAGGGTCCTGGGAGAAGAGAAACAGAGACCCCTGGGGCTGTGAGCTGGATATAGAGCCTGTCCCACAATGGGTTTGCGAGGTCCCCAGATGTCCCAGCAAGCCCTGCAGAAGGTATGAGAGAATGTGATATCTGAAATGTGTAATGCAGAAAGGGCCCTACTAGGGTCTATCAGAACTAGGCTGATAGGATCTCTGCCATATTTTGATGCTACTATCTCCCCACACAGCTACCAGGACAGTTGAGTCAGGAGAAGATTATAGAGAACTCATACCAGCTCTTAAATGCCCTAGACCAGAAGTGACTTGTGTCACTTCCACCTGCAGTTCATTGTCCAAAAGTGGAATTCAATAGCCTCACCCTCACTATAGAAGAAGCTCGGACATGAGAGAGACGTGCACATGGAATCTTTAGAGAATTCTACTGTCTCTGAGGGACGAAGGGATAATAAACTCGCTCAGTGTCCCAGAGCTGGTAACGGATAAAAGCTAGACTGAAACCCAGGCTGCCCGGCCCCAGAGCCTGTCTTCTTGACCACAATGCTGGTATTACAGTTCCACACGGGAGATCTACTGAGATCCAGAGGGCATCTTGTGCACTTTCCGCCTGTCCCCTTTCTCTTCTCAAAAGTGACTGCCTCCTCTGCTTGAGTAACAGGGTGTTTTGTACTCCATAATCTTTAGCTCACTATGGCCAGTCAGTCAGCCCTGCCTTCTTACTTGCTCCTCTCCATAAAATAAGAGTCTGTCCTGAGCAAGGATTCACCATGAATGCATCGGCCAGAAAGAGCAAGACCCACCCCTCAGAAGCCTGGCTTGCCCCTCAGCCCTAGCAGGGGTGTTCTAGCTGTCTTCAGCAGTCTTTGGTGGTGGCTTTGAGCAGAGGTATCTTTCTTCCTGGTTCAGTGGAGGTTGGGAGGGAGAAGGTGCTGGGAAAGTTGCACCAGGATACTAGACATCCCCCTTCCCCTTACAACTCCACAAAATGGCTCTAGAAGAAAACGAACAGTACAAGCCACTACTTGTGACGATCTGGACTTATCCAATGCAACATCAATGTCAACCCAGTGTCTACATGCCTGGGCCAGGCACGCTGCAGACTTTACATTGTGCAAACCTTTCAGAGATCCCGTGGGACAAATCTTATTAACAACCATCCACTCGTCCACTTTTCAGATGAGAAGACAAAAGTTAGAAGAGGTAAATGGCTTGCCATGGGCCATCTTATAAGTGTCTGTGCCGGCACGTAAGCTCAAGACTTTGGGATTCCAAAGACCCTGCATCTTGCCAGTACACCACACTGTTTCTCTTAGAATTCCACGTTAGTACAAACAGCCACCATTGATTACGCCAAGCACTGTGTTATGTACATTTCATGAATTATTTCATCTAATACTAACAATGACAACAACAAAGAGCAACCATAGGAAATAGGTGTCACTGTTAGCACTCCCATCTCATAGATAAGGAAACTGAAGTGTAGAAAAAGGACATCCACGAAAGTCAAAGAGAGCGTAAGCGGCAGACCTAACGCTTAAACCCAAATCTCTCTGCCTCGGATCACAGGCTTTAACTACTAGGCAACGCTGCCACCTGACTGTCATTGAAACGAGAACATTGGAGACCTGGGACTGGGAGAGGGGAGCAGGTTAACTACAGAGAACTTGTGAAAGTGCTCCATTTGGCTGTATCTGTTCATTCACACTGCAAGGCCTCCCTACCATAACTGGAGATTACGTTATATAGTTTTTCTAACTGATTTTCTCTCCATGAGGGCTTGTGATTGCTTTCTGACCTGTTATACGTGAGCATCTCCTCCCCCTTCTGAATCATTCAATTCCTGCCAAGTTCTCCACCCCAGCTGTGGCCAGGAACCAGGTTCTGTTGTGTGCACAGAGAGAACTGAACTTCTGATCAGAGAGAACTGAACCCGCAAAGTCCCCATCCAAGACCTAACCCCAGTGTTTCCTAGACAGTACCAGGTAAGATGGAGGTGAATGACAGCTTCTTTCGTGGGGGGGTGTTTATATGTGTGTGTTTATCTGCCACAGGGCAGTAAAGTATATACTGAACTTAAAATCTGAAGACCCAATTTCAAATTCTGGCAGTGCCACTTACAGCCCTTGAGCATATCTTGTAACTTCTCTGACACTTCTTTTCCTTTACTACAAAATGAGGATGGTGATATCGAGAGAGAGAGGGCTGAATGGGAATATACATGTGATATGCCTAGCACCGTGGCCGGCACATGGGTGATTGATTTAATGTTAGACAGCTCTGAATGTGGTGGGCTGTGGGAGGAGGGTACCGAGAGGGGTAAAAAAGACCCAGAAGTTAGACACTGGAAAGAAAACTCCATTATGCAGAAGTTTGTTCACAGTATATAAGGTGAATGCCTTTTATTAAAAAATATCTTTTTAGGGCTTCCCTGGTGGCGCAGTGGTTGAGAGTCCACCTGCCGATGCAGGGGACACAGGTTCATGCCCCGGTCCGGGAAGATCCCACATGCCGTGGAGCAGCTGGTCCCGTGAGCCATGGCCTCTGAGCCTGTGCGTCCGGAGCCTGCGCTCCGCAACGGGAGAGGCCACAGCAGTGAGAGGCCCGCGTACCGCAAAAAAAAAAAAAGAAAAAAATATATATCTTTTTAATATTTAACATGGAAGGGGCTGGCCTCAGAATTTGCTGGGAGTTAGAAGGCATCTCAACATTTATTGAGCCCTTATTCTGTATCAGACTCAGTGCTGGCAAAGTGATTTATATTGACTGTCTTGCTAATCCTTGTGGAAGCCAGATAGTGGGTGTTACTACGATGCCCTCAAGTTTGGAGACATGAATGGTGGTCAAGATCACTCAGCTGGTACCCAGTGGAGCCCAACCTGGCTCTGTAGCTCTAGGATCCCCTATAACACGCTAAGGATGGTGCCTCATAAAATAAACAGCTTTTCAGTCCAAATGCTTGTGAAATCAAAGCTGTGTTGCAAGAACTCTTCAAGGCACTGTGCACCAGTCATATGGGATTAGGGTCCATATAATGACCTCGTTTTAACTTCATTACCTCTTTAAAGATTCTGTGTCCAAATACAGTCACATTCTGAGGTACTGAGGGTTAGGACTTCAACATATGAATTTTGAGGGGACACAATTCAGCCCATAATAAAGGATTAATTAATTTCCTCATTATTTCTCTTGGTGTTGTTTTGGTTTTTAGCCACTTATTAAGGGGTTGTTTGCACTGTCCTTGAGTATTTTAAGGAGGATCCTGCAGTGATGTAAACACCTGTGTATAAAAATAGCAACTGAGTCTGGTTTCTTGCTCTCAGTGAGTTCATGCCTGTGTAGAGAGGTATGTGTTAGAAAAAATAGCAGGAAAAGCAGGTTTTAGAACTAGCTCTGCTACTAAACTTGCCTTGAAACCTTGGGGAAATCCCTGTCCCTCTTGGGATGTTGGCCTAGAATGGGGGTTTTAAGCTCAAATGTCGACAAGAGCTGGATGGGTACAGTAAGTGCAGAAGCAAGTAGCTGTAACAACATAGGGAGTAGTGGAAACCCTGCTGAATTGGACAACAGTCCATTTAATTTTCAGCTCCAACCAGTTGGTGCCAGGTTGAAATAAAGGCCCAGTGTTGCCAGGCCTTCTGAGTTTTCAAGAGAAATCTTCAATTCACATTTTAAATGAAATCTCCCAAATTTTAAATATTGGCAATTCAAATTTTTTCCTCCAAAGGATGAGGGTCAAACGTCTGGGCCAGCTGATTATCTTAGGGTCTTTCTTCCCTTAAGTGCTCTGAACAAAAGACAGCACTGTTTATTGACAGGCACTAAAAAGGAAGGGGACATACTTCAGTTCATGTGGTCTAAGGATCCACACAGACAAGGAAACTCTAAGGGATGAAGCTTTCCCATTATCTGTCCTCTTTTCTGCAGACAGTAGCAGGGTTCCGAGGGCAGCATCAGAATTAATTGGGGTTTGGTTATTGCGTCTAAACAGGTTGAAAATAAATTGAGTCAAGTTTTATTGATCTCTCTTATGGGTCTATTGTCAAACAGTATTATCTTATTGCTGAAACGGGGAGGAGGCTTAACTGTTTGCAGTGATGAAGTGCTTGAACCTCAGAGCTATCTGTGAAGTGGCTTTCTTCTCACAGAACAGAAGTTCTAGCTTAAGCCAATTTTCACAATCAAACTTCAAGAAGCATCCTAATAAATGCGCGTTCTGCTCCCATGTTAGAAGCATTTGCTGGGATCTGGGGCGGCAAAGAAACTCTATTTCACAGGCCAAGTGATGGACTGGTAATAGCTACCTGGAATGCTGTCCTGGGGAAAACCCCGAGGCCAGATCCCAGGCCAGTAAGGAAGGTGCTGTGATATTAGCCTCCTCTGTCCTGAGTGTGCTGGTGCATGTTTGTCAATATTCTTAGAGTCTCAAGTGACAGAAACCCAATCTCAGGCAGGAAAAACTGTTGGCTCATAGAATTCAGGACAGGATATTACCAAGACAGGGGTAGAGATGCAGACGGGCCTCAGGAACAATAGTTCTGAACCAGAGACTTGCATGCCTCTGAGATACTCTCTGCCCCTTATTTCCATGTCTCTGAAATCTTCCTTGTTTTCTTCACTCATGCAGAGCAGTTATCTCCACATGACAGGAATTATAGCCACCGACAGTGTCCAAAGTGTGCGTTTCATGGCTCCCACCAAGGCGAGACTGCCTTATGTACCCTTTGGTAACAAGCACACACACAGATTTTGGAGAAGGATTATGATTAGCCCAGTTTGGATTAAAAAATCATGGGAAATGACTGCTCAGCTCTGGACCAGTCAACTTTGAACAGGGGGTGGAATCATCTAAAAATATGTTCGTTTCCATGAGAACCATACATTTGGGCTCGGTGGGAAGAGGGGTCTCCAGAGCAAGGATAACATGAGGTACAGGACCTTCAAAATGATGAGTTTCTACCAAAACGGGGTTGACCACATGGCTGCCATCCCAGGGGGTACAAAAAGAGAAGGAGACCCTCAGAAATATGTGCCAACCTTATCTGGTAGCTATAGCCCCTCCCCATCATTTTTGGCCTCATCTGGGAGGAGAAATCCCCACCTAAATCAGTAAGTTGTGCGTTCCAAATTCCAGTGAGCGGAAACAAAGTTATCACTCTAGCAGTTAACCAGGAATGTGCCTTCATTTTGTGGAAGAAGTTCCTGCTCTAATGACCGACGTATTAGCCGTCTCTTCTCAAGGCAGGTGGTGGCCTGAGAATTCTGTGCCTGCTTCCTGAGGACTGCTCCACCATGCGATGGCTGATGAAGTTCCGGGTCCTCTGGGACATCCACAGATCCCGCTGTGGCTTCTACCCTGCCCCTCAGTACCTGCGCTGCCAGTCTTTGTCGGGAGCTGGAGCCCCAAGATGGAATGACTATGATACACCTGAGGAATTTAACTTTGCAAGTGATGTACTGGACTACTGGACTCAAATGGAGAAGGTAAGGAGGCACCCATGCTGGGGGGTGAGAACAGGATTAACTTCTTGCTCCTAGTAGGTTGAGGGGCACAGAACTAAGAATGGCTTCTGGCTAAGCTTACAAGTATCATGAAAAGCTTATGTTTTGGGCTTCAATTCTCAGCCTGGACACTTACTCAATTCTCTGAGCCCCAGTGGTTTTATCTGTGAAATGGGGATAATCTCATTTAAGAAACAAGACAGCAGGTGAAAGTATCTGGTACACAGTCAGGTAACTGTGACCAAGTGTCAAGTTCTAATCACAGGTCAGCAAGCTGATGTTGGTCTGGATTCTCACCTTCAACTACTGGAACTGTGAGTCTAACTAGAATTCATCTCATCACACTTGGGCTTGACTTCAGCCTACACCGAGAGGGAGGGTACAGGCAACCTGACTGTGCACATGAACATCTGACCATGTAACAAAATCATGTCATCTATCTTCCTATGAGGATGGCAAGTACATCTGGAGTCTTCCCTATCAACTACCTACTTGAGCGTGTGGCTTTACGGTGTGTCCAGAGAATCCTGTCCCTGTGGTCTCTGCAGAAAAATGCACGTTCTTGGTTTGTCTTTTACCAAGAGACAGACCAAGAGGGGAGCAGTGGTGACACTAGGAGTTGGGGTAGACAGTGGGTGGTGTTCCAGCTACTAGGTCCCAGCTGGTAATGTCCACATTGTGAAAACCCACTGAACACTGTCTTTGTACAGAAGAAAGAATTCACCTGAGATGGAGTCAGAGAGTTGATGTATTTTTAATTTCCCATGAACATACATTCATATGTTAGTATTCAAAGCTTACATGCCTTTCATAGGGACTTTGTTCCTACCTCCATCTTTTTCCTTTTTCTGAATTTCCATAATAACTCCAGGGAAAATAGAGCCCTCAGTTATGGAGAGCCTTTTTTTTTTATGTGCCATGTCAAGTACTTTGCACTTAATATACTGTTTAGATGGACACTTTAATTATCCCCATTTTCCAGTTGAGGAAACTGAGGTTCCAAGGGGTCAAATAACCTGCAGAATTCACATACCTAATAAGTGAAGGAGCAGGACTTGGGTCCAGGCTGTCTGATTCTATAATCCACTGTTTAACCTGGTCTCACAATCTGATGATGTCCAAACAGCTCTGCCTTCAGACTACAAACTGACTTTCATCACTGCCCAGACCAAAACTCAGGTTAGACCTTTTGAATCATGAGAAATGGCTGGAGAGGCCATCACTTTTTTTTCTGTATTTGTCTTCATAAAGTCCTTATTAGTTCACACATCAACCCCTGGAGATTATCACCATGTAAATATTTGCCCACGGAATGCCGCGTCTTTGTTGGGTCATTGTCAGTTCCTCCATATCTCCAAACTTCTCCTACCCCCAGCATCTCCACCCCATTTACATTCATTCTCACAACAGTTCTGATCTGTCTGTTTCTACTTTTCCAATTGCCTTGATCGTGATCAGTGTCTCTCTAGTGACGTATGGTGTCTGACACCTAGCAATCCCTCAGTACCCCTTTGTGGGATACATTAATTTTGAAACTTGCCGTATGAGCACTGTATGGATTGATGTTGCTCCCATGGAAGACCTTCTAGAGGGCACGCCACCATAGTCCACTCTGGCTTTCTGGGCCTCCCCTTACAACTTAACAAGCGTCATTCAGAAACTGATCCGTAGCCTAATCAACAACACAACCCAAACCATAACAAATAGAATTGATTTTGACTCAATTTTCAACACATTTTACTTTTTAAAAATGTTAAGTTAGAAATCCAACATTTTAATGTAACTTTTTTTAGCATAAGCCAGGCAACATACGTCCAGGGGTGGAATATAGTCACTCATTCAGGCCACCAATTTACAACCCCTGACTATCCTTGGGAATTAAACCCTATATTACTCTAGGCTCCAAGGATACTACACTCCAACTGATTCATGGAGCAGCCTCCCAAATCTATTCATGAGAGGTCATGTTCATGTCCAAAATCATTCATTCTGTCTCTTTGATACTGCATTCATTCATTCAGTTAGGATTTAATGAGTACCTAACATGTGCCAAACACTATTCTAGATAAGATAGGGATAGAAAAGTAAGCAACGTACAACGCTCCATCTTTCCTCTTTTGATAGTGTGATTCTCCACTTCATGTCTCAGGAGAGATGAGTACAGCATCTGTGACATTGACTTCTGTTTGTTTGGGCAAAAATCATGACAGGAGCAAATTCTTCTTACCACCTTCTGATGTGATTTAGTAATAAATATTGCTCAATAAGTGTAGTGTCTGATATGTGTATTGTCGCACCAGCTTTTTTTTTTTTACTTCCATTTATATGGAATACTTTTTTCCATCCCCCGACTTTTTCAGTCTGTGTGTGACTTTAGATCTGAAGTGAGCCTCTTGTAGGCAGGATATAATGGGTCTTGTTTTTTTTTTTAATCCATTTAGCTACTCTATGTCTTTTGATTGGAATACTAATCCATTTATATTTAAGTAATTATTGCTAGGTATGTACTTATTGCCATTTTGCTGTTTTCTGGTTGTTTTGGTAGTTCCTGTTTTGTTCTTCTTTTTTTCCTCTCGTCCCTTGTGATTTGATGACCATGTTTAGTATTATGCTTGAATTTCTTTCACTCTTCTGTGTGTGTACCTATTATAGGTTTTTGGTTTGGGGTTGTCATGAGATACATATATATATATATATATTTTTTTTAAGTTGATGATCTCCTAAGGTCAAATGCATTCTAACCACCTTACATTTTTACTGTTCATCCCCATGTTTGTTGTTTTTGATGACATATTTTACATATTTTTCTTTTGCATATCCATTAACTACTTATTGTGGGTATAGATGATTTTATTTCTTTGCCTTTTAACATTCTTACATAAGTGGTTCCTGATCTTGGAGAAGTGGCCTAATGTAGGAGATGTCCTATGGACCCAGCAGCACACTCCCCTCTGGTCACCAGTGTTATATGCTCTAGGGTTATATGCTCTAGGGTCCCCCCCTCTGTGGGCTATGTGGGCCCTTCTGTTGTGGCATGGCCAACTACCGTGGGTGCACTGGTAGTCAAGGCTGGCCCCCAGACTGGTTGGCTGACATTTCCGGTCTCATGTAGTGGTTGCCAGCCTGTAGCCAGGGATGGTCCCTGATGTGGCTGGCCATGTGGCCTGGGATGTTCCAGGGCTGATCTTGGCTCACTGATGGGTGAAGCTGGATCCTGGGATAGCTGGCCATGGGGACTGGGGCACCTGGAGCTGGGGTTGGCCCACTGGTGATTGGGGTCATCTTTAGATTTAATTTAACCCTGAAATTCCTTATTTATATTCCAGAGTTGTTGTTTTTTATTTATTCATTCAGTACATATTTAACGAACATTTACTATGTACCAGGTGCTCTTCTAAGAGCTTTAATAAAGAATTTAAAAGTTATCACTATTTTTTTGTTATTGTTTTATTGAGATATAATTAAAGTATAATTATCACTGTTTTCCTAAAAAAGTAAAAACCAGCAGTTTTTCAGGTCAAACTCAGCACACTAGCATGCATATCAAAATATTTAGACATAAAATCTGGGGTTTTCATTGCAGAAAAGCTTTTAGTAAAGGATTTAATTTTTTTTAATAGGTTATTAAGATTTCTATTCATCAACTTTGGAAAGTTAAATTTCTTTAGCAATTTGTTCATTTCATTCAAAATGTCATAAAGTTATTTTTTGACATAAAGTTATTAATATTTTTATTATTGCTATTTTAATGTCTGTAAGATTTGTAATAATGTACACTTTTTATTCTTGATGTTTTTAATATGTTATTCTCTTTTTTTTTTCCTTGATAAGTCTTCCTAAGAGTTTACCAATTTTATAAATCTTTTCAAAACCAGTTTAGGTTTTACTGATATTCTCTCTTGTGTATTTGCTCTCCATTCCATTGATGCCTACTGTTATCTTTATTATTTCTTTCCTTGTACATTCCTTTGACTTAATTTGCTATTCTTTTTTCAGCTTCTTGAGATGGAAGTTTATGTCCATACTTTTAAGCCTTCCTTCTTTTCCAATATCTGTATTGAAAGTATAAATTTCCCACTAAGCACTCCTCTTAGGTACATTATACCAATTTTGATATGTCATATTTTATTATCATTAAGTTCAAAATATTTTTTATTTGCCTTTTGATTCTTCTCTGGCCCATAGATTACATAGAAATGTATCGGTGAGTTTCCTGATAGTTGAGGTGGGTTTCTCATTGTCTTCTTGTTAATGATTTCTAGCTTAATTCTATTGTGGTCAAAAAGTATACTCTGACTTTTGAAATTTCTGGAGGTTAGTAAACATTCCAAATGCAATGGAAGAGAATGTGAGTTATATCATTGTTGGGGAAAGTGTTTTATCTATGTCAATTAGGATTTAAATTCTATGAAATCTATCATATTCTATCATTAATTTACAGAAATTATAGAAATTCTACTTGTATTTCATTTTAATTAAAAAGAAGCAAGTCCTTTCTATAGGCAATAAATTCTTATGTGTTTTAACATTCAAAAAGAATCATCTCATTCATCAATCACATGATTAATTGATCTACTTTCCCGTTTTCCTTCTTTGAAGTATATTTTAGTTAGAGATTAACAAGGAGTAGCTATGTAGGTTTTTGTTTATTTAAATCAACTGTTTTGATCTATAATTTACCTAGAATACAATTCACACATTTTATGTGAAAGTTTAATAAGTTTTAGAACATTTCTACCACCTTAAAAATTTCCTTTTGTCCTTTCCTAGTCAATACCTTCCCATCCCCACCCTGAGCCCCAGGTAGACACTAATTTGCTGTCACTAGCCCTTATATTTCTCTTTCCTAGTGTTTCACAGAAATGGAATAATATAAGATGCAGTCTTTTGTGTCTGGTTTCTTTTACTCAGCATGTTTTTGAGATTCATTCATACTGTCTTGTGTATTACTTCTTCATTCCTTTTTATTGCTGACTTAGTGTTTTATTTTTTAGATCTATTTCTCAATTTCCATTGGCTTCAGACTTCACTGCATAAAACTGTAAATCTCATATCCAGTTTAAAGGTTGTGTTTTATCTTCTTGAAAACATGCTAATCTTAATATCACATTATCAGATTAATTCTGAGCCCCCCAAACCGTAAATCCTTAAGCAATATCTTCTTCAAGTTGCAAGAGTTAAGAGTCTAAACTTTTATCTGAATTAAAACAATTGTTTTCACCTTGATACGCCAAACTTTCTATCATTTTGTAAACTCATACAGAAATTATATAATCTGTTCCCCTTATATAGACAGTGCACAACTAGTCATTTATACTTGCTAACATTCCTTAATCTGTTGGAGAATAATTTTTTTCATAGCACTGATTTTTCCATAGATGTGACTATATGTATATACATATATCTGTGTGTGTGTATGTATGTATATATGTATATAATTCTTATCTCAGGTGAGACACACTCTTTTGTTCCAATCATATGAGGCAAAGATGGTACGATCATGTTTGCACATATGAGGGAAATAATTTCTGGAAGATTATACACCAAACAGTTATCAGTGTTGACCTTCAGGAAGTGACAATGTGTTGAGAAATTTGAAGAAATTTTTCTGTTCATAAGAAATTTTTCTGTTAGTAAGATTGTGCCTTGCGTGAACTTTTACTCTGAACATGCTTTGTTTGGGGAATTAAAAAAACTTTAAAAAATCGTTTTACTTGGGGAAAATAAAAGACTTGATTTAAACAAGAAAATGAAAATTGTCCATAAACATTTAAAACTGTTTACATACATGTGTATATATGTCTTGTTCACCATTGTATCCTTTTGGTCTAAGAACAGTACCTAAGAAATAATGAGAACTTGGCAAATATATATTGAATGAATGAATGGATACTATTATATAAGTTTGGATTTAATGTAAATGTGGTTTTCCTTTTCTAAATTGATGTTGTATTATAAGATTTTTATTGCAAAAATATTCTGAAAGTTTTTTGATTGGTTTTATCACATTCCATCACATGGAAGTAACAATTCTGTCGACAGCATATAGTTGAATTCTGAGTTTTTTATCCATTTTACCAATCTAGTTCTTTTGATTGGGGAATTTCATTCACTTACATTTAAAGTAATTACTGGGCTTCCCTGGTGGCACAGTGGTTGAGAGTGTGCCTGCCGATGCAGGGGACACGGGTTTGTGCCCTGGTCCGGGAAGATCCCACATGCCACAGAGCGGTTAGGCCCATGAGCCATGGCCGCTGAGCCTGCACATCCAGAGCCTGTGCTCCGCGACAGGAGAGGCCACAACAGTGAGAGGCCCGCGTACGGCAAAAAAAAAAAAAAAAAAAGTAATTACTGATAAGGATGACTGACTATTGTCATATTGTTAATTGATTCCTTGATGTCACAGCTTTTGTGTCCCTCAGTTCATCCCTTACTGCCTTCCTCTGTATTTAGTTGATTTTTTGTAGTGATATGTTTTGATTTTCTTTTCGTTTCCTTTTGGGAATATTCTGTAGATAATTTCTTTGTGATTACCGTGGGGATTACATATAACATTCCAAATTATAACACTTCATTTGAAACTAATAACAACATAACTTCATTCACATACAAAACCCTACTGTTTTCCAGTTGCCTTGCACCTTCCTATATTATGTTATTGATTTCACAAACTATATCTTTACATATTGTCTACCCATTAACATAGATTTATAATTATTTTTTATGCTTTTGTGGTTTCCATACAGTGAAAGAATAAAAAGTGAAGTTATGAACCAAAATTATAACAATACTGTTTTTATATTTGTCTTTGTATCTATCTTTATTAAAGAACTTTATACTTTTATATTTAAGTTACTCTCTAATGTCCTTTCATTTCAACTTAACTCCTTTTGGCATTTCTTGTAGGGAAAGTCTAAGGATAATGAACTCCCTCATTGTTGTTTTTTTTTTTTAATCTGAGAATGTCCTAATTTCTCCCTCATTTTTAAAAAACTATTTAATTTATATTGGAGTATAGCTGATTAACAATGTTGTGATAGTTTCATGTGCACAGTGAAGCAACTCAGCCATACATATTCTCCCTCATTTTTGACGGACAATTTTGCTAGATATAGAATTTTTGGTTGACAGTTTTTTTTTCTTTATCACTTTAAATATATAATTTCACTGCCTTCTGGTCTTCAATCCACTGGTAATCTTATTAAGAATTTCACCTGATGAGTCACTTTTCTCTTGCTGCTTTTAAGATGCTCTCTTTGTCTTTGTCACCTGTAGTTTGATTGTAATGTCTCTCTGTGGGTGTCTGGGTTTTCCTACTTGGAGTTCATTGAGCCTCTTGTATTTGTCTCTCCATGCCTTTCCTCAAATTTGAGAAGTTTTTAGCCATTATTACTTCAGATAAGTTCTATGCTCCATTTTCTCTCTTTTTTCTCCTTCTGATAGTCCCATAATGTGTATATTGGTCTATTTGATTGTGGCCCATAAGTTTCTTAGGCTCTGTTCATTTTTCTTCTTGTATTTTTCTTTTTGTTCTTCTGACTCATTAATTTTAGATGACTTGTCTTCAAGTGTACTGATTCTTTCTTCTGCCTACTGAAGTCTGCTGTTGAGTCCCTTTGTGAAGTTTTCAATTCAGTTATTATATTTCTCAGCTCCAAAATTTCTGTTTGGTTCTTTTTATAATTTGTATCTCTTTGTTGATATTCTCATTTTGTGCATATATTATTTTCCTGATTTGCTTTAGTTCTTTGTGTTTTCCTTTAGCTTTTTCAGTGTATTTAAGACAGTCATTTAAAAACCTTTGTCTAGTAACTGCAGCCTATGTCTCTTTAGGGTCAGTTTCTGGAGATTCATGTTGTTACTTTGAATAGGCTTCTTCTCTTTTTCTTTGTAGACCTTGTGATCTGTTGTTAAAAATTGCATATTTAAAAGAAATAGCTTCCTCTCTCAGTCTTTGCAGCCTGGATCCAAGCAGGGAAAGACCTTCAATAATCTGCTCAGTACGAAAACTTAAGGTCTTCTCTGGCATGTGTCTTTCCTGGTCCTGTCGATGTGTGTTTTTTTTTTTTTTTTTTTTTCGAGTTTTCGCTGCTCTTTAACATTTTAACTTTCTTAAAAGTCTGTTTCTTCTGGGAGACTTAAATGTTCTATTCTTTCTTTGTCTGTAGTCTCTAATCCCTAGGTAACCACAGGTCTACAATTTCCCCACACTGTGACATTTCCCACTGTTTTCAGATACCTCCAATATGCCGTCATACCCATCTGAGCTCCAGGTCAGTCAAGACAGAAACCAGTGCCTAAGGCCGCCTCCAGACAAGCTAGAACGTTGCACACAAGTTTCAGTCTTTTTCATCTATCCCAGGGGAGGGGCTGGGAATTGGGTGGCTTCCTCTGACTACACTGTACCACATCAGAGAGTGGGTGGTGCAAGAATAAGCAAAAACACCACAAAATTTCTTACCATTTTGATTATGACTTTTTATTGTTTGGGCATTTGTTGGTTGCTGTGGGTTTGTGACTCTTTTCTAAATTCCTACAAAGGCATCTTAGTCTATTGTTGTTTACTTGATGTTTTAGTGAGGGAAAAAGGCCCTGGAGCTTCCAAGACTGACTTCTTGCACCTCTAGAGGTACCTTAATTTAAAAAATAATTTCCTCAAATATTCAGGAATTAAATTATCCTCTTTTATTTTGTTGTAATAATAATAACAGTAATTTTATTGAGCACCTACTATATGCTAGACACTGTTATACACACTTGACCTTTTAAAATAATTAATTTGAACTTTACTACATTCTAGGTAGTATTATTATACCCTTTTCATAGGTGAGAAAACTGAGGCACAGAGAGTAACCTACTGTCCATGTGGAACTAAGGCAGACACATGGGGAATAAAATTGTAAGTCTTCAATAAGTAACATGAAGGCTCTTCATGGTTTTATGTGACTTAAGACGAGGGGGTTACAGCAGACCCGAAGACGTTGGCTGGATCACACCTCCCCCCAACTTCTCTTGGCGCTATAAATGCTTTAAAATGGGATCTCAGACCTTGAGCTACACTCACAGCGGAATGTGACTGTGGTAGTGGATTGGCCACATTAGTGCCCCTTTCCTTTGAATCAGGAAATAACATGTAGCATATGATCCTAACCAGGAAGGCAAGAGAGGTCCAAACCCAGCCCTGTGGTGGGTGAATAATCAAGGGGATGAAGTGAAGTGGAGTTTCAGAGAGATGACAGACTTAACCCGTCGTGCAGCCAACGTCTTCACACAGACCTGTGGCCTCCAGGAGGGAGACCATCTAGCCTTGATTCTGCCTCGAGTGCCTGAGTGGTGGCTGGTGATCGTGGCCTGCATCCGAACAGGTCAGTGACCCAAGCAGACCTTTGGGCTCACCTAGAGCCAGATTGTCCTGAAATATTAGGTGCTTTCTCTTCCCCCCAATTTTTCTTCTTCACAGTCTTTCTTTTTCTCAGACTCACTCAAATATTATTTTACTCCTTCTCATCCACTCTCTCCCTTATACTCACACCCTCTCAAACACAATGTCATAATTCTCGCTCTCTCTCTCTCTCTCTCTCTCACACACACACACACACACACTTTCTCTTACACGGTCTCAGACATTCTTGCTTCTTTATAAGATTCATCAATTGTTAACGTTTTCCCATATTCGAGCCCTCTCTCCCAGTGAGTCATTTAAGAATCAGTTGCAGACACTGTGACACCCATAAACACCAGATAAACACTGCAGCATGCATCTGCTAAGATCCAAGACATTTCCTTCACATGACCACAGTAGAGTTATCACACAAGAAGTTTAACACTGATGCAATAGAGTTACCCGATATACATCCATCGTCAAAATTCCTCGAATGTCCCAATAATGTCCTTTATAGCATTTATTTGGTTTAAATCAAAAATCTAATGCATTGCACATAGTTGTTATATCTCCCCCATCTCCTTTAATCTAGAATGTTTCTCTACATTCTACACTGTCTACATGATGCTGACAATTTTGAAGCGTCTAAGCCAGTTGTTTTGCAGAAGGCCCATCAAAATGTGTATTTCTGACTCCTTCTTCATGATTATCTTCAGATTAGACATTTCTAGCCCAGGCACTAGAAGGGCAACATTGTGTCTTCCTTGGTGCCTCACATTGGGGATATATAAAGTTGGTTTGCCCTAATATCATTGATATTATCACTTTAGAAAGGTAGTATCCACCTTTGTAAAGGTACCTTTTCCTTTTGTAGTTAGTAAGTAATCTGTCGTATAATATTTATGGGACTGTGTGAATATCCTGTTCCCCAACTGTCTTTCACCTTATGGTTTGACAATCCACTGATGATTCTTGACTGAATTGAATATTTTAATGGTGGTCTTTTATTAGGATTTTCTATTTATATCATTCCCTCTACATTTATTAGTTGGCATTCTTCTATAGAGATTTTCCTTTCCCTTTTAATTGCTTATCTGTGCATTAATCTATATAATCAGTATGGGACTCATGGATTCTTTTTCGAATCACTTCAGTTGTTCTATAATGCATGCTCATACAACAACATGTCGTGCTCTTGGTCACATATTCTCCGTCTCATGTTTTCTCACAAATAGTTGATTAATCCGTCAAGATCAAGAATTAACAGCAGTGGCTGAGGGAGTATAGAGAAGTCATGCCATCTGTATAGTGAAGAGATGGTCCATGAGAAACCCAAGACATGACTTGAGACCTCTGGGATAAGAAGAATTAAAGAGGAGTAGAAGCAAAGGACGGAAATTCCAAGAATGGTCATAGCACATGGAAATGCTTAGAGTCAGGAGTAGCCTATACGAAGAATGGTCATCTTGAAATAGAGAATAGAGTTGTGCGAGAGAAAGATGGAGAGTGAGCAGTGCCCTCAGAGTCAGGATGGGGAGTGTGGTGTTTTCCTGGAGACAGGGTCCAGGTGTTAGTGGGGAGAAGAAATGTGGAGGGGAAAAAGTCAGTGCTCTCTGGAACTAAGCAGGCTAATAATATGGAAGGTGGGTAGTAGGAAGATTCAGGACAGGGCATCTGGTGGAGAAATTAGAATGCAATAGGGGCACACAAGACTTGAGCTAATTGTTGGTGATGGAAGATGGAAGGGAAAGTAGAAAAGTTCAAAGGACATTGCAGTTAACTTTGGGTATGACGAACGAAGGAAAGAGAGGAAATTCAAGATGACACAAGGAATGATGACAACAGATGACAAGAGATTCACGATGACAGAGAAGGAAGTGAGAGGAGAAAAATGGGGGCAGGGAGGCAGAGTCAGGGACACTGTCCTACTTGTATCTTTCCCAGATCCTGTGTAAATTTGTATGGAGAAGGACTCACCTGTCTACTGGCTAGATCCATTTAGAGTAGAAATTATTAGGGCAGGCTTTTCAAATTTTAATGTGCATAGAAATCCCTTGGAGACCTTGTTAAAATGCAGATTCTGATTCAGTAAGTTTGGGGTGGGGGGTGAGATTCTGTGTCTTAGGGGGTGTTGATGCTGTGGACCATCCTTTGCATACCAAGAAGTTAAGGGATTTCTTTGCAGATAAACCAGATCTGATAGCCAAGGTTGTGAGGCTGTGAAAGAGATACCAGAACAGGCAGTTTCTTTCTCATCCCTAGGGATCGTCTTCATGCCAGGGACCACCCAGATGAAGGCCAAGGACATTCTGTACCGCCTACAAGTGTCTAAAGCCAAGGGCATCGTGACCACAGATACCCTTGCCCCAGAGGTGGATTCTGTGGCTTCTGAGTGTCCTGCTCTGAAAACCAAGCTCCTGGTGTCTGACCACAGCCGTAAAGGGTGGCTGGACTTCCGATCACTGATTAGGTGAGTTTCTGGTCTGATGAATGTGCTTTCTGAGGAATGGCAGGAGAAAGCCACTCACTGCCTAGTGCTGGTACAGAAGCAGCCAGTGGGAGGAAGCTCACCAGGTCTGAGCTTCTCTTCACAGCTATGTCACTGATTTGCTGTGCAACTCTGGGCTAGTTCCTACTCCTCTCTTGGCTGCAATTGTTTTATGTATAAAATGGGGAAATTGAACTTCTATGGCTCTCTCACTAAAATATAATCACCCCTGTGCAAAGGAGATGTGTAAAGTCAGAGGGTTATTGTGTTGCATGTTCCTTGTAGGTGGGGAATCTGAATATTATTTTTATGTAAATAATTAGCAACTAAAGAAGTTGAACAAAAGGTTCAGATGAATTTTTACAGTAAAACATGGTACTGAGGAAAAAATGACAGGCAGCTTTGGGAGCAAACACTTTCCATGTCCTAGGGGGTGGGTGTCTATAGGGACGCCTTGAAGGAAAAGTTAGGGAAGTGCTAAAGGTAAGAAAGACCCCTCCACCTCCAAAACTCTGATTCTGCAAGTCTTCAGGCATTTTTCATATCACACACAAACCATGCTGGATTTGTTTTCTTGAAGTAATTCCACAGTTTTTAAAGCTCTTTACTTCAACCCCCAAGGGCAAATATTACAGTGAAATCACATCTTATGCTAGATTCTAAAGTCAGAGAATTAGATTAAAATAGCTTAAACAAAGAATACTCATTAAAACTCGCCTAAATTTCCCAGACTCAGTATGGTATCATTTCTCCACAAGAGCCAGGGCTCCCTGCAGCACTGGGATTGCCTGCAGCCTCTCTGCCTGAGTACTGTAGGAAGCTTGCATTTACCATTGTAATAGGCCCAAGAAAGAGACTCTCGGCCAAGGAGAAGCTCCCCAAGAACCGAGGCCGACGGAGGGAGCTACGAATTCTACCTTCCCCCTGTAGCTCATGCTAGGGCAGATGTACATGTATACATTCCTTACACTGTCGTTCTCCCTAGCTTTCTCTTTCCCACCCTTCAACACCAAGTTTATGAGGTTAAATTCCCGTGAAGCTAGTCTGTGTAAAATACAAGGTTAGCAGTGTGACTAAAAGCATAGTATATGGATCGCACTGTCTGAGTTTGAATCCTGGCTCTGCAACTTGCTGGCTATATGTCTTCAGGTAAGTTACCTAACCTCTCTGAGCCTCAGTTCCCTCATCTACAAAATGGGCATAAAAGTAGTACTTACCTCTTAGGGTTGCTCTGAAGATTGAATGAGTTCTTATTTGTAAATCATTTAGAGCATTGTGTGGAATCATTGGAAATACTATTTCAATGTTTATTAAAGTAAAAATAATCCATCATATTTTCCCCACTTTTTAAAATGAAGAAATGTCAGTCCACCTATCCAAGTCACCCATAAACTTTGTTTGGTGCCTAATACTGGGAGTTGCAAACCCCAGTTTTCTGACTCCAAGACTCATATTGCTTCTTTTGCTTCCCCAGAGGATGGAAAAACAGGAAACATGACTTCTGTCCTTTTGTATTGAATCCCTTTGCAGATCAGAATCCCCAGTTCACACCTGTATTAAGTCAAAGACCCTGGACCCAATGGCCATCTTCTTCACCAGTGGGACCACAGGCTTCCCCAAGATGGCAAAGCACAGCCATGGACTTGCTTTGCGATCCTTCTTCCCTTCATGGTAGGAGAGAGGGCACCAGCTTAGAAGCTGGGCCACAGATCTGGGGTGAAGTGTGTTTGTATATGTGTATGTGCTGGGAAAGGAACTCTTGGTGGAATTGACCCCGTGCTGTATGCTTTCTGCTCTCTTTGGTTCAGACCCCTAAGGGTATGAGAAGTATAGGCTGACAGAGGCATCTGAATGACAAAGGAGGCACATTTGGGTCCTGCCTGAGCACCTTTACAGGAGGAATGGAGGAGATGTGGGTGGAAACAGCAGGCATTCTGCAAACCACACAAATGACAAGCCCCTGTGTCCCTGTCAGTAGTTCCAGGGTTTGGTGGGGAAAGATAAAATGCTCCAGCAATGTGACCTTACGTGACAGGTCCTCTCCTCTCCTTGATTGTGGACAAATCCGGCATAGAGTTTCCCAGTCATGAACTGTTAGGGAAAAATAATACCTGGAACTAAGCCACACCAAGCCACTGCCCTAACCTGGAACAAACATAGAGGCTGAAACTGGATTAACCATTTAATCAATTTTAAACCAAACTCTTCTCCCTTCTCTCCATCCCCCAACTAGTAATATTCAAACCAGACCACGTTCTATATACTTTGTACCTTATTAACCAGACCAGGGGGACAGAGAAGGCTTTTTGTAGATAGTTGGTATCTGTGCTAATGATAACAACTGAGTAGCAAAATCCTGGAGGAATGCGGGTGGAGAGAAGGGAAGGATAGTATAGTAGTCAGAATAGTATCTGAGGCTAACTGTATTTTGGAGTTAGCAGGAAATTACTGCAGCTGAAGACGTCTGATGTCCTCTGGTGCCTGTCAGACACAGGCTGGGTTCTGGCTTTCCTGGGGTCCCTGCTTGAACCATGGACAGCGGGGTCTACAGTCTTTGTCCATCATCTGCCCCAGTTTGACCCCAAGGTCATTGTACAGGTAAGAAGACGAACCTTTCGATATCAACAAACTCCCAGAAAAAACTCATTTCGAGTTCAAAAACTGGATCCAACTGAGAAAATACTTGATTAGCAAAGAAGCCTCTTAGTATAACTCTTAGCATAATATAACCCTGGCTCTGGGTTTCTCAAAGTGTGAAGCACTGAATCAATCATCGTATCAGAATTACATCAAGAGGTAACTTTGAAGAAAACACATATTCCAAACCTTTCCCTAGACCTATGGATCAGACTTTGTGGACCTGGGAACCAGAATATACGTTTTGAGAAATGAAAGTAAACAGAACAAGCTCAGGTCTCCTGGATCCTGGATCCTGGCTCTACCAGGGCCAGGTAGCTGGTGTGTGAATGTTGTATTTGTGTGGCTACTCAATTTAATGACATATTTAGAAACAAAGGCCTTGGAATATGACAGATCTAGTTTCGTATCCCATGATTGACATTTATTAGTGGTTTGCTTACCACTCTGAGCTTCAGTTTCCTTACCTGTAAAATGAGAGTCTTAATGGTTACTATTTCCACAAAATTGTTGGGAATATTAATGAGACGACATAGGAAAGGTGTGTAAAGTGCTTAGCCCTGAGACTAGCCCAGAGAGAACACTCAGTAAGTGGTAGCAGTTGCTGTTATGCATACACCATGATAATAACTGAGGTCACCTGCGTGAACTCCTTCAGCATATTTCTCTTCACTTAAAAATTGTCTTTGTGTCTCCGCTCACTCCCCTGCTTTCTGTCTCAGAGGCAGACCTGCCCCTTCACCTCTCAACGTCCAACTCCCTCCCGACACCTGCTGCCGATCCTGTTCTTTTCCCTGCCCTTGTGTTTGGAGCCCCTCTCTATTAATCTTTAACTCATTAAACCTTTTCTCCTGTATTTGAAATCTGTCATTTTTCATTGACTCTACTCCCTCAGTCCATAAACATATTCAAAGTTCCTCATCCTAAGAACACCTGCCCTTCACCCTGGTACACCTCGGACCAGCCCCGTCTCTCCTCCCTTAAGGTCAGATTGCTCCACAGAACATTCTCCACTTGCTACAGCTCCCGCCTGTTCCCCCAGCTCACCCCTGAACACCGTAGTCATCCAAGGCTCTGCCCTCAACTTTCCCTCCCCTCTAAGCAGCTTCCTGTACTTCCATTTCTCCAGCAGGTACGTCCACTCGGGTGGCTCTCAAAACTGTCCAGTCCTCCCTCCAGGCTAGTTTCCGCCTGTTTTTCTGCTGGTTGGTTAAGTTCATCTGCTCATCCCTCCAGCACCTGAAACTGTACCTCCCACTTCTCATTCCCTGCCCCTATGTCAACATCTGCCTCTCCGTCATTATTTTCTGCCTGCATCCTGCCAGTCTCTGAGGCATAGAACTGCACAAACCACAATGAATCCACCTCTCTCCTTCCCCCACCAGGTCTAATTCTTCTTCCCCTACAAGGGGTGTCCCCACAGTCTCAGTGTATTTTAAGCTTGAATTATTTCAAAGAACTGAGTCTACAAATTTACCCCAAACCCTGCATTTGAAAGTTCAGTTGTTTAATTTACTTTACAATTATTACTTTCGTGAATTTTTAAAAATAAACTTTTTAACTTACTTGGTTTCAGTCTCTCCTATTGAAGATGGGAGATAGTGACTAAAATGAAAAATGTTAAATTAAAAATTTACCATTCAAATTCACAAAACAAAACTTTCCCTTCATTCCCTCCCTACCCATCCCCTCAACTTAGACTTTCTTGTGTTGCTCCAATAGTACCTGACACATGCCATGTACGGAATTCATGCTCGATTTAGGTATACTGAAAGAATTAACAGATGAATAAATGGGCTCTCCTAGAGGAGAGGTCAGAATTAAAATGCTAATAACAAATCTATGTTTTAAATCTTAATTGCAAAAATAAAATTTTTTCTCTCCTAACTTTCTAGACATTATTCAAATACCCTATTACCCAATGCTTTGCTGCGCCCTCTGTATTTCGAATGATTCTGCAGCAGAATTCCACCAGGTATGGTAGATGTGGCTGCGGTTGGTAACAGGACTCTTCGGGTAGGATTTTAAGTAATCTGATGCACTGTGGTCTGACTGATTTTAGCTATGGTTCTTTGAGGATACTGTGTGTGTGTGTGGTGGGGGGTAAATGTTGGTGGTGATATTTAGCAGCTAATCTAATTGGTTCTTTAAACAGGATTCAGAGAACCAAACGAAACACTGAGTGAGCCTTGCATCATTGTGGGTTTTTACTTTTATAAACATTTTTGTTGTCAAGTAAACATACAGAAAACTATATAATATATACATTTACAGATTAATGAATTGTTGAAAATAAAACAGCTATGTAAGTGCTCACCGAAGGCCCAAAAATAGGACATGGCCAGTGTCCCTAGAGACCTCCTCATGCCTCTCCATCTCCACTGAAGGAATCCACTGTCTTGGCTTTTATGGTTCATTTCCTCATTTTCCCTCATAGTTTACACAGGAAATATCCCTAGACAAATTATTCTACTTTACTTGCTTTTGAACTTCATGCAATCATACATTATTCCATAATATCTGACTTCTTTTTTCAACATTATGTTTCTAAGAACTGTCCGTGTTGTTAAATAATGCTGGAGTTAATTTTCATTGCTGTATAACATTACATTTTATGAAAGTAGCACATTTTAACTCAGTTCTATTATTGGGCATTTGGGTAGTTTTCAGTTTGGGACTATTGATGATTAATGCTGCATTGAATTTTTGAACATGTACATAAACACGTAAACACACATTGCTGTAGATCTTCTCTGGGAGAGGAATTGCTAGGTCACACTGACATTGCACCCTACTACCTTATTTTCCAAAGTTTTGAACCAAGGTATGCTCATCCTAACCAAGGTAGCAGGGTAGGAGCATTTCCATTGTTCCACATCTCTGACAATATTTGTTTTTGTCCAAGTTTTAATTTTTGCCAATCTGATGGGCATGTAGTATCACACTGTCATTTTATTTTTGCATTTCCCCGTGTTTGTGGATTAATTTTTAGCTCACCTGAAATCTGCTCTTTGAACCTTATGGTTGTTTATGTATCTTTTAGCGACTCTGAAATTGAAATGGCTACCTCAGAATCAGAGCTAACATGTTTTAGACATAAGAGACTTAAAATACCAAGGAGTTCAATTTATGAAGATAACTGAAATACAGCTTGATTTTATTCATGAACCCTCAATCTGACAGAATTATGTTTCCAACTATATTTCAAAGCTCAAATTACAGCTACTTGTTGCCACGTTCTTGAGATGGTGAACAAAGCCCATACAAATCCAACCAGGGCATGAATATTGCCTCTATTGGAGACTCTGCCCATTTTATGTACTTTGGATAAAGCTCAAGAAGAATGAGGAACATACCCTCCATGAAGCCAGCCCTGCTGTCCGTCACTACAGGCTCTGTATATATGAGCAGAGGGTGACAAGGGATTCTGCCACCTCCCTCAGCCCTACAAGCTGGCTCAGCTCAGCCCCGGGCAAAGTGGTACTAAGACCCCAATCACTTCTACCCATTTCCTTCAGGGAATCCATCATTATTTTGTGATGGTTTTTGTATTATTTATGGAAATCTTCATGGGGAAAATAGATGAGAGGATTTACATCGCACAACATACCTAGCAAACTACTGCAAATATTCACAGCAGACTTTTCTGTTCTCTCCCAAATTCCTGCTCTCAGGGCTGTTACCTGTGATCCTTCTTCTCTTTACTTACATGAATCCTGGTCTTCCTTGATGTCCCGAGCAATTCATTTCTAACCCCTAATTTGCGTTCTCCAGCCAGAAACACAAAAGGCCTTCAGTTCACATAAGCCCACTCTTCCCAGAAGGCGGTACAGTTCTATTACCATCCTAGCATATCCTTGGGGTCTTATCCCTTAGCCGTTATGGTTTATAAAAATATCCCTCTTAGCCATGTAGAATGCTTAGAATGTGTTCCAAGCACACTTCTCCCTCTTGTTACATCAACATCCTTATTCAGTCCTGATCTCCCTGATTTAACCCATTAGCCTCACCACCACCACCACCTACCCCTGCCAGGTGAGTTAACAGGTACCAACAGGAAATGATTCCACTTGGACTTGACCACCAGGAAAATGCCCAGAAGGCAAGTAAGAAAGCGAAGAAGCAGAAGGATGAATGATCCAGATGACAATGCTCTGAGCTCTCCCTGGGCCTGGGGCAGAGCACCCAAGCCCAGTCTGCAGAGGCTCTGTTGACACCTTGCCTTCCCCTCAGTCTCAGGTTCCCCACCCTGGAGCACTGCTGTACCGGTGGGGAGGCCCTGCTGCCCGAGGAGCAAGAACTGTGGAGAAGACAGACAGGCGTTCTGCTCTACCAGGCCTACGGACAGTCAGAAACGGTAGGTGAAGGGTCCCTCTGGGCCAGTCAGGATGTGCTCGTCCATTGAGCCCAGCAGATGAGCTGAATCCTGCTATGAGTGTGTGCAGAGCACACAGCATTGCTCAAAGCCAGTGGGAGGCTCCAGAGCTCTAGGCTTATTTGTCCCAAATAAATTTGCAGAAAAGACAGTTGCAGCTCGTCAACTTGTCAAAAGACCCATGTGCTGAAAGCTATTGGACAAAAACTTAGAAAGGGGTCTAAGGACATGGTGCCACTGTACCTGTGATAATTAGTTATAATTAAGGGAGCCCAGGAGGGGCACTGGCATAGAAGGCACTCTCCAGAGACATGGAAGCCACCACTGCAAGTCCTGTCCACTTCACCGTCCCTTCCTAGGCAGCAACCACAGGAGCAGGCCGGAGCTAGCCCCGGAAGTTCACTAGTTCATTTCTGGGTGTTTATGAGGAGAGCACACAGCTTTGATGGTGAGAAACTAGCAGGAGGAGAGATCTTCTATATACATGCCACACACACACACACGCACAGACACACACACACAGACACACACAGACACACACACACACACACACACACAGTGTGATCCCAAAGAGGATCACTGACCAGTCAGGTGGGCAGGGCATTCAAAGAATAATGCATGTCTTGAAGCTCAAGGACTTTATCCATGATAGTGTGGGCAGGTATCTCACTTCTAACACATTTTCAATGCATTTCCAATGCTGGACAAGAGCCACTTTCCCCTACTTCCCTATCATCCCTTTAGCTGACAGAGGTATGATTGTCTTCTCAGGGCCTGTAGCAAAATAGCCGTTATAGTTCCAACTGACATACTTTTCTGACATTACTTTGCAAATAAATGATCAGTTACTGGGTCTGCTTCCAGGATTGAGAAATGTTAAGACTCTAGGACTGTCCTTGCTGGTTCAGTTTGCATTCAGACAGGGAGGGTGAGGTTAGAACTACATGCTACACCCATGACACTAGTCCCTTTGCATCAACTATTCATAACAACAGAATACTCCCCGATACCCGGATGGTGCTTTATTTCTCCAAACGTTTTCACACCTGTCCACTCATTTCTGTGACATTTTCCACGTGCCTGTAGTGTAAGCAGTGACATTGCAGAGGGGAAAGTACTTCCTCTCTCAGGAGCTCAGACCCCAGTTCCGATCTCAGCCTTGCCAGTTATGGGCTTCGAGACTGTAGACATATCACTGAATCTTGCAGAGTCTAGCTTCCCCATCTCCAAAATGGAAATATAATGCCAGTCTTGCCAGGTTATGATAAGGTAAAAGAAAGAAAGTATACAAAGCTCTGTCCACAGTGTCTAACCCCTATTGCAGCTATGGTTGTCACTGTTGTTTTTAGGTAGGTATTGTGTTTAGAGGCTGGGGGTGCAGACATAGATGGTACAATCTCTATTCTCTGAATGCTCATTATCTACTGAGGGAAACAGACAAGCAACAATAGAAGAGTGGGGGAAAATACCACAGAAAGAGAATCTCCCAACTTCCTTTGATTAGGGCCTGAATGATAGCTAGTAGTAGTTGTTTACTGAATACTTGGTGTGTGCCTGGCACACACTCACAAGCACTCTGAGCGATAATGTTATAATTACCCTCCTTTGACAGAGGAGGAGATCAAGGGGGATTACTTGGTACATAGCTAGTGAGTGGTGGAGTCAGGATTCAAACCTTGGTCTCTCTGTGTGTAAAGCGCTTAACTTTAGGAAAGTGATGATTTAGAGAACCATAAAGAAGGAATAAGGTTCATCAGGAAGACATGGAGGTAGGGGAACAACGTGAACAATCTGAATAATCTCAGCACAGCTCTGAGAAGCAGTTGAGGCAGCTACAAGTAAATGGTTGTGAAATATACTCATGGCCCTGCCCAGCAAAGGGACACATGCCTGGCATACAGTGGACACTCCACACCCTACGTTACATGCCCACAGCCGGGCTCACTCCTCTGCTTCTTCATGGCCTCTCCCACTGGACTCTGTAGCCCCAGCACCTGGCTGAGGCCCAGCCCATGTCAGGTGCAGTGAATGTCTGCTGACTAGAGTGGGGTCGATGGCTTCTAGCTTCTCCACGAGGGCTCTTTGCACAGCATCAAATGACATCTGTAAGCAAGGATGCTGTGTTTTTGTGATCAGCCTGGACGCTTCGCCAACCCCAGTTCTCTTCTTTTGTGAACAGGGAATAAGTTGTGGCACTCTCCGGGGGATGAAGATCAAGCCAGGTTCCATGGGGAAGGCCATCCCACCCTACGACGTTCAGGTCTGGTGGTAAAGACATTGGCAGACATTAGTGCTCGGCTGGGGTTGGACCATTGTGTGACACGAGGTGACAGAACCAGTCATGCCTCCCGGTTGCCCTTCCTCTTCTCCGTCTACTTTTCCTCCAGTTTCCTGGGGAGTTTTCAGTTGAGAACTGCAATGTCCTGGGCGTGAGCGCAGCTTGCCAGGACAGCCAGAGGCCTCATGCACCGAGCCTGGGAAAGAGTACTTGCAGTAGCACAGGCAGCTCTCTCCACTGCTGGTGCCTTTAGTTTTTCCTGATCCGTGTTTCTCGCTTGAAGACACATTTGTGATGTCTATATATGCATGAAACACATAGACCCGTGGCTTGGGTTCCACCATTTGCTGATTTCAAAGACTTTTGACAGTTTTATTCTATTTTCTTACAGGGCTCCTCTACCACAACCCCCTCCCCCAATAACCCCCACTGTGTCACATGAATGAGCCAGGCAGTGTTTGGGTGGGGCAGGAGTGTTGGGGATCCCTGCAGGGTGGGATTCACAGGTCTCTTGCTCCAGATCATTGATGACAAGGGCAACATCCTGCCGCCCAACACTGAAGGAAACATTGGCATCAGGATCAAGCCCACCAGGCCCATAGGCGTCTTCGTGTGCTATGAGGTAAGGACACCCCATCTGCCCCCACACGGCCCAAGAATCCTTGCAGGGAGCTGTGTAGGTGCCAAGGGACTGGACTCAACTCTGCATCTTGAGACTTCTTCCTTCTTCCTTTATTCACTCCAAGTCAATGAAACCTGTTCTAATTAATCTCAAAGCTCATAGTGTGTTCCCACATCCCTTTCTGTCATAACCCATCTGGCACTTATGGGCTGACTGTTGGGGTAGAAAACAGCCTGGCTTCAGAACCACCAGACTTGGGGTCCACTGATGTCTTGTGGTTAAGAATGCTGGCTTTGACTGGGTTCACATCATACCACCGCACTTACCAACAGGGTGCAAACAAATCTATTATACTCGCTGAACCTCCAGGGGTGCTATTCTCCCCACTTTAAAGAGGAAGAAACTGCAGATTGGAAGCTTAACGTGTCTTTCCCATGTCAAATAAATGGCAGGCCTAGGATTCAAAGTGGTGTGTTTTGGACCCCAAACTCTAAATGAGAAATCCAGGGACTACAGAAACCTACAATAGAGTATAAGGAAACCTGCTGTAACTCTTCATCAGACAAACCCTAGCTAGCAGTGCCCACTAAGAGGAAAACCTCAGCTTCCAAGATGGACTGTAGAAGGGTAGACAGACCCTGAAATTGATCTCAGACTCCATCTCCTTTCTACAAAGTCACAGCCACTGGTGTCACTGTTGTGCTCACACTGTGGCCTTGGGTGGGTGGGTGGGGCCCTGTCCCTCTGTGGTACTATTGTCCAGAAGCAATCATGCAAGCCTTAGCCTTAATTCTCAGTAGCACAGTGTAAAGGTTGGATAAAAGGGAAAATGAACACAGAGTAACAGGTATCTAGATCAGCAGTTCTTAATACTGCCTGCACGTTAGAATCATTTGAGGGATTCTGTTTTTTTAAATACTTGGATCCAACCACAGATTCTGGTTAAATTGAACTGGCATGGTCCAAAGCCATGACTTAAAAAAATTGTACATAACATATTTTATTTAGCAAAGATGTCTTGGCATATGGCCACACTGATTTCTCTCATTTCACACGTTCTCATGGAAATGAGACATGTCACTCTTCCATTGAGATTTGTTGGCTTGTATTCTGTTCTTTTATTTTCTTTTTATTGAGGCATGACCTAAACCTTGCTAATTAGGGTTTGTCTGATGAAGAGTTACAGCAGGTTTCCTTATACTCTATTGTAGGTTTATATATATATATGATATAAAATTTACCCTTTTCACCATTCCTGAGCATACCGTTCAGTAGCACTGAGTAAAATTTACAATATTGCACAACCGTCACCACCATGCATCTGCAGACAATTTCCTCCATCCCCAGAAGCAATTCTGTTCCCATTAGACAACAGCTGCCTAGTCCCCATCTCCCCGCAGCTGGTAACCTCTAATGGTACTTTTTGTCTTTAAGAACTTGCCTATTTTAGTTACCTCATATAAGTGGAATCATACAGCATTTGCCCTTTTGTGTCTGGCTTATTTCACTTAGCACCATGTTTTCAAGGTTCATCCATGTTTCAACAAACTGTCATCTTTTGAGACTGAATAATATTCCATTGTATGTATATACCAAGTTTTGATGGACATTTGGGTTGTTTCCACCTTTTGGCCTTTGTGAATAATGCTGCTATGAACACTGATTGTGCAAGTAACTGTTTGGGTCCCTGCTTTCCCTTCTTTTGGTTATATACCCAGAAATGGAATTGCTAGATCATATGGTAATTCTGTTTAACTTTTTGAGGAATTGCCATGCATGTTTTCCACATGCACAAGGCTTTTCATTTCCTCATATCCTTACACTCACTTGCTATTTTCAGTTTATTTTTAATAATGGCCATTCTAATGGGTTTGAAGTGGTAACTCATTGTGGTTTTGATTGACATTTCTCTAATGACTAGCATCTTTTCATGTTCGTATTGGCCATTTGTATATCTTCGGAGAATTGTCTATTCAAGTTCTTTGCCCATTTTTAATTGGGTTGTTCATTTTTCTGTTGTTGTTGTTTCTAAGTTGTAAGAGTTCTTTATGTAGGCTGGATATTAATACCGTATCAGATATGCAGATTATATGCTTTGCAAATATTTTCTCCCATTCAGTGGGTTGTCTTTTCACTTTCTTGATAGTATTCTATGACATACAAAGTTTTCAAATTTGGTGAACATTTTATGTATTCAATATTTGTCTTCTATTTCCTGTGCTT
Organism: Stenella coeruleoalba; assembly: GCF_951394435.1. Taxonomy (NCBI): domain Eukaryota; kingdom Metazoa; phylum Chordata; class Mammalia; order Artiodactyla; family Delphinidae; genus Stenella; species Stenella coeruleoalba. The sequence goes on along the minus strand of NC_137161.1, from coordinate 65,944,110 downwards.
TTGATATCATATTCAATAAATCATTGTGAAATCCAAGGCAAGATTTTCCTCTGTGTTTTCTTCCAAGAGTTTTATAAGCTCAGCTCTTACATTTAAGTTTTTGATCCATTTTGAATTAATTTTTGTGTATGATATAAGGTAACTTCATTCTTTCGCATGTGGACATCCAAGGTTCCAAGCACCATTTGTTAAAAAGACTGTCTTTCCCACTGAATAGTCTTGGCACCCTTGCCTAAAATTAATTGACAGTATATGTGAGGGTTACTTTTTGGGTTCTCTATGCTCTTCAAGTGGTCTGTATGTCTCTTTTTATGAACGTATCACATTGTTTTGTTTGCTATAGCTTTGAAGTAAGTTTCTGAAATCAGGAGTTTAAGTCCTCCAACTTTTTTCTCCTTTCTAAAGGTTGTGTTTGCATTTTGGGATCCCTTGAGATTTTATGTGAATTTTAGGATGGGTTTTTCTATGTCTGAAAAAACACCATTGAAATTTTTATAGGGATTGCATTGAATCTGTAGATAATGTTGGGCAGCATTGTCACCTTAATATTGTCTCAAATCAATGAATATGGGATGCTTTTCCATTTATTTATGTCTTCTTTCTCTTTTTCAGCAGTGATTTTTAATCTTCAGTGTACAAGTCTTTCACCTTCTATACTAAATTTATCCTTAGTATTGTATTCTTATTGATGTTTTCTTAATTTTCTTTTTGGATTGTTAATTGTTAAAGTATAGAACTGCACCTTAAGTTTTGTGCATTGATTTTCTTTCCTATAACTTTGCTGAATTCCTTTATTAGCTCTAACAATTTGTGTGTGTGAGAGAAAGTTTTTTAGGGTTTTGTACATGTAAGATCATGTTATCTGTGAACAGATCTAGTTTTAATTCTGTTTCATTTTGGTGCCTCATTTCTTTTTCTTGCCTAATTGATCTGGGTAAACTTCCAATACTTTGTTGAGTAGAAATGGTGAGATCAGGCCCTCCTGTCTTGTTCCTGATCTTAAGAGAAAATCTTTCAGTCTTTTACCAGTGAGAATGATGTTAGCTAAGCTTTTTTGCCCACACACTTAACTTTTCCGAAGATATCTTTATATGGATTTGACACATGTCTAGAGTCTTTTCGTTTTAACCTGTAGGAATCCCTTTACCATATCTGCTAGGGCATGTCTAGTGGTAATGAACTCCCTCAGCTTTTATCTGAAAATATCTTAATTTCTCCCATTTTTAAGGAGCGTTTTGAAGGCAGGATAGAGAAGTCTTGACAGATAGGTTTTTTTCTTTCAACACTTTAAATATGTAATCCCACCACTTCTGGCCTTCAAGGTTTCCTGTGAGAATCAGCTGATAATCTTACTGAGGATCCTTGTATGTGATGAGTCACTTCTCTTGCTGTTTTCAAGATTCTATTTGGCTTCCAATATTGTGATTTTTATGTATCCTGGTGTGGGTCTCTTGGGATTATCTTATTGGATTTCTTTGAACTTCTTGTATTTGTAAATTCATGTGTTTCATTACATTTGAGAAGATTTTGCCCCTATATCTTCAAATACTATTCCTGTCCCTTTCTCTGTCTCATTTCCTTCTCTCATAATGCACATGTTTGTCTGCTCGATGGTGTCATGCAAGTCCATTAGGCTCTGTTTGCTTTTCTTCAGTTTTTTTCCTGTTTGCTCCTCAGACCCAATAACTTCTATTGTTCTGTCTTCAACTCTCTGATTCTTTCTTATTCCTGTTTTAAACTACTGCCAAACAGTTCAGTGAATTTTTTGTTTTAGTTATTGCCCTTTTCTAGAACGTCTGTTTGGTGCCTTTCCATAATTTCCATCTCTTTGTTGATATGCTCATTTTGTCCGCATGTCACTTTTCTGACTTCTTGTAGTGCTTTGTCCATTTCTTCCTTTACCTCTGTGACCGCATTTAACAAACTTGATTTAAACTGTTTGTCTAGTAAGTCTTATGTCTGGGCTTCCTCAGGGATGGTTTCTGTCAATTTCATTCCTTTGAATGAGGCATGATTTTTAAAACATATTTATTTATTTTTTACTTTTGGCTGTGTCGGGTCTTAGTTGTGATACACAGGATCATTGTTGTGGCATGCGGGATCTTTTGTTGCAGCATGTGAGCTTCTCTCTAGTTGTGGTGTGTGGATTTTCTCTCTCTAGTTATGGTGCACAGGCTCCAGAGTGTGTGGGCTCTGTAGTTTGCAGCATGAGGACTGCCTAGTTGAGGCAAACGTGCTCAGTAGTTGTGGTGCACGGGCTTAGCTGCCCCACAGCATGTGGGCTCTTAGTTCCCCGACCAAGGATCGAACCCGTTTCTCCTGCATTGGAAGGTGGATTCTTTACTACTGGACCACCAGGGAAGTCCTGAGGCATGATTTCTGTTTCATTGTATGTCTTGTAATTTTTAGTTGAATATTGGGCCTCTCACTATTACAATGTGGTAACTCTGGAAATCAGATTCTCCTGCTTCCCTGGGGGTTGGGGTGTCTGGGGTTTTGTTGTTGTTCTTGTTTTGTTTTGTTGACCGTTGAAGCCTATAACAGTATGTTTGTTTTGAGACGTTTCCAAACTCTTCTTGCAACGACAATTATTGGCCATGTGTGATCACACTGAAGTTTCTGATCATTTAGCTCATGTTCAGCTAATGTTTTGACAGAGATTTTCTTGAGTGTCAAGAGATCAAACAAACAAAAATACCAATAACAACAAAAAGGAGAGAACAACCAATGTACAAGTTAGGTCTGTGCTGGGCTACTCCTTCACCACTTAGCTCAGCTTGCTCTGAGCCTAGAGATCAGTCTGAGGTGAAACCTTAAGGTCTTCTTAGGACTCTTGTGAGCACACGTCTTGCTCAGGTATGCACATGGTTTTCTAAATACTGCCATGTGCACAGCTGTCTTGAATATCCTAATTTCTTGAAAGAATCTCACCCCAGCTTCTCCTCCAGACCTTGATGATCTATTGTATATCTCCACCCATAATTTCTTACCTTAGGCACCTTTTAGTTTTGTAGTCTTCCAGGTAGCTTCTATGAACAGTGCCTATTGCTCTTCCCACTTATATTCTGAGTTACATGAACTGCGTGCCTTGCACCAGTCCTCACATTATCCCCAGACAGTTTACAACAGGTGTGTACAATAATTTGCAAATGAGATCTTCTCTGCTCTCTCTGGTTGGAGCAGGGGGACTGGGAACTGGGCTGCCATCTGCTCAAGACCAAAACTGCCATGCAGGAGAAAGGCTGGAGTAAGGGTGAATAAAATGTCACAAAACTTTGTACCACTTTTAAGATGGCTTTTTCTTGATTGAGTATTTATAAGGTTGTTTTAAGCCTTTGACTCTTTCCCAGACGTTGTACATAGTCAATTCAACTTCTTGTACTTTTTTTTTAGTTTTTTTGGGGAAATGAGACCTTAAATCTTCCTCATTTGCCATGTTTTCTTGACATCACCCACCAGTAGCACTTTTTAAAAGTAGTCAAGGTGAAGAACTCAATTAGGTGCCTCTGTAGACTCTGACCCTCTCTGTGTAGTAGATGTGATACTATTCTCCTACCATTCAGGAGCTCTTCAATGGCTCTGAGATCTACTTCCAAGAAGTTCAGGCCCGGAGAGACAAAGGAATTCCTTCCCTGGGTGTGGGAGTCCCATCTGCAAGGTTCCAATCTCTGACCCTACCTCAGATGATTGACATCAAGAAATATCATTTCCTTCAGGGAAGACGTGTCCACAGGGATGTGTCAGGTCAACTGTATCAGAGTACACTGAGACAGACAGCAGTTCAAATGGTACATGAATTGGGGGTGGGACTTTTTCTGTACCCTTTGATGTGGTGTCTCCTAAATTTCAGTCATTCAAGTCCACGTCAACTATTTTCTGCCACATCCATGCACCATGTATATTATTACTTACATTATTTTTCACTTTAAATCAAATTACTTTAAAGCATTTGTTTAAAACAGAATTTGATCTGGTATCTCAAGTGGAAAACAGTATCTCTTGCCAAAAACCGGAGGCAATGGGCTTCCCTGTTGGCGTAGTGGTTTAGAGTCCGCCTGCCAATGCACGGGACACGGGTTCGATCCCTGGTACAGGAAGATCCCTCATGTTGCGGAGCAGCTAAACCTATGTCCCACAACTACTGAGCCTGCACTCTAGAGCCCGTGAGCCACAACTACTGAGCCCACGTGCCACAACTACTGAAGCTCGCACACCTAGAGCTTGTGCTCCAAAACAAGAGAAGCTGCCGCAATGAGAAGCCCGTGAACTGCAACAAAGAGTAGCCCCGCTCGCCGCAACTAGAGAAAGCCCGTGTGCAGCAATGAAGACCCAACCCAGCCAAAAATAAATAAATAAATAAATAAAAATTTTTTAAAAATTGTTCTTAAAATTGGTTTAACATTGTTCACTAATCGACCAGTAGCATGCATTGAGTGCTTGCATGTCATGAAAGTAGACTCAGAGAGATTATAAAAATTGCCCAGGTGCCAGGTAGAGCCAGAAGCAGGATTCAAACCCAGTTCTGAGCTCAGTGTTGTAGCTCATCATCTCTAAACTCACTGTGTTTGACAGAGTAGTGTCGTTCTCTTTGCAGAGTAACCCAGTGAAGACAGCCGAAGTGGAGTGTGGGGACTTTTACAACAGTGGGGACAGAGCAACTGTTGATGCAGAGGGCTACTTCTGGTTCCTGGGGAGAGCTGATGATGTCATCAATGCCTCCGGGTAGGTGTGGCTGACGCTGAACCAGAAGGTACCACCCTCACGAGCCTGGTGGGAGGTAGCATGCCCAGACATTCCTTCATGCCTTGGTGATGGACTCTCACCCTAACTCCGAACCAAAGTAAGACATCATGCAAGCTAAAGGCACTGGGAAGGAAGACTTGACTTTGGTCCCTATTTGTTGAGGGAGCTTATTCTGTGTGCTCCTGTAGTGAACCACATGTCACAGAAGCACATAACAACGGCAATAATAAAATTCACCTTTCTGGAATACGTATTATGTGACCGTACTCTCTGTAGAGCTTTATACGAACCACCTCCCAATGCTGTAAGGTAGATGTGATTATGCCCATTTTATTTTATTTTATTTTATTTTGTGGGGGGAGGGTATGTGTGTGGAGGCCCCAAGTGCGCGGCATGCAGGATCTCAGTTCCCCGAGCGGGGATTGAACCCGTGCTCCCTGCAGTGGGAGCACGTAGCCCTAACCACTGGATGGCCAGGGAATTCCCATGATTATGCCCATTTTACATGAGCAAACGGAGTCAGTGAGCAGTGAAAAACGTTGCCTGAAGTTTCAACGACAGTACATGGTGCAGCCCAGATTTGAACAAAGGCGGTCTGACTCCAAGTCTGTTGTTCCTAACTCTTACATGATTTATAAAGAAAAAAAATGACACGTTACACTAGAATAACATGTTTTCTTGGGAATTTCAGGAAAATTGAGTTTGTTGCTTTTAATTTCTAAAACCAGTGCTGATATAGTGAGGAACAGGCTGTAAAATTTGTACAAATGTTTAAGCTAAGGAGTTTTCATGCCAGGGGAAGCTGCTTGAGCTTGAGCCAAGCCCCAGAGCTCTGGGAGGATGAAGCATTCACCTCCTCTCTCACCTGGGGGGCACCTGAGCCTTGTATTTCTTAGCATGGAACGTTCAGGACTTCACATTTCAGTCCCATTACACAGGCCCTGGCGCCCTGTGACAGATACCCTCCGTGCCAGGGGAAGTTGTGTCTCTCCAAAAGATGCGATCTGAGGGCCTGGGTCACCCTCGCCCGGGAATTGGCTCAGAAGGAACCATTGGTCCTGCAGGTACCGCATTGGGCCGGCAGAAGTGGAGAACGCCCTGGCAGAGCACCCAGCGGTGGCTGAGTCCGCTGTGGTGAGCAGCCCGGACCCGATTCGAGGGGAGGTGAGGAACGGGACGTGGAGGTCATCGTGGCTGGGCGTGGGGCTGGGAAGGCAGGTGAGGGGAAAACTTCCCGGCCATACCTACCCAGCCTTGGACCTAGGATGAAGCGAGGGCATGGTTGGTGTGCATGTGCACTTACACGATGTGGTCAGCAGGGGGCACTGTGGCCTCATCTGTGACTGAAACGATGCTGATAGTGAATGCTGCTGCTGCTGCCATCTAGCAGTTAATCAGCTCTTACTGGGTGTCAGCTCATTTATCCCTCACAGAACACAATGAATTAAGGACTCTTTTAATACCTTTATGCAGAGAAGGAAACAGAGGCATAAAGAGGTTAAATAACTTGCCTGGATTACACAGCTAATAAGTGGTGGGAAATTGAGCACTCTGGCTCCAGAGCATGCATCCTTGATTCAACAAGTGTTTATTGAACACCTTCTATGTACAATCCGTGAGAAGTTAAATGAGGACATAAATAATAGTAGGAAACTAATAAATTACCAACGTTATTAAATGCCCACAAGGTCTTAACTATTATTAAATGCCCACAGAACTCTACCTAAAATAATAGTGAAAATGGTGATATTAACAATGATAGGAATACAAATACATTTAAACAGGCTTCACGGTTTTTTTTTGTTTGTTTTTTTTTTTGGCGGTACGCAGGCCTCTCACTGCCGTGGCCTCTCCCGTTGCGGAGCACAGGCTCCAGACGCGCAGGCTCAGCGGCCATGGCTCACGGGCCCAGCTGCTCCGCGGCATGTGGGATCCTCCCATAAGAGGGCACGAACCCGTGTCTCCTGCACCGGCAGGCGGACTCTCAACCACTGCACCACCAGGGAAGCCCTGGCTTCACGTTTTATGTGTATTATCTCATGGAATCTTTACGTGAACCTGATGAGGAATAAACCTGTCCTCTCCCCATTTTGCAGAGAAGGAGATCGAGATTAACATAGGTTAAGTAATGTTCCAAGGCAAAGAGTGGAAATTGGAAGCATTGAGATTTGAACCCGGGATTTCCAAAGGCTCTGCTGTCAGTTTGTTTTCCCATTAATTTAGTAAGCATTTACTCTTTATTTTTAAATTTCTATTTATTTATTTATTGGTCACGAGTGTGGCATGGCACGTGGGATCTTAGTTCCCTGACTAGGGATTGAACCCATGGCCCCTGTGGTGAGAGTGCAGAGTCTTAACCAGTCCCAGGCATTTACTCCTTAAACGGTAATTTGGTTGTCACTCGCCCCGAGCCTCCATTCTGGTTCTTCACTGCAGGTAGTGAAGGCTTTCATTGTCCTGACCCCAAACTTCCTGTCCCATGATCGAGACCAGCTCACCAAGGAGCTGCAGCAGCATGTGAAGTCAGTGACAGCCCCGTACAAGTACCCAAGGAAGGTGAGCGAGAGCAGATGGATGGGGTCTGGTCCCTGTGAGTGGTTCTGGGGGCTCCACTGCCTCAAGTCTCATACAGTGTCTGGGGTGAAGCCTAAGTAGCCAAGGGCACTAATATTTTTCTCTGCAGAAGAAGCATTTCAGCTTAGGGGTGTGAGGGAGCCCACTGAATCGGATGGAACCTCGATCCTGTGTCAGAAACTCATCCTTTGCTGGAGTGTCAGCCTAAAGAAAAAAATCAGACAGTTGCCCAAGGATATCCAGGAAGGTTATTTATAATCTTTCAAAATTTGAAAAAGACACCCAAACCAGCAACTTCCAAACTATTAAAAAACATTATTTGTCATGAGAAATACATTCTGTATTGCAACCCAACACACATATACATACATAGCAAACAACAAAGAACAAAATGATATTTACCCTAACAGCATGTAATACATTCTGATATTTTTTGTTCAACTTCATTTGTTTTAAATGCTGTGCACAAGCTATAAAACTGTGCAGCATAGAGAAATGATGAAATTACTCATGGAATTTAATATTATTCTGTAATTTAAACTGATAATGAAGATTTTTAACGTAAAATATCACAATAATATATTATTGAGATAAAAAAGCAGGCTAAGAAATAACATACGTAGTGCTATCTGATATGTTTAAAAACAAGTTAAAATTTCCTTCTTTTGTAGTAATACTTTGCTGCATTGTCTGAATGTTTACAATCAATACATATTATAAAGCTATATAGCTAACATTTATTGAGCATTTACTGTGTGTACCAGGCCCTGGACTCAATGCTTTGCATGCATTATTATTTCATTTAATCCTCTCCACAACCTGAGATAATCATCCCAGTCTACAGAGAGGAAACTGAGGCTTAGAGACTCAAAGTAAGTTGCCTGAGATTAGAGTAAATAGAAGCTGGAATTCAACCCCATGTGTATCTGACAACAGAGTTCATGCTGCTAACATTAGCATCTGATGCTTTATCGAGAGTACAGTAGAGGATGCGTACCAGTCAGGAAGGGCTACATGTTACTGTGGGTAACAAACAGTCCCAAAGTTGCAGTGGATTATAACAAGGACGGTGTCTTTCTTGCTCACGCCACTTGTCCACCATAGCTTTCCCGGAGCCTTTGCTCCACATCCCCTCATCCTGGGACCAGGATAAAGGAGCAGCCACCACGTAGGCACCTCCCAGAGCACTAGAAGAGATGGACAGAGGGGTGGCCTGTCTCAATGACTCCCACCTTTTCTGTTAAATGTGGCACACTTCACTCCTTCTCATATTTCACTGGTCAAAGTACATCAAAGGGCTGCATCCAACTTCAGGAGGTCAGAGGAGAATCTGACATAAATGGTGGACCCCATTAAGGCCCCCACATGGCGCCAGTCTGTCTGGGGGACTGTGAGAGGGCAAAGGAGGAGAGCTGAGGGTTGATAAAAAATGACGGGGGAGACTTAGTCAGAATGTGTTTGCTTTATCCTCAACCAGGTGGAGTTTGTCTCAGAGCTGCCCAAAACCATCACTGGCAAGATAAAAAGAAGTGAACTCCGGAAGAAGGAGTTTGGTCAGATGTAATTGGCAGTAAACTCAGAAACCACTGTGTGATGTTGGCCAAATGCCTGGCGGCCTCAGGTTCCTCACGATGGTGAGGGTGAGGAGAGGAACGCTGAGAGAGTTGACTTGAAAGAGCCAGGAGTGTCAACATTCCAGCATTTTTGTTCGTTTAAATTAATATCAATCACTATCCTTCCTCCAAGTTCCCTGTTCCTTTCAGATTGCCCAGCTGAGCGCTCAGAATGGGGCTGAAGCAAATTAAATACTGACTCAGCATCCACAGTGAGTCTGTTGTGCGTTTATTCTGGGAAAGATCCAGTGCTAAATGCTGTCCCTCGTAATTCCCCCAACCCCCATCAGAGACTGCCCCAGGGCCTGATTCTCCCTCCTGGTTCCAGAGACTCTGTGACCCAGTCGACGACCAGGACATAGAGGTCTAGGAGGAACAGTCCATGTGGCCCCCGGGGTCTGCTCCTGCCTGGCTTGCCTCTACCCAACTGGGGGTGAGGCGGGAGGCAGGGCAAGTGTGGTGTCTGGGGAATGGAGAAGAGGGGAGGGCAGCCCAGCCTGGTGACGACACTTGCCTGCCACACCATCCCTCACCTGCACCCTCCAGTGGACCCACTGCCTCTCGTCCCACCAATAATGCTGCTGCTGTTGCTGCTTGCAGGTCCCAGCCTGGACCAGTGCAGGTGAGTGAGTACCTGCCCTCTGGGGCCCCAGGAACCCTGCAGGACTCGTCCAGCCCTTCCCAGGGACCCAGGAGTCCTCCCCAGACACCTCTCCTTATACTGTGTAATGCCCTCTGCCATCCAGAGCCCTCTGACCCCCCTGGCCTTGGTCCTGTGAACTAACCCTTCACTCCATCCATCCTTCTGGCCTGAGATGGAACCACCAGAGGCTGGAAGGAGCAGAGGCAGAAGAGGCTGAGCCTGGGGGTGAGAGAAGCGCATATTGTCTCCTTCTCACCCATTCCTGGGGGGTCACCGAGAGGGAGATCCCCTCTGCAGCTGCCCTCTTCTGAGGTGCACAGATACACACACTCACAGGGTAATATACAGACATCACAAACACAGAGACGCACAGGTAAAGAATCACCCCCAGCCTCACCTGGGGACTCAGGTGTTGGGCTCATGGACAGCTCACACACAGACCAACGCAGGCAAGGACACCCTGGGGGGAACACACACACAAGTACACATACTCAGGGCCATGTGAGACAGCCCCCCAGGGCAGACCCACACACACCCCAAGGAGGCGCACACACGCGCGCGCGCACACACACACACACACACACACACACACACACATGTAGGCAGAGACATAGACACAGAACACAGCCACATACACACAGGCACAAAAAGAAGACAAACACACAGATACAATCAGGAACACCCAAAGGGACAGCAACTTCACACACAGCACAGTCACACACATATAAAACACAGACACAACTCCACGGACCCATATGCCCTGAGACACACACACACACGGATTTGCACAACCAGCGTACATTCATTCAGTGACAAAGGTGCAGACACAAATGCATACAGAGAAAAACAGAGAGACACTCAATGTCTCAGTGCTGTGCAGTGGGAAATTCACGTTCACAATCGAGATGCTCACAGACACAGAAACTCAGACACACAGGTTCATACATGCAGACTTACACAACCACAGTCACACGCACACATACTCCCAGACAGTTCTGGCACTCCAGTGGATACCTCCACAGGCAGTCGGGGTGAACAGACCCTGGCATTGAGGTAGAAGGTAGACGGGCTCCAGGCTCAGCAGCTGGAGCTTGTCTCCTGCTGACATTTCAAGGAAAAGATAAAGGCAGGAGCAGAGAGAAGCTCAGCTCTGCCTGAGTAAAAAGACTACCATATTTTTCATTCTTGAGGTCAAGGAGACCTCCTGGACTACACATGCACAAAACGGTTCCTCAGGGGTCAGAAAATGGAGGGGGCGCTAGCCCATAATATGTCCTGCCAACCTCTCAGAGACTCTCACGCTGGAATCTATCTTGGCTAAAAGATGCCTGTGCACGTTGGGTAGGACGCTGAGTCAGACCAAATATGGGCACAAAGCAAGATGAATCAAGGTGATTGGCTAGAGGGAACCCGGAGAACTGCAGCCATATAAGCAATTCAAGCCACCCCAAAAGCATGACTCTCTCTCTCTCTCTGAGCCCATCCGTGTGTCTTTCCGCATGGACTTTTCTTCTAAAAAACGCTTTATCTGCTTCACTAACTTCTGTCTCTTTGCTGAATTCTTTCTTCAAAGAAGACAAGGACTGAGGTCCTGTTTCAAGCCCACCGGCCCTCGTGGTCTAGTGGTTGGGATTCAGCACTTTCACTGCCACAGCCTGGGTTTGATTCCCGGTCAGGGAACTGAGATCCTGCTTCAAGCCGCCACACCCTCGAGATCAGCGTGACCTACCCCACCTAGGCTGTCATGGAAGCGGGTGTTTTCCTGGCTCTGAACCCAGTGCTAGGCACCTGTCCCATTGAGGGCCTTCCAGAGGGCTGTGCTTATGCTCTGAGACACCAGAGAATGGCCAGGGTAGGGTGGCTCTGGGAACAGGGCACAGGGGAAGGACTGGGCTATGATAGCATGCACTTAACGGGGTGTTGCATGGGGCCTAGCAGATCCCAAGGTCAAGCGAGGGAAAAAAGTGTGCCTCCCCAGGACCCGAGCTGTGTGTCAGAGTGAGCTGTGCCCTCTCCCACAATAACAACAGTGACAGTAAAGACATCATCAGGACCATTGTATGATAATATTATCATCACCACAGCAATGACTGACCATCAGCCCGAGGTGGAGGAGTGAGGTGTGACCATGGTCGCCTGGTTTGCTTCATCTTCTGAGCAGGGCTGACCCTGAGCAAAGGCAAAGATTCTCTCTGGCCCCTTCTCTCTCTGGAGGCCTCAGCTCCAGCTTCTTCCTCTCCCAACATTCCCCCCACTCCCACCCAGACCCAAGTCCCCCCTGACCCTTTTCTCAGCCTGGGTACAACACCTCTCCCTGACTCTCCATCTGTGCAATGGGGATAGAGATGGTATGGGCCATAAGAAGATGCCTGCAGAGTACAGTGCTTAGCACAGGCCGGTAACAGGAGGGGCCTTTAAAGCCTTCACAGCTTCTAAGGTGCCGGTTCTGGGAGGACAGTCGCCCCTGGGAGATGATGAAGCTGATGGGCACAGGCGCTCAGCACATGGCCTCCCTTTGTCCTCATGACAGTCTTTGGACACAGGACTGGACATTTCCATCTTAGGGAGGAAACCCACCCAGGGTCACACCGCTGGTAAGCAGCACAGCTGGGTCTCAAGCCCAAGGCTCCTGGCCCTGCCTTCAGGGGCCACGGAGGGCTCCTCCCCTGGATGGGAGGCTGAACCCGCTTTGGGGATGCTTCGTCTGCTGCACGAATGGTCTCACCCTTTCCAGGCCCCTTAACTCTGTTCACTTCTCCTTCTTTCCCTCATCCCTGCTTGAACTGTAACCAGGGTGACCCTGGCACTGTTCATGGAAGTCCCCAGTCCCTTACAGGCTGCGTCTGCCTCCCATTCACTTCGCGGCTAGTCTGACTTCCACCCCTTCTGTGCCTAGTCTGTCTCTTTATAACCACACAGCCCAAACGTGGGACTCTGTAGGCAGGCAACTGCATCTAAACAGATTTCAACACTATTGTTTAGTTATCCCTGTTTTTTGTTTTTGTTTTGCTTGGTTTTTTTAATCATTTCTTTGTATTTATGGTAAAAGACATTGATTTTCCATTACAGCAGTAATAGAATGTTTCCTGTTTACAATAAGTTTCCATAATAATAAAATCTATGGGGTTTAAAGCAATGATTTTAAAGCTGTCTTGGGCCTGAATGAGCTGGGAAACCACTGTGTCAATCACACATAAAAGCACCTTTAGGAAGTTCACCTCAGGACAGGGCCCAGAACAGACCATCACCAGTGGGCTTTGTCTAACTACCCGGGTCCCTGGGCCCCAGCCCACCTGCTTGGCTCTCCCCACCCAGCACTCCTGGTACTGCCAAGCTGTTTGGGTGCTGTCCTCAGATCCCCCAGAAAGGAAGCTGGTGAACTTTCTCCATTGAAATTCTCAATTTCTGAAGGTCCCTGGCAATCAATAATGAGAGTCAGACTGGATTTTTTCCCCCTGTTTAGGTTCATAAGCTAAAGCCCATGCTAACAGGTGATGTATCTAGCCCTGTTTCAGGTGTTAAAATGTCTACGCTAATTACGGATGATTTTGAGACCATACCCATACCATCTGTATGGTCACACAAAGTGGAATTCGCAAGCCAGAAGGAAACCTATTTTATTACCATATCATCATGACCACGTAATGCAGTTCAACTGTAACATCTTTCCCTTCGGGTTTTCTTCTTTGCTCATATTTTATTTGTCAGTGTACTTCTCAATTTCCAAACATGGGAAATTCTAGTTAGCTTTTCATCAGGACTCTTCTAGCACAATTGCATTACCAAAAATCATGCTCTGTGTGATTTCATTCCTCTGAAATATGTTGTAATTTGCTTTGTGGCCAAAATAAATAAGGTTAATTTTTGTAATTATACTATATGTGCCTGAAATTAATGTTTCCTCTGCAGTTGTTATGTGATATTGAGCGATATATGGATATAGCTATATGATTAAAATGGTTTGCTAGTAAGATCTTCTACACCTTACAGATGCTCTGTGGTGCTCATTGTATGACTTGTTGAGGGAGAGGTGTGAAAACCTCCCACTCTGCTTGTGTATTTGATTATTCTTGTATCTCTGTCATCAAATCGATTTCAGCCACTGCCCATGGGAAATCTTGGGAGTTCTCCAAGGAAGGAAGAAGCGTCCAGAAGTGGGGGACAGGGGACCTGTGTTCAGGAGGACGAGAAAACCTAAGGTCTGAGAAGTGTCCAGAGAGGACCCGGGGTTGGATGGCGAGCAATGAGGCAGCAGGTAGGGGAGCTACGTTCTAAAAATGGGCACGTGGGTGGTGGTGTCCACTGTGATGGACCTGGGGCAAAGGCAGGGGATTTGTTGAGACAGTGTATAAAGCATCTGCATTGCTATGGCATTGTCGAAACAGGAGAAGACTCGGAGGAACTGCAGATAGGGGCTGGATGGAGGGGTGAATCTGGATGAAATAAGGATTTTTTTTTTCCCAGCAACATATATATTTACCTTAGTAATTGGAGGCAAGAAATGTAAGTTGGCAGGATGTTTTTTCTATTTCATCTTTGGTGATGACACAACTAGTTGAAGTGATTGAGCTTTCTAAGAATGGTATTCATAGATGGGAGAGAATTTAGAAGTCATCTTATTGCTCTTTGGGCCTCTCACCGCCGTGGCCTCTCCCGCCGCGGAGCACAGGCTCCGGACGCGCAGGCCCAGCGGCCATGGCTCACCGGCCCAGCCGCTCCGCGGCATGTGGGATCCTCCCGGACCGGGGCACGAACCCGTGTCCCCTGCATCGGCAGGCGGACTCTCAACCACTGCGCCACCAGGGAAGCCCTCTTCTTCATTTTTGAAAACACTTTAAATAGGAATCCCATTGAAATAATGTTTCTTACGTTTAAAATTCTACTAACTAAAATTTGCTTTTTTTAGGCATAAAAGTAAAGATTAAAAGTCAATTACAGATAATATGTGTCTGCTGCTAGAACATTGAGATAATTCAGTTTTACTGGGTTTTCCTACTAATCTTAGAAATTATTTTATCTCTTTTTAGTTAATTTACAGCAAATATCAGAGAAGATCAATAATTTGGTGAAGGAAAACACAGAGCTTGTAGAAAATATATCCACTTTGGAACAGATGGTATCTTTGTCCTTTGTTATTTTTCATGATTTCACCTTCAATTCCTTCCACCTCTGGGAGTTCGGTTATTTTGCTCTCTTTTCATTCATACTACTGTCCTATTTCATATGTTCCATAAAGAGTCCAGATTCAAAGCAAGCTCCACAGACGTAAAGCACTGTTCTCTGTATTTGTGGAAGGAGTCACACACGAGAAGATAGTATTTATAACTCTGGTTCCTTTTGTACATATTTGCATAGGTGAATGACTCAAAGAAACATCTTCAAGAAACCACTAGACAGAATAAGATGCTCTTTGACGAAGCACTTAAATTTAAGGTAAAAATCCCTTCTCTGCCTAGATTACATTCTGAAAACAGAAGTAAGAATAATGAGTAATTATTATTGATTCAATATATTTTGTTGAAGGATAATATCAAAACAATTGAGAGGGCTAATGAATATCTGAATGACATCCTTCAAAGTACTTGTGCTAGGCTGCAATCTGTGAGGGGTCAGAATGTCAAGAATCCGGACTTGGTAAGAGTTTGGCTGCTAAGTTTACCATAGTTTGGCTTTTGAGGCTTTTGTACGTTGGGTGAATTGAATGCTCCACCTCCTCTTGCTGTTTGCCACAGTAGAGTGTGGGAGTCTGGGAGTTGAATCTCCTTCTGAACAATGATCTGGAATTTCATGTACTCACACCTCCATGACTTTTTCTATTTCAGAGACTAGAAAGTATGTTCTGTTTTCACTATGTAGGGAGTTTTCCCACCTTTCGGCACTGCCCTCCAAGATAAATAGACAATCCCAGGAAATATATGAGGTGAAGGAAGATATCTAGCCAAGTTGTACAGCCCATACCGCTCTTTATGCTGAACAGAGAATTTTCAACGTGAATTTGGGAAAGTTTTCTATCTTTATTTATTTAAAAAAAATTTTATCATCTTTATTGGAGTATAATTGCTTTACAATGGTGTGTTAGTTTCTGCTTTACAACAAAATGAATCAGTTATACATATACATATGTTCCCATATCTCTTCCCTCTTGCGTCTCCCTCCCTCCCACCCTCCCTATCCCACCCCTCTAGGTGTTCACAGAGCACCGAGCTGATCTCCCTGTGCTATGAAGCTGCTTCCCACTAGCTATCTACCTTACGTTTGTTAGTGTATATATGTCCATGCCTCTCTCTCGCTTTGTCACAGCTTACCCTTCCCCCTCCCCATATCCTCAAGTCCATTCTCTAGTAGGTCTGTGTCTTTTTTCCTGTCTTACCCCTAGGTTCTTCATGACATTTTTTCCCCTTAAATTCCATATATATATGTTAGCATACGGTATTTGTCTCTCTCTTTCTGACTTACATCACTCTGTATGACAGGCTCTAGGTCCATCCACCTCACTACAAATAACTCAATTTCGTTTCTTTTCATGGCTGAGTAATATTCCATTGTATATATGTGCCACGTCTTCTTTATCCATTCATCTGATGATGGACACTTAGGTTGTTTCCATCTCTGGGCTATTGTAAATTGAGCTGCAATGAACATTTTGGTACATGACTCTTTTTGAATTATGGTTTTCTCAGGGTATATGCCCAGTAGTGGGATTGCTGGGTCATATGGTAGTTCTATTTGTAGTATTTTAAGGAACCTCCATACTGTTCTCCACAGTGGCTGTATCAATTTACATTCCCACCAACAGTGCAAGAGGGTTCCCTTTTCTCCACACCCTCTCCAGCATTTATTGTTTCTAGATTTTTTGATGATGGCCATTCTGACTGGTGTGAGATGATATCTCATTGTAGTTTTGATTTGCATTTCTCTCATGATTAGTGATGTTGAGCATTCTTTCATGTGTTTATTGGCAGTCTGTATATCTTCTTTGCAGAAATGTCTATTTAGGTCTTCTGCCCATTTTTGGATTGGGTTGTTTGTTTTTTTGTTATTAAGCTGCATGAGCTGCTTATAAATTTTGGAGATTAATCCTTTGTCAGTTGCTTCATTTGCAAATATTTTCTCCCATTCTGAGGGTTGTCTTTTGGTCGTGTTTATGGTTTCCTTTGCTGTGCAAAAGCTTTGAAGTTTCATTAGGTCCCATCTGTTTATTTTTGTTTTTATTTCCATTTCTCTAGGAGGTGGGTCAAAAAGGGTCTTGCTGTGATTTATGTCATAGAGTGTCCTGCCTATGTTTTCCTCTAAGAGTTTGATATTTTCTGGCCTTACAAGTAGGTCTTTAATCCATTTTGAGCTTATTTTTGTGTATGGTGTTAGGGAGTGATTTAATCTCATACTTTTACATGTACCTGTCCAGTTTTCCCAGCACCACTTATGAAGAGGCTGTCCTTTCTCCACTGTACATTCCTGCCTCCTTTATCAAAGATAAGGTAACCATACATGTGTTTATCTCTGGGTTTATCTCTGGGCTTTTTATCCTGTTCCATTGATCTAGCTTTCTGTTTTTGTGCCGTACCATACTGTCTTGATTACTGTAGCTTTGTAGTAAGTCTGAAGTCAGGGATCCTGATTCCTCCAGCTCCGTTTTTCGTTCTCAAGATTGCTTTGGCTATTCAGGGTCTTCTGTGTTTCCATACAAATTGTGAAATTTTTTGTTCTAGTTCTGTGAAAAATGCCAGTGGTAGTTTGATAGGGATTGCATTGAATCTGTAGATTGCTTTGGGTAGTAGAGTCATTTTCACAATGTTGATTCTTCCAATCCAAGAACATGGTATATCTCTCCATCTATTTGTATCATCTTTAATTTCTTTCATCAGTGTCTTATAATTTTCTGCATACAGGTCTTTTGTCTCCTTAGGTAGGTTTATTCCTAGATATTTTATTCTTTTTGTTGCAATGGTAAATGGGAGTGTTTTCTTGATTTCACTTTTAGATTTTTCATCATTAGTGTATAGGAATGCCAGAGATTTCTGTGCATTAATTTTGTATCCTGCTACTTTACCAAATACATTGTTTAGCTCTAGTAGTTTTCCGGTAGAATCTTTAGGATTCTCTATGTATAGTATCATGTCATCTGCAAACAGTGACAGCTTCACCTCTTCTTTTCTGATTTGGATTCCTTTTATTTTCTTTTCTTCTCTGATTGCTGTGGCTAAAACTTCCAAAACTATGTTGAATAAGAGTGGTGAGAGTGGGCAACCTTGTCTTGTTCCTGATCTTAGTGGAAATGCTTTCAATTTTTCACCATTGAGGACGATGTTGGCTGTGGGTTTCTCATATATGGCCTTTATTATGTTGAGGAAAGTTCCCTCTATGCCTACTTTCTGCAGGGTTTTTATCATAAATGGGTGTTGAATTTTGTTGAAAGCTTTCTCTGCATCTATTGAGATGATCATATGGTTTTTCTCCTTCAATTTTTTAATATGGTGTATCATGTTGATTGATTTGCATATATTGAAGAATCCTTGCATTCCTGGAATCAACCCCACTTGATCATGGTGTATGATCAGTTTAATGTGCTGTTGGATTCTGTTTGCTAGTATTTTGTTGAGGATTTTTGCCTCTATGTTCATCAGTGATATTGGCCTGTAGTTTTCTTTCTTTGTGACATCCTTGTCTGGTTTTGGTATCAGGGTGATGGTGGCCTCGTAGAGTGAGTTTGGGAGTGTTCCTCCCTCTGCTGTATTTTGGAAGAGTTTGAGAAGGATACATGTTAGCTCTTCTCTAAATGATAGAATTCGCCTGTGAAGCCAGGTGGTCCTGGGCTTTTGTTTGTTGGAAGATTTTTGTTGTTGTTGTTGTTGGAAGATTTTTAATCACAGTTTCAATTTCAGTGCTTGTGATTGGTCTGTTCATATTTTCTATTTCTTCCTGATTCAGTCTTGGCAGGTTGTGCATTTCTAAGAATTTGTCCATTTCTTCCAGGTTGTCCATTTTATTGGCATAGAGTTGCTTGTAGTAATCTCTCATGATCTTTTGTATTTCTGCAGTGTCTGTTGTTACTTCTCCTTTTTCATTTCTAATTCTACTGATTTGAGTCTTCTCCCTTTTTTTCTTGATGCGTCTGGCTAATGGTTTATCAATTTTGTTTATCTTCTCAAAGAACCATCTTTTAGTTTTATTGATCTTTGCTATCGTTTCCTTCATTTCTTTTTCATTTATTTCTGATCTGATTTTTATGATTTCTTTCCTTCTGCTAACTTTGGGTTTTTTTTTTTTTGTTCTTCTTTCTATAATTGCTTTAGGTGCAAGGTTAGGTTGTTTTTTCAAGATGTTTCCTGTTTCTTAAGGTAGGACTGTATTGCTATAAACTTCCCTCTTAGAGCTGCTTTTGCTGCATCCCATAGATTTTGCGTTGTCGTGTCTCCATTGTCACTTGTTTCTAGGTATTTTTTAATTTCCTCTTTGATTTCTTCAGTGATCACTTCGTTATTAAGTAGTGTATTGTTTATCCTCCATGTGTTTGTATTTTTTACAGATCTTTTCCTGTAATTGATATCTAGTCTCATAGCGTTGTGGTCGGAAAAGATACTTGATACAATTTCAATTTTCTTAAATTTACCAAGGCTTGATTTGTGACCCAAGATATGATCTATCCTGGAGAATGTTCCATGAGCACTAGAGAAAAATGTGTATTCTGTTGTTTTTGGATGGAATGTCCTATAAATATCAATTAAGTCCATCTTGTTTAATGTATCATTTAAAGCTTGTGTTTCCTTATTTATTTTCATTTTGGATGATCTGTCCATTGGTGAAAGTGGGGTGTTAAAGTCCCCTACTATGAATGTGTTACTGTCGATTTTTCCTTTTATGGCTGTTAGTATTTGCCTTATGTATTGAGGTGCTCCTATGTTGGGTGCATAAATATTTACAATTGTTATATCTTCTTCTTGGATTGATCCCTTGATCATTACGTAGTGTCCTTCTTTGTCTCTTTTAATAGTCTTTATTTTAAAGTCTATTTTGTCTGATATGAGAATTGCTACTCCAGCTTTCTTTTGGTTTCCATTTGCATGGAATATCTTTTTCCATCCCCTTACTTTGTCTGTATGTGTCTCTAGGTCTGAAGTGTGTCTCTTGTAGACAGCAAATATATGGGTCTTGTTTTTGTATCCATTCAGCCAATCTGTGTCTTTTGATGGGAGCATTTAGTCCATTTACATTTAAGGTAATTATCGATATGTATGTTCCTATTCCCATTTTCTTAATTGTTTTGGGTTCGTTATTGTAGGTCTTTTCCTTCTCTTGTGTTTCTTGCCTAGAGAAGTTCCTTTAGCAGTTGTTGTAGAGCTGGTTTGGTGGTGCTGAACTCTCTCAGCTTTTGCTTGTCTGTAAAGGTTTTAATTTCTCCATCAAATCTGAATGAGATCCTTGCTGGGTAGAGTAATCTTGCTTGCAGGTTTTTCTCCTTCATCACTTTAAATATGTCCTGCCAGTCCCTTCTGGCTTGCAGAGTTTCTGCTGAAAGATCAGCTGTTAACCTTATGGGGATTCCATTGTGTGTTATTTGTTGTTTTTCCCTTGCTGCTTTTAATATTTTTTCTTTGTATTTAATTTTTGACAGTTTGGTTAGTGTCTTGGCATATTTCTCCTTGGATTTATCCTGTATGGGACTCTCTGTGCTTCCTGGACTTGATTAACTATTTCCTTCCCCATATTAGGGAAGTTTTCAACTACAATCTCTTCAAATATTTTCTCAGTTCCTTTCTTTTTCTCTTCTTCTTCTGGAACCCCTATAATTCGAATGTTGGTGCATTTAATGTTGTCCCAGAGGTCTCTGAGACTGTCCTCAGTTCTTTTCATTCTTTTTTCTTTATTCTGCTCTGCAGTAGTTATTTTCACTATTTTATCTTCCAGGTCACTTATCTGTTCTTCTGCCTCAGTTATTCTGCTATTGATCCCATCTAGAGTATTTTTCATTTCATTTATTGTGTTGTTCATCATTGTTTGTTTCATCTTTAGTTCTTCTAGGTCCTGGTTAAATGTTTCTTGCATTTTGTCTATTCTATTTCCAAGATTTTGGATCATCTTTACTATCATTATTCTGAATTGTTTTTCAGGTAGAGTGTCTATTTCTGCTTCATTTGTTAGGTCTGGTGGGTTTTTATCTTGCTCCTTCGTCTGCTGTATGTTTTTCTGTCTTCTCATTTTGCTTATCTTACTGTGTTTGGGGTTTCCTTTTTGCAGGCTGCAGGTTCGTAGTTCCCGCTGTTTTTGGTGTCTGTCCCCAGTGGCTAAGGTTGGTTCAGTGGGTTGTGTAGGCTTCCTGGTGGAGGGTACTAGTGCCTGTGTTCTGGTGGATGAGGCTGGATCTTGTCTTTCTGGTGCGCAGGTCCACGTCTGGTGGTGTGTTTTGGGGTGTCTGTGGACTTATTATGATTTTAGGCAGCCTCTCTGCTAATGGGTGGGGTTGTGTTCCTGTCTTGCTAGCTGTTTGGCATAGGATGTCCAGCACTGTAGCTTGCTGGTCGTTGAGTGAAGCTGGGTGCTGGTGTTGAGATGGAGATCTCTGGGAGATTTTTGCCGTTTGATATTATGTGGAGCTGGGAAGTCTCTTGTGGACCAGTGTCCTGAAGTTGGCTCTCCCACCTCAGAGGAACAGCACTGACTCCTGGCTGCAGCACCAAGAACCTTTCATCCACACGGCTCCTTAATTTGGGATGATTCGTTGTCTATTCATGTATTCCACAGATGCAGGGTACATCAAGTTGATTGTGGAGCTTTAATCCGCTGCTTCTGAGGCTGCTGGGAGAGATTTCCCTTTCTCTTCTTTGTTCTCACAGCTCCCAGGGGCTCAGGTTTGGATTTGGCCCCGCCTCTGCGTGTAGGTCGCGGGAGGGCGTCTGTTCTTCGCTCAGACAGGACGGGGTTAAAGGAGCCGCTGATTCGGGGGCTCTGGCTCACTCAGGCCGAGGGGAGGGAGGGGCACGGAGGGCGGGGCGGGCCTGCGGCCGCAGAGGCCGGAGTGACGTTGCACCAGCCTGAGGCGCGCTGCGTGACGTTGCACCAGCCTGAGGCGCGCCGTGCGTCCTCCAGGGGACGTTGTCCCTGGATCCCGGGACCGTGGCAGTGGCGGGCTGCACAGGCTCCCCGGAAGGGGGTGTGGAGAGTGACCTGTGCTCGCACTCAGGCTTCTTGGTCGCGGCAGCAGCGGCCTTAGCGTCTCATGCCCGTCTCTGGGGTCTGCGCTTTTAGCCGCGGCTCGCGCCCATCTCTGGAGCTCCTTTAAGCAGCGCTCTTAATCCCCTCTCCTCGCGCACTAGGAAACAAAGAGGGAAAAAGTCTCTTGCCTCTTCGGCAGGTCAAGACTTTTCCCCGGACTCCCTCCCGGCCAGCTGTGACGCACTAAGCCCCTGCAGGCTGTGTTCACGCCGCCAACCCCAGTCCTCTCCCTGCGCTCCGACTGAAGCCCGAGCCTCAGCTCCCAGCCTCGCCCGCCCCGGCAGGTGAGCAGACAAGCTTCTCGGGCTGGTGAGTGCTGGTCGGCCCTGATCCTCTGCGCGGGAATCTCTCCGCTTTGTCCCCTGCACCCCTGTTGCTGTGCTCTCTCCGCGGCTCCGAAGCTTTCCCCCTGCACCACCCGCAGTGTCCGCCCGCGAAGGGGCTTCCTAGTGTATGGTAACCTTTCCTCCTTCACAGCTCCCTCCCACTGGTGCAGGTCCCGTCTCTATCCTTTTGTCTCTGTTTATTCTTTTTTCTTTTGCCCTGCCCAGGTACGTGGTTTTTTTTTTTTTTTTTGCCATTTGGGAGGTCTGAGGTCTTCTGCCAGCGTTCAGTAGGTGTTCTGTAGGAGTTGTTCCACGTGTAGATGTATTTCTGGTGTATCTGTGGGGAGGAAGGTGATCTCCGTGCCTTACTCTTCCGCCATCTTCCTGGAAGCCTCTCGGGAAAGTTTTCTTTATATTCCATCAAGAACACCCACTTTTTTTGTGTGTGTGGCGGTACGCTGGCCTCTCACTGTTGTGGCCTCTCCCGTTGCGGAGCGCAGGCTCCAGACACGCAGGCTCAGCGGCCATGGCTCACGGGCCCAGCCGCTCCGCGGCATGTGGGATCTTCCTGGCCTGGGGCACAAGCCCCCGTCCCCTGCATCGGCAGGCGGACTCCCAACCACTACGCCACCAGGGAAGCCCAAGAACACCCACTTTTGAGCTGTTTGACATGAACTATTTTCCACCTTTGCTTTCTCCTTGTCATCCAGTCATCTCTTCCATTATGCAGTGAGCAAGATATTTGTTGAAGCTACGAAATATTTGTGCCTTAATGTCTTTCTTTGTTCTGCATTTCTTTATGGGCTTGATATTTTTCCTGGGCCCAACCTGGATCAACTACTATCACATGAAACTTAGGGGTCACCGTGGGATATGTTTGGTTGATGTTACACCTTTTGAGCATATCACCCAGTGTTTCCATTGAAATCTCAGTGCAGTTGTTGTTTCTATCCTATGTGCAGATATTGGAAAAAGAAAAATCTACAGAGGACTTGAAAGGTGCTATTTCAATGAACACCTCAGGAATTTTGGAGGTAAGCTACCTATATTTGCTGCAGGATTTCCATTGTACACATTAGCTTTTGCAAGGAACAACTTTTTCATGTCTTAGGAGGTTAAAATGATGATATCTACTTGGCATTTTTTTTCTTGGGAATTAAGTCATCAATGAGAATGTTTTGCTTTAGGTTGAAATTGCCCTCAATGAAGCTTGTGTCAATCATGCAGAAGTGAAACCTGAAGAACCGCATGAACAGGAGAATGTTCAGCTCAACATCAGGAAGGAACAGGTAACAAGTTTTACTCCCATAGACTGTTTAAATCAGAGAACTGAAAATCATTACTTCCTTTTCAATTTTTAAAAAACTTTTATTCTATATTGGAGTATAGTTGATTTAAAATGTTGTGTTAGTTTCAGGTGTACAGCAAAGTGATTCAGTTATACATATACATATATCTATTCTTTTTCAGATTCTTTTCCCATATAGGTAATTACAGAATACTGAGTAGATTTCCCTGTGCTATACAGTAGGTCCTTGTTGATTATTTATTTTATATATAGTAGTGTGTATATATTTAACCCCAAACTCCTAATTTAGCCCTCCCCACCCCTCACCTTTCCCCTTTGGTAATCATAAGTTTGTCTTCTATGTCTGTGATTCTGTTTTTGGTTTATAAATAAGTTCATATGTATCATTCTTTTAGGTTCAACATGTAAGCAATATCATATGATATTTGTCTTTCTCTGTCTGACTTACTTCACTTAGTACAATAATCTCTAGGTCCATCCATGTGGCTGAAAATGGCATTATTTAATTCTTTTTTATGGTTGAGTAATATTCCATTGTATACGTGTATCACCTCTTCTTTATCCATTCATCTGTCAGTGGGCATTTAGGTTGCTTCCTTGTCCTGGCTATTGTAAATAGTGCTGCAATGAACATTGGGGTGCATGTATCTTTTCAAATTATGGTTCTCTCTGGAGGGGATTGCTGGATCATATGGTAGCTCTATTTTTAGTTTTTTAAGGAACCTCCATACTGTTCTCCACAGTGGCTGTACCAATTTACATCCCCACCAACAGGGTAGGTTCCCTTTCTTCCACACCCTCTCTCCAGTATTTATTGTTTGTAGACTTTTTGATGATGGCCATTCTGACCAGTGTGAGGTGATACCTCATTGTAGATTTTATCTGCATTTCTCTAAGAATTAGAAACATTGAGCATCTTTTCATGTGCTTTTTGGCCATCTGTAGGTCTTCTTTGGAGAAATGTCTATTTAGCTCTTTCTCCATTTTTTTGATTGGGTTTTTTTTTTGATATTGAGTTGTATGAGCTGTTTATATATTTTGGAGATTAATCCATTGTTGGTTGCATTGTTTGCAAATATTTTCTCCCATTATGTAGGTTGTCTTTTCATTTTGTTTATGGTTTCCTTTGCTGTGCAAAAGCTTTTAAGTTTAGTTAGGTCTGAATTGTTTATTTTTGTTTTTATTTTCATTACTCTAGGAGGTGGATTGAAAAAGGTATTGCTGTGATTTATGTCAAAGAGTGTTCTGCCTATGTTTTCCTCTAAGAGTTTGTAGCATCTGGTCTTACATTTAGGTCTTTAATCCATTTTGAGTTTATTTTTGTGTATGGTGTTAGAGAACGTTCTAATTTCATTCTTTTACATTTAGCTGTCCAGTTTTCCCAGCCCTACTTATTGATGAGGCTGTCTTTTCTCCATTGTATACTCTTGTTTCCTTTGTCATAGATTAGTTGACCATAAGTGTGTGGGTTTAATCTCTGGATTTTCTGTCCTGTTCCATGGATCTATATTTCTATTTTTGTGCCAGTACCATACTCTTTTGATGATTGCAGATTTGTAGTACAGTCTGAAGTTCAGGGAACCTGATTCCTCCAGCTCCGTTTTTCTTTCTCAAGATTGCATTGGTTATTCAGAGTCTTTTGTGTTTCCATACAAATTGTAAAATTTTTTTCTACTTCTGTGAAAAATGCCATTGGTAATTTGATATATATTGCATTGAATCTGTAGATTTCTTTGGGTAGTATGGTCATTTTGGCAACATTGATTCTTCCAGTCCTAGAACATGGTATATCTTTCCATCTGTTCATGTCATCTTCAATTTCTTTCATCTGCATCTTTTAGTTTTTGGAGTGCAGTTGTTTTGCCTCCTTAGGTAGGCTTATTGCTAGGTATTTGATTCTTTCTGATGTGATTGTAAATGGGATTGTTTCCTTAATTTCTCTTTCTGATCTTTCATTTGTCAGTGTATAGAAATGCAACAGATTTCTGCATGTTAATTTTGTATCTTGCAACTTTACCAAATTCATTGATGAGCTCTAGTAGTTTTCTGGTGGTATCTTTAGGATTTTGTATATATAGTATCATGTCATCTACAGACAGTGACAATTTTACTTCTTCCTTTCCAATTTGGATTCCATTTATTTCTTTTTCTTCTCTGATTGCTGTGGCTAGGACTTCCAAAACTATGTTGAATAAAAGTGGCGAGAGTGGACGTCCTTGTCTTTTTCCTGACCTTAGAGGAAATGCTTTCAGCTTTTCACCATTGAGTATGATGTTAGCTGTGGGTTTGTCATGTATGGCCTTTTTTATGTTGAGGTAGATTCCCTCTATGCCTGCTTTCTGGAGAGTTGGTATCATAAATGGGTGTTGAAAGCTTTTTCTGAATCTATTGACATGATCATATGATTTTTATTCTTTAATTTGTTAATGTGGTGTATCATTCTGATTGATTTGTGTATATTGAAGAATCTTTACACCCTTGGGATAAATCCCACTTGATCATGGTGTATGACCTTTTTAATGTATTGTTGGATTCTGTTTGCTAGTATTTTGTTCAGGACTTTTGCGTCTGTGTTCATCAGTGATATTGGCCTGTAAATTTCTTTTTGTTGTTGTTGTATCTTTCTCTGGTTTTGGTTTCAGGGTGATGGTGAACTGAAACCAAACTGAAACCAAACTGAACTGAATGTGCTTGGGAGTGTTCCTTCATCTGCAAATTTTTGGAATAGTTTCAGAGTGATAGGCATTAACTCTTCTCTAAATGTTTGATAGAATTTGCCTGTGAAGCCATCTGGTTCTGGACTTTTGTTTGTTGGGAGTTTTTTAATCACAGTTTCAATTTCAATACTTGTGATTGCTCTTCATATTTTCTATTTCTTCCTGGTTTAGTCTTGGGAGATTGTACCTAAGAATTTGTCCCTTTCTTCTAGGTTGTCCATTTTATTGCTGTAGAGTTGCTTGTGCAATAGTAGTCTCTTATGATCTTTTGTATTCTATGGTGTCAGGCATAACTTGTTTTTTTTCTTTTCATTTCTAACCTTATTGATTTGAGCCCTCTCCCTTTTTCCTTAATGAATTTGGCCAAAAGTTTATCAATTTTGTTTATCTTTTCAAAGAACCAGCTTTTAGTTTCATAGACCTTTTCTATTGTTTTCTTCGTCTCTATTGCATTCATTTCTGCTCTGATCCTTATGATTTCTTTCCTTCTATTAACATTGGGTTTTGTTTCTTCTCCTTTCTCTAGTTGCTTTAGGCGTAAGGTTAGGTTTTTTATTTGAGCTTTTTCTTGTTTCCTGAAGTAAGACTGTATTACAATAAACTTCCTTCTTAGAACTGCTTTTGCTGTGTCCCATAGGTTTTGGATCGCCTTGTTTTCATTTTCATTTGTCTCTAGCTATTTTTTTATTCCATCTTTGATTTATTCAGTGATGCATTGGTTGTTTAGTAGCATATTGTTTAGATTCCGCATGCTTGTTTATTCCAGTTTTTTTTTTCTTGTAGTAGATTTCAAATCTCATAGCATTGTGGTCTGAAAAGATGCTTGTTATGATTTCAGTGTTCTTAAATTTACCAAGGCATGCATTATGGCCTGCATGTGATCTATCTTAGAGAATGCTCCATGTGCACCTGAAAAGAATGTGTATTCTGCTGTTTTCAGATGGAACACTCTGTAAATATTAATTAAGTCCATCTGGGTTAATGTGTCCTTTAAGGCCTGTGTTTCCTTATTGACTTTCTGTCTTGATGATCTGTCCATTGATGTAAGTGGGGTGTTCATGTCCCCCACAATTATTGTGTTACTGTTGATGTCCCTGGTCCATCACAGTGGACACCCGAACACCCTTCCCCTACGTGCTGCCCAATTGTGCACCATCCAACCCCAAGTCCTCTCTGGAACCTTCTCAGACCTTAGGTTTTCTTGTCCTCCTGAACACAGGTCCCCTGTCCCCCACTTCTGGACTCTTCTTCCTTCCTTGGAGAACTCCCAAGATTTCCCATGGGCAGTGGCCGAAATCGATTTGATGACAGAGATACAAGAATAATCAAATACACAAGCAGAGTGGGAGGTTTTCACACCTCTCCCTCAACAAGTCATACAATGAGCACCACAGAGCACCTGTAAGGTGTAGAAGATCTTACTAGCAAACCATTTTAATCATATAGCTATATCCATATATCGCTCAATATCACATAACAACTGCAGAGGAAACATTAATTTCAGGCACATATAGTATAATTACAAAAATTAACCTTATTTATTTTGGCCACAAAGCAAATTTCAACATATTTCAGAGGAATGAAATCACACAGAGCATGATTTTTGGTAATGCAATTGTGCTAGAAGAGTCCTGATGAAAAGCTAACTAGAATTTCCCATGTTTGGAAATTGAGAAGTACACTTACAAATAAAATATGAGCAAAGAAGAAAACCCGAAGGAAAGATGTTACAGTTGAACTGCATTACGTGGTCATGATGATATGGTAATAAAATAGGTTTCCTTCTGGCTTGCGAATTCCACTCTGTGTGACCAGATGGTATGGGTATGGTCTCAAAATCATCCCTAATTAACGTAGACAGTTTTGACATCTGAAACAGGGCTAGATACATCACCTGTTAGCATGGGCTTTAGCTTATGAACCTAAACAGGGGGAAAAAATCCAGTCTGACTCTCATTATTGATTGCCAGGGACCTCCAGAAATTGAGAATTTCAGTGGAGAAAGTTCACCAGCTTCCTTTCTGGGGGATCTGAGGACAGCACCCAAACAGTTTGGCAGTACCAGGAGTGCTGGGTGGGGAGAGCCAAGCAGGTGGGCTGGGGCCCAGGGAGCCAGGTAGTTAGACAAAGCCCACTGGTGATGGTCTGTTCTGGGCCCTGTCCTGAGGTGAACTTCCTAAATGTGCTTTTATGTGTGATTGACACAGTGGTTTCCCAGCTCATTCAGGCCCATGACAGCTTTAAAGTCATTGCTTTAAACCCCATAGATTTTATTATTATGAAAACTTACTGTAAACAGGAAACATTCTATTACTGCTGTAATGGAAAATCAATGTCTTTTACCATAAATACAAAGAAATGATTAAAAAAAGAAACCAAGCAAAACAAAAACAAAAAACAGGGATAACTAAACAATAGTGTTGAAATCTGTTTAGATGCAGTTACCTGCCTACAGAGTCCCACGTTTGGGCAGTGTGGTTATAAAGAGACAGACTAGGCACAGAAGGGGTGGAAGTCAGACTAGCCGCGAAGTGAATGGGAGGCAGACGCAGCCTGTAAGGGACTGGGGACTTCCATGAACGGTGCCAGGGTCACCCTGGTTACAGCTCAAGCAGGGATGAGGGAAAGAAGGAGAAGTGAACAGAGTTAAGGGGCCT
The DNA here is from genome assembly GCF_951394435.1 of Stenella coeruleoalba. Taxonomy (NCBI): domain Eukaryota; kingdom Metazoa; phylum Chordata; class Mammalia; order Artiodactyla; family Delphinidae; genus Stenella; species Stenella coeruleoalba. The sequence continues at coordinate 65,915,318 of NC_137161.1, read as the reverse complement.
GGAAAGGGTGAACCATTCGTGCAGCAGACGAAGCATCCCCAAAGCGGGTTCAGCCTCGCATCCAGGGGAGGAGCCCTCCGTGGCCCCTGAAGGCAGGGCCAGGAGCCTTGGGCTTGAGACCCAGCTGTGCTGCTTACCAGCGGTGTGACCCTGGGTGGGTTTCCTCCCTAAGATGGAAATGTCCAGTCCTGTGTCCAAAGACTGTCATGAGGACAAAGGGAGGCCATGTGCTGAGCGCCTGTGCCCATCAGCTTCACCATCTCCCAGGGGTGACTGTCCTCCCAGAACCGGCACCTTAGAAGCTGTGAAGGCTTTAAAGCCCCCTCCTGTTAGCAGCCTGTGCTAAGCACTGTACTCTGCAGGCATCTTCTTATGGCCCATACCATCTCTATCCCCATTGCACAGATGGAGAGTCAGGGAGAGGTGTTGTACCCAGGCTGAGAAAAGGGTCAGGGGGGACTTGGGTCTGGATGGGAGTGGGGGGAATGTTGGGAGGGGAAGAAGCTGGAGCTGAGGCCTCCAGAGAGAGAAGGGGCCAGAGAGAATTTTTGCCTTTGCTCAGGGTCAGCCCTGCTCAGAAGATGAAGCAAACCAGGCGACCATGGTCACACCTCACTCCTCCACCTCGGGCTGATGGTCAGTCATTGCTGTGGTGATGACAATATTATCATACAATGGTCCTGATGATGTCTTTACTGTCACTGTTGTTATTGTGGGAGAGGGCACAGCTCACTCTGACACACAGCACGGGTCCTGGGGAGGCACACTTTTTTCCCTCGCTTGACCTTGGGATCTGCTAGGCCCCATGCAACACCCCCACGTTAAGTGCATGCTATCATAGCCCAGTCCTTCCCCTGTGCCCTGTCCCCAGAGCCACCCTACCCTGGCCATTCTCTGGTGTCTCAGAGCATAAGCACAGCCCTCTGGGAGGCCCTCAATGGGACAGGTGCCTAGCACTGGGTTCAGAGCCAGGAAAACACCCGCTTCCATGACAGCCTAGGTGGGGTAGGTCATGCTGATCTCGAGGGTGTGGCGGCTTGAAGCAGGATCTCAGTTCCCTGACCGGGAATCAAACCCAGGCTGTGGCGGTGAAAGTGCTGAATCCCAACCACTAGACCACGAGGGCCGGTGGGATTGAAACAGGACCTCAGTCCTTGTCTTCTTTGAAGAAAGAATTCAGCAAAGAGACAGAAGTTAGTGAAGCAGATAAAGCGTTTTTTAGAAGAAAAGTCCATGCGGAAAGACACACGGATGGGCTCAGCGAGAGAGAGAGTCATGCTTTTGGGGTGGCTTGAATTGCTTATATGGCTGCAGTTCTCCGGGTGCCTCTAGCCAATCACCTTGATTCATCTTGCTTTGTGCCCATATTTGGTCTGACTCAGCGTCCTACCCAACGTGCACAGGCATCTTTTAGCCAAGATAGATTCCAGCGTGAGAGTCTCTGAGAGGTTGGCAGGACATATTATGGGCTAGCGCCCCCTCCATTTTCTGACCCCTGAGGAACCGTTTTGTGCATGTGTAGTCCAGGAGGTCTCCTTGACCTCAAGAATGAAAACTATGGTAGTCTTATCTTTTTGCTCAGGCAGAGCTGAGCTTCTCTCTGCTCCTGCCTTTATCTTTTCCTTGAAATGTCAGCAGGAGACAAGCTCCAGCTGCTGAGCCTGGAGCCCGTCTACCTTCTACCTCAATGCCAGGGTCTGTTCACCCCGACTGCCTGTGGAGGTATCCACTGGAGTGCCAGAACTGTCTGGGAGCATGTGTGTGTGCGACTGTGGTTGTATAAGTTTGCATGTTTGAACCTGTGTGTCTGAGTTTCTGTGTCTGTGAGCATCTCGATTGTGAACGTGAATTTCCCACTGCACAGCACTGAGACATTGAGTGTCTCTGTTTTTCTCTGTACGCATTTGTGTCTGCACCTTTGTCACTGAATGAATGTACGCTGGTTGTGCAAATCCGTGTGTGTGTGTGTCTCAGGGCATATGGGTCCGTGGAGTTGTGTCTGTGTTTTATATGTGTGTGACTGTGCTGTGTGTGAAGTTGCTGTCCCTTTGGGTGTTCCTGATTGTATCTGTGTGTTTGTCTTCTTTTTGTGCCTGTGTGTATGTGGCTGTGTTCTGTGTCTATGTCTCTGCCTACATGTGTGTGTGTGTGTGTGTGTGTGCGCGCGCGCACGCGTGTGTGTACCTCCTTGGGGTGTGTGTGGGTCTGCCCTGGGGGGCTGTCTCACATGGCCCTGAGTATGTGTACTTGTGTGTGTGTTCCCCCCAGGGTGTCCTTGCCTGCGTTGGTCTGTGTGTGAGCTGTCCATGAGCCCAACACCTGAGTCCTCAGGTGAGGCTGGGGGTGATTCTTTACCTGTGCGTCTCTGTGTTTGTGATGTCTGTATATTACCCTGTGAGTGTGTGTATCTGTGCACCTCAGAAGAGGGCAGCTGCAGAGGGGATCTCCCTCTCAGTGATCGCGCCCCCAGGAATGGGTGAGAAGGAGACAATATGCGCTTCTCTCACCCCCAGGCTCAGCCTCTTCTGCCTCTGCTCCTTCCAGCCTCTGGTGGTTCCATCTCAGGCCAGAAGGATGGATGGAGTGAAGGGTTAGTTCACAGGACCAAGGCCAGGGGGGTCAGAGGGCTCTGGATGGCAGAGGGCATTACACAGTATAAGGAGAGGTGTCTGGGGAGGACTCCTGGGTCCCTGGGAAGGGCTGGACGAGTCCTGCAGGGTTCCTGGGCCCCCAGAGGGCAGGTACTCACTCACCTGCACTGGTCCAGGCTGGGACCTGCAAGCAGCAACAGCAGCAGCATTATTGGTGGGACGAGAGGCAGTGGGTCCACTGGAGGGTGCAGGTGAGGGATGGTGTGGCAGGCAAGTGTCGTCACCAGGCTGGGCTGCCCTCCCCTCTTCTCCATTCCCCAGACACCACACTTGCCCTGCCTCCCGCTTCACCCCCAGTTGGGCAGAGGCAAGCCAGGCAGGAGCAGACCCCGGGGGCCACATGGACTGTTCCTCCTAGACCTCTATGTCCTGGTCGTCGACTGGGTCACAGAGTCTCCGGAACCAGGAGGGAGAATCAGGCCCTGGGGCAGTCTCTGATGGGGGTTGGGGGAATTACGAGGGACAGCATTTAGCACTGGATCTTTCCCAGAATAAATGCACAACAGACTCACTGTGGATGCTGAGTCAGTATTTAATTTGCTTCAGCCCCATTCTGAGCGCTCAGCTGGGCAATCTGAAAGGAACAGGGAACTTGGAGGAAGGATAGTGATTGATCTTAATTTAAAAGAACAAAAATGCTGGAATGTTGACACTCCTGGCTCTCTTTCAAGTCAACTCTCTCAGCGTTCCTCTCCTCACCCTCACCATCGTGAGGAACCTGAGGCCGCCAGGCATTTGGCCAACATCACACAGTGGTTTCTGAGTTTACTGCCAATTACATCTGACCAAACTCCTTCTTCCGGAGTTCACTTCTTTTTATCTTGCCAGTGATGGTTTTGGGCAGCTCCGAGACAAACTCCACCTGGTTGAGGATAAAGCAAACACATTCTGACTAAGTCCCCCCGTCATTTTCTATCAACCCTCAGCTCTCCTCCTTTGCCCTCTCACAGTCCCCCAGACAGGCTGGTGCCACGTGGGGGCCTTAATGGGGTCCACCATCTATGTCAGGTTCTCCTCTGACCTCCTGAAGTTGGATGCAGCCCTTTGATGTACTTTGACCAGTGAAATATGAGAAGGAGTGAAGTATGCCACATTTAACAGAAAAGGTGGGAGTCATTGAGACAGGCCACCCCTCTGTCCATCTCTTCTAGTGCTCTGGGAGGTACCTACATGGTGGCTGCTCCTTTATCCTGGTCCCAGGATGAGGGGATGTGGAGCAAAGGCTCCGGGAAAGCTATGGTGGACAAGTGGCGTGAGCAAGAAAGACACCGTCCTTGTTATAATCCACTGCAATTTTGGGACTGTTTGTTACCCACAGTAACATGTAGCCCTTCCTGACTGGTACGCATCCTCTACTCTACTCTCGAAAAAGCATCAGATGCTAATGTTAGCAGCATGAACTCTGTTGTCAGATACACATGGGGTTGAATTCCAGCTTCTATTTACTCTAATCTCAGGCAACTTACTTTGAGTCTCTAAGCCTCAGTTTCCTCTCTGTAGACTGGGATGATTATCTCAGGTTGTGGAGAGGATTAAATGAAATAATAATGCATGTAAAGCATTGAGTCCAGGGCCTGGTACACACAGTAAATGCTCAATAAATGTTAGCTATATAGCTTTATAATATGTATTGATTGTAAACATTCAGACAATGCAGCAAAGTATTACTACAAAAGAAGGAAATTTTAACTTGTTTTTAAACATATCAGATAGCACTACGTATGTTATTTCTTAGCCTGCTTTTTTATCTCAATAATATATTATTATGATACTTTATGTTAAAAATGCGTCATCAGTTTAAATTACAGAATAATATTAAATTCCATGAGTAATTTCATCATTTCTCTATTGCTGCACAGTTTTATAGCTTGTGCACAGCATTTAAAACAAATGAAGTTGAACAAAAAATATCAGAATGTATTACATGCTGTTAGGGTAAATATCATTTTGTTCTTTGTTGTTTGCTATGTGTGTATATGGGTGTTGGGTTGCAATACAGAATCTATTTCTCACGACAGAATGTTTTTTAATAGCTTGGAAATTGCTGGTTTGGGTGTCTTTTTCAAATTTTGAAAGATTATAAATAACCTTCCTGGATATCCTTGGGCAATTGTCTGATTTTTTTCTTTAGGCTGACACTCCAGCAAAGGATGAGTTCCTGACACAGGATCAAGGTTCCATCCGATTCAGTGGGCTCCCTCACACCCCTAAGCTGAAATGCTGCTTCTGCAGAGAAAAATATTAGTGCCCTTGGCTACTTAGGCTTCACCCCAGACACTGTATGAGACTTGAGGCAGTGGAGCCCCCAGAACCACTCACAGGGACCAGACCCCATCCATCTGCTCTCGCTCACCTTCCTTGGGTACTTGTACGGGGCTGTCACTGACTTCACATGCTGCTGCAGCTCCTTGGTGAGCTGGTCTCGATCATGGGACAGGAAGTTTGGGGTCAGGACAATGAAAGCCTTCACTACCTGCAGTGAAGAACCAGAGTGAAGGCTCAGAGAGAGGGACAACCAAAGTATAGTTTAATGAGTAAATGCCTGGGACTTCCTTGGCGGTCCAGTGCTTAAGACTCCACACTCCCACCACAGGGGCCGCAGGTTTGAGCCCTAGTCAGGGAACTAAGATCCTGCGTGCCATGCCACACTGCACGGCCAATAAATAAATAAATAAAAATTTAAAAATAATTTTCAGGGCTTTCCTGGTGGTGCAGTGGTTGAGAGTCCGCCTGCCGATGTAGAGGACACGGGTTCGTGCCCCGGTCTGGGAAGATCCCACATGCCGCAGAGCGGCTGGGCCCGTGAGCCGTGGCCGCTGAGCCTGCGCGTCTGGAGCCTGTGCTCCGCAATGGGAGAGGCCACAACAGTGAGAGGCCCGCGTTAAAAAAAATAATAATAATAATTTTCAGTTTTAAAATTTTTTAAATTTAAAAAAAATTTTTTAAATAAAATAAATGCTTACAATATTAATGGGAAAACAAACTGACAGCAGAGCCTTTGGAAATCCCAGGTTCAAATCTCAATGCTTCCTATTTCCACTCTTTGCTTTGGAACATTACTTAAGCTCTCTTAATCTCGATCTCCTTCTCTGCGAAATGGGGAGAGGACAGGTGCATTCCTCATCAGGTTCATGCAAAGATTCCATGAGATAATACACATAAAACGTGAAGCCAGTTTAAATGTATTTGTGTTCCTATTATTGTTATCATCACCATTTTCACTATTATTATAGGTAGAGTTCTGTGGGCATTTAATAATAGTTAAGACCTTGTGGGCATTTAATAACGTTGTTAATTTATTAGTTTCCTATTATTATTCATGTCCTCATTTAACTTCTCAGGGATTGTACATAGAAGGTGTTCAATAAACACTTGTTGAATCAAGGATGCATGCTCTGGAGCCAGAGTGCTCAATTTCCCACCACTTATTAGCTGTGTAATCCAGGCAAGTTATTTAACCTCTTTATGCCTCTGTTTCCTTCTCTGCATAAAGGTATTAAAAGAGTCCTTAATTCATTGTGTTCTGTGAGGGATAAATGAGCTGACACCCAGTAAGAGCTGATTAACTGCTAGATGGCAGCAGCAGCAGCATTCACTATCAGCATCGTTCCAGTCACAGATGAGGCCACAGTGCCCCCTGCTGACCACATCGTGTAACTGCACATGCACATCAACCATGCCCTCGCTTCACCCTAGGTCCAAGGCTGGGTAGGTATGGCCGGGAAGTTTTCCCCTCACCTGCCTTCCCAGCCCCACGCCCAGCCACGATGACCTCCACGTCCCGTTCCTCACCTCCCCTCGAATCGGGTCCGGGCTGCTCACCACAGCGGACTCAGCCACCGCTGGGTGCTCTGCCAGGGCGTTCTCCACTTCTGCCGGCCCAATGCGGTACCTGCAGGACCAATGGTTCCTTCTGAGCCAATTCCCGGGCGAGGGTGACCCAGTTCCTCAGATCGCATCTTTTGGAGAGACACAAGTTCCCTTGGCACGGAGGGTATCTGTCACAGGGCGCCAGGGCCTGTGTAATGGGACTGAAATGTGAAGTCCTGAACGTTCCATGCTAAGAAATACAAGGCTCAGGTGCCCCCCAGGTGAGATAGGAGGTGAATGCTTCATCCTCCCAGAGCTCTGGGGCTTGGCTCAAGCTCAAGCAGCTTCCCCTGGCATGAAAACTCCTTAGCTTAAACATTTGTACAAATTTTACAGCCTGTTCCTCACTATATCAGCATTGGTTTTAGAAATGAAAAACAACAAACACAATTTTCCTGAAATTCCCAAGAAAACATGTTTTTCTAGTGTAACGTGTCAATTTTTTTCTTTATAAATCATGTAAGAGTTAGGAACAACAGACTTGGAGTCAGACCGCCTTTGTTCAAATCTGGGCTGCACCATGTACTGTCTTTGAAACTTCAGGCAAAGTTTTTCACTGGTCACTGACTCCATTTGCTCATGTAAAATGGGCATAATCATGGGAATTCCCTGGCCATCCAGTGGTTAGGGCTACGTGCTCCCACTGCAGGGAGCACGGGTTCAATCCCCGCTCGGGGAACTGAGATCCTGCATGCCGCACACTTGGGGCCTCCACACACATACCCTCCCCCCACAAAATAAAATAAAATAAAATAAAATGGGCATAATCACATCTACCTTACAGCATTGGGAGGTGGTTCGTATAAAGCTCTACAGAGAGTATGGTCACATAATACGTATTCCAGAAGGGTGAATTTTATTATTGCCATTGTTATGTGCTTCTGTGACATGTGGTTCACTACAGGAGCACACAGAATAAGCTCCCTCAACAAATAGGGCCCAAAGTCAAGTCTTCCTTCCCAGTGCCTTTAGCTTGCATGATGTCTTACTTTGGTTCAGAGTTAGGCTGAGAGTCCATCACCAAGGCATGAAGGAATGTCTGGGCATGCTACCTCCCACCAGGCTCGTGAGGGTGGTACCTTCTGATTCAGCGTCAGCCACACCTACCCGGAGGCATTGATGACATCATCAGCTCTCCCCAGGAACCAGAAGTAGCCCTCTGCATCAACAGTTGCTCTGTCCCCACTGTTGTAAAAGTTCCCACACTCCACTTCGGCTGTCTTCACTGGGTTACTCTGCAAAGAGAACGACACTCCTCTGTCAAACACAGTGAGTTTAGAGATGATGAGCTACAACACTGAGCTCAGAACTGGGTTTGAATCCTGCTTCTGGCTCTACCTGGCACCTGGGCAATTTTTATAATCTCTCTGAGTCTACTTTCATGACATGCAAGCACTCAATGCATGCTACTGGTCGATTTGTGAACAATGTTAAACCAATTTTAAGAACAATTTTTAAAAAATTTTTATTTATTTATTTATTTATTTTTGGCTGGGTTGGGTCTTCATTGCTGCACACGGGCTTTCTCTAGTTGCGGCGAGCGGGGCTACTCTTTGTTGCAGTTCACGGGCTTCTCATTGCGGCAGCTTCTCTTGTTTTGGAGCACAAGCTCTAGGTGTGCGAGCTTCAGTAGTTGTGGCACGTGGGCTCAGTAGTTGTGGCTCACGGGCTCTAGAGTGCAGGCTCAGTAGTTGTGGGACATAGGTTTAGCTGCTCTGCAGCATGAGGGATCTTCCTGTACCAGGGATCGAACCCGTGTCCCGTGCATTGGCAGGCGGACTCTAAACCACTACGCCAACAGGGAAGCCCATTGCCTCCGGTTTTTGGCAAGAGATACTGTTTTCCACTTGAGATACCAGATCAAATTCTGTTTTAAACAAATGCTTTAAAGTAATTTGATTTAAAGTGAAAAATAATGTAAGTAATAATATACATGGTGCATGGATGTGGCAGAAAATAGTTGACGTGGACTTGAATGACTGAAATTTAGGAGACACCACATCAAAGGGTACAGAAAAAGTCCCACCCCCAATTCATGTACCATTTGAACTGCTGTCTGTCTCAGTGTACTCTGATACAGTTGACCTGATACATCCCTGTGGACACGTCTTCCCTGAAGGAAATGATATTTCTTGATGTCAATCATCTGAGGTAGGGTCAGAGATTGGAACCTTGCAGATGGGACTCCCACACCCAGGGAAGGAATTCCTTTGTCTCTCCGGGCCTGAACTTCTTGCAAGTAGATCTCAGAGCCATTGAAGAGCTCCTGAATGGTAGGAGAATAGTATCACATCTACCACACAGAGAGGGTCAGAGTCTACAGAGGCACCTAATTGAGTTCTTCACCTTGACTACTTTTAAAAAGTGCTACTGGTGGGTGATGTCAAGAAAACATGGCAAATGAGGAAGATTTAAGGTCTCATTTCCCCCAAAAAACCACAAAAAATGTACAAGAAGTTGAATTGACTATGTACAACGTCTGGGAAAGAGTCAAAGGCTTAAAACAACCTTATAAATACCCAATCAAGAAAAAGCCATCTTAAAAGTGGTACAAAGTTTTGTGACATTTTATTCACCCTTACTCCAGCCTTTCTCCTGCATGGCAGTTTTGGTCTTGAGCAGATGGCAGCCCAGTTCCCAGTCCCCCTGCTCCAACCAGAGAGAGCAGAGAAGATCTCATTTGCAAATTATTGTACACACCTGTTGTAAACTCTCTGGGGATAATGTGAGGACTGGTGCAAGGCACGCAGTTCATGTAACTCAGAATATAAGCGGGAAGAGCAATAGGCACTGTTCATAGAAGCTACCTGGAAGACTACAAAACTAAAAGGTGCCTAAGCTAAGAAATTATGGGTGGAGATATACAATAGATCATCAAGGTCTGGAGGAGAAGCTGGGGTGAGATTCTTTCAAGAAATTAGGATATTCAAGACAGCTGTGCACATGGCGGTATTTAGAAAACCACGCGCATACCTGAGCAAGACGTGTGCTCACAAGAGTCCTAAGAAGACCTTAAGGTTTCACCTCAGACTGATCTCTAGGCTCAGAGCAAGCTGAGCTAAGTGGTGAAGGAGTAGCCCAGCACAGACCTAACTTGTACATTGGTTGTTCTCTCCTTTTTGTTGTTATTGGTATTTTTGTTTGTTTGACATCTTGACACTCAAGAAAATCTCTGTCAAAACATTAGCTGAACATGAGCTAAATGATCAGACACTTCAGTGTGATCACACATGGCCAATAATTGTCATTGCAAGAAGAGTTTGGAAACGTCTCAAAACAAACATACTGTTATAGGCTTCAACAGTCAACAAAACAAAACAAGAACAACAACAAAACCCCAGACACCCCAACCCCCAGGGAAGCAGGAGAATCTGATTTCCAGAGTTACCACATTGTAATAGTGAGAGGCCCAATATTCAACGAAAAATTACAAGACATACAATGAAACAGAAATCATGCCTCAGGACTTCCCTGGTGGTCCAGTAGTAAAGAATCCACCTTCCAATGCAGGGGAAACGGGTTCGATCCTTGGTCGGGGAACTAAGAGCCCACATGCTGTGGGGCAGCTAAGCCCGTGCACCACAACTACTGAGCACGTTTGCCTCAACTAGGCAGTCCTCATGCTGCAAACTACAGAGCCCACACACTCTGGAGCCTGTGCACCATAACTAGAGAGAGAAAATCCACACGCCACAACTAGAAAGAAGCCCGCACACTGCAACAAAAGATCCCACATGCCACAACAATGATCCTGTGTATTTCACTAAGACCCTACACAGCCAAAAGTAAAAAATAGATAAATAAAATAAATAAATATTTAAAAACATCATGCCTCATTCAAAGGAATGAGATTAATTGACAGAAACCACCCCTGAGGAAGCCCAGACATAAGACTTACTAGACAAACAGTTTAAATCAAGTTTGTTAAATGTGGTCACAGAGGTAAAGGAAGAAATGGACAAAACACTACAAGAAGTCAGAAAAGTGACATGTGGACAAAATGAGAATATCAACAAAGAGATGGAAATTATGGAAAGGCACCAAACAGACGTTCTAGAAAAGGGCAATAACTAAAACAAAAAGTTCACTGAAGTGTTTGGCAGCAGTTTAAAATAGGAATAAGAAAGAATCAGAGAGTTGAAGACAGAACAATAGAAGTTATTGGGTCTGAGGAGCAAACAGGAAAAAAATTGAAAAGCAAACAGCGCCTAATGGACTTGCATGACACCATCGAGCAGACAAACATGTGCATTATGAGAGAAGGAAATGAGACATAGAAGGGGACAGGAATAGTATTTGAAGATATAGGGGCAAAATCTTCTCAAATGTAATGAAACACATGAATTTACAAATACAAGAAGTTCAAAGAAATCCAATAAGATAATCTCAAGAGACCCACACCAGGATACATAAAAATCACAATATTGGAAGCCAAATAGAATCTTGAAAACAGCAAGAGAAGTGACTCATCACATACAAGGATCCTCAGTAAGATTATCAGCTGATTCTCACAGGAAACCTTGAAGGCCAGAAGTGGTGGGATTACATATTTAAAGTGTTGAAAAAAAAAAACCTGTCAATCAAGACTTCTCTATCCTGCCTTCAAAACGCTCCTTAAAAATGAGGGAGAAATTAAGATATTTTCAGATAAAAGCTGAGGGCGTTCATTGCCACTAGACATGCCCTAGCAGATATGGTAAAGGGATTCCTACAGGTTAAAATGAAAAGACTCTAGACGTGTGTCAAATCCATATAAAGATATCTTTGGAAAAGTTAAGTGTGTGGGCAAATGTAAAAGCCAATATTACTGTAATTTTGATTTGTGACTCCACTTTTAATTTTCTATAGTATTTTTTTTAATTTATAAAAAATTCTAAGTCTATATTTTTGGGTACACAGTATACAAAGATATAATTTATGGAATCAGTATCAGAAAGAGGGGACAAAGCTCTATGGAAGTAGAGTTTCTTGTTTTTGTTTCTTTAATGCTTACATGTTTTTAATGAGGTAGCATTGGTTTATAACATCATATGTTTCATGCATACATTATAATTTGACTTCTTTATACACTACAGCACGCTCACCACAAAAACTCTAGTTTCCATCTTTTACCATACAGTTGACCCTCTTTACTCACTTTGCCCTCCAACCCCCATCCTCTCTGATAACCATTAATATGATCTCCATATCTATGCTTTTGTTTTGTTTGTTTGTTTTTTTAATATTCCACATATGAATGAAATCACAGGTATTTGAACTTCTCTGTTTTGTTGATGGTTTCATTTGTTGTGCAGAAGCTTTTTAGTTTGGTGTAGTTCCATTTGTTTACTTTTGTTTTTGTTGCCCTTACCCGAGGAGACATCGCCAAAAATATGTTGCTAAGACCAATGTCAAAGAGCACACTGTCTATGTTTTCTTCTAGGAGTTTTATGGTTTTAGGTCTTACATTCAAGTTTTTTAATCCATTTTGAGTTAATTTTTGTATATGACGTCAGATAGTGGTCTAGTTTCACTCTTTTGTCTGTGGCTGTCCAGCTTTCCCAACATCATTTATTAAAGAGACTTTCTTTTCTCCATTGTAGATTCTTGGCTCCCTTGTCATAAATTCGTTGTCCATATATGTGTGAGTTTATTTCTGGGCTCTCAAATATTTCCATTGATCTATGTGTCTGTTTTTCTGCCAAATTATTTTGAATAGTATAACTTTGTAGTATGATTTGAAATCAGCAAGTGTGATACCTCCCACTTTGTTCTATTTTCTCAGTGAGGATTGCTTTGGCTACTTGGGGTCTTTTGTGGTTCCAGACAAATGTAGAATTCTTTGTTCTATTTCTGTGAAAAATGTTATTGTGATTTTGATATGGATTGCACTGAAGTTGCAGATTACTTCAGGTAAAATGAACATTTTAACAATGTTATTCCTTCCAATGCATGAGTATGAACTAGTTTTCCATTTCTTTGCTTCTTCTTCAATTTCTTTCAACAATGTCTTATAGTTTTTAGTGTACAGGTCTTCCACCTCCTTAGTTAAATTTATTCCTAAGGATTTTATTCTACTTGTTGTGATTGTAAATGGGATTTTTTTCTTAATGTATTCTTCTGCTAGTTCATTGTTATTATATATAAATGCAACAGATTTTTGTATACTGATTTTGTACCCTGCAACTTTCCTCTTTTCATTTATTAGTTGCAATTGTTTTTGGTGGAGTCTTTAGGGTTTTCTACATATAAAATCATGTCATCTACAAATAAGGTGACAAGTAAAATTTGTCACCTTTCCAATTTGGATGACTTTTATTTCTTTTTCTTGCCTATCTGCTGTGATTAGAACTTCCAATACTATGTTGAATAAGAGGGGCGAGGATGCTCATCCTCATCTTCTTCCTGATTTTAGAGGGATGGCTTTCAGTGTCTCACTGTTGAGTATGGTTTTAGCTGTGGGTTTGTCATAAATGGGCTTTATTATGTTGAGGTATATTCCTTCCATACCCACTTTATTGAGAGTTATTTTTAATCATAAATGGATGTTAAACATTGTCAACTGATTTTTCTGCAACTGTAGAGATAATCATATGATTTTTATTCTTTGTTAATGTGGTGTATCACATTGCTTAATTTGCATATATTGAGCCATCCTTGGATCCCTGTAATAAGTCCCACTCCATCATGGTGTATAATCCTTTTAACATATTGTTGTATTAGGTTTGCTAATTTTTTTTTAAAATTATTTATTTTTGGCTGTGTTGGGTCTTTGTTTCTGTGCGAGGGCTTTCTCTAGTTGTGGCGAGCAGGGGCCACTCTTCATCACAGTGCACGGTCCTCTCACCGTTGCAGCCTCTCGTTGCAGAGCACAGGCTCCAGACGCGCAGGCTCAGTAGTTGTGGCTCACGGGACTAGTTGCTCCGCGGCATGTGGGATCCTCCCAGACCAGGGCTCGAACCCGTGTCCCCTGCATTGGCAGGCAGACTCTCAGCTACTGCACCACCAGGGAAGCCCAGTTTGCTAATATTTTGTTGATAACTTTTGCATCTATGTTCATCAGAGATACTGGCTTGCAATTTTATTTGTTGTGTGTGTTATCCTTGTCTGGTTTGGTATCAGTCTAATGTTGGCCTTGTAAAATGAGTTGGGAAACCATCCTTCCTCTTCAATTTTTTGGAATAGTTTGAATATGATAGGTATTAAATCTTCTTTGAATGTTTGGTAGAATTCACCAGTGCAGCCATCTGGCTTTTTGGGAGGTTTTCAATTACTGTTTCAATCTCCTTAATGTTGATCAGTCTATCCAGATTTTCTATTTCTTCATGATTCAATCTTAGAAGGTTGCATGATTCTAAGAATGTTTCCATTTATTCTAGGTTGTCCATTTTTTTTCATAATATTCTCATAATCTTTTGTATTTCTGTAGTATCCATTGTTACTACGCCTCTTTTGTTTTTTATTTTATCAGTGCCTTCTCTCTTTTTTCCTGTGAGTTGAGCTACGGGTTTGTCAATTTTGTTTATCTTTTCAAAGAACCAGCTCTTTCTTTCATTGATCTTTTCTATTGTCTTTTAAGTATCTATTGCATTTGTTTCTGCTCTTATTTTTAATATTTCCTTCCTTCTACTGTCTTTGGGCTTCACCTATTCTTTTTCTAGCTCCTTTAAGTATAAGGTTAAATAGTTTGAGACTTTTTTTGCTTCTTGACGTAGGCCTGTATCACTATAAACTTCCCTCTTAATACCAGTTTTGCTGCAACCCATAGATTTTGGTATGTTATACTTTTATTTTTAGTTGTCTTAAGGTATTTTTAATTTTTTCCTTTAAGTTCTCCCTTGACACAGTAGTTGTTCAGCACCATGTTGTTTAGTCTCCACATATCTGTGACTTTTCTAGCTTTCTTCTTGTAGTTGATTTCTAGTTTCATACCATTATATTCAGAAAAGATGCTTGAAAGGATTTCAGTCTTCTTAAATTTATTGAGACTTATTTTGTGTCCAAACACATGGCCTAACCTTGAGAATGTTCCATGTGCACTTAAGAAGAATGTGTAGTCTGCTGCTTTTGCATAGAATGTTCTATATACGTCTATTCAGTCCATTTGGTCTAATGTTTTATTTAAGGCCATTGTTTCCTTGTTGACTTTTTGTCTAAATGATCTACCCATTAACGTAAGTGGAGTGTTAAAGTCCCCTACTATTATTGTGCTGCCATCAATTTCTCCCTTTACGTCTGTTAATAATCGCTTTATATATTTTGGTACTCCTAGGTTAGGTGTATACAGTCGTTAGTTCCAGGAACCCCTGCAGATACCAAAATTTGAGGATGCTCAAGTCTCTTATAATTTGCATATAATGTACAAACAATTTCCTGTAAAGTTTATATCATCTCTAGGTTACTTATAATACCTAATACAATGTAAATGCTATGCAGATAGTTGCCGGCACACAACAAAGTTAGATTTGCTTTTTGCTTCTCTCTGGAATTGTGTTCTGAATTTTTTTTGATCTGCAGGTAGTTGAATCTGTGGATGTAAAACGTGCCGATCTGGAGGGTTGACTGTATATATATTAATAAATATCATATATTCTTGAAGGGTTATCTCCTTTATCATTATGTAATGTTCATCTTTTGCTCTTCTTACCTTTCTTGGCTTGAAGTCTTTTGTCTGTTATGAATATAGCTACACCCAGTTGTTTTGGCTGCCCTTTGCTTGCAGTATCATCTCGCATCCCTTCACTCAGAGCCTATTTTTTTTAGAGCTGAGATGAGTCTCCTGGAGGCAGAATATAGTTGGATCTTGTTTTTTAATCCATCCAGCCACTGTGTCTCTTTTGATGGGTGACCTTAATCCATTGGCATTTAGGGTGATCACTGATGATATATGAGGACTTAGTTCTGCCATTTTATCTTTTGTTTTCTGGTCGCTCTGTATTGCCACTTTTTTGTTGTTTGTTTGTTTTGGGTTTTTTTTGGGGTTTTGTTTTGTTTTGTTTTTTTCCTTGTGTTTCTTTCTGCCATTTTAGTTTGGTGGTTTTCTATGTTGTTTTTCTTCAGCTTATTCTTTTTTTATGTTTTGTTTTGTGGTTACCATGAGGTTTGTATAAAATGTCTCATAAATAAAACAGCCCTTTTTCTGTAGATAACATCTTATCTCATTTGCCTATACAGGTTCCATCGTTTTCCTGTTCCCCCTTTATATTTGGTGTGTGTGTGCCTCAAATTATCTTCTCTTATACTGTAAGTGTGTTACCAGATTGAAGTACCTTAGTTATTTTTACTGCTTTCCCCCCTTTTATGCTATAACTGTTTAACAACTTATACAGAGTTGCAATTTTCTGATTCTATCTATTTACTCAAAGTTTTGTGTACTTTTGTCTTTTCATTTTGGTAGAAGAGCTCCTTTCAACATTTCTTGTAAGGCAGGTTTAGTGGCGATGAACTCCCTCAACTTTTGTTTGTCAGGGAAAACCTTTATTTCTCCTTCATATCTGAAGGATAACTTTGCTGGTTAGAATAGTCTTGGCTGACAGGTTTTATCTTTCAACAATTTGAGTATGTCATTCCACTCTCTCCTGGCCTGTAGAGTTTCTGCTGAGAAATCTGCTGATAGGGTAATGCGGGTACCCTTGCAGGACAATGTCTTTTTTTCCCCACTGCCTTTAAAATTCTTTTTTTATCATTGATTTTGATAGCTTAATATAATGTGCCTTGAAGAAGGTCTTTTTGCACTGAGATAATTAGGTGTTCTGTTAGCTTGTGGAGTCATATATCCAGTTCCTTCTCCTGGTTTGGGGAGTTCTCAGCTATTATTTCTTATTTTTTATATGCTCTCTGATCTCATCTTCTCTCCTCCTTGTGGAATACCAAATATCCTTATGTTATGTTTTCTAATGAGTTTCTTCATTTTTTAAAACCTTATTTCTCTCTCCTACCTGAATCATTTCTAGATTTCTATCTTTGAGCTCACTAATTCTCCTTTCCATATGGTCTGCTCTATTTCCAGTGGTTTCTAGTACAGTCTTTATCTCATTTTATTGAGTTCTTCAGCTCCAGAATTCGTTTGTTTCTTTTTTAGGGTAACCAATCTCTTTTGTAAAGTATTCCTCTGTTCATCAACTTTACTCCTGAGCTCATTGAATTGCTTTTCTGAGTTTTCTTGTAGCTCAGTGAGTTTCTTCATGATACCTATTTTGAATTCTCCATTAGTTAAAGCATGCTCTTCTGTGATTTTCACTTTGGTTTCTGGAGAATTGTCATTTCTTTTTTGGTATACTGCATTGCTGTCATTTTTCATGGTGCTTGATGAAATGTTCCTGTGCCAGTGCATTTGAAGTATCCAACACCTTTCTTAATAGATAAAGTTTTGCTTACTTTGTTTCTAACAAACCAATAATTGGTAACTAGAGGTTTTTCCTTTGTTTTTAAGTAGGTGGCACTACAGCACAAGTGTTTTTTTTTTTTTAACGTGTTTATTGGAGTATAATTGCTTTACAATGTTGTGTTAGTTTCTGCTTTATAACAAAGTGAATCAGTTATACATATACATATGTTACCATATCTCTTCCCCCTTGCATCTCCTTCCCTATCCCACCCCTCTAGGTAGTCACAAACCATGGAGCTGATCTCTCTGTGCTATGCAGCTGCTTCCCACTAGTTATCTATTTTACGTTTGGTAGTGTATATATGTCCATGCCACTCTCTCGCCCTGTCACAGCTTACCCTTCCCCCTCCCCATATCCTCAAGTCCATTCTCTAGTAGGTCTGTGTCTTTATTCCCGTCCTACCCCTAGGTTCTTCATGACTTTTTTTTTCTTAGATTCCATATATATGTGTTAGCATATGGTATTTGTTTTTCTCTTCCTGACTTACTTCACTCTGTATGACAGACTCTAGGTCCATCCACCTCACTATGAATAACTCAATTTCGTCTCTTTTTATGGCTGAGTAATATTCCATTGTATATATGTGCCACATCTTCTTGTGTGTTTTTTTTTTTTTTTTTTTTTTTTTTTTTTTTTTTTTTTTTGCGGTACGTGGGCCTCTCACTGTTGTGGCCCCTCCTGTTGCGGAGCACAGGCTCCGGATGCGCAGGCTCAGCGGCCATGGCTCATGGGCCCAGCCGCTCCACGGCATGTGGGATCCTCCCAGACTGGGGCACAAACCCATGTTCCCTGCATCGGCAGGCGGACTCTCAACCACTGTGCCACCAGGGAATCCCAATGTGCCACATCTTCTTTATCCATTCATCTGTTGATGGACACTTAGGTTCCTTTCATGTCCAGGTTTTTGGTTCGTTTTTCCAGAGCTGCCTCTTGTGGTATTTGAGAATCTGCACTTTCCATCTTCCATTGTCTCTGTGGAAGGTGTGGCCCCATGCCCTCATAATTGCTTCTTGTGCTCCTGGGGTCACTGGTGCCTTGCTGTTGCTGGTGTCACTTCTGTTGCTGGCATCACCACCAGGAGCACTGGTATGGCAGAAGTTTCCGCTGTGTCTGGGGTTGCCTAGGTTGCAGCCACTGCTGCCCCGGTGGGGGTAGTTGGAGGGAGGGGTAGAAGCTGGGGTTAGAGGTTGTCATGTTCATGGGCACCACCACAAGCAGGGGTCTGGAGTTTCATGTGCTCCTGTGGCTGAAGAGACTGGGGTCATGGGGCTCACTTCTACTGCTGCCCAGTTCTCTGTGGCCATGGGCACTGCTGCAGCTGGAAGCCAGAGTCATGTGTGTCACCTTTGCTGCTGCTGCTGGATTCTCTGGGGCTGTGGCTCAGCCATGATAGCCAGGAGGCCAGTATCATGGGCACTGGTTCTGCCTCTTCTATGTGTTCCAACCCATCCACCTTCAGATTACAGATGTGTAGATCTCTCTTGTGTCCTGGTGTGTTGAGCAGAGGAACCGGTGTTGTGTTATGGATGTTTTACTAGTTGTAGGTTAAAGGAGAGAGACAAAGGGATTGTCTCACACCACCATAATGCTTAGAAGTATAGCTTTTGTATGTAATTGAAGTTAATTTGGTATCAATACAAATTAGATTGTTATAATTTTAGGATGTTATATGTAATCCCCATAGTAACCATGAAGAAAATATCTAAGGAATATAAACTAAAGGAAATTAGAAGAGAAGCAAAATATGTCACTAAAAAATATCAACTAAATAAGAAAGAAGACGGTAGTAGAGGAAATGAGGGGCAAAAAAGCATTAAGACATACAGAAGATGAATAGCAAAACGGCATATGTAAGTCTTTCCTTATCAATAATTACTTTAAATGTAAATGGGTGAAACTCTCCAATCCAAAGGCAGAGATTTGCAGAATAGATGATAAAACATGATCCAACTCTACACTGTCTATAAGAGACTCATTTCAGATTCAAAGACACAAGTAGGTTGAAAAGATGGAAAAAGACATTCCCTACAAATAGGAGACGAAAGGGTGGCTATCTAATAATATCAGACAAAATAAACTTGAAGTTGAATACTGGCACAAGTGACAATAAATGGACATTATATATTGAAAAAAAGATTAATTCACTGAGACTATATAACATTCAGAAACGTATATGCACCTAACAGCATAGTGCCAAAATATATGATGCAAACATAGACAGAATTAAAGGGAGAAATCAAAACTCCAAATTATATAAAATAAACATTGATGGAATTGAAGGGAGAATATACAGTTCTACAATAACACTTGGAGAGTTCAATATATTACTTTCAATAATGGATAGAACAACCAGAAAGAAGGTCAATAATGAAGTGGAGGACTTGACTAACACTACACACCAATTGGATCTGACCGATATACAAAATACCCTGCCTAAGAACAACAGAACACACATTTTTCTCCAATGTACACGGAACATTCTACAGGATGGGTCACATAATATGCCACAAAACAAAGATTAGTACATTTTAGAAGATTGAAATCATACAAGGTATCTTATCTGATCACATAGAATGAAATTAAAAATTAACAACAAAAAGAAAAGTGAGAAATTCACAAATATGTAGAAAATTAAGCAATACAGTCTTAAACAACCAATAAGTCAAAAATGAAATCACAGGGGAAATTAGAAATTACATGGAGATAAATAACAACCAAACTACAACAGACCAAAGCTTGTGATTGTAACAAAAGCAGTGTTGCTTAGGAATTTTAAACACCTACATTAGGAAAAAAAAAAAATCTCACGTCAATAACTTAACACTTTAAGTAACAAGAAAGAGGGGCGCAAACTAAATCCAAAGCTAGCAGAAGAAGGAAATAAGTTTGGAGCTAAAATAACAAAATAGCGAATAGGAAAACAATAGAGGGAACAAATAAAGCCAAAAGTTGGTTCTTTGATAAGATCAAAATTGACAAATGTTTAGCTATATTAAGAAAAAAAGAGATGATTCAAATTATTAAAATCGGAAATGCAAGAGGAGATATTACTAGCCATTTTACATTCCAAAAAAGAAAAGTTTGTAAGAGAACACTAAAACAATTATACACCAAAAGACAGGATAATCTAGATGAAAGAGGCAAATTTCTAGAAACACATAATCTACCAAAAATAAATCATGAAGAAATAAAAAATATGAATAGACCTATAACTAGTAAGGAGATTGAATCAGTAATCAACACTCTCATCCCCCCCCACCCTGAAAAGAAAGCCCCAGACATGACGCCTTCACTGATGAAAACTCCCGAACATTTAAAGAAGAATCAATACCAATTATTCTCAAGCTCTTCCAAAAAATTGAAGGGGAGAAACAAACTCCTTAACTCAATCTATGAGGTCAGCATTACTCTGACACCAAATCCAGACAAAGATACTACAAAAAAAGAACACTACAGACCCTTATGAATAATTGGGGCAAAATTCTCAGCAAAATGCTAGCAAACAGAATTCAGCAACATATTAAAAGGATTATATACCATGTCCAAGTGGGATTTATTCCTGGTTCAACATATGAAAATCAATCAATGTAATGAACCATGCTATAGAATGACAGTGGGGGCTGGGGGACCCCACATCTATTCAATTGATGCAGAGAAAGCATTTAACAAAATTCAGTACCCTTTCATGATAAAAACACGCAGTTTATTTAATAAATAGGAATAGGAATAGAAGGAAATAGAATAGAAGGAAACTAGGAATAGAAGGAAACATCCTCAACATGACAAAGGCCATATATTTAAAAAAAAAGCATAGCTAACATCATTCTCACTGGACTGAAAGATTTTCTCTTAAGATCAGGAACAAGACAGGAGAGCCTGATCTCACCATTTCTACTAAACAAAGTATTGGAAGTTTACCCAGGTCAGTTAGGCAAGAAAAAGAAATGAGGCACCAAAATGAAACAGAATTAAAACTAGATCTGTTCACAGATAACATGATCTTACATGTACAAAACCCTAAAAAACTTTCTCTCACACACACAAATTGTTAGAGCTAATAAAGGAATTCAGCAAAGTTATAGGAAAGAAAATCAATGCACAAAACTTAAGGTGCAGTTCTATACTTTAACAATTAACAATCCAAAAAGAAAAAACATCAATAAGAATACAATACTAAGGATAAATTTAGTATAGAAGGTGAAAGACTTGTACACTGAAGATTAAAAATCACTGCTGAAAAAGAGAAAGAAGACATAAATAAATGGAAAAGCATCCCGTATTCATTGATTTGAGACAATATTAAGGTGACAATGCTGCCCAACATTATCTACAGATTCAATGCAATCCCTATAAAAATTTCAATGGTGTTTTTTCAGACATAGAAAAACCCATCCTAAAATTCACATAAAATCTCAAGGGATCCCAAAATGCAAACACAACCTTTAGAAAGGAGAAAAAAGTTGGAGGACTTAAACTCCTGATTTCAGAAACTTACTTCAAAGCTATAGCAAACAAAACAATGTGATACGTTCATAAAAAGAGACATACAGACCACTGGAAGAGCATAGAGAACCCAAAAAGTAACTCTCACATATACTGTCAATTGATTTTAGGCAAGGGTGCCAAGACTATTCAGTGGGAAAGACAGTCTTTTTAACAAATGGTGCTCGGAAACGTGGATGACCACATGCAAAAGAATGAAGTTACCTTATATCATACACAAAAATTAATTCAAAATAGATCAAAAACTTAAATGTAAGAGCTGAGCTTATGAAACTCTTGGAAGAAAACACAGAGGAAAATCTTGCCTTGGATTTCACAATGATTTCTTGAATATGACACCAAAAGCACAGGAAATAAAAGAAAAATATTGAATACATAAAATGTTCACCAAATTTGAAAACTTTGTATGTCATAGGATACTATCAAGAAAGTGAAAAGACAACCCACTGAATGGGAGAAAATATTTGCAAAGCATATAATCTGCATATCTGATACGGTATTAATATCCAGGCTACATAAAGAACTCTTACAACTTAGAAACAACAACAACAGAAAAATGAACAACCCAATTAAAAATGGGCAAAGAACTTGAATAGACAATTCTCCGAAGATATACAAATGGCCAATAAGAACATGAAAAGATGCTAGTCATTAGAGAAATGTCAATCAAAACCACAATGAGTTACCACTTCAAACCCATTAGAATGGCCATTATTAAAAATAAACTGAAAATAGCAAGTGAGTGTAAGGATATGAGGAAATGAAAAGCCTTGTGCATGTGGAAAACATGCATGGCAATTCCTCAAAAAGTTAAACAGAATTACCATATGATCTAGCAATTCCATTTCTGGGTATATAACCAAAAGAAGGGAAAGCAGGGACCCAAACAGTTACTTGCACAATCAGTGTTCATAGCAGCATTATTCACAAAGGCCAAAAGGTGGAAACAACCCAATGTCCATCAAAACTTGGTATATACATACAATGGAATATTATTCAGTCTCAAAAGATGACAGTTTGCTGAAACATGGATGAACCTTGAAAACATGGTGCTAAGTGAAATAAGCCAGACACAAAAGGGCAAATGTTGTATGATTCCACTTATATGAGGTAACTAAAATAGGCAAGTTCTTAAAGACAAAAAGTACCATTAGAGGTTACCAGCTGCGGGGAGATGGGGACTAGGCAGCTGTTGTTTAATGGGAACAGAATTGCTTCTTGGGATGGAGGAAATTGTCTGCAGATGCATGGTGGTGACGGTTGTGCAATATTGTAAATTTTACTCAGTGCTACTGAACGGTATGCTCAGGAATGGTGAAAAGGGTAAATTTTATATCATATTTATATATAAACCTACAATAGAGTATAAGGAAACCTGCTGTAACTCTTCATCAGACAAACCCTAATTAGCAAGGTTTAGGTCATGCCTCAATAAAAAGAAAATAAAAGAACAGAATATAAGCCAACAAATCTCAATGGAAGAGTGACATGTCTCATTGCCATGAGAACGTGTGAAATGAGAGAAATCAGTGTGGCCATATGCCAAGACATCTTTGCTAAATAAAATATGTTATGTACAATTTTTTTAAGTCATGACTTTGGACCATGCCAGTTCAATTTAACCAGAATCTCTGTGGTTGGATCCAAGTATTTAAAAAAACAGAATCCCTCAAATGATTCTAACGTGCAGGCAGTATTAAGAACTGCTGATCTAGATACCTGTTACTCTGTGTTCATTTTCCCTTTTATCCAACCTTTACACTGTGCTACTGAGAATTAAGGCTAAGGCTTGCATGATTGCTTCTGGACAATAGTACCACAGAGGGACAGGCCCCCACCCACCCACCCAAGGCCACAGTGTGAGCACAACAGTGACACCAGTGGCTGTGACTTTGTAGAAAGGAGATGGAGTCTGAGATCAATTTCAGGGTCTGTCTACCCTTCTACGGTCCATCTTGGAAGCTGAGGTTTTCCTCTTAGTGGCCACTGCTAGCTAGGGTTTGTCTGATGAAGAGTTACAGCAGGTTTCCTTATACTCTATTGTAGGTTTCTGTAGTTCCTGGATTTCTCATTTAGAGTTTGGGGTCCAAAACACACCACTTTGAATCCTAGGCCTGCCATTTATTTGACATGGGAAAGACACGTTAAGCTTCTAATCTGCAGTTTCTTCCTCTTTAAAGCGGGGATAATAGCACCCCTGGAGGCTCAGGGAGTATAATAGATTTGTTTGCACCCTGTTGGTAAGTGCGGTGGTATGATGTGAACCCAGTCAAAGCCAGCACTCTTAACCACAAAACATCACTGGACCCCAAGTCTGGTGGTTCTGAAGCCAGGCTGTTTTCTACCCCAACAGTCAGCCCATAAGTGCCAGATGGGTTATGACAGAAAGGGATGTGGGAACACACTATGAGCTTTGAGATTAATTAGAACAGGTTTCATTGACTTGGAGTGAATAAAGGAAGAAGGAAAAGTCTCAACATGCAGAGTTCAGTCCAGTCCCTTATCACCTACACAGCTCCCTGCAAGGATTCTTGGGCCGTGTGGGGGCAGATGGGGTGTCCTTACCTCATAGCACATGAAGATGCCTATGGGCCTGGTGGGCTTGATCCTGATGCCAATGTTTCCTTCAGTGTTGGGCGGCAGGATGTTGCCCTTGTCATCAATGATCTGGAGCAAGAGACCTGTGAATCCCACCCTGCAGGGATCCCCAACACTCCTGCCCCACCCAAACACTGCCTGGCTCATTCATGTGACACAGTGGGGGTTATTGGGGGAGGGGGTTGTGGTAGAGGAGCCCTGTCAGAAAATAGAATAAAACTGTCAAAAGTCTTTGAAATCAGCAAATGGTAAAACCCAAGCCATGGGTCTATGTGTTTCATGCATATATAGACATCACAAATGTGTCTTCAAGCGAGAAAACACGGATCAGGAAAAACTAAAGGCACCAGCAGTGGAGAGAGCTGCCTGTGCTACTGCAAGTACTCTTTCCCAGGCTCGGTGCATGAGGCCTCTGGCTGTCCTGGCAAGCTGCGCTCACGCCCAGGACACTGCAGTTCTCAACTGAAAACTCCCCAGGAAACTGGAGGAAAAGTAGGCGGAGAAGAGGAAGGGCAAGCGGGAGGCATGACTGGTTCTGTCACCTCGTGTCACACAGTGGTCCAACCCCAGCCGAGCACTAACTGCTCTGTGCCAATGTCTTTACCACCAGACCTGAATGTCGTAGGGTGGGATGGCCTTCCCCAAGGAACCCGGCTTGATCTTCATCCCCCGGAGAGTGCCGCAAGTTGTTCCCTGTTCGCAAAGAAGAGAACGGGGGTTGGCCAAGACTCCAGGCTAATCACAAAGCAGCAAGAATCAAACACAGCATCCTTGCTTACAAATGTCATTTGATGCTGTGCAAAGAGCCCTCGTGGAGAAGCTAGAAGCCATCGACCCCACTCTAGTCAGCAGACATTCACTGCACCTGACATGGGCTGGGCCTGAGCCCGGTGCTGGGGCTACAGAGTCCAGTGGGAGAGGCCATGAAGAAACAGAGGAGTGAGCCCGGCTGTGGGCATGTAACGTAGGGTGTGGAGTGTCCACTGTATGCCAGACATGTGTCCCTTTGCTGGGCAGGGCCATGAGTATATTTCACAACCATTTACTTGTAGCTGCCTCAACTGCTTCTCAGAGCTGTGCTGAGATTATTCAGATTGTTCACGTTGTTCCCCTACCCCCATGTCTTCCTGATGAACCTTATTCCTTCTTAATGGTTCTCTAAATTATCACTTTCCTAAAGTTAAGCGCTTTACACACAGAGAGACCAAGGTTTGAATCCTGACTCCACCACTCACTAGCTATGTACCAAGTAATCCCCCTTGATCTCCTCCTCTGTCAAATGGGGGTAATTATAACATTATCGCTCAGAGTGCTTGTGAGTGTGTGCCAGGCACACACCAAGTATTCAGTAAACAACTATTACTAGCTATCATTCAGGCCCTAATCAAAGGAAGTTGGGAGATTCTCTTTCTGTGGTATTTTCCCCCACTCTTCTATTGTTGCTTGTCTGTTTCCCTCAGTAGATAATGAGCATTCAGAGAATAGAGATTGTCCCATCTATGTCTGCACCCCCAGCCTCTAAACACAATACCTACCTAAAAACAACAGTGACAACCATAGCTGCAATAGGGGTTAGACACTGTGCCCAGAGCTTTGTATACTTTCTTTCTTTTACCTTATCATAACCTGGCAAGACTGGCATTATATTTCCATTTTGGAGATGGGGAAGCTAGACTCTGCAAGATTCAGTGATATGCCAACAGTCTCGAAGCCTATAACTGGCAAGGCTGAGATCGGAACTGGGGTCTGAGCTCCTGAGAGAGGAAGTACTTTCCCCTCTGCAATGTCACTGCTCACACTCTAATGTGGAAAATGTTGCAGAAATGAGTGAATAGGTGTGAAAATGTTTGGAGAAATAAAGCACCATCCGGGTATCGGGGAGTATTCTGTTGTTACAGATAGTTAATGCAAAGGGACTGGCGTCATGGGTGTAGCGCATAGTTCTAACCTCACCCTTCTTGTCTGAATGCAAACTGTGGACCAGCAAGGACAGACCTAGAGTCTTAACAATTCTCAAGACTGGAAGCAGACCCAATAACTGATTATTTATTTATTAATTTATGCAAAATAATGTCAGACAAGTATGTCAATTGAGACTGAAGCAGCTATTTTGCTACAGGCCCTGAGAAGACAATCATACCTCTGTCAGGTAAAGGGATGATAGGGAAGTAGGGGAAAGTGGCTCTGTCCAGCATCGGAAATGCATTGAAAATGTGTTAGAAGTGAGATACCTGCCCACACTATCATGGATAAAGTCCTTGAGATTCAAGACATGCATGATTCTTTGAATGCCCCGCCCACCTGACTGGTCAGTGATCCTCTTTGGGATCACACTGTGTGTGTGTGTGTGTGTCTGTGTGTGTGTGTCTGTGCGTGTGTGTGTGTGTGTGTGTGTGTGTGTGTGTGTGGCGTGTATATAGAAGATCTCTCCTCCTGCTAGTTTCTCACCATCAAAGCTGTGTGCTCTCCTCATAAACACCCAGAAATGAACTAGTGAACTTCCGGGGCTAGCTCCGGCCTGTTCCTGTGGTTGCTGCCTAGGAAGGGACGGTGAAGTGGACAGGACTTGCAGTGGTGGCTTCCATGTCTCTGGAGAGTGCCTTCTATGCCAGTGCCCCTCCTGGGCTCCCTTAATTATAACTAATTATCACAGGTACAGTGGCACCATGTCCTTAGACCCCTTTCTAAGTTTTTGTCCAATAGTTTTCAGCACATGGGTCTTTTGACAAGTTGATGAGCTGCAACTGTCCTTTCTGCAAATTCATTTGGGACAAATAAGCCAGAGCTCTGGAGCCTCCCACTGGCTTTGAGCAATGCTGTGTGCTCTGCACACACTCATAGCAGGATTCAGCTCATCTGCTGGGCTCAGTGGACGAGCACATCATGACTGGCCCAGAGGGACCCTTCACCTACCGTTTCTGACTGTCCGTAGGCCTGGTAGAGCAGAACGCCTGTCTGTCTTCTCCACAGCTCTTGCTCCTCGGGCAGCAGGGCCTCCCCACCAGTACAGCAGTGCTCCAGGGTGGGGAACCTGAGGCTGAGGGGAAGGCAAGATGTCAACAGAGCCTCTGCAGACTGGGCTTGGGTGCTCTGCCCCAGGCCCAGGGAGAGCTCAGAGCATTGTCATCTGGATCATTCATCCTTCTGCTTCTTCGCTTTCTTACTTGCCTTCTGGGCATTTTCCTGGTGGTCAAGTCCAAGTGGAAGTCATTTCCTGTTGGTACCTGTTAACTCATCTGGCAGGGGTAGGTGGTGGTGGTGGTGAGGCTAATGGGTTAAATCAGGGAGATCAGGACTGAATAAGGATGTTGATGTAACAAGAGGGAGAAGTGTGCTTGGAACACATTCTAAGCATTCTACATGGCTAAGAGGGATATTTTTGTAAACCATAAGGGCTGAGGGATAAGACCCCAAGGATATGCTAGGATGGTAATAGAACTGTACCGCCTTCTGGGAAGAGTGGGCTTATGTGAACTGAAGGCCTTTTGTGTTTCTGGCTGGAGAACGCAAATTTGGGGTTAGAAATGAATTGCTCGGGACATCAAGGAAGACCGGGGTTCATGTAAGTGAAGAGAAGGAGGATCACAGGTAACTTCCCTGAGAGTAGGAATCTGGGAGAGAACAGAAAAGTCTGCTGTGAATATTTGCAGTAGTTTGCTAGGTACGTTGTGCGATGTAAATCCTCTCATCTATTTTCCCCATGAAGATTTCCATAAATAATACAAAAACCATCACAAAATAATGATGGATTCCCTGAAGGAAATGGGTAGAAGTGATTGGGGTCTTAGTACCACTTTGCCTGGGGCTGAACTGAGCCAGCTTGTAGGGCTGAGGGAGGTGGCAGAATCCCTTGTCACCCTCTGCTCATATATACAGAGCCTGTAGTGATGGACAGCAGGGCTGGCTTCATGGAGGGTATGTTCCTCATTCTTCTTGAGCTTTATCCAAAGTACATAAAATGGGCAGAGTCTCCAATAGAGGCAATATTCATGCCTTGGTTGAATTTGTATGGGGTTTGTTCACCATCTCAAGAACGTGGCAACAAGTAGCTGTAATATGAGCTTTGAAATACAGTTGGAAACATAATTCTGTCAGATTGAGGGTTCATGAATAAAATCAAGCTGTATTTCAGTTATCTTCATAAATTGAACTCCTTGGTATTTTAAGTCTTTTATGTCTAAAACATGTTAGCTCTGATTCTGAAGTAGCCATTTCAATTTCAGAGTCGCTAAAAGATACATAAACAACCATAAGGTTCAAAGAGCAGATTTCAGGTGAGCTAAAAATTAATCCACAAACACGGGGAAATGCAAAAATAAAATGACAGTGTGATACTACATGCCCATCAGATTGGCAAAAATTAAAACTTGGACAAAAACAAATATTGCCAGAGATGTGGAACAATGGGAATGCTCCTACCCTGCTACCTTGGTTAGGATGAGCATACCTTGGTTCAAAACTTTGGAAAATAAGGTAGTAGGGTGCAATGTCAGTGTGACCTAGCAATTCCTCTCCCAGAGAAGATCTACAGCAACGTGTGTTTACGTGTTTATGTACATGTTCAAAAATTCAATGCAGCATTAATCATCAGTAGTCCCAAACTGAAAACTACCCAAATGCCCAATAATAGAACTGAGTTAAAATGTGCTACTTTCATAAAATGTAATGTTATACAGCAATGAAAATTAACTCCAGCATTATTTAACAACACGGACAGTTCTTAGAAACATAATGTTGAAAAAAGAAGTCAGATATTATGGAATAATGTATGATTGCATGAAGTTCAAAAGCAAGTAAAGTAGAATAATTTGTCTAGGGATATTTCCTGTGTAAACTATGAGGGAAAATGAGGAAATGAACCATAAAAGCCAAGACAGTGGATTCCTTCAGTGGAGATGGAGAGGCATGAGGAGGTCTCTGGGGACACTGGCCATGTCCTATTTTTGGGCCTTCGGTGAGCAGTTACATAGCTGTTTTATTTTCAACAATTCATTAATCTGTAAATGTATATATTATATAGTTTTCTGTATGTTTATTTCATAACAAAATGTTTATAAAAGTAAAAACCCACAATGATGCAAGACTCACTCAGTGTTTCGTTTGGTTCCCTGAATCCTGTTTAAAGAACCAATTAGACTAGCTGCTAAATATCACCACCACCATTTACCCCCCACCACACACACACACACAGTATCCTCAAAGAACCATAGCTAAAATCAGTCAGACCACAGTGCATCAGATTACTTAAAATCCTACCCGAAGATTCCTGTTACCAACCGCAACCACATCTACCATACCTGGTGGAATTCTGCTGCAGAATCATTCGAAATACAGAGGGCGCAGCAAAGCATTGGGTAATAGGGTATTTGAATAAAGTCTAGAAAGTTAGGAGAGAAAAAATTTTATTTTTGCAATTAAGATTTAAAACATAGATTTGTTATTAGCATTTTAATTCTGACCTCTCCTCTAGGAGAGCCCATTTATTCATCTGTTAATTCTTTCAGTATACCTACATTGAGCATGAATTCCGTACATGGCATTTGTCAGGTACGACTGGAGCAACACAAGAAAGTCTAAGTTGAGGGGATGGGTAGGGAGGGAATGAAGGGAAAGTTTTGTTTTGTGAATTTGAATGGTAAATTTTTAATTTAACATTTTTCATTTTAGTCATCATCTCCCATCTTCAATAGGAGAGACTGAAACCAAGTAATTTAAAAAGTTTATTTTTAAAAATACACGAAAGTAATAATTGTAAAGTAAATTAAACAATTGAACTTTCAAATGCAGGGTTTGGGGTAAATTTGTAGACTCAGTTCTTTGAAATAATTCAAGCTTAAAATACACTGAGACTGTGGGGACACCCCTTGTAGGGGAAGGAGAATTAGACCTGGTGGGGGAAGGAGAGAGGTGGATTCATTGTGGTTTGTGCAGTTTTATGCCTCAGAGACCGGCAGGATGCAGGCAGAAAATAATGACGGAGAGGCAGATGTTGACATAGGGGCAGGGAATGAGAAGTGGGAGGTACAGTTTCAGGTGCTGGAGGGATGAGCAGATGAACTTAACCAACCAGCAGAAAAACAGGTGGAAACTAGCCTGGAGGGAGGACTGGACAGTTTTGGGAGCCACCCGAGTGGACGTACCTGCTGGAGAAATGGAAGTACAGGAAGCTGCTTAGAGGGGAGGGAAAGTTGAGGGCAGAGCCTTGGATGACTACGGTGTTCAGGGGTGAGCTGGGGGAACAGGCGGTAGCTGTAGCAAGTGGAGAATGTTCTGTGGAGCAATCTGACCTTAAGGGAGGAGAGACGGGGCTGGTCCGAGGTGTACCAGGGTGAAGGGCAGGTGTTCTTAGGATGAGGAACTTTGAATATGTTTATGGACTGAGGGAGTAGAGTCAATGAAAAGTGAGAGATTGCAAATACAGGAGAAAAGGTTTAATGAGTTAAAGATTAATAGAGAGGGGCTCCAAACACAAGGGCAGGGAAGAGAACAGGATCAGCAGCAGGTGTCGGGAGGGAGTTGGACGTTGAGAGGTGAAGGGGCAGGTCTGCCTCTGAGACAGAAAGCAGGGGAGTGAGCGGAGACACAAAGACAATTTTTAAGTGAAGAGAAATACGTTGAAGGAGTTCACGCAGGTGACCTCAGTTATTATCATGGTGTATGCACAACAGCAACTGCTACCACTTACTGAGTGTTCTCTCTGGGCTAGTCTCAGGGCTAAGCACTTTACACACCTTTCCTATGTCGTCTCATTAATATTCCCAACAATTTTGTGGAAATAGTAACCATTAAGACTCTCATTTTACAGATAAGGAAACTGAAGCTCAGAGTGGTAAGCAAACCACTAATAAATGTCAATCATGGGATACGAAACTAGATCTGTCATATTCCAAGGCCTTTGTTTCTAAATATGTCATTAAATTGAGTAGTCACACAAATACAACATTCACACACCAGCTACCTGGCCCTGGTAGAGCCAGGATCCAGGATCCAGGAGACCTGAGCTTGTTCTGTTTGCTTTCATTTCTCAAAATGTATATTCTGGTTCCCAGGTCCACAAAGTCTGATCCATAGGTCTAGGGAAAGGTTTGGAATATGTGTTTTCTTCAAAGTTACCTCTTGATGTAATTCTGATACGATGATTGATTCAGTGCTTCACACTTTGAGAAACCCAGAGCCAGGGTTATATTATGCTAAGAGGCTTCTTTGCTAATCAAGTATTTTCTCAGTTGGATCCAGTTTTTGAACTCGAAATGAGTTTTTTCTGGGAGTTTGTTGATATCGAAAGGTTCGTCTTCTTACCTGTACAATGACCTTGGGGTCAAACTGGGGCAGATGATGGACAAAGACTGTAGACCCCGCTGTCCATGGTTCAAGCAGGGACCCTCCAACAGCCAGAATCCAGCCTGTGTCTGACAGGCACCAGAGGACATCAGACGTCTTCAGCTGCAGTAATTTCCTGCTAACTCCAAAATACAGTTAGCCTCAGATACCATTCTGACTACTATACTATCCTTCCCTTCTCTCCACCCGCATTCCTCCAGGATTTTGCTACTCAGTTGTTATCATTAGCACAGATACCAACTATCTACAAAAAGCCTTCTCTGTCTCCCTGGTCTGGTTAATAAGGTACAAAGTATATAGAACGTGGTCTGGTTTGAATATTACTAGTTGGGGGATGGAGAGAAGGGAGAAGAGTTTGGTTTGAAATTGATTAAATGGTTAACCCAGCTTCAGCCTCTATGTTTGTTCCAGGTTAGGGCAGTGGCATGGTGTGGCTTAGTTCCAGGTATTATTTTTCCCTAGCAGTTCATGACTGGGAAACTCTATGCCGGAGTTGTCCACAATCAAGGAGAGGAGAGGACCTGTCACGTAAGGTCACATTGCTGGAGCATTTTATCTTTCGCCACCAAACCCTGGAACTACTGACAGGGACACAGGGGCTTGTCATTTGTGTGGTTTGCAGAATGTCTGCTGTTTCCACCCACATCTCCTCCATTCCTCCTGTAAAGGTGCTCAGGCAGGACCCAAATGTGCCTCCTTTGTCATTCAGATGCCTCTGTCAGCCTATACTTCTCATACCCTTAGGGGTCTGAACCAAAGAGAGCAGAAAGCATACAGCACGGGGTCAATTCCACCAAGAGTTCCTTTCCCAGCACATACACATACACATATACATACACACTTCACCCCAGATCTGTGGCCCAGCTTCTAAGCTGGTGCCCTCTCTCCTACCATGAAGGGAAGAAGGATCGCAAAGCAAGTCCATGGCTGTGCTTTGCCATCTTGGGGAAGCCTGTGGTCCCACTGGTGAAGAAGATGGCCATTGGGTCCAGGGTCTTTGACTTAATACAGGTGTGAACTGGGGATTCTGATCTGCAAAGGGATTCAATACAAAAGGACAGAAGTCATGTTTCCTGTTTTTCCATCCTCTGGGGAAGCAAAAGAAACAATTATGAGTCTTGAAGTCAGAAAACTGGGGTTTGCAACTCCCAGTATTAGGCACCAAACAAAGTTTATGGGTGACTTGGATAGGTGGGCTGACATTTCTTCATTTTAAAAAGTGGGGAAAATATGATGGATTATTTTTACTTTAATAAACATTGAAATAGTATTTCCAATGATTCCACACAATGCTCTAAATGATTTACAAATAAGAACTCATTCAATCTTCAGAGCAACCCTAAGAGGCAAGTACTGCTTTTATGCCCATTTTGTAGATGAGGGAACTGAGGCTCAGAGAGGTTAGGTAACTTACCTGAAGACATATAGCCAGCAAGTTGCAGAGCCAGGATTCAAACTCAGACAGTGTGATCCATATACTATGCTTTTAGTCACACTGCTAACCTTGTATTTTACACAGACTAGCTTCACGGGAATTTAACCTCATAAACTTGGTGTTGAAGGGTGGGAAAGAGAAAGCTAGGGAGAACGACAGTGTAAGGAATGTATACATGTACATCTGCCCTAGCATGAGCTACAGGGGGAAGGTAGAATTCGTAGCTCCCTCCGTCGGCCTCGGTTCTTGGGGAGCTTCTCCTTGGCTGAGAGCCTCTTTCTCGGGCCTATTACAATGGTAAATGCAAGCTTCCTACAGTACTCAGGCAGAGAGGCTGCAAGCAATCCCAGTGCTGCAGGGAGCCCTGGCTCTTGTGGAGAAATGATACCATACTGAGTCTGGGAAATTTAGGCGAGTTTTAATGAGTATTCTTTGTTTAAGCTATTTTAATCTAATTCTCCGACTTTAGAATCTAGCATAAGATGTGATTTCACTGTAATATTTGCCCTTGGGGGTTGAAGTAAAGAGCTTTAAAAACTGTGGAATTACTTCAAGAAAACAAATCCAGCATGGTTTGTGTGTGATATGAAAAATGCCTGAAGACTTGCAGAATCAGAGTTTTGGAGGTGGAGGGGTCTTTCTTACCTTTAGCACTTCCCTAACTTTTCCTTCAAGGCGTCCCTATAGACACCCACCCCCTAGGACATGGAAAGTGTTTGCTCCCAAAGCTGCCTGTCATTTTTTTCTCAGTCTCAAGTTTCACCTTAAAAATTCATCTGAACCTTTTGTTCAGCTTCTTTAATTGTTTATTATTTACATAAAAATAATATTTCAGATTCCCCACCTACAAGGAACATGCAACACAATAACCCTCTGACTTTACACATCTCCTTTGCACAGGGGTGATTATATTTTAGTGAGAGAGCCATAGAAGTTCAATTTCCCCATTTTATACATAAAACAATTGCAGCGAAGAGAGGAGTACGAACTAGCCCAGAGTTGCACAGCAAATCAGTGACATAGCTGTGAAGAGAAGCTCAGACCTGGTGAGTTTCCTCCCACTGGCTGCTTCTGTACCAGCACTAGGCAGTGAGTGGCTTTCTCCTGCCATTCCTCAGAAAGCACATTCATCAGACCAGAAACTCACCTAATCAGTGATCGGAAGTCCAGCCACCCTTTACGGCTGTGGTCAGACACCAGGAGCTTGGTTTTCAGAGCAGGACACTCAGAAGCCACAGAATCCACCTCTGGGGCAAGGGTATCTGTGGTCACGATGCCCTTGGCTTTAGACACTTGTAGGCGGTAGAGAATGTCCTTGGCCTTCATCTGGGTGGTCCCTGGCATGAAGACGATCCCTAGGGATGAGAAAGAAACTGCCTGTTCTGGTATCTCTTTCACAGCCTCACAACCTTGGCTATCAGATCTGGTTTATCTGCAAAGAAATCCCTTAACTTCTTGGTATGCAAAGGATGGTCCACAGCATCAACACCCCCTAAGACACAGAATCTCACCCCCCACCCCAAACTTACTGAATCAGAATCTGCATTTTAACAAGGTCTCCAAGGGATTTCTATGCACATTAAAATTGGAAAAGCCTGCCCTAATAATTTCTACTCTAAATGGATCTAGCCAGTAGACAGGTGAGTCCTTCTCCATACAAATTTACACAGGATCTGGGAAAGATACAAGTAGGACAGTGTCCCTGACTCTGCCTCCCTGCCCCCATTTTTCTCCTCTCACTTCCTTCTCTGTCATCGTGAATCTCTTGTCATCTGTTGTCATCATTCCTTGTGTCATCTTGAATCTCCTCTCTTTCCTTCGTTCGTCATACCCAAAGTTAACTGCAATGTCCTTTGAATTTTTCTACTTTCCCTTCCATCTTCCATCACCAACAATTAGCTCAAGTCTTTGTGTGCCCCTATTGCATTCTAATTTCTCCACCAGATGCCCTGTCCTGAATCTTCCTACTACCCACCTTCCATATTATTAGCCTGCTTAGTTCCAGAGGGCACTGACTTTTTCCCCTCCACATTTCTTCTCCCCACTAACACCTGGACCCTGTCTCCAGGAAAACACCACACTCCCCATCCTGACTCTGAGGGCACTGCTCACTCTCCATCTTTCTCTCGCACAACTCTATTCTCTATTTCAAGATGACCATTCTTCGTATAGGCTACTCCTGACTCTAAGCATTTCCATGTGCTATGACCATTCTTGGAATTTCCGTCCTTTGCTTCTACTCCTCTTTAATTCTTCTTATCCCAGAGGTCTCAAGTCATGTCTTGGGTTTCTCATGGACCATCTCTTCACTATACAGATGGCATGGCTTCTCTATACTCCCTCAGCCACTGCTGTTAATTCTTGATCTTGACGGATTAATCAACTATTTGTGAGAAAACATGAGACAGAGAATATGTGACCAAGAGCACGACATATTGTTGCATGAGCATGCATTATAGAACAACTGAAGTGATTCGAAAAAGAATCCATGAGTCCCACACTGATTATATAGATTAATGCATAGATAAGCAATTAAAAGGGAAAGGAAAATCTCTATAGAAGAATGCCAACTAATAAATATAGAGGGAATGATATAAATAGAAAATCCTAATAAAAGACCACCATTAAAATATTCAATTCAGTCAAGAATCATCAGTGGATTCTCAAACCATAAAGTGAAAGACAGTTGGGGAACAGGATATTCACACAGTCCCATAAATATTATACAACAGATTACTTACTAACTACAAAAGGAAAAGGTACCTCTACAAAGGTGGATACTACCTTTCTAAAGTGATAATATCAGTGGTATTAGGGCAAACCAACTTTATATATCCCCAATGTGATGCACCAGGGAAGACACAATGTTGCCCTTCTAGTGCCTGGGCTAAAAATGTCAAACCTGAAGATAATCATGAAGAAGGAGTCAGAAATACACATTTTGATGGACCTTCTGCAAAACAACTGGCTTAGACGCTTCAAAATTGTCATCGTCATGTAGACAGTGTAGAACGTAGAGAAACATTCTAGATTAAAGGAGACGGGGGAGATATAACAACTAAATGCAATGCATTGGATTTTTGATTTAAACCAAATAAATGCTATAAAGGACATTATTGGGAGAATCGAAGAATTTTGACGATGGATGTATATCAGGTAACTCTATTGCATCAGTGTTAAACTTCTTGTGTGATAACTCTACTGCGGTCATGTGAAGGAAATGTCTTGGATCTTAGCAGATGCATGCTGCAGTGTTTATCTGGTGTTTATGGGTGTCACAGTGTCTGCAACTGATTCTTAAATGACTCACTGGGAGAGAGGGCTCGAATATGGGAAAACGTTAACAATTGATGAATCTTATAAAGAAGCAAGAATGTCTGAGACCGTGTAAGAGAAAGTGTGTGTGTGTGTGTGTGTGTGAGAGAGAGAGAGAGAGCGAGAATTATGACATTGTGTTTGAGAGGGTGTGAGT
Source organism: Stenella coeruleoalba (assembly GCF_951394435.1). Lineage (NCBI taxonomy): Eukaryota > Metazoa > Chordata > Mammalia > Artiodactyla > Delphinidae > Stenella > Stenella coeruleoalba. The sequence continues at coordinate 65,879,081 of NC_137161.1, read as the reverse complement.
ATAAGGGAGAGAGTGGATGAGAAGGAGTAAAATAATATTTGAGTGAGTCTGAGAAAAAGAAAGACTGTTAAGAATAAAAATTGGGGGGAAGAGAAAACACCTAGTATTTCAGGACAAACTGGCTCTAGGTGAGCCCAAAGGTCTGCTTGGGTCACTGACCTGTTCGGATGCAGGCCACGATCACCAGCCACCACTCAGGCACTCGAGGCAGAATCAAGGCTAGATGGTCTCCCTCCTGGAGGCCACAGGTCTGTGTGAAGACGTTGGCTGCACGACGGGTTAGGTCTGTCATCTCTCTGAAACTCCACTTCACTTCATCCCCTTGATTATTCACCCACCACAGGGCTGGGTTTGGACCTCTCTTGCCTTCCTGGTTAGGATCATATGCTACATGTTATTTCCTGATTCAAAGGAAAGGGGCACTAATGTGGCCAATCCACTACCACAGTCACATTCCGCTGTGAGTGTAGCTCAAGGTCTGAGATCCCATTTTAAAGCATTTATAGCGCCAAGAGAAGTTGGGGGGAGGTGTGATCCAGCCAACGTCTTCGGGTCTACTGTAACCCCCTCGTCTTAAGTCACATAAAACCATGAAGAGCCTTCATGTTACTTATTGAAGACTTACAATTTTATTCCCCATGTGTCTGCCTTAGTTCCACATGGACAGTAGGTTACTCTCTGTGCCTCAGTTTTCTCACCTATGAAAAGGGTATAATAATGCTACCTAGAATGTAGTAAAGTTCAAATTAATTATTTTAAAAGGTCAAGTGTGTATAACAGTGCCTGGAATATAGTAGGTGCTCAATAAAATTACTGCTGTTATTGTTATTACAACAAAATAAAAGAGGATAATTTAATTCCTAAATATTTGGGGAAATTATTTTTTAAATTTAGGTACCTCAAGAGGTGCAAGAAGTCAGTCTTGGAAGCTCCAGGGCCTTTTTCCCTCACAAAAACATCAAGTAAACAACAATAGACTAAGATGCCTTTGTAGGAATTTAGAAAAGAGTCACAAACCCACAGCAACCAACAAATGCCCAAACAATAAAAAGTCATAACCAAAATGGTAAGAAATTTTGTGGTGATTTTGCTTATTCTTGCACCACCCGCTCTCTGATGTGGTACAGTGTAGTCAGAGGAAGCCACCCAATTCCCAGCCCCTCCCCTAGGATAGATGAAAAAGATTGAAACTTGTGTGCAACGTTCTGGCTAGTCTGGAGGCGGCCTTAGGCACTGGTTTCTGTCTTGACTGACCTGGAGCTCAGATGGGTATGATGGCATATTGGAGGTATCTTAAAACAGTGGCAAATGTCACAGTGTGTGGAAACTGTAGACCTGTGGTTACCTAGGGATTAGAGACTACAGACAAAAAAGAAGAGAATATTTAAGTCCCCCAGAAGCTGCAGACTTTTTTTTTTTTTTTTTTTTTTTTTTTGCGGTACATGTGCCTCTCACTGTTGTGGCCTCTCCCGTTGCAGAGCACAGGCTCTGGATGCGCAGGCTCAGCGGCCATGGCTCACGGGCCCAGCTGCTCCACGGCATGCGGGATCTTCCCGGACCGGGGCACGAACCCATGTTCCCTGCATCAGCAGGAGGACTCTCAACCACTGCGCCACCAGGGAAGCCCCCTAGGGAGACTTTTTTGCGGTACGCGGGCCTCTCACTGTTGTGGCCTCCTCCGCTGCAGAGCACAAGCTCCGGACGCGCAGGCTCAGCGGCCATGGCTCACGGGCCCAGCCGCTCCGAGGCATGTGGGATCTTCCCGGACCGGGGCACGAACCCGCGTCTGCTGCATCGGCAGGCGGACTCTCAACCCCTGCGCCACCAGGGAAGCCCGCCCTAGGGATACTTTTAAGAAAATTAAAACTTTAAACAGCAGCCAAACCTAGAAAAAAAAAAAAAAAAGCACATGCACAGGACCAGGAAAGACACATGCCAGAGAAGACCTTAAGTTTTCGTACTGAGCAGATTATTGAAGGTCTTTCCCTGCATGGAGCCAGGCTGCAAAGACTGAGAGAGGAGGCTATTTTTTTTTAAATATGCAATTTTTAACAACAGATCACAAGGTCTACAAAGAAAAAGAGAAGCAGCCTATTCGAAGTAACAACTTGAATCTCCAGGAACTGACCCTAAAGAGACATAGGCTGCAGTTACTAGACAAAGATTTTTTTTTAAAATTTTATTTATTTATTTCTGGCTGTGTTGGGTCTTCGTTTCTGTGCGTGGGCTTTCTCTAGTTGCAGCGAGCAGGGACCACTCTTTATCGTGGTGCATGGGCCTCTCACTGTCGTGGCATCTCTTGTTGCGGAGTACAAGCTCCAGACGTGCAGGCTCAGTAGTTGTGGCTCACGGGCCTAGTTGCTCCGTGGCATCTTCCCAGACCAGGACTCAAACCCGTGTCCCCTGCATTGGCAGGCAGATTCTCAACCACTGCGCCACCAGGGAAGCCCCCCGACAAAGATTTTTAAATGACTGTCTTAAATACACTGAAAAAGCTAAAGGAAAACACAAAGAACTAAAGCAAATCAGGAAAATAATATATGCACAAAATGAGAATATCAACAAAGAGATACAAATTACAAAAAGATCCAAACAGAAATTCTGAAGCTGAGAAATATAATAACTGAATTGAAAACTTCACAAAGGGACTCAACAGTAGACAGAGTAGGTAGAAGAAAGAATCAATAAACTTGAAGACAAGTCATCTAAAATTATTGAGTCAGAAGAGCAAAAAGAAAAATACAAGAAGAAAAATGAACAGAGCCTAAGAAACTTATGGGCCACAATCAAATAGACCAATATACACATTATGGGACTATCAGAAGGAGAAAAAAGAGAGAAAATGGAGCATAGAACTTATCTGAAGTAATAATGGCTAAAAACTTCTCAAATTTGAGGAAAGGCATGGAGAGACAAATACAAGAGGCTCAATGAACTCCAAGTAGGAAAACCCAGACACCCACAGAGAGACATCACAATCAAACTACAGGTGACAAAGACAAAGAGAGCATCTTAAAAGCAGCAAGAGAAAAGTGACTCATCAGGTGAAATTCTTAATAAGATTACCAGTGGACTGAAGACCAGAAGGCAGTGAGATTATATATTTAAAGTGATAAAGAAAAAAAAACTGTCAACCAAAAATTCTATATCTAGCAAAATTGTCCGTCAAAAATGAGGGAGAATATGTATGGCTGAGTTGCTTCACTGTGCACATGAAACTATCACAACATTGTTAATCAGCTATACTCCAATATAAATTAGTTTTTTAAAAATGAGGGAGAAATTAGGACATTCTCAGATTAAAAAAAAAAAACAACACTGAGGGAGTTCTTTATCCTTAGACTTTCCCTACAAGAAATGCTAAAAGGAGTTAAGTTGAAATGAAAGGACATTAGAGAGTAACTTAAATATAAAAGTATAAAGTTCTTTAATAAAGATAGATACAAAGACAAATATAAAAACAGTATTGTTATAATTTTGGTTCATAACTTCACTTTTTATTCTTTCACTGTATGGAAACCACAAAAGCATAAAAAGTAATTATAAATCTATGTTAATGGGTAGACAATATGTAAAGATATAGTTTGTGAAATCAATAACATAATATAGGAAGGTGCAAGGGAACCGGAAAACAGTAGGGTTTTGTATGTGAATGAAGTTAAGTTGTTATTAGTTTCAAATGAAGTGTTATAATTTGGAATGTTATATGTAATCCCCATGGTAATCACAAAGAAATTATCTACAGAATATTCCCAAAAGGAAACGAAAAGAAAATCAAAACATATCACTACAAAAAATCAACTAAATACAGAAGGCGGCAGTAAGGGATGAACTGAGGGACACAACTGTGACATCAAGGAATCAATTAACAATATGACAATAGTAAGTCATCCTTATCAGTAATTACTTTAAATGTAAGTGAATGAAATTCCCCAATCAAAAGAACTAGATTGGCAAAATGGATAAAAAACCCAGAATTCAACTATATGCTTTCGACAGAATTGTTACTTCCATGTGATGGAATATGATAAAACCTATCAAGAAAACTTTCAGAATATTTTTGCAGTAGCAATCTTATAATACAATATCAATTTAGAAAAGCAACACCATATTTACATTAAAACCAAATTTATATAATAGTATCCATTCATTCATTCAATATATATTTGCCAAATTCTCATTATTTCTTAGGCACTGTTCTTAGACCAAAAGGATACAATGGTGAACAAGACATACATATACACATGTATGTAAACAGTTTTAAATGTTTATGGACAACTTTCATTTTCTTGTTTAAATCAAGTCTTTTATTTTCCCCAAGTAAAACGATTTTTTAAAGTTTTTTTAATTCCCCAAACAAAGCATAAGAGTAAAAGTTCACGCAAGGCACAATCTTACTAACAGAAAAATTTCTTCTGAACAGAAAAATTTCTTCAAGTTTCTCATCACATTTTCACTCCCTGAAGGTCAACACTGATAATTGTTTGGTGTATAATCTACCAGAAATTATTTCCCACATATGTGCAAACATAATCCTACCATCTTTGCCTCATATGATTGGAACAAAAGAGTGTGTCTCACCTGAGATAAGAATTATATACATATATACATACATACACACACACAGATATATGTATATACATATAGTCATATCTATGGAAAAATCAGTGCTATGAAAAAAATTATTCTCCAACAGATTAAGGAATGTTAGCAAGTATAAATGACTAGTTGTGCACTGTCTATATAAGGGGAACAGACTATATAATATTTCTGTATGAGTTTACAAAATGATAGAAAGTTTGGCGTATCAAGGTAAAAATAATTTTTGTTTTTATTCAGACAAATGTTTAGACTCCTAACTCTTGCAACTTGAAGAAGATATTGCTTAAGCATTTATGGTTTGGGGTCTCAGAATTAATCTGATAATGTGATATTAAGATTAGCATGTTTTCAAAAGATAAAACACAACCTTTAAACTGGATATGAGATTTAAAGTTTTATGCAGTGAGGTTTGAAGCCAAAGGAAAATTGAGAAATAGATCTAAAAAATAAAACACTAAGTCAGCAATAAAAAGGAATGAAGAAGTAATACACAAGACAGTATGAATGAATCTCAAAAACATGCTGAGTAAAAGAAACCAGGCGCAAAAGAGTGCATCTTATATTATTCCATTTCTATGAAACCCTAGGAAAGAGAAATATAATGGCTAGTGACAGCAAATTAGTGTCTACCTGGGGCTCAGGGTGGGGATGGGTGGGTATTGACTAGGAAAGGACAAAAGGAAATTTTTGAGGTGATTGAAATGTTCTAAAATTTATTAAACTATCAGATAAAGTGTGCGAATTGTATTCTAGGTAAATTATAGATAAATACAGTTGATTTAAATAAACAAAAACCTACATAGCTACTCCTTGTTAATCTCTAACTAAAATATAAAGAAGGAAAATTGGAAAGGTAGATCAATTACTCATGTGATTGATGAATGAGATGATTCTTTCTGAATGTTAAAACACATAAGAATTTATGTGAATTTCCCTTATTTTTAATTAAAATGAAATACAAGTAGAATTTCTATAATTTCTGTAAATTAATGATAGAATATGATAGATTTCATAGAATTTAAATCCTAATTGACATAGATAAAACACTTTCCCCAACAATGATATAACTCACATTCTCTTCCATTGCATTTGTAATGTTTACTAACCTCCAGAAGTTTCAAAACTCAGAGTATACTTTTTGACCACAGTGGAATTAAGCTAGAAATCATTAACAAGAAGACAATGAGAAACCCACCTCAACTATCAGGAAACTCACCGATACATTTCTATGTAATCTATGGGCCAGAGAAGAATCAAAAGGCAAATAAAAAATATTTAGAACAGAATGGTAATAAAATATGACATATCAAAATTTGTATAATGTACCTAAGAGGAGTGCTAAGTGGGAAATTTATACTTTTAATGCATATATTGGAAAAGAAGGAAGGCTTAAAAGTAAGGACATAAGCTTCCATTTCAAGAAGCTAAAAAAAGAATAACAAATCAAGGGAGGATATAAGAAAAGAAATAATAAAGATAACAGTAGGCATCAATCAATGGAGAGCAAATACACAAGAGAGAATATCAGTAAAACCAAAACTGGTTCTGAAAAGATTTATAAAACTGGTTAACTCTTAGGAAGACTTATCAAGAAAAAAAAAGAGAATAACATATTAAAAATATCAAGAATAAAAAGTGTACATTATTACAGATCTTACAGACATTAAAATAGCAATAATAAAAATATTAATACCTTTATGTCAGAAAATAACTTTATGACATTTGGAATGAAATGAACAAATCGCTAAAAAAATTTAACTTTCCAAAGTTGATGAATAGAAATCTTAATAACCTATTAAAAAAAAATTAAATCCTTTACTAAAATCTTTTCTGCAATGAAAACCCCAGATTTTATGTCTAAATATTTCGATATGCATGCTAGTGTGCTGAGTTTGACCTGAAAAACTGCTGGTTTTTATTTTTTTAGGAAAACAGTGATAATTATACTTTAATTATATCTCAATAAAACAATAACAAAAAAATAGTGATAACTTTTAAATTCTTTATTAAAGCTCTTAGAAGAGCACCTGGTACATAGTAAATGTTTGTTGAATATGTACTGAATGAATAAATAAAAAACAACAACTCTGGAATGTAAATAAGGAATTTCAGGGTTAAATTAAATCTAAAGATGACCCCAATCACCAGTGGGCCAACCCCAGCTCCAGGTGCCCCAACCCCATGGCCGGCTATCCCAGGATCCAGCTTCACCCATCAGTGAGCCAAGATCAGCCCTGGAACATCCCAGGCCACATGGCCAGCCACATCAGGGACCATCCCTGGCTACAGGCTGGCAACCACTACGTGAGACAGGAAATGTCTGCCAACCAGTCTGGGGGCCAGCCTTGACTACCAGTGCACCCACGGTAGTTGGCCATGCCACAACAGAAGGGCCCACATAGCCCACAGAGGGGGGGACCCTAGAGCATATAACCCTAGAGCATATAACACCGGTGACCAGAGGGGAGTGTGCTGCTGGGTCCATAGGACATCTCCTACATTAGGCCACTTCTCCAAGATCAGGAACCACTTATGTAAGAATGTTAAAAGGCAAAGAAATAAAATCATCTATACCCACGATAAGTAGTTAATGGATATGCAAAAGAAAAATATGTAAAATATGTCATCAAAAACAACAAACATGGGGATGAACAGTAAAAATGTAGGGTGGTTAGAATGCATTTGACCTTAGGAGATCATCAACTTAAAAAAAAAACTAATATATGTATGTCATGACAACCCCAAACCAAAAACCTATAATAGGTACACACACAGACGAGTGAAAGAAATTCAAGCATAATACTAAACATGGTCATCAAATCACAAGGGACGAGAGGAAAAAAAGAAGAACAAAACAGGAACTACCAAAACAACCAGAAAACAACAAAATGACAATAACTACATACTTATCAAAAATTACCTTAAATATAAATGGATTAGTATTCCAATCAAAAGACATAGAGTAGCTGAATTGAAAAAAAAAGACCCATTATATCCTGTGAAGAGGCTCACTTCGGATCTAAAGTCATACACAGACTGAAAAAGTGAGGGGATGGAAAAAGTATTCCATATAAATGGAAGTGAGAAAAAAAAAAAGAAGCTGGTGTGCCAATACACATATCAGACGAAATAGACTTTAAAACAAAGATCGGGGCTTCCCTGGTGGCACAGTGGTTAAGAATCCACCTGCCAATGCAGGGGACATGGGTTCAAGCCCTGGTCCTAGAAGATCCCGCACGCTGCAGAGCAACTAAGCCTGGGCACCACAACTACTGAGCCTGCACTCTGCAGCCCACAAGCCACACCTACTGAAGTCTGTGCTCTTAGAGCCCATGCTCCACAACAAGAGAGGACACTGCAATGAGAAGCTCGCATACCACAACAAAGAGTAACCCCCATTCGCCACAAGTAGGGAAAGCCTGCGCGCAGCAAAAAAGACCGAACACAGCCAAAAATAAATAAATAAAATAAATTAAAAAAAATAGAAATAAAATAATAAAACAAAGAGCATAACGGGAGACAAAGAAGGACATTTCATAATAATAAAGGAATCAATCCAACAAGATATAACAATTGTAAATATATAGGCAGCCAACATAAGAGCACCTAATGCATAAAGCAAATACAGTTGACCCTTGAACAACACAGGTTTGAACTGTGTGGGTTCTGTTGCATTTCTATACACAAACAATTAACTATCACAAAGAAAAATTAAGAAAACAATCCCATTTACAATTGCATCAAAAAGAATAAAAGACCTAGGAATAATTCTAACCGAAGAGATAAAAAACTTGTATCCTGAAAACACATGTAAGGTACTCATTAAATCCTAACTGAATGAATGAATGCAGTATCAAAGAGACAGAATGAATGATTTTGGACATGAACGTGACCTCTCATGAATAGATTTGGGAGGCTGCTGCATGAATCAGTTGGAGTGTAGTATCCTTGGAGCCTAGAGTAATATAGGGTTTAATTCCCAAGGATAGTCAGGGGTTATAAATTGGTGGCCTGAATGAGTGACTATATTCCACCCCTGGACGTATGTTGCCTGGATTATGCTAAAAAAAGTTACATTAAAATGTTGGATTTCTAACTTAACATTTTTAACAAGTAAATTGTGTTGAAAATTGAGTCAAAATCAATTCTGTTTGTTATGGTTTGGGTTGTGTTGTTGATTAGGCTACGGATCAGTTTCTGAATGACGCTTTTTAAGTTGTAAGGGGAGGCCCAGAAAGCCAGAGTGGACTATGGTGGCGTGCCCTCTAGAAGGTCTTCCATGGGAGCAACATCAATCCATACAGTGCTCATACGGCAAGTTTCAAAATTAATGTATCCCACAAAGGGGTACTGAGGGATTGCTAGGTGTCAGACACCATACGTCACTGGAGAGACACTGATCACGATCAAGGCAATTGGAAAAGTGGAAACAGAGAGATCAGAACTGTTGTGAGAATGAATGTAAATGGGTGGAGATGCTGGGGGTAGGAGAAGTTTGGAGATATGGAGGAACTGACAATGACCCAACAAAGACGCGGCATTCCCTGGGCAAATATTTACATGGTGATAATCTCCAGGGGTTGATGTGTGAACTAATAAGGACTTTATGAAGACAAATACAGAAAAAAATGATGGCCTCTCCAGCCATTTCTCATGATTCAAAAGGTCTAACCAGAGTTTTGGTCTGGGCAGTGATGAAAGTCAGTTTGTAGTCTGAAGGCAGAGCTGTTTGGACGTCATCAGATTGTGAGACCAGGTTAAACAGTGGATTATAGAATCAGACAGCCTGGACCCAAATCCTGCTCCTTCACTTAATAGGTTTGTGAATTCTGCAGGTTATTTGACCCCTTGGAACCTCAGTTTCCTCAACTGGAAAATGGGGATAATTAAAGTGTCCATCTAATCAGTATATTAAGTGCAAAGTACTTGACATGGCCCATAAAAAAAAAAGGCTCTCCATAACTGAGGGCTCTATTTTCCCTGGAGTTATTATGGAAATTCAGAAAAAGGAAAAAGATGGAGGTAGGAAAAAAGTCGCTATGAAAGGCATGTAAGCTTTGAATACTAACATATGAATGTATGTTCATGGGAAATTAAAACTACATCAACTCTCTGACTCCATCTCAGGTGAATTCTTTCTTCTGTACAAAGACAGTGTTCAGTGGGTTTTCACAATGTGGACATTACCTGCTGGGACTTAGTAGCTGGAACACCACCCACTGTCTACCCCAACTCCTAGTGTCACCACTGCTCCCCTCTTGGTCTGTCTCTTGGTAAAAGACAAACCAAGAACGTGCATTTTTCTGCAGAGACCACAGGGACAGGATTCTCTGGACACACCCTAAAGCCACACGCTCAAGTAGGTAGTTGATAGGGAAGACTCCAGATGTACTTGCCATCCTCATAGGAAGATAGATGACATGATTTTGTTACATGGTCAGATGTTCATGTGCACAGTCAGGTTGCCTGTACCCTCCCTCTCGGTGTAGGCTGAAGTCAAGCCCAAGTGTGATGAGATGAATTCTAGTTAGACTCACAGTTCCAGTAGTTGAAGGTGAGAATCCAGACCAACATCAACTTGCTGACCTGTGATTAGAACTTGACACTTGGTCACAGTTACCTGACTGTGTACCAGATACTTTCACCTGCTGTCTTGTTTCTTAAATGAGATTATCCCCATTTCACAGATAAAACCACTGGGGCTCAGAGAATTGAGTAAGTGTCCAGGCTGAGAATTGAAGCCCAAAACATAAGCTTTTCATGATACTTGTAAGCTTAGCCAGAAGCCATTCTTAGTTCTGTGCCCCTCAACCTACTAGGAGCAAGAAGTTAATCCTGTTCTCACCCCCCAGCATGGGTGCCTCCTTACCTTCTCCATTTGAGTCCAGTAGTCCAGTACATCACTTGCAAAGTTAAATTCCTCAGGTGTATCACAGTCATTCCATCTTGGGGCTCCAGGTCCCGACAAAGACTGGCAGCGCAGGTACTGAGGGGCAGGGTAGAAGCCACAGCGGGATCTGTGGATGTCCCAGAGGACCCGGAACTTCATCAGCCATCGCATGGTGGAGCAGTCCTCAGGAAGCAGGCACAGAATTCTCAGGCCACCACCTGCCTTGAGAAGAGACGGCTAATACGTCGGTCATTAGAGCAGGAACTTCTTCCACAAAATGAAGGCACATTCCTGGTTAACTGCTAGAGTGATAACTTTGTTTCAGCTCACTGGAATTTGGAAGGCACAACTTACTGATTTAGGTGGGGATTTCTCTTCCCAGATGAGGCCAAAAATGATGGGGAGGGGCTATAGCTACCAGATAAGGTTGGCACATATTTCTGAGGGTCTCCTTCTCTTTTTGTACCCCCTGGGATGGCAGCCATGTGGTCATCCCCTTTCTGGTAGAAACTCATCATTTTGAAAGTCCTGTACCTCATGTTATCCTTGCTCTGGAGACCTCTCTTCCCACCGAGCCCAAATGTATGGTTCTCATGGACACTAACGTATTTTTAGATGATTCCACCCCCTGTTCAAAGTTGACTGGTCCAGAGCTGAGCAGTCATTTCCCATGATTTTTTAATCCAAACTGGGCTAATCATAATCCTTCTCCAAAATCTGTGTGTGTGCTTGTTACCAAAGGGTACATAAGGCTGTCTCGCCTTGGTGGAAGCCATGAAACGCACACTTTGGAAACTGTCGGTGGCTATAATTCCTGTCATGTGGAGATAACTGCTCTGCATGAGTGAAGAAAACAAGGAAGATTTCAGAGACATGGAAATAAGGGGCAGAGAGTATCTCAGAGGCATGCAAGTCTCTGGTTCAGAACTATTGTTCCTGAGGCCCGTCTGCATCTCTACCCCTGTCTTGGTAATATCCTGTCCTGAATTCTATGAGGCAACAGTTTTTCCTGCCTGAGATTGGGTTTCTGTCACTTGAGACTCTAAGAATATTGACAAACATGCACCAGCACACTCAGGACAGAGGAGGCTAATATCACAGCACCTTCCTTACTGGCCTGGGATCTGGGCTCGGGGTTTTCCCCAGGACAGCATTCCAGGTAGCCATTACCAATCCATCACTTGACCTGTGCAATAGAGTTTCTTTGCCGCCCCAGATCCCAGCAAATGCTTCTAACACGGGAGCAGAACGCTCATTTATTAGGACGCTTCTTGAAGTTTGACTGTGAAAATTGGCTTAAGCTAGAACTTCTGTTCTGTGAGAAGAAAGCCACTTCACAGATAGCTCTGAGGTTCAAGCACTTCATCACTGCAAACAATTAAGCCTCCTCCCCGTTTCAGCAATAAGATAATACTGTTTGACAATAGCCCCATAAGAGAGATCAATAAAACTTGACTCAATTTATTTTCAACCTGTTTAGACTCACAATAACCAAACCCCAATTAATTCTGATGCTGCCCTCGGAACCCTGCTACTGTCTGCAGAAAAGAGGACAGATATGGGAAAGCTTCATCCCTTAGAGTTTCCTTGTCTGTGTGGATCCTTAGACCACATGAACTGAAGTATGTCCCCTTCCTTTTTAGTGCCTGTCAATAAACAGTGCTGTCTTTTGTTCAGAGCACTTAAGGGAAGAAAGACCCTAAGATAATCAGCTGGCCCAGACGTTTGACCCTCATCCTTTGGAGGAAAAAATTTGAATTGCCAATATTTAAAATTTGGGAGATTTCATTTAAAATGTGAATTGAAGATTTTTCTTGAAAACACAGAAGGCCTGGCAACACTGGGCCTTTATTTCAACCTGGCACCAACTGGTTGGAGCTGAAAATTAAATGGAATGTTGTCCAATTCAGCAGGGTTTCCACTACTCCCTATGTTGTTACAGCTACTTGCTTCTGCCCTTACTGTACCCATCCAGCTCTTGTCGACATCTGAGCTTAAAACCCCCATTCCAGGCCAACATCCCAAGAGGGACAGGGATTTCCCCAAGGTTTCAAGGCAAGTTTAGTAGCAGAGCTAGTTCTAAAACCTGCTTTTCCTGCTATTTTTTCCAACACATACCTCTCTACACAGGCATGAGCTCACTGAGAGCAAGAAACCAGACTCAGTTGCTATTTTTATACACAGGTGTTTACATCACTGCAGGATCCTCCTTAAAATACTCAAGGACAGTGCAAACAACCCCTTAATAAGTGGCTAAAAACCAAAACAACACCAAGAGAAATAATGAGGAAATTAATTAATCCTTTATTATGGGCTGAATTGTGTCCCCTCAAAATTCATATGTTGAAGTCCTAACCCTCAGTACCTCAGAATGTGACTGTATTTGGACATAGAATCTTTAAAGAGGTAATGAAGTTAAAACGAGGTCATTATATGGACCCTAATCCCATATGACTGGTGCACAGTGCCTTGAAGAGTTCTTGCAACAGAGCTTTGATTTCACAGCATTTGGACTGAAAAGCTGTTTATTTTATGAGGCACCATCCTTAGCGTGTTACAGGGGATCCTAGAGTTACAGAGCCAGGTTGGGCTCCACTGGGTACCAGCTGAGTGATCTTGACCACCATTCATGTCTCCAAACTTGAGGGCATCGTAGGAACACCCACTATCTGGCTTCCACAAGGATTAGCAAGGTAGTCAATATAAATCACTTTGCCAGCACTGAGTCTGATACAGAATAAGGGCTCAGTAAATGTTGAGGTGTCTTCTAACTCCCAGCAAATTCTGAGGCCAGCCCCTTCCATGTTAAATATTAAAAAGATATTTTTTAATAAAAGGCATTCACCTTATATACTGTGAACAAACTTCTGCATAATGGAGTTTTCTTTCCAGTGTCTAACTTCTGGGTCTTTTTTGCCCCTCTCGGTACCCTCCTCCCACAGCCCACCACATTCAGAGCTGTCTAACATTGAATCAATCACCCACGTGCTGGCCACGGTGCTAGGCATATCACATGTATATTCCCATTGAGCCCTCTCTCTCTCGATATCACCATCCTCATTTTGCAGTAAAGGAAAAGAAGTGTCAGAGAAGTTACAAGATATGTTCAAGGGCTGTAAGTGGCACTGCCAGAATTTGAAATTGGGTCTTCAGATTTTAAGTTCAGTATATACTTTACTGCCCTGTGGCAGATAAACACACACATATAAACACCCCCCCACGAAAGAAGCTGTCATTCACCTCCATCTTACCTGGTACTGTCTAGGAAACACTGGGGTTAGGTCTTGGATGGGGACTTTGCGGGTTCAGTTCTCTCTGATCAGAAGTTCAGTTCTCTCTGTGCACACAACAGAACCTGGTTCCTGGCCACAGCTGGGGTGGAGAACTTGGCAGGAATTGAATGATTCAGAAGGGGGAGGAGATGCTCACGTATAACAGGTCAGAAAGCAATCACAAGCCCTCATGGAGAGAAAATCGGTTAGAAAAACTATATAACGTAATCTCCAGTTATTGTAGGGAGGCCTTGCAGTGTGAATGAACAGATACAGCCAAATGGAGCACTTTCACAAGTTCTCTGTAGCTAACCTGCTCCCCTCTCCCAGTCCCAGGTCTCCAATGTTCTCGTTTCAATGACAGTCAGGTGGCAGCGTTGCCTAGTAGTTAAAGCCTGTGATCCGAGGCAGAGAGATTTGGGTTTAAGCGTTAGGTCTGCCCCTTATGCTCTCTTTGACTTTCGTGGACCTCCTTTTTCTACACTTCAGTTTCCTTATCTATGAGATGGGAGTGCTAACAGTGACACCTATTTCCTATGGTTGCTCTTTGTTGTTGTCATTGTTAGTATTAGATGAAATAATTCATGAAACGTACATAACACAGTGCTTGGCGTAATCAATGTTGGCTGTTTGTACTAACGTGGAATTCTAAGAGAAACAGTGTGGTGTACTGGCAAGATGCAGGGTCTTTGGAATCCCAAAGTCTTGAGCTTAAGTGCTGGCACAGACACTTATAAGATGGCCCATGGCAAGCCATTTACCTCTTCTAACTTTTGTCTTCTCATCTGAAAAGTGGAGGAGTGGGTGGTTGTTAATAAGATTTGTCCCACGGGATCTCTGAAAGGTTTGCACAATGTAAAGTCTGCAGCGTGCCTGGCCCAGGCATGTAGACACTGGGTTGACATTGATGTTGCATTGGATAAGTCCAGATCGTCACAAGTAGTGGCTTGTACTGTTCGTTTTCTTCTAGAGCCATTTTGGGGAGTTGTAAGGGGAAGGGGGATGTCTAGTATCCTGGTGCAACTTTCCCAGCACCTTCTCCCTCCCAACCTCCATTGAACCAGGGAGAAAGATACCTCTGCTCAAAGCCACCACCAAAGACTGCTGGAGACAGCTAGAACACCCCTGCTAGGGCTGAGGGGCAAGCCAGGCTTCTGAGGGGTGGGTCTTGCTCTTTCTGGCCGATGCATTCATGGTGAATCCTTGCTCAGGACAGACTCTTATTTTATGGAGAGGAGCAAGTAAGAAGGCAGGGCTGACTGACTGGCCATAGTGAGCTAAAGATTATGGAGTACAAAACACCCTGTTACTCAAGCAGAGGAGGCAGTCACTTTTGAGAAGAGAATGGGGACAGGAGGAACAGTGCACGAGGTGCCCTCTGGATCTCAGTAGATCTCCCGTGTGGAACTGTAATACCAGCATTGTGGTCAAGAAGACAGGCTCTGGGGCCAGGCAGCCTGGGTTTCAGTCTAGCTTTTATCCGTTACCAGCTCTGGGACACTGAGAGAGTTTATTATCCCTTCGTCCCTCAGAGACAGTAGAATTCTCTAAAGATTCCATGTGCACGTCTCTCTCATGTCCAAGCTTCTTCTATAGTGAGGGTGAGGCTATTGAATTCCACTTTTGGACAATGAACTGCAGGTGGAAGTGACACAAGTCACTTCTGGTCTAGGTCATTTAAGAGCTGGTATGAGTTCTCTATAATCTTCTCCAGCTTCAATTGTCCTGGTAGCTGTGTGGGGAGATAGTAGCATCAAAATATGGCAGAGATCCTATCAGCCTAGTTCTGATAGACCCTAGTAGGGCCCTTTCTGCATTACACATTTCAGATATCACATTCTCTCATACCTTCTGCGGGGCTTGCTGGGACATCTGGACCTCCCAAACCCACTGTGGGACAGGCTCTATATCCAGCTCACAGCCCCAGGGGTCTCTGTTTCTCTTCTCCCAGGATCCTCTTCTTTTCAGAGTACCTGGGCCCTGGAGGGACGTGGATGATAGAATGGTGCCCATGGGTGGGTAGAGAAGAATGACTGAAAAAAGTCATGACTCCATCAAAAAGCTGGATCTTAGAGTCTGAAATTATACCTGCTCTTCTGAGCAAATGCCCCTGCCCTGCTCACTCCTCCCCTCTCTCTCTCCTTTTGTAGGCCGACTGGCTCTTTTGGTGGACTGAAGTTTTAATTAAGGGTAGCTAAAATTAAACAGCAAAGTTAATCAGCCCTTTCATTGCTCTCTTCTACCTTTCTGTTATCACATCCTGCCTCTTCTGAGTCTTCTTTCTCAATATTGATTATTGGATTCTCTTCCTCTTTATTCTATTAAAGTATTGTTTTTCTCCAAGGACTCATGCACACCCAACAGTTTCTCTCATTCCATTTATTCCCTCTCTCTCTCTCTCAATAATTTCCTAACCACATTAAAATCTTTACTTCCCCCAGAGTTCAAACTTAAATATCTAGCTGATTACTAAATATACTCTAACCTCAGTATTTCATAGACAGCATAGATAAATTATCATGACCATAATTGAATTCTGTGTTCCTGCCTCCAAACTTATTCCTCTCAGAGTCTTACAACCATCTCTCCCAGTTTACTTAGTCAAACACCTAGACATCACACTTCTGTGTCTCCTTGCCCTTAACCCTATCTGCCTTACTTAGTCACTAAGTTACCAGGTTCCAAGAAGAAGGAATTCTTCTTCTAAGCATTTCTCAAATTCTCCTTTAATACATTTACCACTCGGTTACCAAGCTAATCATTTAGAAATAAATTGTTGACTGAGTTCATTACTGTCCAGATAAAGTCCAAACTTTTTATCATGTGATATAATGACTACCTCTTCTGACATTGCACAACTTGAACCTGATATTGAGATAATATTGAATGCAAGTGAGGTGACTATTCTTTTTCAGGGTAAGTCCCTCCTTCTATCTACAGATAATTGTAGCACTAAGACCTGGAAGACCTGTCTCGGCCCCTAGAGATGGCAGACTGCTTTTCCCTGTGGACTGTCACTCTCCTTGCTAGCCCTGACTTCTAAAGATTGGTTAGTGCCAGTAGGTTCATGCTCCAACCAGGAAGGGAGAAGCAGAGTTCACATTGGCTTGAAGTACGTCCTGTCCTCTCACTTCCTTTAGCCCTTTCCTCCACCTGATTTCCCTCTTACTCTCAGTCTCTTTTAATGATTCCTCCTCATTTCCTTTACTCACACTCACTCCATGCATGATCTCATCCAGTATTGTAGCTTGAACCCCAGCTGCCTTGCCGATGACCGTACATGTGTCTCCAGCCTGGATCTCTCTCCTGCACCCTAATCAGCTTGACCTCTCTCCTCAGATGTCTAACAGGCCTGTCAAACATGCTTTGTCCAGAGCTGAGCACCTGATCTTCTCCCCCTCAGCGAAGCATCCCACTCCGCCTGCCCCCTTGGCCATCTCAGTGAATGTTACCTCTTACGCAGCTCTTTTTGAGTCACAGGGTCAGAAAAACAAAACCCTTTCCAGATCATTGAGTGGATAATATAAAAACTCAGAGTGGAACAGTAACTTGCTTAAGGCCACACAGAAAATCAGTCTCCGGCCTAGGCCTGGAACCCTAGCCTCCGGAAGGGTGGCTCATGCCCAGGCTGCTACTTACAGTGGATTCTCAGGCACAAAGACTGGAAATCAGAGGGCTCTACGCTGCTGAGACAGACTGTGTTCCAGGAACACCCACCAAAGGAAAAGCATCTCAGGCCACCTTGGCTCCTGTATCCTCGCGGATGGGGAAAGGACCCCTGATGCCACGGCGCTTCCCCGCCCGCTCCCCTGCACCCCGTGCCCACTCTTAGAGAGCTATTCCTTCGACGTGCTGGCCACCAGCCATGCAGCTGCTAAAAGAGCCCCGTGACAGGCAGGAATGGGGGCTCCCTAAAAACAGGTGTCTCTGTTGGAGGCTCACAGGCCGGGGGCAAGACGAGGGTGCCGGTTACCTGGCAGTGACTAATTGCTGAGGACACGAGTGACAGAGACCCACGTTAGGGGACATCTAGGGAAGCCAGAAGGGCTTAAAGATCCTAGAAGCCAGGGTCCAGGGTCTGGCGAGACAAGAGAAGAGATATATCTGGAGAGGATACCCGAAGCAATTTGCTTTTCTCTGGGCAACCCTAGAAATAATACGCTTGAGAAACCTGTTTATGTAGAGCAGCAGCTGTGTCCTGGGAAGAATTCCAGACACTTTCTGGAGAAATTCATAGAATTTCACCACCTAGCCCCTCCAGTCCTAAAGGTATCCATCCTTTCTTAAATACCCCTGCAAAAGGTATTTCTGAATGTCTCAAAATCACACAGTCATGAGACTCAACTGTCTTCTAGGAAGTTCTCCCCAATGTCTGCCCTAAATCCCTCTTGCTGTCACTGCTCTGTGCCCTCTCACTACCTACTGACAGAGAGGCTTCAGAGAACCAAGACCATGAGGACAGCTGTACAAATCCTTCCCTTCTTTCCAGTCACTCCCTTTATTTTGACCTATTTGCCACAAAGAGTAGGAGAATACCTAGAGTGGAGACCTAGATCTTGAAGAATAAGACACCTGAGTTGCTGTCCCTGCTAAGGCTCTGTTTAAGAAATAGTTGAAAACGCTTGGAAAGGGAGATGAGGCTTTCTGAAGGAATTTGACGGCAAGACATAAGAATTACCTCCTTGTCAGTTCTTGGAGTCTCTTGAGAATCTCAGGCTCTCTATGGGTCTACCAGGAACCCTGAAATGGTCAGCTGTTTCTCCTGTTGCTTCCTCTCCTTTTAAAGGCTCCCCACTCCGTCTTGGGTGTCTATCAGAGACATCAAGGCCTCTCACCTCTGTTTCATTTACTTCCGTGGGTTGAGGAGGGATTTCACCTTGTCCCATGCATTCCTCCTCACTGCTGCTCTGAGTGCCTTAATTAATTGCCTCTCTGCCTGAGATTGGATTTGTGCTTTCTTCTGTACCAGTCACCCCCTCTTCTGTGTACAAACACCCTCTGGTTCGTCAGCTCCAGTGGTTGGCAATCTCTTCATTCATGACTATGCAGTAGGATTCATGGTTAAGTATCGGGGGCCTGAAATTTGTCTAGATTTGAACTTGGCCTCCTCTATTACTGAATCGTGTGCTCTTGAAGAAGTTCTGTTGCCCTTGCCACGCCTCAAGCCTCAGTCTTCTCATCTGAAAATGGGGGATAATTCTAAAATACCTCTTAGACGTGTGAGGATTGAACATAATGCACGTCAAGCATCCAGCACATGAACATGTTTACAACATTTCTAGTATCAGAAATTGCTAACCTCAGCTGCTTCTGGAGAGGGGCACTAGTTTGACCTTGAAACAGGTCAAAGTGTCCTTTTTTTTTTTTTAAACTTATTCAAATTTGAATTTTTATTTACTTAAAAGTTTTCATAGTTAAAAACTAAACCAAATGCATAGCACATAGTAAGCACTTAGTAAATCACAGTGGGAGAGATTTGAAGAGGAGTCTTTGGACTTAAAATCACACAGCAGCCTGGGCAGGGGGCCTGGGGTCATTGACCTTCCTGCAGACCATGTGGATGCAAGAGATTTGAAGAATGAGTGTCCTGATCCTGGGAACAGTAGTTAGGGTCCCACGAATGGAAGGGAACCTAAGAAAAAGTCATTTGTCCTCCCAGAAATGGAGGCAAAAGGACCCACCCGATCATTTGGTTTAGACCTTCTGGAGCCAAGTTCCCCATGATAAGCCATGGAACACTGTCTTCCCTGGAAATATCTGTCCCTGTCAGTTAGCCAACAAATATTTATTGACTGCTGCTCTCAGATGGACACAGAGGTAACCAAGACAGCTCCCTCCCAGTGCGGAGGTGAGACAGCTAATAACATGTAAAATGATTAAGTTCATTTTAGATACTGTTAAGGATAGGTCAGAGGTCAGATAGGTCACACCTCTACTCATCACCTACCAGTGAATCCTAATTTCATGCAGAAGAAATGGCAAAGTATTTACCAAACCATCCAAGGCCCCACATGGTCTTCATACACACTCCCATCCTCTGGCTTTATGTTCTGTCCATTTACCACTCACTGCGGAAGAGCCCCACTGGCCTCCTGTTCCTTGAAGGCACGTTCTGCCTCAGGACCTTTGCATGTGCTGTTTCTTCTCAGACTACTTTTCTCTGGTATCTGTGGATAACCCCCTTCCTCCTTCAAATCTTTGGCAAAGATTTTTGTCACCTTCTTTGTTACCTTGACCGCCTACTTCAAATTTCCAGCCACTGGCTCTCCCTCCCCACATTTACACAGTACTATTTTTTCCTTAATACTCATTGCTTTCTATCACATTATAGAATTTACTTACACATTATTTTTTATCTGTCTCTTTCCTTTAGAATCTAAGCTACATGAAGACAGAGCTCTTTGCCGTGTTTTGTTCATTGATTTAGTTCAAGAACTCTGTAAAATATCTAGCACCGAGTAGGTGCTCAGTAAATATCTGGATTAGTAAATAAGGGCTATGAAGAAAAACACAGACTGACGTGTAGAAAAAAGTGTAGAAAAAAGACAACACATGCCTTGGGTAAAAGGCAGGGCTGGGGAAGAGGAGCAGCTCTAAGCTGGATTTAAGTTTTGATTTAGTTTGGACTAAACTTTTTTTTTTTGCGGTACGCGGGCCTCTCACTGTTGTGGCCTCTCCCATTGCGGAGCATAGGCTCCAGACGCACAGGCTCAGCGGCCATGGCTCACGGGCCCAGCCACTCCGCGGCATGTGGGGTCTTCCCGGACCGGGGCATGAACCTGTGTCCCCTGCATCGACAGGCGGACTCTCAACTACTGCGCCACCAGGGAAGCCCTGGACTAAACATTTTAGTACCTGAAAATGAGGCTTGAGAAGGAATAAAAAGATAAGGGATCTGCCTGAGGATATATAGTCCTTTGGGTGAGGAAGAGAGAGAAGACATAGTGGCACTGAATATTAGTGACAGGAGTAAAAAATAGAGCTATTTTCTGACAGTAGCCCATCAAGCCCAGCCCACTCAATGTCTCCATCATTTCTGCCACCATCGTGTTAGGTAGGGTATCCTGGGATCCCCCAAAAGTTCCTCACATGGGGATCCAGGGGAGCTTTGCAAAAGGAATGACTTTAAAAGCTGAGCCACGTGAGCGGCTAAGTTGAGCCCTCAGGCCAGGAAGAGGCAAAGTTGAAGAACAAGGGGAAGTTCGGTAGGAAAAGGACAGGGGCGGAGTCCAAGAAGGCAGAATGTTAAAGAGAAAAACCACAGGCCCCAAATGGTATCACTTGTGTTAAAGCCATGATACCAAACTTAGGTTTTAATACCTGACCAAATTGCAGTTTCAACCTTCACCAGAAACGTAATCTTAACCAACCCGTTTGGAATTTTCTTATTAGCACCAATGAGGTAATCCCCTGGGCATCTGCATGATAAAACCCTTGCCCTTGCCTTTCCTTCTCCACCAAAAGAAGATGCCCTGGCCTAAAAATAAGCCTTTCTTTTCTTTTGCTAATAGCTTCCTTTCTCCACCATTCTTCCTTAAAAACCTTCTATTTTGTGCAACCCCGGGAGCACCCTCCAGGTTGCTAGATGAGATACTGCCCTGTTCATAAATCATTGAATAAAGCCACTTAGATCTTCAAATGTACCTGGTTGAATTTTGTTTTTTAACAAGAATTCAGAAATCTTGTTTTCCCACTGGAAAGGTTGGAAGGGGTCTTGGTAGGGTCTCCAGCTCCTGACAGAAAAAGGGGTGGAGACCCAGGGAGGAGCTGCTATGCAAGTCCCCACTGGCCTTCAGTCTCTTTATCTGTTAAACGGAGATTATAATACTTCCTTCTTAGGAGATTATAATACTTTCTTTTTAGGAGATTATGATACTTTTCTTCTTTCTTACTTCTTATAATACTTTCTTCTTATAATTACTAGAATTAGATCGGATCAGTTTTCCCTAAAGTGGGTTTTGCAAGGTGATTTTAGATGAGCAGTTTTCATGTTCATGATTATTTTGATGAGCATTAGAAAAAGTTAACTGAACTACAGACTCCTCTTTCCATGCATATTATATTGCTTAGGGTTTAGATATTTTCTTTGCAAGGTGAGTTGATTTCCAGCACAGATGGTGTGTGGCTACAGCTACAGTCCTGATGGTAGAATGGGAATGAGCACAGTGTGGAATCAGTTGCCAATAAAGTGACAGCACTTGTCATTGCTTTCACTGCCAGTGACTTCTGGGTCTGCGTGTGCCGGGGGCTCCCTGTGGTAATGCAGCTGAGAGCTTTGCTTTTGACTTTTTGGAGCAGAACTGGGCTGAGGTGACTGTGGTGCAGTTGGCTGGGGAGGCCGGTGTGTTGTGGGGTGTGGAGGGCAGTCCTAAGGGGAGGGAAACTGGGCCTCCCCCCACCCCCAGCCCCCCACCCCCCGTCCTTGTTATCTTCGCCTCGTTCTGACTGAAGTCTGAAAAAAGGCCCCTAGGTGGAGAGCTCTGATTATAGCTGGAAAACAGGCTGGTTCAGCCCAGGGCAGGGAGTCCAGAGAACATCAGCCCTGCAGGCAAGGAAGCTGAGGCTTAGAGAAGAAAGCAGTGTAACCACAATGACAGAGATGGTAGGTGCCACTTCCGCAGGTGTCATTTCCATCCAAGCCCCTGGCTTTGGGGGAACTGACATTTTGGAGACTCACTAGGAATTCCAGCAGCACCCAACATAAGACAGCCTCAGCTCAAGAGCACTGGTGATGTTGAGCTGGACCTGCATGTTTTTCTTGCCTCTGGTGCCCCCTCCTGGTAGGTATTGGGCAAATCACCAAAGTCCTCTGAATTTCCACCTTTGTAATAAGGCGAATTTGCCCAGTCTAGGAATGCCATAAAGACAAAAGACATAAAGAACAAGTAAATCACTTTAACAAGTTTTTTTTTCTTTTTAAGAACTAGTGAAATTTTAGGAGGTACATTTCTCTTCCATAAACCTTCAGTGGCTCCCTTGCACTCACAGGAGAAAAACAAAATTCCTAAACCGCGCCATCCTGAATCAGTCTTGAAAAGTGACGCACATGTGGATGGTGGAGCTGGACCACCTGGCTTTTAATTCTGTCTCCGTGAGATACTGGCTGTGTGAACTTCAGCAAACTGCTTAACCTCTCTGTTCTATCCGTAAAATAAAGCATGTTGCCCACCATCCAGTTCTACAAGAATCAAGTCATTAGCCACTGCAGTTGCTGACCTATAGTACACACTGAAAGGAATTCAGAGCGAAGATCAGGAAGAGACATTAATAGCCAACAGGCCCTTAGATAGTTAGATATATTTCGGGAGAAATTTTTATGAACCCAGATCCTTGCATCTTCCCATACTTAGAAAAGCACTGAAATCATTAACTGGGATATCTGTTCCTCGTGACTAGCAGCAATCTTCTGCCGAGATATGCACTTGCGTGCACACACCCCTTCGCCAAAATCACACGCATACTGGCCTCCCCAACCTCTTCTGAGCAGTTCCTCTGAGCAACCTGAGAGACTGTCGCCTCGGCTATAGCCTCAGTAAGTTCCCAAATAAAACTGGAACTCAGGGCCTTCCCTGGTGGCACACTGGTTAAAAATCCACCTGCCAATGCAGGGGACACGGGTTCGAGCCCTGGTCCGGGAAGATCCCACATGCCGCGGAGCAACTAAGCCCGCGAGCCACAACTACTGAGCCCATGTGCCACAACTACTGAAGCCCATGCGCTTAGAGCCGGTGCTCCGCAACAAGAGAAACCACCACGGTGAGAAGCCCGTGCACCGCAACGAAGAGTAGCCCCGCTCACCGCAACTAGAGAAAGCCTGCACGCAGCAACGGAAGACCCAATGCAGCCAAAAATTAATTAATTAATTTCATAAAACAAAAATCAAGGAAAAACTGGAACTCACAGCTTTCATGTGCATTTTTATTTCAGTCAACATACCTATAAAACGAGGGTGTTATCGGTACCTGTCCAACAGGACAGTTGAGAGTTAAAAAATTTAGAATTGTGCTGACTGTGAACTGTTTTTAGAAACACAAAACCTGTCTTTCCCACCCCAAGGCCTTTGCACATCCTGTGTCCTTTGCTCAGGAAGCTCATCCCCAATTTCCTTACTTAGTTCACTTCCACTTTTCCTTTGATACCAGCTTACTGGGGGCTTCCTTATGGAAGTCTCCTCTGATACCCTGAGTCCCCCTCAGTCTCAATCAGTCCCCTCATCTGTGTTTTAACTGTACTCTTTGCTTCATGACATTTATCACAGTTGTGTCTTACTTGCCTTATTCTTTGATGAATAATATCAACCTCCCCGTTAGACTGTAAACTCCACAAGGGTAGTGTCATGGGCCAAATTATGTCCCGTCAAAATTTATATGTTGAAGTCCTAACCCCCAGTACCTCTGAATGTAGCTACATTCACAGACAGGGCCTAGAGAGATGATTAAGTTAAAATGAGGTCATAAGGATGGCCCCTAATTTAGTACGACTGGTGTTCTTATAAAAAGAGGAGATCAGGACATAGACATGCACAGAGAAGGGGCTATGTGAAGACCCAGGAGAACATAGCCATCTACAAACCAAACAGAGTGGCCTCAGAATGAAACCAACACTGCCAACGCCCCTGACCTGGGATTTACAGTCTCAAGAACTGAGGGAATAAGTCGCTTTTATTAAAGCTGCTCAGTCTGTGGTACTTTGTTATGGCAGCCTGAGCAGACTAATACAGGAAAGGACTGGTTGGCTTTGCTTATCACTGTGTTCTCTGAGCCTGGGACAGAGTAGGCACTCAATAAATATTGGTCAATGAGTGAATGGAAGTGCTAAGAGTTGGATAAGCAGCAGTAGGGTCAGTTTCCATCTGTTCTTTTCTGCATGGCTGGTCTCAGCGGCCCAGAGTCACCCCTCTCTGTTTCTGGGCTTCTGAGACATGGCTTCAGGTCCCTGTATCTTTCCTGGGTGAGACATAACACACTAGCATTTGGAGTTGATGTGTTGGTGTGTGGAGGAAGGACAAGACATGAGTCAGAGTATGGTATTGGGTGATTATTTCTTTAAAATAATTTTTTCATTAAAAGAGTTAAATATACTTACTGAGAAAATTTGGAAAATAGAGAAATGTAGAGGAAAGGAAAAATCTATCGTCCATTATTTTCAATACCCAGGAAAATTACTATTAACATTTTAGTGTATCTCCCTCCAGTCTTTTTTCCATCTATAGATTTTCCTTTACATTTCCAAGTGTGGTTCTCCACTATATATATATTATTTTTATACTGATTTAAAATTAATTTAGCTCAAGTTTTCCCCAACACGTATTTTTAATGACCACATAATATGTTATTGAGTTAACCTACCACAATTTAGTTAATCATTGCCCTATTAGTTAGGCATTAATTTTTTTCCCCATTTTTTTCCACTGTTTTAAACAATGCTACAGGAAACATCTCTTGAATACTTTCTTTTGTAGCGATTCCCAAAGATGGAGTTTCTGAATTAAAAGGTATGACCAGTTTTTATGGCACTGGATATGATTACCAAATAGCTTCATCAAAAGGGCCAAGTGGTTATACTCTCCCTGGCAGCGAGTGAGATCACAAGTGCCCCGACACTCTGGTGACCTGTCCTCTGGAGGGCCAGCTGAACGCTCTTAGGAAGTAAGACCAGGGGGCAGCTGCTGAGGATGTCTCCAAATATCCAGGGAAGTCAAGCCACCAAACACTTGCTAGACCAGGCAGTGGCCCTGAACTCTGGGTTCAGAAGAGAGCAGGGGCTTCCCTGGTGGCACAGTGGTTGAGAGTCCGCCTGCCGATGCAGGGGACACGGGTTCGTGCCCCGCTCCGGCGGGAAGATCCCACATGCCGCGGAGCGGCTGGGCCCGTGAGCCATGGCCGCTGAGCCTGCGCGTCCGGAGCCTGTGCTCTGCAACGGGAGAGGCCACAACAGTGAGAGGCCCGCGTACCGCAAAAAAAAAAAAAAAAGCAGCATCTCAGAAGAGAGCAGATGTTCTCTGCTCTCTTCCAGGGTCATCCAATGATTCTGGAGATGCTCATTTGGAAACTGAAAGCCTTTGATGTCTACAGGGTTGAAGGGATGATGCTCCAACCAGTGATCCCACCAGTTCCTTTTAGAAGCTTCAGAGGTCTATGGGGCCTTTTGGGGGCTGCCTCTTATCTCCCCACTCTTGTCTTCTCAATTTACTCCTTTGGATCTTGCCAGAAACCGTCTTTGGCAGTTCTGAAACAAAGCCCATCTAGTGACCATAAAACAAAAACACTTTGAAATTATCATAAACAATCATGAACATCTCCTCACAAGAATAAAAAAGTGTAATGAAATATAAAATATTTGCATAATATTACCCTGTGTGGCTATAATATTATTTATTTAAACACTTTCATGTTATTAGAAATTTGGATTCTTTTTCGTCTTTTCCCTTTCCTTTTCTTTTTCTTCTTTTTCTCTCTTTCTCTCTCTTCTTTTTTTTTTTAATATACAATGCTATAATATCATTTATATAACTAATTTCCCACTGTTAGAAATTCAGAGAGTACCTCCACCTTTTTCATCTGTTATAAACAACACTGTATTGAACATCTGTGCATTTGACAGTTTGTTTCCATAGGAAAATAAGTAGATTCCTTATACTGGGTATAAAGTTGAAATAGGCACATTAATTGACGTGTGCAATCTCAGCTATATGGAATGTATATGCTAATGAGGGGGGAATGAGCTTACCTGGTCAGTCCTACTGACCACTCAGCATTCACAGAGCAACTGTGGCCTGACAATCTCTATGAATTTTCAATGTTCCATGATTCTCATGAAGAGATTTAATATTTTTTTCTTAGTTAAAAATGACCCAGAAAGAAAACTAACAGCTGGTGCTAGTGATGAAAAGAAAAAGTTGAAGAAAACAAACGTTCTTTTTAGCAAATAACTTTACAACTTGACTCTCTCAATGTAATGATCACAGACCAGAGAGGTCCTGTATTTAAGCTCTATGAGGACAAGGGTCTTTGCTTTCCTGTCCAGTGCTGTATACTTAGTGGCATGAAGTAGGCACTCAGTGAATAAGGAATAAATTCTTCAGGGAAGTCAAGGATTTACTTTCACCTACAAAAGTGATTAGAAGAAAATACGTTTAAATTTTCACATTATCTCTGCTTGATGGAATTACGATGTTGCTATTGTCATTGTTTTGTAGGTAGATTTCTATGACTTTCAATAAAATACCATGAAAGAGTATTTCTGTTGTAATCACAGAAAAGCCACAGAATACATGTACAGCATTTCAAAAACAAACGGACTGACTTTTATCTGCTCCTTCCAGTATTGTTGCTGATTGATGGCTCAGTATATGCAGCAGATGGAGTTTCCGTAAAGCTCGGCTGCACGTTTCAGTCACCGGGGAGCTGACGCACATTCTCAGGAAGTTGGCTCTCACTGATGTGGAGCTCGAGGACCAGGAATGGTTGAAGCTTCCAAGGTGCTACTAATGAGCATCCAGGACCGAGAACCATGTCAGCAGAGTTTGTTTTTTTTTTTTGGTTTTTTTTTGCGGTACGCGGGCCTCTCACTGTTGTGGCCTCTCCTGTTGCGGAGCACAGGCTCCGGACATGCAGGCTCAGCGGCCATGGCTCACGGGCCCAGCCGCTCCACGGCATGTGGGATCTTCCTGGACCGGGGCACGAACCCGTGTGCCCTGCATCAGCAGGCGGACACTCCACCACTGCGCCACCAGGGAAGCCCTAAAAAGTCTATTTATTTGTCAACATTAAAAGACCGGAAGGTTTCTTTCCGTAAAAATCCAAGTTTTTTTAATTATAAAAATCAGAAGTTCTGGAAACACTGGCCCTCATTCACACATGGAAACGTGCGTTTGGAGTTTGGAGGAGTGGTGGTCCCTGCTGGGTGAGGCATGTGAGCTCCAGTTCAGCGCAGTCCTCAGCACTCCCTGCTGCCTCACACCAGCCTGTTTTAATCAATTACAGTGCTCTCTGGCCCCTGTACACAATCACGTTTGTGATTGTTGGGCAAAGGGGAAGTAAACAAAACGCCACATGGGGTTCAATTCCCTCCATCTCCCAAACCTTGTGGGTGCTGCCAAAGCTCGGGCAGGTTGTGTCAGCCCCAACTGGGAGTCTCAGCCCTGCTCACTGACCTGTCCGCATACAAGCCACACTGACCAGCCACCACTCTGGGAGCTGAGGAAGCAGCAGCATCATTCTGTCTCCAGGCTGCAGGCCACACGTGCCCCCCAGAACGTTCGCTGCCTTCCTGGACTGCTCCCCCAACTCCTCAAAGCTCCCCTTGACCTCTGCTCCCATGCCATTGACCCATCAGAAGGCAGGGACTGGGGGCCGGTGCCCAGCCTAGGCAGCGGTATTGGCAAAAAAGTAGAAACCATTGGTGAGGAATGTTGTTTGCTTGCTGTTGTTTTTCAAATTTAATTTTATTTTTACAACAGTTATTAAATTCACAGGGTTCAAAAATCAAAATATGAAAAGATATGCTTTGAGAAGTCTTCTTCCACCGTTGTGCCTATCCACCTGCTCCCCACTTCACCTGTCTCCATGAGTAACCAATATTATTAGTTTCTTGCAAATCCTTCCAGTGTTTCTTTAGGCAAATGTCAAGTATATTCTTTTCTCCATACCATCTTTTTAATGCATAAGATAGACTAAAATTTATACTGTTGTGTCCTCCCTTTTTAAAAATTGAGATATAATTCTCCTGCCATAAAATTCACCATCTTAAAGCACATAGTTCAAGGGTTTCTGGTATATTCACAGAGTTATATAACCATCCCTACCATCTAACTCCAGAACATTTTCATTATCCTAAAAGGAACTATCTCACAGATCAGTAGTCACACCCTATTCTCTCCTTACCAAGTCCCTGGCGACCACTAATCTACTTTCTGTATAGACTTGCCTATCCTGGATATTTGATATGAATAGAATTAGAATAGAATAGAATTAGAATAGAATATGTAGCCTTCTGTGTCTGGTTTCTTTCACTTAGCATAATGTTTTCAGGTTTATCCATGTTGCAGCATGTGTCAGTGTTACATTCTTTTTAATGGCTGAGTAATATTCCACTGTATGGGTAGACCACATTTTGTTTGTCCATTCATCCGCTGATGGACATTAGGGTTGCTTCCACTTCCATAATGTTGCTATATACATTTGTGTATAAGTGTTTGTGTGCACATATGTTTTCTGTTCTCTTGGATATACACCTAGGAGCATAATGCTAGGTCATACGATAACTCTATGTTTAACTTTTTGAGGAATTGCCGAACTGTTTTCCACGGCATCTGTACCATTTTACGTTCCCACCAGCAATGTATGAGGGTTCTAATTTCTCTACATCTTTGCTAACCTTTCTTAGCAAACACTTTTTTTTTTTTTAATCGGTATGCGGGCCTCTCACTGTTGTGGCCTCTGCCGTTGTGGAGCACAGGCTCTGGACGCGCAGGCTCAGCGGCCATGGCCCTCTGCAGCACGTGGGATCTTCCCAGACCTGGGCACAAACCCATGTCCCCTGCATAGGCAGGCAGACTCTCAACCACTGTGCCACCAGGGAAGCCCTAGCAAACACTTTTTGTTTGTTTTTGTTCATTTGTTTTATTTTGTTTATTTCTTTTATTTAACACTTTTTTGTTTCTGTTTTGTTTTTGTTTTTAACTGTGTCACTCTGTGTGAAGTGGTGTCTCATCGTGGTTGGGATTTTATTCCCCTAATGAATAAAGATGTCGAGCATTTGGCCATGTGTATATTGGCCATTTGTTTATATTCTTTAGAGAAGTGCCTATTTGAATCCTTAGCCAATATTTTAATTGGGTTATTTATCTTTTTATTGTTGAGTTTGAATTCTTTATATATTGCAGATATGTGCAACATATATATAGGTGTGTACATATATATGATTTATATATGTATATCAGATATGTGATTTGCAAGTATTTTCTCCCATTCTGTGGGCTATCTTTTCACTTTGATCTACAAATACTAGACATTTTCATGAAGTTTGATTTATTTATTGTCTTTCATTGCTTATGTTTTAGAAACCATTACCTAATTCAGGATATGCACTTATATTTTCTTCTAAGAATTTTATAGTTTTTGCTCCTTCATTTAGGTCATTGATCCATTTTTGAGTTAATTCTTGTATGCAGTGTGAGGTAGGGACCACATTCATTTTTTGCATGTGAATATCCAGTTGTGCCAGCACCATTAATTGGAAGGACAATTCTTTCCCCATTGAATTTTCTTGGCACCTTTGTTGAAAACCGATTGACCATAGATTTATGGGTATATTTCTGGATTCTTAAGTCTATCCCATTCATCCATGCCAATCTTTATGCCAGTACCACATTGCCTTTTTTTCTTTTTCCCACACAGTCTTGATTACTTTAACTTCGTAGTAGGCTTTGAAATGAGGAAGTGTGTATACACCAGTTTTGTATTCCTTTTTCAAGATTGTTTTGGTTATTATGGGTCCCTTGCATTTCCACATGACTCTATGGACAAGACTGTCTATTCTGCAAAGAAGTCTACTGGAATTTTTGTAAAGCTTACATTGAGTATGTAGATCACTTTGGGATGTATTGTCATTTTTTTGCAACTTTATAATTTCTGCCTTAATGGCAATTAAGGTTTTAAAAGTGCAGTTCTACTTATTCATACTATTCCTTTATAAAAGGCAGACATCAGGTAAGCTTTTAAATGCATGCATAATGTAGAGGCTATTATTTTCTGTCAGTTCTTTGTTCCTGAAAGTTAAACGTCAGATGTGTTTTAAACTTCTGTCAGAGTAGTCATGAAGGATATGTTACTTCATAATGAGGTAATATCTCAGGGGTGTGCTCACTGAGATACACCAAAAGCGTAACAAGTTTTTCTTTAATAACTATTTCCTGGATTACTCTAGCCTTTGGCTAGTTTCTAGAGTTCTGAAAAGTTGATTATGACCACTTTTCTAAGGTTTTTATTGCTGCTATTTTGGAGAAGAAAATTTTTAGAAAGTCCTTATTCCATCCTTTTTTCTGACTTAACCCTATCTGTTTGATTTTTTTCATTAGAAGAAGTCTTCTAAGGATGAGCCTAGTGTAGGCTCACTCTGCTTACACTCTGTAGACAGGAGAGGAGCTCCCTGACTCCATCTCTTATTTCTCATTTAATTCACACAGCTCCAAGTGGCATATGAGTCCCTTTTTATAGGTTAGAAAACTGAGATCCAAGGAGCCTAGGGATTTGCTCAAGGTCACACTTCGAGCGGATGAACCACATCTACTTGCTAGCAAAGCTTGCTTTTACATCTCAGTCATTCTCATACCACCTCCATGAATTTTACCATATCCACTAACAGTAGACTGTTATTACATCTACTCACAGCAGTACTTGTCTCATCTTTTTTTAAAAACAAGCTCTTCTTAAAATTAACATAAATAAATTTCTTTGAGATAAAGTTTATATTCTCCTACTACAAATAAAAAGTACCTTTAACATAGAATTCGGAGAGAGGCACAACAGACACATAAGGAAGGGAAAATGAAGAAGGAAGCAAATGCACAGAGACACCCGAAGAAATAGAGATCATCTGAATTCAATTCTGTGTATCTGCTGTGATCTGTGAAAAGCCTTGAGCCTTAGCCAAGCTCTCTCCTTATTTAAAAGGGATGTGCGTGACGTGAGGAAGGTACTGAAAACAGACTAGGAGTCATACAAAACTTTCTCCTTCACTTGCTCAGAATGATCGGAAGGGAATCAAAAGGGGCGTAACTCTCTCCCTGTGTGATCTGGGCTCAGGAATGTGAGACACACTAGCGACTGGGCAAGGGTGTCTAAGGCTCAAAGACTTGGTCATAATTGTTCTTCTAAGGTTAAATGCTAACAGTTTAAATTTTAGGACTTGAGAAACTCCCAAGTCAAAATGTCCACATGTCTTGTAGCCCTGAGTCTCACTGGGGTGCCCAAGCGTGGACGGAATCTGATGCTCAAGATGGACCCTGGGGGCTTCCCTGGTGGCACAGTGGTTGGGAGTCCGCCTGCCGGTGCGGGGGACGTGGGTTCGGGCCCCGGTCCAGGGGGATCCCACGTGCCGTGGAGCGGCTGGGCTCGTGCGCCGCAGCTGCTGAGCCTGTGCTCTGGAGCCCGCAAGCCGCAACTACTGAGCCCGCGTGCTACGACTGCTGGGGCCCGTGCGCCTAGGGCCCGTGCTCTGCGACGGGAGGGGCCGCCGCGGTGGGAAGCCTGCGCACCGCAATGAAGAGTAGCCCCTGCTCACCACAACTAGAGAAAGCCCACACACAACAACGAAAAACCGATGTTGCCAAAAATAAATAAATAAATAAATAAATTAAAAAAAAAAAAAAAAGATGGACCCTGGGACACAGTGAGCTTCACTCTTTCCAGCTGACTCCACACGTCCAGCACATCATGGGCAAAGTTGAAGTACTCAGGCACTGGCTGTCTGCCCAGGCTGATGATTTCCCAGGTGGCCACAATCTTCTGAGGGACAGGTAGAGGTGGCAGCTGCCCATGAGACACACAGATACCCCAGGCATTTCTCAGAGCCTGGAGGACCAGTCCTCTGAGCCATAGCCTCGTGTTGCCTCCTGCCTATCACCAAAGAGGAGAGAGAGCATCGTCGTGAATTCTGGGCTTCAGGGAGACTCTGAGGTTGGAGAGAAGCTTGTGGTCAGCCCTAGGGTGAGCACAGCACATATCGGCTTGCAGAGCAGAGTCCTGGGCTTTAGTCTGAGTTGCATGGTGTGATTTTGATCATTTCTCCTCCCTGGACATGAGGTCTAGCCCTTCCACCTCTGCTGCCCGTGGATCTCTGTGGATCTGAGCGCAGGAACTCAGAGCCTGCTTCCCAAGGCTCAGTCCTTCAAAGCGAATCCCTCCAAAAGCCTTTAGCGAATCCTGAACTGGCCTGACAATGCGAAAGAGGACTCCAGGGCAGCACTCTCCAGAAGAAATGTGATGCGAACCACACGTACTCGTGTAATACACAATTCTCTGCTAGTTTCATTCAAAAAAGTAAAAAGAAACAGGTGAAATTCACTATAATGCATTTTATTTAACTAGCTATATCCTATAATTTCAACATGTAATCAATATCAGAAATTATTAGAGAAATTATTTTACATTTTTTGTTGTTGTTGTTCTTAATTCTTTGAAATCCAATGTGCGTTTTACACTTACAGACACACTTCAGTTTAGACCAGCCCCATTCAAATGCTCAAGAGCTCCACGTGGCTAGTGGCTACTGTATTGGACAGAGAAGTTATAGTGCCCGGCTCTTCAGAGTGTGGCCTAGGGACCAAGGACCTCAGCGTCACCTGGGAACAGGTTACAAAGGCAGAACTGTAGACCCCACCCTCGACCTGTGGAATTAGAATCTGCATTTTAACAGGAACTCCGGGTGAGTCGAGCACGTTCAAGTTTGAGAAGCGAAGCAGTGGCCTCGGGACTGTCTCCCCAGTTTCTTTCCGCCAAGTTCCTCTTGGTAATAATAATAATAGAATATGGGAGTAATAAATGCCATGGACTAAATGTCTGTGTCCCCCCGAAATTCGTACGTTAAATCCTAACCCCCAATGCAATAGTGTGAGGAGGCTGGACTGCTGGTGGGTGATTAGGTCATGAGGGTGGAGTCCTTATGAAAGAGACCCCAGAGAGCTCCCTGTTGCTGCTTCTTGCTGAGGATACAGCTCTGAACCAGGAAGCACGCCCTCACCAGACACCAATCTGCCCACGGTGCCTTGATCTTGCACTTCCCAGCCTCTAGAACTGTGAGAAACAAATGTTGTTTAAACCACCCAGTATACGGTATTTTTGTTCTAGCAGCCCAAACAGACGAAGACAATAATCAACAATAATAATGTGTCATGGTAACGGGAAAAGCAATAATAACTGTCATCTACTGAAGGCTTACTGTGTATTAAGCATTTGAAAAGTGCTTTATATTTCCTTAAATCCTCATAACAACTGTATGATGTGTTATATTCTCTATTTTATACATAAAGAGAGGCTTGGAGGGGAAAAGTGACTTCCAGGTCTCACCTCCCAGAAAGCTAGACCCCAGCTTCTGCTGTGGCCACCAGCCCTGCAACAGGGGTCGGCGTGTGAGGCAGGACTTCCTTTCCCTCACCTCCCTCCAGCCCCTCACCTCTCCTGAACTCTGCCCCAAGCCCTTTCCTCTGCCTTTCACTCCTGGATTCTGGGGGCCCCTTGACAGCAGATAATTAGAATCCCAGGCCTCCTTCCCAAGTGCGCAGCGCCATTTCAGGCCCTGTCCTCTTCAGGCTTAATCAGGAAAGGCCTCAGGGGCAACTGACACCCCCTGCTGAAGGATTTCTCTCCACAGTGCCTTGTTCTTGAACCCAGGAAGTGAGAAGACTTCTAGGTTTTGCTTCAGCTGAATGCAGGCCTTAATGCCTGTAAACATTCGGGCTCCTGGGAACGCCGGTAAAGGCAATTTGCTGACTCAGTCTCCCTCGGGAACTTTGGCCCCGAACGCAGCCAAGAGAAGGCAGCGCCCGAAGCCAGCAGGGGCCACGTGGCTTCAGCTGGTCAGCACACTTGAGCCAGCGGGCACGGCCCCGCCACCTGGGAGATAGTACTCCAGCCCCAGCGCCTGCTGGGTGTCCGGACCTAGGGGATATTTTCCCTGAAAATTCAGGTCATCATCTAATCCAAAAAGAGAACAGGAACTTTATTATATTGTAGCAGAAAGGAGACAACAGTGACAATAATATCAATCAAATCACGTCCCCTTTCTGCGCAAAACCCTCTAGAGACAGGAAGTAGATTGGCAGTTGGCTGGAGCAAATGGGCACAGGGATCTCTTTGTTGGAAATGTTCTAAATTTGGAGTGTGGTCAGAGCTGCACAACTCTGTAAACTTACTAAAAGAAATTAATAGGGATACAAATAATTGTACACTTGAAACGAGTGAATTTTTGGTACGTAAATTATCCTTAAATAAAGCTACTATAAAGAACAAAGCCTCCTCTGGCTCCTTGTGTCGCTCAAAGGCAAAGTCTGGAAAACAGCTCTCACCTGGCTCGCTGGGCTGCAGCCACAGTGGTCTCCCTGTGGCTTTGAAGTCCTGGCTTGGGGTGGGGTTGTTGGTAAAGTGCTTCTCTGAGAACAAAAACTACACAAGTGACTTGTAGTGTTTGCCAGTATCTACGGTTAAAAGTTCCCACCATGGCCAGTTTTGATTCCCACCAGTTTCAACTTATCAAAGTTTAACAACCGGCCTGCAAAGTTTCTGAATATTAAGAGGCTCTCAGGTGGCCCTTCAGGCCGGCTCCAGCCAGCACGGATTCAGGCCTTCTTGCGGGCTCCTCCGCCAGGACGCTCCATCCACATGGCTCACTGCCTTGCCACCCACAGGGCTCAGCTCATGGACCTTCAACCAACTGCCTCATCGAAAGTGGAACCCTCTCCCATCTGACATTTCCTGCCCGCCATTCTCTGCTTGACCTTCCTCCCCAGGATTTATCACTTTCTAACAGTCAGTATGTTTTCTTTTACTTTTTATAAATTTATCTTATTTATTTATTTTTGGCTGCGTCGGGTCTTCGCGTGGCTTTCTCCAGTTGCGGCGAGCGGGGGCTACTCTTCCTCGTGGTGTGCGGTCTTCTCATTGCGGTGGCTTCTCTTGTCGTGGAACACGGGCTCTAGGCGTGCGGGCTCCAGTAGCTGTGGCTCGCGGGCTCTAGAGCGCAGGCTCAGTAGTTGTGGCGCATGGGCTTAGTTGCCCCGTGGCATGTGGGATCTTCCCGGACCAGGGCTCGAACCCGTGTCCCCTGCATTGGCAGGTGGATCCTTAACCACTGTGTCACCAGGGAAGCCCTCAGTATATTTTAAAATATGTTTTTATTTTTTCCAGCTTTATCGAGTGATGGCTGACAAATGCAGTTGTATATACTTAAGGTGTACGTTGTGCTGGTTTGATACATGTGCACATGGTGTAAATGATTACTGGGACAGGGTTTCCTGCCTTACAGGTACTATGCTACTCACTTTGCATGTATCATCTCGTCTAACAGTCCTCCTAGGTGTTGTATGCCATTTTACTGGGGAGGAAACTGAGCTTAGAAAGCATAAGTGACATGCCTGAGGCCACACAGCTGCTTAGGAACAGAGCTGGCATCCGAATTCCAATCTGTAGGCACCTTTGCTGCCACACCCAGGACCCCATAGTGTGTTTTGTTTCTGGCCCTTCTTGTGATCTCCAGCCCTCCTCCCCCCACTCAGCATGGGCAGGGCAAGGCCCCCTCTTACTCAATAATGGCCTATTCTTCTCCAGGGCCAGAACCCCAGAACTCAGAACATTGCTGCTGAGGATGTTCTGGCCTCAGTGTGTCCAGGAAGGGACTCCACTTCTGCCTCTAGATTTACACCCAGCTGCCTTCGGGTCCTGCTCTGGTCGCAAAGGGAAGCCAGAAGCCTGCTCTTCAGGCGTGAACTTCCCTCCTCAAGGGCCACAGAGTGTGCTGCCCTGGCCCTGGCTTGGCCCCAGTGGGCCTGAGAAAAACCAGGCTTCCTGCAGGTATGAGCTTGAGTGAAAATGGCAATTCTGACTGAAGGGCCCTGCCCTGGCAGCCTTCCTTCTGCCAAGAAGGTTATAAATTTAAGTGTGAATTTCAGCATAAACGGCTACACATTAGGATCACCAAGGGGGCTTAAAAAAAAAAAAAGAAAAAGATGCCCAGACTCACCAGACCCTAGATCAATGAAATTGAATCCAATGTGTTTGGAGATTGAAATGCACAATCATGATTGAGAACCACTGAAACAGACCATGGGGTTTGTGTGACAATTAAATTAGGTTATTTGTTCATTCATTAATTCGACATACATTGAGCTCCAGATCTGGGCCGGGCACCATTCTAGGAGGAGGGGAAACAGCCCTGAACAAAGGCTCTTATATTAAAAAGTTAGAGATATAATAAACAAGATGCACTCAGAAATAATAATACAAAATTGGAAGCAAGCAGGGGTAATGTGACTGACAGTGCTCAAAGCTGAGGTTGGGGAGACAGAGTGGCCTGGAGAGACCCCTCTGAGCTGCTGGTGTTTGTACCGGGACACTTCAGAAAAGGCTGAATGAAGATAAGGGTAAGGGGTTCCAGGCAGAGGCAAAGGCCCTGAGGCAGGATGTGCTTGAGGAGAGGAAAGGAGACCAGCATGCCTGGTGCCCTGTGAGTGGGGGGAGAGAATGGAGTGCCAGCGTCAGAGGGGAAAAGGGCTGTGGAGGCCAGAGCTGGCCAGAGAGAACACACACAGGGTTGGG
The DNA here is from genome assembly GCF_951394435.1 of Stenella coeruleoalba. Classification (NCBI taxonomy): domain Eukaryota; kingdom Metazoa; phylum Chordata; class Mammalia; order Artiodactyla; family Delphinidae; genus Stenella; species Stenella coeruleoalba. Next base: position 65,842,005 of record NC_137161.1, on the reverse strand, counting down.
TTGTCTGAGACGACAAGCCATGGACCTTTTAGTAAGACAGCAATGTGATCTACATTATGTTTAAAAAGAAAATTGCTAACTGCCGTGTGAGGACTGGATTGGGGAAGCAAAGAGAATAAGTAGAGGGATCAGAAAGGAGGCTACTGCTGCAGCTGGACGAGGGCCGGCGGCGCTGGGACAGGGGCCCTGTCTATGGAACGCTGGTGGAGACAGCGCACACTCAGTGGTCAGTGTACTGGTTGGCAGGTAGGAAGCCCCTCCGTGTTAGCTCTTCTTATTCTCAGTCTTATTAATAAAAGTCTCCCATCACAGCACTCCCCTGGAGTAGGGGGTGGGGGGAGGATTCTGGAATCTGTGGGACTGGGGCAGACGGTGCCTGAGGAGACACAGAGGGGCAGCAAGGGATGCCCGGCCAGAAGGGCAGGTACAGGGGGAACTGAGGTCCACAGGCCCAGAGAACAAAGGGGCCCAGGTGGGGCTGAGGGAACAGTGCCAGGGGTTGAGCCAGGATGTGGTCCGGAGTTTGACAGGAGCCCTGTGATGAGGTAGGACGGCGCTGTGGCCACAGTCAGTTTCAGGAGAGAGTGCAGGAGGGAGAGAGAGACAGAGACAGAGACAGAGAGATTACTCTCCCTGCCACCCTGCATCTACAACCTGCTCCCAGAAAGGCAAATATTTCACTTCTTTGCTCCCTTCAGTAAAATGTCAGCTTCTGAGTGAGGCTTTCTACGTGACCCTATTTAAAATGTCAATACCCCCCTCACCTTATCCCTTTCAAATTTTCTCTGATTTACTTTTTCTCCTTAGCACTTAGCAGCATGTGACATACTCAGTATTCTTTCTATCTCATTCACTTGTTCCCTCTTCTAGAATATAAGCTCCATGGATGCAAGAACTATTGTCTGTTTTGTTCACTTCTGTACCTAGAATGGTACTTAGCACACATGGAGACCTTAAAAAATGTTTGATGAATGAACAAACGAACGAATGAGTGATTGAGTGGATGAATGAATGAGCAGGAGTTGGGAAGACTGAAGTGGGCATAGTCTGACGGTGGAGGGCTTTCTGCACAGCTCAGGGGGCTCGAGCTCCATCCCGTGAGACCTGGGGCTCTGAAAGCGTTTCCAGCCAGCAGGAAACCTGGCTCTTCCCTCTCGGGGGGTCTCGCACTTCTCCCTCCCCATGAATTGACCAGGCGTCCCTGGGAATCCTGTGTCAAAGACCTGTGAGGGGAGAGCGTGGTAGGGCAGCCTCCACTGCCTGGGCTGCTCTCAGATGCTGGGTCACCCGCTGGGCTGGGGGGAGGGCACGGCAGCACAGGTCTCCTGAGTTGGAGATGAGACCCCAGGCCCAGGCTTCCCGTCCCTCTGCCAAGTGTTATCCAGATCTCTCAGAGAGGGTCTAACGACCTCAGGTCTTGAGGTTTCTTTCCGAAAGGCCTATTGGCACGTTTGCAAATCCCTCCCGCCCCTGCCAAACAAGAGATTCTGTGTGTCAAGGGGTTTGGAAGGGGTCGCCGATAGTCAGTTGCGGGAAGGTTCTGGGTGGCCCTCACTGCCTTATGTTCACATAACTGAGAAGTGGTTATTCTAGTGATTTTCTGTAAAATAAAGTTAACTCTCTAGTACTTTGATGTCTCCATCTAGGCAAAGAACTTACGTTCACATAACTGAGGAGTGGTTATTCTAGTGATTTTCTGTAAAATAAAATTAACTCTCTAGTACTTTGATGCCTCCATCTAGGCAAAGAACTTTTAGATGACTCTTTCTTTTGCAAATAAATGATTCAATGAACAAATAAACAGGTGCCAACCGGAGAATGGCACTCGCCACCCAGTTCCACAAAAATTACGTCATTAGTCACTGCGGCGGCTGACCTTAAACGCACCCTGAAAGGAGTTCAGGGCAAAGATGAGGAATGAGGCCCTCTGTGGTCTGGGAAAACCGGCAGAACAGGACTTAGATATTTTCAGGAGAAATTTTTATGGACACAATTTCTTGCATCTTCCCATACTTAGAAAAGCACTAAAACCAATAACTAGGGCTTTGGTTCCTTGCCGAGATGTGTGTTTGATTGCATGTACTCCTTCACCAAAATGACGTATATACTGACCTCCCCCCTTACATCTTCTGAGCAGTTTCTCAGAGCCATCTGAGAGGCTGTCCCCCTAGGCTATAGTCCTCAACAAGACATTGAATAAGCTCAACTCACAGCTCTTATGCTGTGCGTTTTCTCCCAAGTCAACAAAGGTGAATTAATACTAGAAACAAAAGTTCCATCTAATAGTCATTGTGCTGTACCAGACTTACCCAGGGCTAACGAGTGTCATGTTACCTGGTGGGCCGTGGGGCTCAGCAGTAGTGAGCCCTTTGGCTGAAATGCAGATGTGAATCATATATATGCACCACTTGTCTTTCCCGAAAGCCAGGCTCTCCACCGACTTCATCCTTATCTCAGCTCTCTCTGTATTGATTTTATCTGACCGTGTGGTTCTCAGCATACAGGCTGCAGGACAGAATTACCTGGAAGGCTTAAGAGACATGACAATCAATGACAATACGTGGATCTCAACTGGATTCTGATTTAAACAAACTTAAAACTTATGAAATAATCAGAGGAGTTTACTGTCTGGATATTTGATGATATGGGAAATTGTAGTTAATTTTGTTAAGTGTGATAATGGTGCTGTGGTTATGTTTTATTATAAAATCTTCATCTTTCAGAGACTCATAATGAAATATTGATGGATGAAATAATATGATGCCTGGGACTGGCTTCAAAAATAATCCAGGGCAGGGAGTCGATGGGAGTATAAAAGAAATAAGATTGGTGATGACAATAACAGAGGTTGAGTGATGAGCTACCTTGGGGGTATGTTATACCATATACCATTCTATTTTTGTGTATGTTCAAAATATTCCAAATAGAAAGTTAAAAAAAAGAATCATCTGGAGAGCTTTTAAAACCTACAGATATCTAGACCCCACCTTGAGCAACTTTTTTTTAACAGATCTTTGTTAGAGTATAATTGCTTCACAATACTGAGTGAATTTCTGTTGTACAACAAAGTGAATCAGCCATATGCACACATACATCCCCATATCCCCTCCCTCTTGCGCCTCCCTCCCACCCTCCCTATCCCACCCCTCTAGGTCATGGCAAAGCACGGAGCTGATCTCCCTGTGCTATGTGCTGCTTCCCACTAGCTAACTATTTTACATTCGGTAGTGTACATATGTCGATGCTACTCTCACTTTGCCCCAGCTTCCCCCTCCCACCATGTGTCCTTAAGTCCATCCTCTATGTCTACATCTTTATTCCTGCCCTGCCCCTAGGTTCACCAGAACCATTTTTTTTTTAGATTCCATATATATGCGTTAGCATACAGTATTTGTTTTTCTCTTTCTGACTTACTTCACTCTGTAAGACAGACTCTAGGTCCATCCACCTCACTTCAAATAACTCAATTTTGTTTCTTTTTATGGCGGAGTAATATTCCTTTGTATATATGTGCCACATCTTCTTTATCCATTCATCTGTCAATGGACACTTAGGTTGCTTCCATGTCCTGGCTATTGTACATAGAGCTGCTTTGAACATTGTGGTACATGACTCTTTTTGAATTATGGTTTTCTAAGGGTATATGCCCAGTAGTGGGATACCACTTACTGGGTCATATGGTAATTCTATTTTTCACTTTTTAAGGAACCTCCATACTGTTCTCCATAGTGGCTGTATCAATTTACATTCCCACCAACAGTGCAGGAGGGTTCCCTTTTCACCACACCCTCTCCAGCATTTATTGTTGCTAGATTTTTTGATAATGGCCATTCTGATCAGTGGGATACCTCACTGTAGTTTTGATTTACATTTCTCTAATAATTAGTGATGTTGAGCGTCTTTTCATGTGCCTCTTGGCCATCTGTATGTCTTCTTTAATTTTGAATTAATAGTCTAGGGTGAGAGGAGCATCAGTATTGCCTTAAAATCTCCCCAGAGAATTTTAATGTGAATCCAAGTTAAAGAAGCACTAATAAAGCACAAGTTCCTTATGAATCCTCACAGCTACTCTGGGATACAGGACACTCACCCATCCTGCAGAGGGAGGTGCAGTGCTTTGATAGTGGACTTTGCAACTCTGAGGATCTGTGACCACTTCCAAAGTCCAGAATATGAGGGACGGGCATGAGGGCAGTGTGCTATTGTGCTTTAGACCTGAGGGTAGCAAACTTTTCCTGCAGAGGGCCAGATAATAAATATTTTTGGCTTTGCTGGCCACATAGGGTCTCTGTTGCAACTACTTCACCCAGCGGTTGTGGTGAATGCAGCCATAGACGATAGTGACGGAACGGGCGTGGCTGTGATCCTCTAACACTGTGTTTATAAGAAGAGGCAGCAGGCCATAGTTTGCGACCCCTGGTTTAGACCCATAGGCATGGGGCTCAGATATAGCTGAGCTCAAGTCTCGCTCCTTCTTCTTGGATGGGTCCCCACCTTGTAAGGTGGGCATCAGAATTGGACCTACCTCACAGACGTGCTGTGCGGGTTAATGAGATGATGAGTTTAAGCTCAAATACCAGCTTACTACGTAGTGACTGATTTATTACTGTGGGCGGGCATGGGACTGGGGACTGGGTCTGCAGTGGTGCGCAAAAAGAGACAGGGCTGGGGTTTCAGTACAGAGAAGGGACAGAAGGTAGGACCCCTTTCTCAGGACCCCAGAAGCATCAAAGCTCTTGCCACTCCTTCCCGTTCTCCTCCCTCCTGTCAGGAAGGCACACTTTTATCTCCTTTGGGGAAGGTAACTGTTCCTTCTGTCAACATGTTCTTCCAAACCTAGAGTTTATAGCATAAACCTTTGAGTAGTCAAAAACCCTTTTCTTTCTGAAAAGCCCAGTTCTTGCAATTGGAGCTCTGGCTTGCAAGTGTCTTGTCCCTGCTGAGTTTCAAAGGCCTGTTTTGCAGCCCTAAACCAAAATCCGATTCTGTTCTCTCTTGCCAGCCTCGGTCCTCCCCGCTGAGACAGGATGTGATTGAATGGCGGATACCAGGGGTGGTGGTTGGGCGGAAGCCTCAGTTAGTGTCTCAAAACACTGTTCACTACATCAGTTTTGCAGGGGGACACTAGAGAGGCAGTACGTTATTGTGGTTAAGGGCATGGATTCTGTAGCTAGATTGCCTTGTTTAAAATCCTGACTCTGTCACTTATTAGCTGTGTGGCCTTGGGCAAGTCACTTAACCTCTATGTGCCTCATTTTATACTCACTAAATGGGGATGACAATATTACCATACTTACCTTGTAGAGTTGTCATAAGAGAGGTGATGACATGGAATGCATTAAAACAGCACCTGGTACATGACAAGTATGTTAGTTACAGGTATTTATAAAATTTAGCACTTGAGAATTGGTCACAATTCTTTATATATTAGACCAAAAAATAACAATAGAAGATCTACTTTTAAAAAATCCTCAGATAGTGTGCCAAACATGTTTCCCAGGGAAATGTCAAGTATCTATTCGTTCATGTTCATTTTCCTATCATAAATGCCAGGTGCTAGGGATACAGCGCTCAACGAAGGAATTCAGGTCCTTATACGTTTAATCTGAACTTGCTATATGTCTTCTTATTTAAAACACTTGGGTAGTCTGTATGCTACACAGGAAAATGGCTCTATGCTTGTGGAGAACATGCAAAGAACATGACAGTGATCCTATGCTTTAAATTATTAGGGAAAACCTATGTTATCAGGGAGAGTGGAACTTACAGAGCGGCAGCTGCTGACCCAAACCATTCTAACAGATAAGAATTGTAAAAAAAGATAAATAAATAAAAAGAAAAGAATGAGAAAAAAAGAGGAAAGGAAATCATGTTATAGATCTAATATGTACTCTTATCAGAAGGTATCTGGGGTATATTTCATCTCATTGAGTAAGACAATCGGAACAATGAACAGTACACATACCTAATTCCACTTATGTTTACATATGTACATTCAAATATACATTCATACGGGCATTTTCAACATCAGTAAAGATTCATTCCAAACTGTTAAGAGTCACTTTCTCAGGGGTGGTGTTATGGGAGAAATTTTTATTTTTTACTTAACATTTTTTTATTGTATTGCTTGGAATTTTTACAAGTGTGCATTATAGTGATTACTTTTTTTTTTTTTGTGGTACGCGGGCCTCCCACCATTGTGGCCTCTCCCGTTGCGGAGCACAGGCTCCGGACACGCAGGCTCAGCGGCCATGGCTCACGGGCCCAGCCGCTCCGTGGCATGTGGGATCTTCCCGGACCGGGGCACGAACCCGCATCCCTTGCCTTGGCAGGTGGACTCTCAACCACTGCGCCACCAGGGAAGCCCCTATGGTGATTACTTTTAAAAGAAATATTTACACTTGAGAAAATTTGCTCAAAAATCCAATGGGGTACACTGTCAAGTAGTGAGCTGCCCATCAAAAGAGGTATTCAAGCAGGAGCTGGAGGAGCATGAAGCAGAGGCTGTGATAGGGATTGGACCAGTCATCTCTGAGACCCAGAGGCTCACCCTGGGATTCTGGACTGGGTTTCATATCCGAAAAATTCTCACTTAGTGTCCGGGGAGCCACTGGGCTTGAGTGGCTGGCATGTGATTTGGCTTTCTGCTGCTGCAAGTGGGACCATGCTCCTCTGAACTAACCCTGCGCCGTTTCCGTGGGCCCTGAGGTTAACCTGACGCTTTGCCTCTCCTTTGCCAGCTTGCTTTGCTGAGCTGTGGGCACTGCTAGCAGGGGCAGTGGGACATGCTCAGGCTATGTTCTCCACATCAGGACTGACCTGGCAGGGAAGGAGATGGGGAGGGAGTGATGACATGGGGCCCCACCACCTGTGTTGATAAGGGTTCTTGTTCTTGTTCCTGTCGCTGCAGGACAGCAATGGAGCTGCTCTGGATGTCTCTGCTGCTGGTGGCCTCTTGTGTCGGCCCTGTCCAGGGCTCACCAGAGGTGGACGTCAAGGAAGCTAGCATCAACATGTCCCAGCCCTTGCACATCCTGGTGGAGAAAAACCTGATGGTGCTAACACCTGCCGGCCTGACCCAGATGCTGAATGAGACCCGCTTCTTGATGGTGCTCTTCCGTGAGTGTCCCTCACTCCTGGGCAGTGGGTGATGGGTGGGCTGAGACCTGCCCCCTTTCTCCTGGCAGCAAGAGGAGTTTTATTTATTTATTTATTTATTTTTGGCTGCACTAGGTCTTCGTTGCTGTGCGCGGACTTTAGTTGCGGCAAGCAGGGGTTACTCTTCGTTGTGGTGTGCGGGCTTCTCGTTGTGGTGGCTTCTCTTGTTGCAGAGCACGGGCTCTAGGCGCGCGGGCTTCAGTCATTGTGGCACGTGGACTCAGTAGTAGTGGCTCGGAGGCTCTAGAGCACAGTCTCAGTAGTTGTGGCGCATGGGCTTAGTTGCTCCATGGCAGGTGGGATCTTCCCGGACCAGGGCTTGAACCTGTGTCCCCTGCACTGGCAGGCGGATTCTTAACCACTGTGCCACCAGGGAAGTCCCCAGAGGAGTTTTAAATATTGCTAAACACATGAGAACACGTTTTAATAATAATTTTAAAAATAATATATATAATGTCATCCTCAATTTACAGATGAGAATACTGAGGTCCAGGGAAATTAAGCAATTTGCAAGATACTATGTTGCCACTCTTGTCTTGATTTGTATCTGGCTCCTCTGTCCCACTGAAGGCAAGAAGCCAGGATTTACCCTCAGGTGTCTTTACTATTCTGAACCTCAGTTTTCTCCTCTGTAAAATGGGCGTGAACATAAGGGCCACACTGGATGATTGTGAAGACTAAATAAGATCACGTGTTAAGTTGCTGGGACACAGTTATGGGCACGCTCTTGAGAAAGACTTTTAGATCATCACCTCTACTGTCTGAAGTTTGCATGCCCACGCTTATTCTTTAGGCTTTGCATCAGCCCGCATTTTGATAGAGAGAACAGACTTCTTTTTCCTGAGACGTTGGCACAGACCTGTCTGTGCCTTGGGACAGGGTAGAAGGGGTTTTCCTAACAGTCACATAGTGAGCACTTACTGTGGGCCAGGCACTGTCCTTATAGCCCAGTAAATGTCATATAATCCTCACAGTGACCCAGTGTGGCGCCACTATTTGTCTCCCTATTTCGGGACATTTCACAATTGAAATTGAATTTACATCTGCTCTTGAAAAAACAAAAGTTCTGGAAGCACTGGCTTACATTCCTGCAATGTGACAGTTGGCTGGCGCTGAATAACGATTTCCCGTTTTGATCAGAAAACATACTTGTCAGTTTACCACATCTTGGCTGGATAAGCCAATCCCACACAGTCACACCCCTGCCTCACTCCTCTAGTATCTGAGTTTGTGTCCCCTGCCTGAAATTCAGGCCTCCCAGCTCCTTGCTCAATCTTTGTCTCTTCTCATTTGATACATTCTCTCCGAGTGACGCCCCTTCAGTGGGGGAGTCGGGTAAGTGACAGTATCAGCAGTTACCATGGATCCCAGTGCTTCCTCAGCTGGCTTGTGCAGCTACTTCATAGCAACATAGAACAAAAACATTCTTGTTGTGCCCTGAACCTTGGTAGTTCACAGAAGGGAAAATCTAATTGGGTCATTTTGCCTCCATCCAATGTGGAGCATGGCTGTCGTGTAAAGTTCCATCAAAATAGTTCCAAGCCTCTGACTTCCATCCAGCTCAGGCTGTTAATGGTTTGTTTCCTTCAAAGTGTCAGGATGCATGCCTAATTTTACTTCAAGCCCACGGAGCAAAACCTAGGGGAGATCCAGTTTGGGCCACTTTCTTTACACGAGCCTGTGAGCAGGACATGATTTCCACTTTGCTGAACTACTCCTCCAGCTGGTTCCCTGCATCCCTCATCCACACCAAGGCTTGGGCCACTACTTGAACGTTTGTTTTATGGTTGCTTTCTCAGAAGAACTGAGAACTCTGCAGCTGCTCTACCTGCTGTGGATTACGAGTTAATGGTTTGCACAGGTCAGACATCTAAGCCATCTTCTCTTTTTTGCTGCAGCCTTAAACCCTGAATGCTAGACCCTCAGACCCTCAGAAGGATTTAGAGCCACATACTTTGCACGACACAACACACATCGCGACACTCATTTACCTTCCAGAATGGCACAGCAGGTCGCCAAGCCTGGGTAACCTATCCTGTCCGTGTGAGAATGCAAGCTCTGCCCGTGACTACTCTGTTTATTTTTAATGAACTTATTTATTTGTTTTTATTTTTGGCTGTGTTGGGTTTTCATTGCTGAACGTGGGCTTTTTCTAGTTGCGGTGAGCGGGGGCTACTCTTCATTGCAGGGCGCGGGCTTCTCTTGTTACGGAGCACGGGCTCTAGGTGAGGGGCTTCGGTAGTTGTGGCTCACAGGCTCTAGAGCGCAGCCTCAGTAGCCGTGGCACATGGGCTTAGCTGTTCCGTGGCATGTGGGATCTTCCCGGACCAGGGATCGAACCCATGTCTGCTGCATTGGCAGGCAGATTCTTAACCACTGTGCCACCAGGGAAGTCCTGACTACTGTGTTTTAATCAGGGCAGCAGGGCAAGTTCATGGCTCTTTGGGGTGTTAACTGTTGTCTTGTAACTTAGGGACTGGATTGACATCGAACCTGGGGCTACAAAGGAAGTTAATCCATTTTATATACTTTAATTGCACTTGATCACACCCAATTTGAATAGTTTAAATTTAAAGCCTTCCCACCAGCAGGTATTTCAAAGCGGTGACCACCAGCAGAGATGCTATCTAAAAGACACTCCAACTCATTTCATTTGAGTATTTGATGCCTTCAAATACACAGTTTAAATCAAAATGAATTCTCAAAAGCTGGCAGACCCTTTCAAGTCACCTCTGGAAAAATGAATGACTTGGGGCAAGCATTATAAAAGCTTTTTTTCCAGGAGTAAATGGCTTTTTACAAATAGGTCTTTCCAATATTGTCTCCAGGGAAATACTGCCCTGGTAACTCTCAAATCCTTAGCTGCTGCCCACTTTCTCATCTCTCCAAGGACCCCAGGCTCAAGAGCCAACACCCAGGGTGATCTTTGCTCTTGGATATCCCTCGCACATCTCAATGCCACGTGTGTCCAAAATAGACCTCAGCATCTTTGATTTGCTCCAACGACAAGCTTCTGCTCACGTCCTGTCTTGACTGACAGCACTGTTATCCACATGTCAAAGTCAGAAATCCAAGATCATTCTTAACTCCTTTCTACTCTCGTCTCTAATCGTCACCAAATCCTGTTGAAACCACTTCCTGAAGCCCTCTGCAATCACTATTTCTCCCCATCCCCCTGCCATGGCCTTAGTTCTGGCCTCACCATTCCCTACCACGAACCACTGAAGCATCTTCTAGATGGTCTCCCTTCCCCCTCCAGTGCCGTCTCTACAGTGTACCCAGAGACATTTTGTTTTCTAAAATGCAAATCTGATTGGGTCACTCCCTGATTAAAAACCCCCAAAGATTCTCTAAGTCCCCAAACTCCTTAACATGGCTAAAATGTCCTCTGCTTGACCTAACCAGGCCTCCTTCTCCACTCCACTTGAACTCTGTGCTCTGCACTCTGAGTGTGGCCACCAGGTAGGTCACCCTGGCATTGGCCTCCTGGCCTTTACACTTGCAGTTTCCTCCACTTGTAGTGTTCTTCCTGAACTTCTTCACCTGGATTGTGAGGTTTAAGTTCATGGAATTGCTCTGTCAAGAGGCTGTGTCCACCTTACTCCCACCTAGGCCCTCCCACACTCACTCAGCCCTCTGCACACTCCTTTTCATAGCATTTGCCACACTGTATTGAAAATGCTTTTTTTTTTTTCTTTGCGGTATGCGGGCCTCTCACTGCCGTGGCCTCTCCCGTTGCAGAGCACAGTCTCCGGGTGCGCAGGCTCAGCGGCCATGGCTCACGGGCCCAGCCGCTCCGCAGCATGTGGGATCCTCCCAGACCGGGGCACGAACCCGTGTCCCCTGCATCGGCAGGCGGACTCTCAACCACTGCGCCACCAGGGAAGCCCTTATTCATCTCTTCACTGCTAACATCTGGGATTGTGCTTGGAGCGTGGCAGGCCTGAGGAGATGCTGAATGAATAAATGAGCTTTCCTTTGGCCCACGATGTTCCCCATGAATGAGACAGGAGAAAAGGGAAGGCTACGTTTAGCAGAGAGAGGTCAAAATGAGACTTAACAAGAGCTGCTTCTGGGTTCATTAATTAGTAATTAGTAATCATCCCTAAAGCAGAGGTGGCAAGATTGTGCCCTGGGAGCAGGTTAGATGATGATGTAGATGGTGAATGAGAATGATAATGAGGACCACAGTGGTGATGATGGGGACGACCATTTACTGAGACCTGTATTCCAGGCACAGGGCTTGGTCTCATTGTCCCTGTCTTACATTTCAGAGCAGGTCTAACACTCAATCCATCTTAAACTGTGCTGATAATTGAGACATTCATTCATGCACTCAACATTTATTGAATACTTATTACATACCAGATATATTCTAGGCACTGAGCGGTGAACAAAGCAGACAGACATCCTTGCTTTATGGAACTTTTATCCCAGAGAGGGGAGACTCAAGATAAACTGGTAAAGAAGTAAAAAAGGTAGCATATCTTCAGGGTAAAAGTACTATGGAGAAAAAGCAGAACTCTTAGGGAGTGCAAGGAGTGGGTGGAGGTACGGCTGTTGTTGTGGCCAGGGTGGCCAGGGAAGGCTTTCCTGAGAAGGTGACAACTGAACAAAGACCTGAAGGCAGTAAAGCAGCAACCTCCAGGAGAGCATTTCAGGCAGAGGGAGTAGCAAGTGCAAAGGCCCTGAGGTGGGAATCTGCGGGGTGGCTAAGCTGAGTTGTTGAAAAGTAGTGGGAAATAAGATCAGAAGAGTGAGGAGCAGAGTCTTTAGGGGCTTGTAGGTCACTGCAATGGTCAGAGAAATTTGTTGGCTGGCCCTTGAGGAACTAGAAGGGGTTGGAGACCACCCTGAAGTCCTTATCACTTGTGAGCACATCTGTACACTATAAATCACCCTATGGAATGGAGAGAAGGTTATTCTCAGAATCCTTTTCCATGCTTGATCTTGAACTTGTTCTAAAGTGGGGTTTCTCGTCCTCAGCACTATTGATATTTTGGCTGGCTAATGCCCCCCCTTTTTTTAAACATCTTTATTGACGTATAATTGCTTTACAATGTTGTGTTAGTTTCTGCTGTATAACAAAGTGAATCAGCTATACGTATACATATGTCCTCATATCCCCTGCCTCTTGCATCTCCCTCCCACCCTCCCTATCCCACCCCTCTAGGTGGTCACAAAACACCGAGCTGATCTCTCTATGCTATGCAGCTGCTTCCCACTAGCTATCTGTTTTACATTTGGTAGTGTATATATGTCAATGCTACTCTCTCACTTCGACCCAGCTTACCCTTCCCCCTCCCTGTGTCCTCGAATCCATTCTCTACATCTGCGTCTTTATTCCTTTCCTGCCCCTACGTTCATCAGAACCATTTTTTTTTTTTTTAGATTCCATATGTATGTGTTAGCATACAGTATTTGTTTTTCTCTTTCTGACTTACTTCACTCAGTTTGACAGACTCTAGGTCCATCCACCTCACTACAAATAGCTCAATTTCGTTTCTTTTTATGGCTGAGTAATATTCCATTGTATATATGTGCCACATCTCCTTTATCCATTCATCTGTTGATGGACACTTAGGTTGCTTCCAGGTCTACTGTAAATAGTGCTGCAATAAACATTGTGGTACATGTCTCTTTTTGACTTATGGTTTTCTCAGGGTATATGCCCAGTAGTGGATTGCTGGGTCATATGGTAGTTCTCTTTTTAGTTTTTTTAAGGAACCTCCATACTGTTCTCCATAGTGGCTGTATCAATTTACATTCCCATCAACAGTGCAAGAGGGTTCCCTTTTCTCCACACCCTCTCTAGCATTTATTGTTTGTAGATTTTTTGAAGATGGCTATTCTGACCAGTGTGAGGTGATACCTCATTGTGGTTTTGATTTGCATTTCTCTAATGATTAATGATGTTGAGCATCCTTCCATGTGTTTGTTGGCAATCTGTATATCTTCTTTGGAGAAATGTCTATTTAGGTTGTCCGCCCATTTTTGGATTGGGTTTTTTTTTTTTTTTTTATATTGAGCTGCATGAGCTGCTTGTATATTTTAGAGATTAATCCTTTGTCAGTTGCTTCATTTGCAAATATTTTCTCCCACTGTGAGGGTTGTCTTTTCGTCTTGTTTATGGTTTCCTTTGCTGTGCAAAAGCTTTTAAGTTTCATTAGGTCCCATTTGTTTATTTTGGTTTTTATTTCCATTTCTCTAGGAGGTGGGTCAAAAAGGATCTTGCTGTGATTTATGTCATAGAGTGTTCTGCCTATGTTTTCCTCTAAGAGTTTTATAGTGTCTGGCCTTACATTTAGGCCTTTAATCCATTTTGAGTTTATTTCTGTGTATGGTGTTAGGGAGTGTTCTAATTTCATTCTTTTATATGTAGCTGTCCTGTTTTCCCAGCACCACTTATTGAAGAGGCTGTCTTTTCTCCGTTGTATATTCTTGCCTCCTTTGTCAAAGATAAGGTGACCATATGTGCGTGGGTTTATCTGTATAGGAATGCAAGAGATTTCTGAGTATTAATTTTGTATCCTGCTACTTTACCTAATTCATTGATTACCTCTAGTGGTTTTCTGTAATCCTAAAGTAGCATCTTTAGGATTCTCTATGTATAGTATCATGTCATCTGCAAACAGTGACAGTTTTACTTCTTCTTTTCTGATTTGGATTCCTTTTACTTCTTTTTCTTCTCTGATTGCCGTGGCTAGAACTTCCAAAACTATGTTGAATAATAGTGGTGAGGGTGGGCAACCTTGTCTTGTTCCCCATCTTACAGGAAATGGTTTCAGTTTTTCACCACTGAGAACCGATGTTGGCTGTAGGTTTGTCATATATGACCTTTATTATGTTGAGGTAGGTTCCCTCTGTGCCTACTTTCTGGAGAGTTTTTATCATAAATAGGTGTTGAATTTTGTTGAAAGCTTTTTTTGCATCTATTGAGATGATCATAGGTTTTTTTAAAATTTTTTATTTGTTTATTTTTATATTTATTTTAGGCTGTGTTGGGTCTTCGTTTCTGTGCGAGGGCTTTCTCTAGTTGCGGCAAGCGGGGGCCGCTCTTCATCGTGGTGCACGGGCCTCTCACTCTCGCGGCCTCTCTTGTTGTGGAGCACAGGCTCCAGACGCGCAGGCTCAGTAGTTGTGGCTCACGGGCCTAGTTGCTCTGTGGCATGTGGGATCTTCCCAGACCAGGGCTCGAACCCGTGTCCCCTGCATTGGCAGGCGGATTCTCAACCACTCTGCCACCAGGGAAGCCCCTGATCATAGGTTTTTATCCTTCAGTTTGTTAATATGGTGTATCTCATTGATTGATTTGCATATATTGAAGAATTCTTGCATTCATCACAGTTTCACTTTCAGTGCTTGTGACTGGTCTGTTCATATTTTCTATTTCTTCCTGGTTCAGTCTTGGAAGGTTGTACTTTTCTAAGAATTTGTCCATTTCTTCCAAGTTGTCCATTTTATTGGCATGTAGTTGCTTGTTGTAATCTCTTATGATCCTTTGTATTTCTGCAGTGTCAGTTGTTACTTCTCCTTTTTCATTTCTAATTCTGTTGATCTGAGTCTTCTCCCTTTTTTTCTGGCTAATGGTTTATCAATTTTGTTTATCTTCTCAAAGAACCAGCTTTTAGTTTTATTGATCTTTACTATTATTTTCTTCATTTCTTTTTCATTTCTTTCTGATCTGATCTTTATGATTTCTTTCCTTCTGCTAACTTTGGGGATTTTTTGTTCTTCTTTCTCTAATTGCTTTAGGTGTAAGGTTAGGCTGTTTATTTGAGATTTTTCTTGTTTCTTGAGGTAGGATTGTATTGCTATAAACTTCCTCTTAGAACTGCTTTTGCTACATCCCGTAGGTTTTGGGATGTTGTGTTTTCATTGTCATTTATTTATAGGTATTTTAAAATTTCTTCTTTGATTTCTTCAGTGATCTCTTGGTTATTTAGTAGCATATTGTTTAGCCTCTAAGTCTTTGTATCTTTTACAGTTTTTTCCCTGTAATTGATATCTAGTCTCACAGTGTTGTTGGAAAAGATACTTGATACGATTTCAATTTTCTTAAATTTACCGAGGCTTGATTTGTGACCCAAGATATGATCTATCCTGGAGAATGTTCCATGAGCACTTGAGAAGAAAGTGTATTCTGTTGTTTTTGGATGGAATGTCCTATAAATATCAATGAAGTCCATCTTGTTTAATGTATCATTTAAAGCTTGTGTTTCCTTATTTATTTTCATTTTGGGTGATCTGTCCATTGGTGAAGGTGGGGTGTTAAAGACCCCTATGATTACTGTGTTACTGTCGATTTCCCCTTTCATGGCTCTTAGCATTTGCCTTATGTATTGAGGTGCTCCTATGTTGGGTGCATAAATATTTACAATTGTTATATCTTCTTCTTGGATCGATCCCTTGATCATTATGTAGTGTCCTTCTTTGTCTCTTGCAATAGTCTTTATTTTAAAGTCTATTTTGTCTGATATGAGTATCGCTACTCCAGCTTTCTTTTGATTTCCATTTGCATGGAATATCTTTTTCCATGCCCTCACTTTCAGTCTGTATGTGTCCCTAGGTCTGAAGTGGGTCTCTTCCAGACAGCATGTATATGGGTCTTGTTTTTGTATCCATTCAGCTAGTCTGTGTCTTTTGGTTGGAGCATTTAATCCATTTACATTTAAGGTAATTATTGATATGTATGTTCCTATCACCATTTTCTTAATTATTTTTTGGTTTTTTTTTTTTTTTGTAGATCTTTTCTTTCTCTTGTGTTTCCTGCCTAGAGAAATTTCTTTAGCATTTGTTGTAAAGCTGGTTTGGTGGTACTGAATTCTCTTAACTTTTGATGTCTGTAAAGGTTTTAATTTCTCCGTTGAATCTGAATGAGATCCTTGCTGGGTAGAGTAATCTTGGTTGTAGGTCTTTCCCTTTCATCACTTTAAATATGTCCTGCCACTCCCTTTTGGCTTGAAGAGTTTCTGTTGAAAGATCAGCTGTTAACCTTATGGTGATTCCCTTGTATGTTATTTGTTACTTTTCCCTTGCTTCTTTTAATATTTTTTCTTTGTATTTAATTTTTGATAGTTTGATTAATATGTGTCTTTGTGTGTTTCTCTTTGGATTTATCCTGTATGGGACTCTCTGCTTCCTGGACTTGATTGACTATTTCCTTTCCCATGTTAGGGAATTTTTCAACTATAATTTCTTCAAATATTTTCTCAGAGCCTTTCTTTTTCTCTTCTTCTTCTGGGACCCCTATTATATGAATGTTGGTGCGTTTAATGTTGTCCCAGATGTCCCTGAGACTGTCCTCAATTCTTTTCATTATTTTCTCTTTATTCTGCTCTGTGGTAGTTATTTCCACTATTTTATCTTCCAGATCACTTATCCATTCTTCTGCCTCAGTTTTTCTGCTATTGATTCCTTCTAGTGAATTTTAAATTTCATTTATTGTGTTGTTCATCATTGTTCGTTTGCTCTTTAGTTCTTCTAGGTCCTTGTTAAACGTTTCTTGTATTTTCTCCATTCTATTTCCAGGATTTTGGATCATCTTTACTATCATTATTCTGAATTCTTTTTCAGGTAGACTGTCTTTCCTCTTCATTTGTCTGGTCTGGTGGGGTTTTACCTTGCTCCTTCATCTGCTGCATGTTTCTCTGTCTTCTCATTTTGTTTAACTTACTGTGTTTAGGGTCTCCTTTTCACAGGCTGCAGGTTCGTAGTTCCCATTGTTTTTGGTGTCTGCCCCCAGTGGGTGAGGTTGGTTCAGTGGCTTGTGTAGGCTTCCTGGTAGAGGGGACTTGTGCCTGTGTTCTGGTGGCTGGGGCTAGATCTTGTCCTTCTGGTGGGCAGGGCGACACCTGGTGGTGTGTTTTGGGGTGTCTGTGAACTTAGTATGACTTTAGGCAGCTCTCTGCTAATGGGTGGGGTTGTGTTCCCATCTTGCTAGTTGTTTGTCATGGGGCGTCCAGCACCGGAGCTTGCTGGCTGTTGGGTGGAGCTGGGTCTTAGTGTTAAGACAGAGATCTCTGACAGAGCTCTCGCCGATTGATATTACATGAGGCTGTGAGGTCTCTGGTGGCCCAGTGTCCTGGACTCGGCTCTCCCACCTCAGAGGCTCAGGCTTGACACCCGGCCGGAGCACCAAGACCCTGCCTGGCTGGCTAATTCTTTGCTGTGTGTGTGTGTGTGTGTGTGTGTGTGTGTGATGTGAGGAGGGTGTCCCTGCACTGTAGGGTATTTAGTAGCATCCCTTGCCTTTACTCACTAGATGCCAGTAGAATTCCAGATGTGACAACAAGTAATGTCTCCAGATATGGCCAAAGATGCCCTGTTGAGAACCACAGTCTAAAGACATGCAGACTCCAGCTCCCTGTGCTGGGAGCTAATCTCCAGTCCCTACACTCACAGCTCCCCCATCCATCAGTCCCTACCGTGACCCACATTGGCTGCTCAGAAAAGGGAGACTGGGGTCATCTACTAAAGACCCAGGCAAACATTGATCTAGGTCCGTTAGCCATTAACACATTTGCACACCAAGCAGACAGTCAGAGAGCCACTGACAACTCTAATGCGACCCTGGGTCCCATTTGTTTACCCCAAAACCCACGGGAGAGCCACACAATAGGCCTCAGCCTTGTGTTGGATGACTTGGTGCTGGTCACCATTGTCTTCCTTCCCCCAGAACCAGAAGATCTGCTGAAGATCCTGATATCTCCATAGGACTCTCCCTCCCCAGAGAGCATCTGGTCAGAGCAAGACCAAGGATTTCCCCCATGTCATCATAATAGTTAAAGTTTATTGGGCACTTCTGTGCCCGAGCTTTGCTTACCTTGTCTTACTATGTAGGCTCATTCTCAGGTATGGGAGCTATTACCACCCCCATTCTATAGATGAGGAAACTGAAGTGCAGAGATGTTTAAAAAACGCCTTGCCTGGACCACCGGTGCTGTAAGCCACCATAACTGTCTCTGTTTTATGAGACAACCTAAGGAATTCATGTTAATTGAGTACCCACTATATGCCAGAAGATGAACCTTAGGTGGAGTTAGAACCTGAGGAGGGCTATACCTATAGGAGCTCTCAGCCTCCCAGCGAAAGGCTCCCTGCCTGTCCACTGTCCACTGGGCACTGCTTTGCCCAGGTTCCAATGAATGTACAGCTGAGTTGTGTCTCCATGCCTCATGATACAGGCACCAAGACCTGAGGGGTGTATGCATCCATTTCACCTTTACACACTCAGGATTCAAGGCTCCAACGCCCTAAAGGCAAATTTTAAAAAGACAGAAACTAGTAGATAGGACTGTAAATTGTAAAGAGTGGATTTGGCTCTCCAGAGTCTATCTGCTTTGATGAGAACCACTCAGAGCAGGGGAGATGGGAAACCCACCCCTCCAGGAAAAGAGGAACATTTTTCAGACCAGCTTACCTATGAGGTCAGTTAGAGCGTGGATCTCGGAGTCAGTCAGCCATGGAGCTGCCCTCAGCCTAATGCTTACTAGCTGTGAAACCTCTGGGCTTCCGTTTCCTTGTCTAACATTCCTCACCTGTAACAGCAGATGACTCATAGGGTTGTTCTGAGGATTCACCAAGATAATGCGTGTAACACTTAGCAAAGCACTTGGCATAGTAAGTGTTCAATAAACATTGTTATCTTGTTATCATTACTACCATCATCATCACCATCATCATCCTTCTGGTTGCTCAGGTCAAAAGGTCAGAGTCGTCCTTGATTTCTTTCATTTACACTCCACCTCCAATCCATCAGTAAATCCTGTCAACTCTTCCAAGATCCCTCTAGGCTCTGACCATTTCTCACCGCTCGCCTGGTTCAAGCCATTATCTCTCACCTGGATTATTCCAGTGGCTCCAGCTAGTCTCCTTTTTTCTCTTTGGTCTAATCTCCATATAACGTTCAGAACAATCCAGTAAGTCATCACATCTAACTCAGCTCCAAACCCTCCAGTAATTTCCACAACCCTTGGAGGAAAGGCCAAAGTTTATTCTACACGGCCTGTGTCACCTGACCTCACCCCAGCTCACTCTGTTCCAGACCCAATGGATTTCTCGTCATCCCTCAAACATGTTGCACGTGCTCCCACCTCAGGGCCTTTGCACGTATGGCTCCTTTGTCTGGAACTCTGTCCCTCCTGTAAGCAAGCACACAGCTTGCTCCCTTAGCTTCTTCAGTCTTTATTAAACGTTCCTTCTCAGTGAGGCCTCCTTTCGCCTCTCTACTTAAACTCCATTCCCCTGACACTCCCAACTTCCACCTCTGCTTCTTTTTTCTCCATAGCACTTAGCATCTAACATAGAATATAGTCTGCTTCTTTATTT
Organism: Stenella coeruleoalba; assembly: GCF_951394435.1. Lineage (NCBI taxonomy): Eukaryota > Metazoa > Chordata > Mammalia > Artiodactyla > Delphinidae > Stenella > Stenella coeruleoalba. The sequence goes on along the minus strand of NC_137161.1, from coordinate 65,822,517 downwards.
TGTTTATTTTCTGCCTTCTCCAATGAGAGCAGTCATTTTTATCAATCTGTTTGTTGTTAAGTCCCCGATACCTAAAACATTTCCTGGCACATGGAAGGTTCTAAAAAAGATTTGTCAGATGAATGAGTGAATGAATCCCATTACTGTTAGGTCCCATCCATCCAGCTCTCAGATCCCAGCTGTCACAACCTCTATCTCTCACTTCCATTTTGGACACTGAAGACCACTGGGCTGTGTGTGGAACCTCAAAAACTCCACTGTTTAGACAAGTGTTTCCCTTGCCCCAAGCTCGTACCCTTAGAAACTCTGACTTGGATGCTCTGTCAATTAGCAGCCCTGAGCCAGGCACTGCCGAGTCCACGAGGGAGGCAGAGGAGAAGCCTGCAGGCCGGAGTGGCTGGCAACAGGCCAGCACCTGCTGGTGGTGATTGATGGGGGTATCGAAGGCGATGATGGTGACAAAGCAGGCAGTGGAAAGGCATCGATCTACAAGAGAGGCAAAAATTCCCACTTCCTGTCCCTTGATTGGGAGCTTAATGAAAACGATCTTTCACTTTCGGGATCCATCACTGGAGCAGGTGTGCTGACTGGCAATAGGGCGTATGCCAGCTGTCCCAGGCCTAGCCTTCTGGGTTTTGCTTTACAAAAGCCCTCTCTGTTGGACTTGGAACTTGCCCATAGCATTGGAAGTGATTTGCACTTTTTCCAAATGCTCCAGATGGACAAGGGAGTTTGAAAAAGATAAACTGTTCTGGCTTGAAAGGGAATTAATGACCCCCTGCCCTGGCTCGGCCCACCTGCTGCAGACACCAGTCGGTGAGGGACCAGCGAGGGGCCTGCAGTTTCACAATCCTCTCAGGAGGAAGGGAGGCAAAACTGCCTGCCTTTTAGCCCCTACCCCACCGCCCCCATTTAGGCCAGGAAGACCTCTCCTGCTGCTGGGATCACGTGTCAGGCCCCTGAGGCTCTTTCCAGAAAAGGGCTCCTCACTCCAAATGCCACCCCGCTGCCCAGCAATATGATACTGTCAGGTCTCTTCAACACCCCAGACCAAGGGGATGGGCTGAGTGCGTAGGAGGTCATCATAGCCTCCCTCCATCCTTACCCTTCCCACATCTGGCCTTCTTTCCACCAGAGAGTCCCCTGCTGTATTACACGCAGATACAGGGCAACTGGAGGGGCCCAAACTGGCCTGTTAGGTCCAGGAATTTCCACTAGATGGCTCTCTCTCTCTCTCTCTCTCCCCCCCTTCCTCCTTCCCTCCCTCCCTCTCCCTCCCTCCCTCTCTCTCCCTCTCCCCCTTCTCTCTCTCCCCTCTTCTCCCTCCCTCCCTCCCTCATTCCCTCCCTCTCTCTCTCTTTCTCTCCCCCTCACTATAATTTCTGATAGAAATTTTACAATAATAATGGTGCTAGTAAGAATGCATTATGTACTGACCAAGTTCTAGGCATTGTGCTAAGGGTTGGACATGCCCAGTGGAGGTTAGAGAGCAAGCACTCCGGAGCCAGAGCGGGTGGGTCCCATCCTGCTATACCTCCTGCTGCCATGGGGCCTTGGGCAAGTAGGTGTCATTTCAATTGTGCAACAGTTTCCTCATCTATAACACTGAGATAATAATAGCAGTACCTATCCCATATGGTACTAGGAGGATTAAATGGCTTAATCCATGTAAAACTCTTAGAAAGTAATAAGCACAATACAACTGATTGTAAAATAAATCTTTTGACAACTTCACAAGGTAGCCACTATTTCCCCACTTTATCTATGAGGAAATTGGAGCTTCAATAGATTAAGTTGCCCAAGGTTGTATTGTTTCCAGTGTTACCCAACCCAAAGAAACCTGTGTCTCCCAAACTGACCAATTTCCTGAACCGTGTGTCTCACATCTTGTCACATTTCTGAATCTACCCATTAGCAGTGGGGCACCAGAAAAGCCCCGGAGCTAAGCAGGCCAGACAAAACCTCCTCCTTGGGAGACAGGGATGCAGGAAAAGCTCTAGTGAGTTCTGTCTTCATACTGCCTCTTTCAGACAACCCATCCTCAGAGCAATCCAGGGACTTAGCTGAGGAGCTGGGCAAAGCCGTGGAGATCATGGGCAAAGGCAAGAACGGGATTGGCTTTGGCAAAGTGGACATCACAGTTGAGAAGGAACTTCAGAAGGAGTTTGATGTCAAGAAGGCCCCAGAGTTGAAGCTGTTTTTTGAGGGCAATAGATCGGAGCCCATCAGCTGCAAAGGTAATGGTACTTCTGTGTCAATCAAGGTAACGCTAACTATGGAAACACAAACATCTGCATTTCAGTGGCTTAGCAGAATTACAAGTTTATTTCTCGCTTGCACGGAGCCCAGTTAGCAGCCAGAGGGTGGAGATGAGGGGACTCTGTTCCCCACAGTCTTTCAAGGACCCAGCTCCCTTCCAGCCTGTGACGTTGTCCTCCCCTAGGACCCCCGAGCTTCCTGCCCTTCCCTCTGTATCTGGCCAGCTATTGGTGCCGAGAGGCAAAGGGGCGCCACCAGTGGTGTCCGTGGCCCAGGCCTGGAGATGGCGAATATCGCTCCACCCAACAGAAAGGCTGGGAAATACGGCCCTGCTCTATGTCTAAAGGAAGTAAAAGATTTCGGTGCACGTGTAGCTGCCTCCACCACAGCTTGCATCTCAGCTGGTGGGCTCTGGAGGCACCATGAGGTGGGATAGGGATGCACATGGCTTATAAACTATAGAGACCAGAGAGTGAGGTCCCCACTCACCTATCTCCCCACTCCCACCGCACTCTTCCACTTTAGAATGATTTTGACAGGGTCCCAGGCCGAGGAAGCACTGGTTGCTCGAAACGGAGACTGGGAGTTGCTAGAACAAGACGGGCTTGAGACAGGGTGACTACCAAACCCTCCCGCCTCTATCGCCCTCCATTCAGTTAACTCATTCATCTACTTGTTCTACACTCTTATTTAGAACCTACCGTGTGTCATATCCTGATGTTGTGGAAATTTGAAGAGTTTTGTGCTTCCGTGTGACACATAGCAGGTCCTAAGTTTAAAGAGTGTCAAATATATGGTTGCATGAACGTATGCACAGTGGATGGATAGATGGATGGAGGGAATAAAACTAATGAACACAGAAGTGCCCAGCACAGCCCTTACTATGTTAGTAGAATGTTCCCATCGTGTATGTTGCATGATTGAATCTCAGAACATTGAGTTTGTATTTTTCAGGGCCTGGCGTTTAGCAGGTTTGCAATAAGCCTGTTGGAGAGTTGTTATAAGAGCCAAAGGGACGGGGGGAGAGGGCCACCATGTGCAGGGGCTGCAGGATGCCTTGCAGTTCTCAGAATGGACACAAAGGGGGTGTGAGACACACAGGCCAGACTCGCTGAAGAGCCAGCCTCAGGGCAGGTTGCATAAAAGACTTGGAGCCTTGAGGCTCCCAGCTGGTTTCTATGAGGCTGGTGTGTGCAAGGGGAAGAGAAAGAGATGGGGAGAGAGGGCAGGAGTGAGAGAAGGGACAAAAACTGCTGCTTCCTATGCACCGAGTGACAACCCTCAATGGCCACCCACTGACCCTAAGCGAGGAGCCCTTTGTGATGTGTTGGTTTGGGGGAGGGCTGTGAAGAAACCAGAAGCCCCAAGTTACTTTGTCAAAGTCCATATCTCCTCATGGAGTGGCTCAGGCTCTGGGATGCCTTCGCCTCCTGAAGGACAGGTGAGGTCCAACTCCACTTAGAGGTAAGAAGGTGACGGCATAGCGACTTCCAGACTGTCTGAGCTCCCTTTGTGCTGGGAGCCAGGCCTGGAACCTCCTCTGCCATTCAGGAAGCTTCACTATCACCTCCTCCAGGAAGTCTCCCCTGACTGCCTGGGTCGGGGTGCCTGCACCGTTCCTGTGGTCCCACAGCACCTGTGCTTCCCCCTCAAAGATCTCATCTCACAGAATTGTATCTCTTCCTCACTGTCTACTCAACTGACAGCACAGGGCAGAGGCCAATCTCACCTCATTTCCTGGGGTCTCCTAAAAGGCTGCCAGAGCTGGTGGACACCTCGGCTTCAAATCCTCACTACATACCTGAGGAACAATCACTTCCTCCTGTTGAATTCTGATTTTCTCATCTGTAAAGTAGGGATGGTAAAGGCATCTACCTCCAAGGGTTCCTAGGAAGAAAGAATAAGTCTGCACATGTCTGAAGCATTTACTGTGTTCCAGGCACTGTTCTAGTCCCTTCTCAGATGTCATAACACAGTACAGGAGGTGCTTTTACAGATGGGGAAACTGAGGTGCAGAGAGTGGAATAACTCTCAAGGCTCCCCAGCTAAGTAGCAGTGGGATCCACAAATATTTTCTCTAAAGGACCAGAAAGTAAATATTTTAGGCCTGACAAACCAATCTCTGTTGAAACTATTTAACTCTGCTGATGCCGTGAGAAAGGAGCCATACACAAACAAATGGGCGAGGCTGTGTCCCTATAAAACTTTATTTATAAAATCAGTTGGCAGATCAGGTTTGGTCCATGGGCTACAGTTGACTGATCCCTGCTGTACACTGTGCTGTCCTCTAAGTAAACGGCAGATGTGGTTATTATTATCCTCAAACTATTAGTTTCCTGACCCTAGTCTAGTGCCTGGAACACTTAGGTTTTTAATGCATATGTTGAGTTTGAATGGGGTGGAATTGCAAGGGCCCCACAATTAAGGAGCCAGCCCATATTTGTACTGGGCTTGACCATCCCCTTCTTCCTCAGTATTACCCCCAGCCATGGAAAGAGGCAGTGGGATGCCGGGACGGAGCCAGAGCCCAGAGTTTAGGACGAGCGCTAGCTGTGAGAGCTTGAAGCAGCCTCTATTTCTCACTTCCTAAAAAGAATGACTAATGCCAGTTCTGCCACTTGACAGGACTTCCTGAGCTAAGGGAGCGGCAGTACTTCACTGGCCTCTTGCACTGTAACTTTTATGAAAACTTCCCTCAGAGGCAGGTGGGGTTTAGTCGTTGTTGTTTCAAGTCCAGGTTCTCCTCTGGTCTCCAAGGACTGATGGTGGGAGACTTGACCTTGGCCATCTCCCTGGAGGGAGGGGGACTCAGGCTGCCTCCAGGCCTTCAATTAATGCGGCATTCACAGCTTGTGCCTGGAAATATGCAGCGGAGCTCTGGCCCCAGTCAATCATTGACACGGCATTCATACCTCGGTTGTCGCTGTGTCCTCAGGCTCAGAGCCGAGCACCAGGAGAGGGACCTGCCTAGTGGGGACAGTGCCCGATTGGCAGGAACTCAGAAACAAGCTGTTTGCCAAGTTCAGAGCTATCTCGGTCCTATGGGGTCCAGAAGGGCAAATGGAGCTCATCCATCCCAGAGAAGAGGGTCCAAGATCAAGTCCCCTCAAACCGAGTTATCTAATGATTCATTCCCCTCATCCATTCATCCCATAACTATTTCCTGAGCACCTACTGTGAGCCAGACACTACAGGATGTAGGGGAGGAAAATGTTTCCTTTCTTCCCTTCTAGGTTCTTTGGCTGGTCTAATAATTAAATTGACATAAGAAAGAGTAAAAGAAGAAAAACAAATTTAATTTGATAACGTACAGGAGTCCCAAAGATACGAGGCTCAAAAAAGTGACCAAAACAGGCAACTTTTAGACAAAGAAACAATAAAGTTGTGAAGAATTGACAAGGCAAAGGTGTTTGGGCTTGGGGTAGCAAATTAGTGAGGAAGTAACAAGGTTTTTTTATACAACCTTCTTGACCTTAAATCCCTATGTCTGGTGATAAGGATGTAGTCTACCGTCCTGGTATAGGGAGGGTACCTCTACATGGGAGATTTATTTCCTGCTTTCGAAGGGACAATGGAGGGTCAGACATCCTTCTTGCACAGGCTATTTCTCAAGTAACTTTAATTCAAAATAATATGCCAAAGTAGTAGAATTTGAGGTGGCATATTCTGTTCCCCCTCAGGAGCTACTGAGAAAGTTAGGAAAAAAATCATAGCTTCAGAAACAGACTCAGTGAAGAAAATACAACAGGTCATAAAATAGAGAATGATTGAGGGGAGAGTAAGAAAAGACCAAACTGAGAATTAAATAAGCAGGGTGAGATGCCCTTGAGAGCTGAGAGGAAAGGACAGCCCGGGCAGAGGGACTGGTGGATACCAAGCCCAGTGTGCTGGATGAAAAGGATATGGCTGGAGTGCGGACAGAAGGAGAGAGTAGCACAAAGGGAAATCAGAGCAGTGGTTCTGAGGACCTGTAATTCAAACCCATTTGGAAGGGTTTTATTCACCTTTTTTTGGTATTTTCAGAATTTCTAAACCAATTCCTTTCAGGTCATTTAAGACATAACTTTTTCAGGCAAAGCCTTTAAGAGAAAGTTTGTTTTCATGATATGTGTCTCTTTCTTCCTAAAAGATGGCTTGGACGACTGTGAAAATAGAAACTCAGCCTTGGGGCTGGTGTCCAGGAGGAGGGAGTGACTGCAGTGGGTGGAGAGCCATGGTCTGAGGGTGGCATGAAGCCTCCCCCGCCCCCTCTGTCCCTTGAGACCACCACATCATCCTCTTACCAACTTTTAGAGGCCTGATTCACTGTGGCTTTTTAAATGGTCTAGTCTGTATCTACTAAAGCTGGACACAGCGTCCCCATGACTAGAAATTCTTCTCCTGGGCATGTACCCAACAGAAGTGCATACAATGTGCCCCTAGAGACATGCACAAGAATTAATTCTTAATAGCCCCGAACTATAAACAAACCAAATGCCCATTAACAGGGAATGGCTAAATAAGTTGTGGAATATTCACACAATGGAATGCTACACAGCAGGGGGAACGAATCTACAGGTGCAACATGGAGGAATCTCACACGTATAGTGAAGCCCGATCCTAAACACATACTGTATGACTCAATAGAAAGTTCAAGAGCAGGTTAGAAGTTAGGATAATGGTTTCCTCTAGGTGAGGGTTGGGTAGTGGCTGGGAGGGGGCACCATGGAGATTTCCGAGGGGCTCATAACGTTCAATTTCTTTATCTGGGTGATATTTATACATGTGTGTTCATTTTATGAAAATTCATCAAACTATATATTATAATTTGTATACCTTTATGCATGTAAACATACTGCATTATAAATTTTTAAAAGGCCTAATGTTCTTAGGAAAAGTAGGCAAACATACTGAAAATAGTGTCCTTTCCAGTCGATTTAGCAACTCAGTGTGCATTCCTCAAGCCCCAGGCAGCAATTTGTCCTGCCACAGGGCCTTTGCACAGGCTGTTTTCTCCGCCTTTCCTTTTCCAGTTGCTTCCTGTTAACTCCTATGTATCCTTCAGTTTTCAGCTCATAAGTGATTTCCTCCAGGAAGCTCTCCTTGACTTCACAGTCTAGGTCGTGTATCTTTTATATAGGTTCATAGAACTTTGCTTTTGAATACTTACTTGGGGTGTGATTTTACCCTTGTTTGTGCAGTTATTGGATAGTTGTCCTCCTCAACAGAATGAGAGCTGCATAGTCTCGTTTCTGCTCACCATTTTATCCCCAGGACCAAGCACAGCATTCAGTAACGTAATAGGCACCCAATGCATATTTATCAAATGAATGAACGAGTGAAGGAGTGAAGAATAAAGGCCTTTGTATTGGCTTTTTTGGCCAACCCAATATGTTGTCCAAAGCTACTCACAACAAACATTGCTTTAGCTCATAAACTCATTTTAAATGATCCATTATATTCTATAGCAGGCCTTGACAGAAAATAATATTTTACATTACCTGCCACCATATGAAACTGATGATCCTAGCAAACACAAGTCCATTTGTAGCCTTGAGTACATTCTGGCACACCATTATGTCTCCCCAGATATGGTACATGTGTCCCGATTTTAGATGCCTTTTGTGTGCTTGGCACTTCCCATATGATAGCTGAGAAATGGAAGTCAGGGTGTATGACCTCATGGACATCTAGGTCTCAGCTAAGGAACTGGAGACACAGGGAGATAATGGAATTCTCCCAAGGGTGCAGAGCTAGCTGGCCTTTTTAATTACATTTTAAAACTATATGTTTTAAAAAAATAAATCCATCCTCCTGTCACTTTGAAGGGTGAATAAGAAAACACAGCTGGGCATGCTTCCTCCCGGGTTTGATTCCCAGCTTCGCTAGCGGAGTGGCCAATGGCAAAGTTGAACCTCAATTTCCTCATCTGCAAGATTGGGAGAATATGTATCCCATAGGGTTATTGTGGGGATGTAAGACATGCAAAATGCTCAGCCCGGTGCCCGGTCCTTGGTAGGTGCTCAGTCAAGTTTAGCTGCTGTTGTTAATGTTCACGTTTTGGGGCTCAGGTGGGGAGGAGAGGAGAAACTGACCTTGGACTTCAAGGGGTGGGAATCCAAGACAAGAGGTTTCTACTCATTTAACTTGGGGAAGACAGGACTTGCTCCAGTTCAAGAGGAAACTTCTGTGGGATCCATTTAATTGTATGTCTCTCTCCAGGAGTGGTTGAATCTACTGCCTTGGTTGTTTGGTTGAGAAGACAAATTAGCCAGAAAGCATTTTTGTTCTCTGACACCAGTGAGATAGCAGAGTTTGTGAATTCCAGGCCCTTGGTCATCATCGGCTTCTTCCAGGTACTGCATTCAAGAGGTGGGAGGTGGCTTCTCAACTGATGGGGAGTCCTGTGTCTGAGAGGGTGGGTAGGGTGAGGAGAGGGTGGGTAGGGTGAGGAGAGGTCTCTCATTTAGGTTAATTCCATGCCCATTCTTCCTTTTTCAATGAACTGGTTTTCTGGGGGAACTGCAGGATAAAAAATAAAGAAGAAACGGAAGCTGAAATGGTAAGAGAAGCTAACTACAAAGGTGGACAGTAATGGGAAGAGAGGAGAGGAGATTGACATATATTGAAGTGGTTTTGATAGTATAACTGATCTTTTTTGGGGTTCATTTAGAATATCACTGAATGATAAATGATTTGCAAATTGCTCTTGCTTTTGGAGAATGAGTTTCTTATACATCTTAACTCATTTCCTATAACTTTGATGACTCCTCCCCTTCTCTGAGTAGAAGTCAGAACTTTGGGATTATATTTATACAAGGGGAGAGTTTGTACCTTTTTCTCTCCCATCCTACATTTTGACATCGTTTTTGGCCCCAATTTTCTTTCAAGCTAAAGAAGAAGGCTGAAACTACAACCATATCGTGATATCAAGTTCATATTTGGTACCACATGTGGTCAAATCAATAGCCTCTTCTGAAAGCAATTAAGGAATAAATGTTAAAAAGTCTTAACACCTGTGTTAGAACAGCCTTCACTCTACTACTTGGGAAAGGTCAAGTTTATCGATTCTCTCCATTCATCTCTGTGGATTTGCCTATTTTGGGCTTAGTCATAGCCATCGAAGTATTCTGGGTATGAAACATCCATGAAAGTGGATTTAGGTGGCCCAGCAAAACCACAGAGCTTGGAAAGGTGAAGAGATGAATTAGTCACTATTTTCACCCTGTCCTTAAAAAATCCAGGCATTTTGCTTCCTACCAAAGCCTCATCAGACATCTCTCCCCAAACAGGATTTAGAGGAAGAAGTAGCAGAGTTGTTCTATGATGTGATCAAAGACTTCCCAGAACTAACGTTTGGAGTGATTTTGATTAGAAATGCCATTGGGCGTTTCCACGTCACCCTTGACAGTGTTCTGGTGTTCAGAAAGGTAGGACTTTGGTCTTATTGCTAGTGAGGGGGCTCTAGTTCAAAATAATGAACTATGTGTGTATGTATGGGTTTTGGGTATAAATTCTGGTTCTGCACTTGTGAACTAAGGGGCATTGGACTAGTCAGTTTCTGGGAAGTCAGAGTCTCCTGTTGTCTCTCTGGCCTTTCTAGCCATTTTCCATTGGGAGTTCCTCCTTTCCTTAACCAGTAAATGACATTAATTAAGGCTCAATCTTCTGCCTCGAGTTTTCCTCTGGTCCATCTCCCTTTCCCCATCACCCATGACGTCTCCAGCCAGACTTCTCTGATCTCCAGACCTTTATATCCATCACTAGATGTCTCAACATGGCCATGCCTAAAGTCATAATCTCCCCTCCAGATCCTCTTCTAGTGTTTTTTGTCTATTAATGAATGGTGTCACCATCTCTCCCAGCTCCTCTGTAAGCAAAGCCACAACACCTAGGCATCATTCTAACACCTCCCTCAAAACCAATCCATCAGCCCAATCCCATTGATTTCTAAATCCAAAATATCCTGTGAATCTATCCATTTCTTTCTACTGCTACCATCCTAGATCAAGTGACCATTCATATTCCATAGCCTAATACAACGTACATCCAACTGGTCTACCACATTTTATCTTGTCCTCTAAAGAAAAATCTTTCCGAAATTAAAATCTGATGGTCGCTTTCCTCCTTCCAACTGAAAGCCCTTTAACTGATTCCTATAATTTTTAGGATAAAGATAAGTCCCTGATGAGGCCCACGAAGCCTTCCACAGTCTAACCTCTATTACAAACCTTCCTCCTCTTTCCCTCTGGGATCTAGATCTGAGCTGTCCAATATGGCAGCCACTACTCACATGTGACTGTTTACATTAAAATTAAATTAAAATTTTAGTTCTTCAATCAAGCTAGCTATTACCGGGTGGATTGTGGCTACTGTATTCAATAGCATTTCCAGATTTACAGAGCATTTCCATCATCACAGAAAATTCTATTGAACGGTGTTACTCTAGACACTGTGGTCTGGTTCCTGGAACATGCATTACTCCCTCGCCACGCAAAGCTAAATCCTTACAATAACCACATTGCTTATAGACATGGCTCAGAGAGGTTAGGTTACTTGCCTAAGGCCACACAGGAAGTAGGTGGAGTGATATCCAGATGCTGGTTGACTCTCAGAGAGGTCTTCTCATAGAGAAGACTGTGAGCCATTGTGTTTTACTTAGGCCCATGGAAGTCATTGAAAGATTCTAAGTTGGAGAATAAAATAAGGTGATTTGTGCTTTGAATGAACATAGAGTCCAGAAATAGATCCAAATGCATATGGAAATTTAGTATATGATAAAGATGATATTTTAGACCAGTAGGGAAAATAGTATACAATATGCTAGTCATGTTATTCAATGACTAGCATTGGGTAGCCATTTGAAAGAAGAAAACTAAAGCTAAATCTATATATCACTCCTTCCACCAAATTAAATTCCAGATTGATCCCTGATTTAAAAATATAACAATAAAACTGTGGAAAGACCAGAAGATGCCATGGGAGAGACTGCTTTCTAACCTTGGAGGGAGGGGGAAAGCCCCTTTATAAAGCATGACAGAAACCCCAGAAAGTATGAAAAGAAATACTGATAACTTTGGATCATACAAAAATTTTAAAATTCTGCAGAATAAACCCAATCACAAAATCAAAAACCAAATAGCAAACTTGGAAATGCATTTAGGAGAGATTTGGTCTCTGTTAATGGTCAAGAACATGGGCACTAGATTCAGATTGCCTGGCTTGGAATCTTGGCTTCACCTCTTACTACCTTAGCAACCCTGGGCAAGTCACTTCACTTCTCTGTGCCTCAATTTCCTCAACTGTAAAATGGGCAAAATAATAGTATATAGCACAATGAGATGTTATGAAGATTAAATGAGTTAATACGTATAACATATTTAGAACCGTGGCTGGTATAACATGAGCTCTCCATAAGTCTAATTAGGATTATTAAACTCTTGTTACGGCCAGGAAAGAGTATAGGCTTTATCCAGGGGACAATAGGGCCTATGAAGTGTTTAAGCAGGAGTTGCATTTTAACAACATCACTCTGGCTGAAGTGTAGGAGATAGATGGAAGGGAAGCAGGGGGAGAAATTGGAAGACCATTAGGAGACTTTTGCAGGAGTCCGAGGATTAGGTTTGGACTAGAGGGTGGAATTGGCATAGATGAAGAGAAGGAGATGGAGGAGAGAGAAATAAGGAGATAGCTGCTGCTTTCTCCTTCCCCCACAGACTTTGATCCTGGGCTACAGAGAATTATGTCATTTCCTGTGCTAATCCAGGTCCTTCTGAGAAGCAGTCATCAGGCAGGATTAATCATGCAAAAGACTAGGGGAAAGGCCTTTGAAGGAAAATAGAGAGGGAGCTGGGGGAAACTTATCAGACCATGAGGTACCAATAGATCTGACCCTTTGGAAGGAAGGAAGGTGGGATGGAAGAGTCCTTGACTGCAGCGTACTTCTAAGAAAGTTCATCAAAGTCCCCTATAAGAGAAGCCCTGTATCTCCCAGAAATGGGCTTGCCTTAGTATCCCTGACAAATTCATTGGTTAGGAGCAGTGTGTGAGAAACTGCTCAGCAACGGCACAAATACGTTGATGGATTTCAGAGCAAGACCGCTGGTGCCGTCCGTCAAGTATCCTCCCTGTGTCTGTAGGCTGGAGGATTTCATGGCTTCCACATACCCGTATTCCACCCTCAGGCTAATCTCCCAGCCATCCATATTTATTAAGCATCTAGATTATGTATTACACCTGTTACCATGGTGTTTTCCTTTTATCCAAGGGGAAGATTGTGCTATTACATTTGTTAAGTGCCTACATCATGGATGCTACTGCCCTCTAATGGTTTTCTTCGTTTGTCTAAGGGAAAAATCGTGAACCGCCAGGAGCTTATCGATGACAATGCCAACAAACATATCCTCAATCAACTTATAAAACAGCACCTCACAGATTTTGTTATTGAATACAACACTGAGGTCAGTGAGCAAAGGGTCCCGGGAGAAGGGTAGCTGGGGCAGCTGTGTGCAAGGAATGACCTGTTTTCCTTTTAATTTCAGAATAAGGATCTGCTTTATGAATTGCACATCCTGAATCACATGTTGCTCTTCGTCTCCAAAAGCTCCAAGTCATTTTGTGTGACAATGCAGCATTATAAATTGGCATCGAAGGAATTCCAAAACAAGGTTTGCGGAAGTTGCCACTGCTCCTTGGGGCTCTTTATTTAGGAATCCAAGACCTATAGACCCTAATGCGATCCATCTGCCTTACCGATTATAAATTAATCCAGGGAGGATTGGTGTATTCATTTGCATACCAATCTCCTGATTTGCATTCTTCTTCCTGCCCAGTGTCTCTTTCTTTCTCACCAAACCTTTGCTCCTCCTTCCCTCATCATTTTGAGAAGTCTACTATGGGAACATGACTGGTCTGGCTGCTTTTTCAATGGATCATGCTCCACTAAGAGTAGGTGACTGCAGTGTGGCTAGCATTTGGCTTGGAGGTGAGGGGAAGGAAAGACCACTCCTGCCTGAGGTCAAGGAGTGTGAAAAGCCTGAAGGTGAGAAGCAGCACAGACAAGCAGTTGCTGAAGTTCAGGCTTCAGCATTAACAGACCTGGGTTCAAATTCTCTTCCTCTTACAAGTGATTTTGTCTTAGATGAGTTTAACCTCTCAGTCTCAGTCACCTCCCGTGTAAAATGGGGAGTTATAGCAAGAATTAGAAGTGCTATATGTAAAGCAATGAGCAAATGTACAATGAACAGTGCTTATTTTTTTGGTTATTATTATCATTAGAAACACTTCAGGGGACTTCCCTGGCGGTCCAGTGGTTAAGACTTCGCCTTCCAGTGCAGGGGGTGCGGGTTTGATCCCTGGTCGGGGAGCTAAGATCCCACATGCCTCTGGGCCAAAAAACCAAAACATAAAACAGAAGCAATATTGTAACAAATTCAATAAAGACTTTAAAAATGGTCCACATCAAAAAAAATCTTAAAAAAAAAGAAACACATCAGTTTTTCCTAAGTATTATACCTATATTTATAGAGTTAGCACCATCTGGACTCTGGGAGCTATTTACTTCACTTTTCTCTTTATTTTTATAAGAAGTAAGGTAATGGTAGGTTCTCTTTCTCTTGAAGAAAATTATTCTGAAATTTAAGCAAAACAATTAAAAACTTTGAAACCCCAAATAAATACAGAATAAAGCCACTAGGCACGAGCATATTTAACGTCTGCTACATCCCACCTCATTTTTCTCCAGGAAAGTTATTCTAATTACAGAAACACCTCTTGTAAATACGTTTCCTGGTTTATTCAATTTTAAACTTTAAGAATTTTGATGTAATTAAATTGATTACAATCTGATTGCTTCCACGCTATTTCTATTATAATAGTCAATGCTTAGCCATAATTCTTCTAGATTATTTTTTTTAAATTAACTCTTTAATCTAGGTGGAACTTATTTTGGCATATATCATGGGTTTAGGTTGTAGATTGCCTTTACCCCAGTTAGCAAACTTCTAGAATGCCATTTATTGATCGTGCTCCATTTTCGTGCCAAAGATAAACAGTTGGATGAATATTATTCCAACAGGTCATACCCCCATATCTTATCTTGTTCACCTCTAACAAATGTTTATTGAAAGTATACATGGTTGGTTTTAATATGTCTGCTTTGTTTTTCACAATCTCCCTAGCACCTGGAAGAGTGTCTGGCACATAGTAGGGCTCTTAATATTTTGACAGATGAATGACCTGAGAGTATCCAAATCCAGGGTCTGCAGGAGACTCTGACTGGTCTCCTTCTTCCATGCTTGTTTCTTCTCTACAACCAGAGTGGTCTTTTAAAAATTATCACCATGTCACACTCTGGCTTTTATCCTCAGTGACCTCCCGTCTCATTCAGATTAATGCCTGGCTCCTTACTGGAGCTCTGAGCTCATCTCTCACCATCTTCCATGACTCTCTCTGGCACTGCAGCCACACTGGCCTTGTCTCTCTATTCTATAACGTTCTATGTGTCCCCCCTCCCCACACCCAGGCCTTTTCAGTGGCAGTTTCCACTGCCTAAATAAATGTTCCCCTGACTTGTTACTCATCACCCAGGTCCCAGCTCAAATGTCACCTCCTCAGATACTCCTCCTGGCCTTCCTACCTAATACTGAGCCTCTGTCTCACCCCATCTGTACAGCCACTCTCTCACAGTGCCCTGTTCCATCATCTGGTTGGCACTCACTCATTGCTATCTGATTGACTAATTTCTTTACTCATTTCTTGCCTGTCTTCTCCACTAGAACATGAGTTCCATGAGGGCATGGATTTTGTCTGCCTTATATCCCCAGTGCTTAGCAAAATGCCTAGTAGCCACTCCACAAATAGGTGTTGAATGCATGATTGAATGAGGTCGTGGGTTTCCTAGATAGAAGAATAATTTAGAATAATAATGAGGTGAAACGTTCCGAGCATTTTATACCGCCCAGTCACTGAACTAAGCCTTTTATACACAGCGTCCTGTTTCATTCTCACAGCAACCCTATAATGTGGGTACTATTATAATCACCACTTTACAGAAAACGTAACTGAGGCACAGAGAGGGGAAGTTACTGTTTTGCCCAAGGAACTGGGATGAAAGCTCAGGACCTCCTGACTTCCTGCGGTTGTGTGAATGGTGTCCTGCACAAGGATGGTGAAACCAGGACGACAGCTGATGCCTGTCTGTGCAGCGAGACACAGGGCTGCACCTGCCTGATGAAAAGGAGCTTTTGTCCTGGCTTTCAGAAGTGCTCCATAGACTGTGCTATTTGCTTTCCATTAGTGCCCCCCCCCCCCCAAACAGATTCCCAACAGTTTCTCTCCCTCGGTAAGGGGGTCGTTACCTTTTTCATGCCTCCAATCCAGAGAGACACAGGTTTCGTTTGGTTTGGCAGATCCTTTTCATCCTTGTGGATGCAGACGAGCCCAGAAATGGACGTGTCTTGGAATACTTCCGGATCGCAGAGGCTGATATCCCATGTGTCCAAATCCTAAACTTAAGCTCTGATGCAAGGTACAAAATGCCTTTCGAGGAAATAACCTATGAAAACCTCAAGAAATTCGGCCAGAGCTTCCTGAATAGGAAGGCCAAGGTAAGCTCACCCTCGGACAAGGTTTATCCAGAGCCTCAAAATAATTCTTTTTCTGTAGTTCTGATGGCTTTAGTCATCTGAATGGGGAGGCAGAAGAAAGGTCAACCTCATGGTTCTTGTGAGGAAATACCCCCATCTCCCCACCTCGAATCAATTTAACCTTTGATCTGTCCTGACCTTATAATTCCACCATTAATTCTTTATTCTTAAAGTAAAGGCATTTTCTTTGTAGGAATCTCCAAATGAAATGCAGGCACTCCCAGGGCTGGCATCCTCTGAAAGTAGGTTCTTCTCCTTCTTTCAGACTCTAATGTGAAAGATTTACTTGGCCCCAGGGTAGATGCTTGCTTGGGGGAGAAGATGGGGTGGAAGACTGCTTCATGTATGAAGCAGTCAGGGTTTAACCTCAAAGGCTTTAGGGACCAGGGAGGAGCGGCTGCAAAAGGATGGCTACATAACACTATGTAGCCCCATGACATAACCACCTGCTGTTTATTTAGCTCTTGCTATATCCTCAACCACCCTGCTGAGTTATGTCCTTCTGAGTTAGGTGACCATATTATTTATTTTCCAAATGGGGACACTTTTGAGAGTAATGGAAGCAATTTTAAAAAGTGTTCTGAAATGGCAGGAATAAATTGGGACTCTCCAGGCAAACCAGAATGTATGGTCACCTTACCTTGGAGGGCTCCCACTACCTTCTGTCCATCCCCCCACAGACACTGCTTCCCCTCAGCCTTCTCTGATGAAAGCTGGTTTTTGTCTAACGGACAACATTATCACAGGCCAGTTGGTAAGGTTGGTGTCCTCCATGCCACTTCCAAACCA
This sequence comes from Stenella coeruleoalba, assembly GCF_951394435.1. Lineage (NCBI taxonomy): Eukaryota > Metazoa > Chordata > Mammalia > Artiodactyla > Delphinidae > Stenella > Stenella coeruleoalba. The sequence continues at coordinate 65,805,844 of NC_137161.1, read as the reverse complement.
TTTCTCCTCCTCTGCCTTCAGAAAGTCCAGATTCTTTGGATTCCACGCCTTTGGACTTTAGGCCACCTGCTCCTGATTCCCGTTGCTGTTCTGATCGCTTCCCTTTCGCTCTCTGAGGACTTAACCTCCTCGTCCCAGACCTGCCCTCGACCCCTACTCTGCCCTCATTTACAGAGATGTCAGTATCCAAAGCCCTGGTCTTTTCTCCGGTAATGGTGTGTCCATGCCCTCTCAGCCACCTGCTCTTATGGCCATACTCTAGAGGTGGCAGCCCCTCTGCAAGCCTGATTTCACACTTCCCGTCCTCTTAGTTCCTTTCTCTAGTAGCCACATTGCTACAATCCCTAACCCTTTTCATGGCCTCCAGTCTCCTGATCCTGTTTCACCATCCCTTTATTGCCCTCCTTCATGAACTTGGATTCCACGGTTCACCGCTCTGATGATGATTCCCTTAACTCTTCAATCCCTTCCACCTTCCACCTCCTCTACACCCTGTAGTATTTACCAGGCAAAATCACCACTCCTGTTGAACCCAAACTTAACTTCCCTACTGCTTCCAGACCAATCCTGGAGAAAAAGGACCTCACCACGAGGCAGCCTGGCTTCCTGGAATCACAAACCAAATATCCTGTTGGCTCTTAGAAATGCCCTGACATTTCTATATAAATTTCTCTTTGTTCATTCTCTTAATCTCGGAGTCTGTTTCTCCTCCAACCCCATTCCTACTTGCAGTCTGAACTGAGTACTGTAATCATATATCATTAAGAAAACAGAAGGCTTCAGACAGGAGCCCCTCATTTTCTATCACCACATCTACAAACCTCCCTGGAGCTCTGCCTGTCCTCTTTCTCTCCCTCTGGTTATATCTCAGGAGGCGTCTATCTTCCTCTCAAGGGCCAGCACATCCTCTTGTGTTCTTGGAATGAGGACGGGCATCCTTCGCATGACCTATAATATGTCACGTGCCTGATCTGGCCCATTTCTAATTCTCCATTCCCCGTCTCTCATATCCAGTCCCCACACTTTTTACGCTCCCTCACAAAGAATTTTCAGGTCCTTTCCAGAGATTGGGGTGGGGATGAGGGAAGCTATAGTGGGAGACGAGGCTGGTGAGCTGGGCAAAGGCCAGACAGCAAGGACTTGTAAGCATATTAAGGATTTGGTAGCCTAAGAGCAGTGGGAAGCCAGATTTGTCTGGTGAAGGTAGAATCCACTTGTAGGAGAATAAAGGTGTGGTGAGGGTTAGGAGGAAATGCAGAGAGAACAGCAGGAGGCTATCACAGTGACCTAGACGAGAGATGCAAGCTACCTGGCCAAGGGTAGCAGCAGTGCAGGCAGAGATGAGGGTGTGAATTCAAGAGATATTCAGAAAATAATGGTTGCAGAGAAAAATATATGTTCTGAGATTTTCACCACTTTCTTCAAAGAGAAGCAAGAGCTGGGTTCATTCTTTCATTCATTCACAGAACGTTGACTGAGGTCTCATGGTGTGCTGGTACTCAATTGTACTTAATGATGGGGGAAGAAAAAGTCCCTTGTGACTTTCCATTCATTGAGATAGTGATACATTAATCAAATAACCAGAAAAATAAATGTAAATGATAAATAAGTGATGCAGGAAAAGTACCAAGTATTATGAGAATTTATGAAAGCAGGGCCTGACCTTGTCTGGGGTAGAGTCAGGGAAGTCCTCCTCTGAGATCATTCTGCAAGATAAATCTGAGTTAGAGATAAATCTGATAGAGAAGGGAGTGTGGGTATGAGGAAGTGGGTGGAAGGCTAGCCCTTTGGGTGAACAAACCAGCATGGCTGAAGAAAGCAAGCAAGGGAAGAATGGCAATGAGCTTGGAGAAGGTGTCAAGAAACGAAGTGTGACAAATATTTTATAGGTCACATAAAATGATCTTAGTGTGATTCTTGGGGTAGCTGGGGGTGGCTATATTTTTGGGAGAAGGGACACAAACTAGTTTAGTTGTTAATGATGTGAAACGCACCCTCATCTAAGAATTCTAACAATCATGTATTTGAAATGCTAGAATCCACCCCGGTTTGGAGCCCTGCCGCCTCATCAGCCCTCTGATTCCAGTGCCCCGGACAATCTAGGCTGCACATCTAGCTCATGATCTATCTCAGCATTTCCAACTCTTTCCCAAGGCAGTTGTAAGAACAGGAGAAAGTCTTCCATTGTTTCCAGTCAGGGTGGGGAGCCCCAAATGCCAATCCCTTTCTGGAGACCGTTAAAATCTCTCAAATTTGCTTTCTAGAAACATCAAGCCAGTGAAGAAATTCCAAAATATTGGGACCAGGGGCCGGTTAAGCAGCTTGTTGGGAAGAACTTCAATGTCATTGTCTTTGACAAGGAAAGGGACGTATTTGTGATGTTCTGTAAGTATCTCTGCAGAGGCCATTGGAGGCAGTGGCTTCAACATTACTTTTCAGTGTAGCTCCTGAATTCTTGGGTACCAGAATCTCCAAAACCTATCAAAGCACCATGCCAAGAATGATCTTCAGACATCCAAAGAGTTTAGATCAAGATGCTATCAGTGTCTTTATTCCTGTCCTGCCCCTAGGTTCTTCAGAACCATTTTTTTTTTTTTTTTTTTAAATTCCATGGGAAGCAGCTACGTAGCACAGGGAGATCAGCTCGGTGCTTTGGGCCCCCCTAGAGTGCTGGGATAGGGAGGGTGGGAGGGAGACCCAAGAGGGAGGAGATATGGGGATTTATGTGTATGTATAGCTGATTCATTGTGTTATAAAGCAGAAACTAACACACCATTGTAAAGCAATTATACTCCAATAAAGATGTTAAAAAAAAAAAGATGCTATCAGCTACAAAGCAACTCTCCCCCCAAATCAAATTCTTGGAATGTGTGGAATACCTTCTCATAATCAGGCCTGCTCCTGTTTGTAACAACAGTAATGCTGATGGCTGATTGAATGCTAGATAAACCAGGCCTGTGTATCTCATTTAACCCTCACACCTTACTTTTGAAAGTGGCTACTTTATTGCTCCCACCTTACAGATGAGTAAACAGAGTCCCAGGGAAGTAAAGAAACTTTACTAGAGTCAGGCAGCTAGTATGTGAACTTCATTAAGTAAGGGATTGGAACCTAGTCAGCCTGAATCCAGTGCCTACTCTAGTAACTGCTGTACCAGTGACCAGTGTAAGTTAAGTAACTTCTCAGATGGCCCACACTTAACATACCTGAGTTGGTGCAGCCAAACTGAAGACCCACATCATGCATGTAAAAGACTTGCAACAGTGTCTGGCATCTTGTATGCATTTGATAAAGGACAGGTATTATTGCTATTATTTTCCCTGTTGTTATAATTATTTCCAGTGCTCAGCCAGGAACTACTGCCCTTCCCTCACTGTTTCCGATTTGCATGTGAGAGCCAAAGCCAGGGACCTTCTCTTCCACCCTGAGACACAGAGAAGGGTGGTAATGCAGTGACTTCAGACATCTCTTTTACTTAACAGGAGGAGCTACCATCTATTGTGCACTTATGAGTTTGCAGTTTATACACCTGCTCTCATTTCCTCCTCTAAACAAGCCTCTTAGGAAGGTCCAGTGGATTTCCCCATGATACAGATCAGGGAACCAAGCCTCAGAGAAGTTAATTACCTTACCCCAGGTCACATAGCAAGTAAATGGCAAGGCAAAAAGTTCAAATCCGGCTCCGATGCCATCATTGCCTGGAGGGTGAAACAAGGGCTGGATTACATCACGCAGGCCTTTCAAAATCTCATTAAAATGGACGTTCATCCACAGAGCCAGGTGTTTAAAGTCTGCATGGCTGAATTACCATGACCTGCTGCCTTTAAGTGAGAGGCTAGGGAGGACTCTCTGTACTCACGGACACTGGGAGTCGTGAGAATGCCCACTTAGTTCTGGTAAAAAGCAAAAGCAGCTTCATTTTCTTGGAAGCAGGGCTGTCAGATTGGCTCCCTGGGACCGCCGCCATTAGGCCCCCTCGTGTTCCAACCTAGGGCCCATTGGGCTCCCAGGGAGATTCGGGGATTCAGCTGGGAGAGCAGATGGTCACAGAAGCCCTTGGTGTGTAAATGGGCTGAGCATCCAAATGTAATAACCGGGGCCTTTGACGCCACGCCTCCCACAGAGCCAGCAATTTTAATGGAACAGGCAGGCAAGGTTGTTTCCCTTCCACGTTGGAGCTGGTCCCAGATTTTTCTCCATAGGTCCCCGTGACTGGGCCACACACAAGAGCTCAAGGGGGAAGTCCAGTGTCCCCTTCCCGGGGGTAGTTGTACCTGTCACAACCTCATGTTCACTTCCTGGGTGCGTTCTCCTCCACGGGACTGAAAGGCAGTGTGATACCATGGTCACAGCTCAAAACAACCTGTCTGCAAACCCCACTTCCTCTGCTTAATTAGCTAAGTGACCTTGAGCTGTGAGCTTAACCTCTGTTGGAAAACTCTCATGCTATCTCACACACACACACACACACACACACACACACACACACACACACACACACACACACACACACACACACACACCCCTTCTGGCAGAACATGAGGAATCATCTATCATAAATGTTTTTCTTGGTTTTCCTCTTCAGCTGGAGTGGAAAGGAAAATTTTCAGAGAACAGTAGAAAATGTCCCAACATGTGAAAAGTTTTAGTGTCTGAATGGAAGGGGGCTAGGTTATTATGTTTTTCTAATTTAGTTCATGATGATAAGGTACTATGGTTGAAATGTAAAGTAACCTAACATACTATTAGAAGAGAGGGGGCTGCAATTTGCATGGCAACAGACCATTAGTGGAACGCAGTGACCGTGTCTACGTGGGAGTGTGGCTTTCAGGGTCTTTATTAGTGTGAGCCTGAGTGACGGCCCTTCTCTTCCAGATGCACCCTGGTCCCCAAAGTGCAGAGCGCTGTTCCCAGTGTTAGAAGAGCTGGGTAGAAAGTATCAAAACCACTCCACAGTCACCATCGCCAAGATCGACATCACAGCAAATGACGTTCAGCTGACGCACCTGGACCGGTACCCCATCTTCAGGCTCTTCCCCGCTGACTCTCAACAAGTGAGGGGCTCTTGGGAGTCACATAACTGGAAATGTTACACTATTGTCGTGGACTCAGTCTCTGCCTGTCTCCAGCTCTGCCTTGCACCAAATCAGCTTCATTCTCAGCTCCAGCCCTTACTATCTTCTCATATTCAAGTTAGAGAGTGTTTTCCATTAGCTTTCACAAAAGTCCCAAGACTCAGTCTGATTGGGTCCCCCCTGACCCAGTCATTGTGGTCAAGGCGATGTGGGTGTTTTGATGGTCAGGCCTAGGTCAAGTGGTTCCCTATGGTATTAGGGCTGAGCCTGATTCAGACTATATGGAATAGGTCGGGGGAGTCACCGTGTGAGTATTGGGGGTGGAGTGCTATCCGAAGAAGAAAGAATGTGTAATAGAGACAATTAAGTATTTTACACTTTGGTATTAGAGTCATCAAACATCACCAGTGTTCATGCGACACATTCTTCATGCCACTTTGGCATGTGGGGAAGACTGTCAATCAAAGAATCACAAGCCAAAGTCCCTGCTCCTAAGAAGAGTATAACTGAGTGTGGAGGAAAAGTCAGGATATGGGCTCATCTCCAAATGCAACTGGAATTGGATAGGGCACATACTGGAGGACAGATGTGGCTGGAAGTCTTCATGCAGCCATGAGACTTTGAAGAACGGTGGGGATTTAAATCAGAAGGGTGTGAAGTATAGGTAGGAAGTATAACATGAACAAGGGCATAGGCAGAAGGCCGGCCGCAGAAAGGTGAAAGAGATGTCATCCTCCTGCTGCAAAAGATGTACGTGCCTAGATTGAAAGGGTGGACCTGGCACAGATCTTCAGTTATCTGAAAAGGAGTTTGGACAGCCAGAGGGCAGTAAGCAGTTTCCTAATCTTCTTAAAGACTGCAAGAGGAAAGGAAGCTAGTGATGGCTAAGCAAGAACAGAGGCCAGACACTTCGTAAAATAACTCTCCTCATTCTTTAGTAATAATAATAATAGCAAATATATATAGTGCAGGCTATAAGTCGGGCATTGTTTTAAGGGCTTTTCGTATAGTAACTCATTAAATCCTTATAACAGCACCATGAGGTAGGGACTGTTATTATCTTCATATTACAGTTAAGGAAACTGAGTCATAGAGAGGTGAAGCCACCAGACTACACTGCTAAGTGATGAAGCCAGGGGTTGAGCCCCAATAGCGTGGCTCCAAAATTCTTGCTCTGAACCACTGCATCGCAGCCCTGTGATGGAGGACGTTTCATTATGCTTATGTTAGAACCACGGTCATGGAGGCTCAGAGCAGTTAAGGAACTTGCTTACTGCACTTAGGTTGTTAGGAATTTGACTCTGGATTTCCCTGTGCAGCAATCCCTGAGTATTTTGCAAGAAGGGGCTACCATTTCGACCCTGCTCCATTTTCTTCCTAGGCTGTACTATATAAGGGCGAACATACCCTGAAGGGCTTTTCTGACTTCCTGGAAAGTCAAATCGAGATCCAGACAGAGGACGAAGATGAGGTAAGGCGAAACAGCAGTACCCTAGATTATTGTGTCCCACACAGAACCATCAGGAACTCAATGGACTAGGAAAGAGGGTACCAAGATTTCCATAATCTTGTGCACTTTGGAGAGAATGGAGGATGACTTTATTTCAAGGACACCTACTACCAGAAAGGTGGAGTTGAGAAACACTGAGAAGGGCAAACTCTCTGAAGTCTCACACAGCTCCTAAGGCTGCTTCCCTGGGTCCACTGTTCCTGACTGGGTAACCTCATGTCTTGGTGGGCTCTTGCCCTCCGCCATCATTCTACAATCTCCATTCTCTCCTAATTCTGTTCATGCCTCAGTGAGGCCATCTGCTGGAAGGTGTCATCTGTATTAGTTAGGACCCTTTCAGTTGCAGATGTCAGAAACCACAGTACTCTTTGGCATAAGCAGCAATGGGAATTTATCCCCTGTAACTGGGAGAACGTCAGATGTGGGTGGACCCTGAAGCTCAGAGTTGTTTTCTGTCTCCCCATCTCTGTTTTCCTCTGTGTTGGCTTCATTCCCAAGTAGGCATTTCCCCACAGAGGGGCAATGACTGCTCCACAGTTCTCAGCTAACACCCTCTCAGCTTGGAAAGAAAGTACCTACTCTTTAGTCCTAGCAAATGTCCGGGAATGGATCTCAGTAGCCAGGCCTGGGACAGCCGCCACTGTGGGCACAGAGCAGAGAAAGGCAGCTTGGCAATTACAATAATTATCACATAATTCTTGCCTCTTGTTTCTTTTTCCACCTTCTTCCCTCTGTCCCTCCCACTCTTCTTTTCTTGAATAGCTACTGTCTGTTGAGCAAAGTGAAGTGACAGAAAAGGAGGTATTAGTTGAGGAAAAGGAGGTACCTTTTACGAAGAAAGAGCTACCAGAACAGAAGTTGCCTGAGCTGGAGAACTTGACCAAGCGGGAAGGGCCAGCTGGGCAGAAAGAAATGGCTGAGGAGGAGGAAAAGGTAGCTGAGCCAGAGGGACCTCCAGGACAGGAGAAGAAGCCAAGAGTGAAGGAAGAACTGTAGCCTCTCCAAAACCAGGAGAGAGCGTGCCCATTTCCCAGGTCCTGGCATCATTTTGTGAGTGGATCTACTCCAAATAAAATTATATATAATTGTGGTAGGTGGGTGGAGGCTGGATAATAAAAGCCCCTCAATGTCTTTGGCCCTGTTTTATTCATTACCTCTTTTTCCTGGCTGGTGCTGCCTTAGAAGAGTTGTTTGGCCTGGAGTTCACATAGGGCTGCAAGGGAAGCCATAAGAGCAACATTTAATGAGTGTTTACAACACGGTGGGCATTTGCTTCGTTCTCACAACCTCACTGGGAGCTAGGTTTCATCATCCCCATTTTACGGATGAGGAAACCGAGGCAAAGACACGTTAAGCAACCAGGCAGGATCACGCAGCTAGTAAGCCCTTGAAATACGACCCTAGGCAATTTCACTCCACAGACCGTGCATTTAACCACTATGCACACACCACCACCATCAGTTGGGGTCCCCAGAGGGTGGCTGATGCTTTCAAAGAGGTGGACTGATGTTTTTACGTTTCATTTTAGCACAGTAAGAAAGAGATTCAACTCCAGATCTGTCCCCAGTCTTTCACATCTCAAAAATGACCCACTCACTTAAACAGTCATATCCTGGGCCAACCCTCAAGGTCCCTCTTTCCTTTTATTACCATAAAGGTAACTCTACCTAAACACATGACTCCTCCCACTGCCCTCCATCTCCACCCACCAGTCTCAGCCACAGAAGTCTTCTAATTGGTCCCTCTACTGCCACTCTGCACCTCCGTGCCCCACACACGTTACACAAAATCCATATTCCCTAAAGATGCTAAAGTGATCTTTTAAAAAGCCATAGCCGTGAGGCTCACAGTACTGCCTTGTTTTTCTAGCTTCTAGTGGCTGCCTGCATTCATGGTTCCTTCTTCAAAGAACTCTGACCTTTTGCTTCCATCCTCACGTCTCCTACTTCCTCCAATTCTTCTTGCATCTCTCTCATAAGTGCCACTGAGATAGCACTGGGCTTGCCCAGGTAACCTCATCTCAAGATACTGAACTTAATCATGCCCACAAAGTCCTTTTTGCCACGTAAGGTAACATTCACAGGTTCTGGGGATTAGGACGTAGACATGTTAGGAGGTCATTCAGACTCATGCCGCTGGTGTGTAACATTCATTTCAGTCAGGTGATAATAAACCTTCTCTTGGGAAAAGGAGGGCATAATATTTTAGGGACCAAGGTCTGCACACGCCATCTGGGCCTCTCCACGCTCTACCCGTCATGTAACACAAAGGCTGATTGTGCCTCCGGAGCTGGTGTCCCTGTCTCTCTTCCCCCAAACCCAGCCTGTCCACAACCAGACCAAGCAGGGAACAGCCTGGGGCCCTGGAACTCACCTGAACCAGTTGCCCCGACAGGGGCAGGTATTAGTATTCAGGACACGATGCGAGGCTCACCTGCTTCAGTCTTAAAGCCACGTGGCTGCCAGTGGCTTTAAGCAGGAGGGGTCCACGGGGGCTGCTCGAACTAAATTACATGGAACAGAGCCCCTGACTGGCCACAAGCCAGAAAACGGGTGTGCTACCTGCAGGCTCCCCAGATGCAACTGGGACCTTAGGAAGTAGGGGCTCAGATTGGGGTAAACAGTATGGGTAGGTGGCGCAGGTGATGACCCTCTGTTGGGAGGTCATCAGAGCATACAGGGAGAGAACGGCCCTTTGCAGAAAGATATCATCTCCATCATGACAGGAGAGGGGATGTGGGAGATGAGTCCAGAGGCAGGTAGATGGAGAAGACGTAGGAGGCATGGCTTAGTTACTCCAGTGAAGTATGCCATGACGTCATTAAGTGTGTGGGACTGGGGAGAGGGTAGGAAGAAGCAAGAGTGGAAAAATAGCCAATTAGAGAAATATCACAAGATGATCCAGCTGTGCTGAGTGAGGATGATGCTTATTGTTTTAAAATGTAGGTTTGATTATCATTCAGGTGTGGCAAGGCCAACAGATGAGATAACTGTCATCGAAAAGACAGTTTATTATACTCACAGATCCCAAGAGTAGGGTACACACCACGCCATGGGTGGGGCGCACAGGGAAGTACCGGCTTGGTCAGGAGGCAGAGAAAGCAAGGGGAAATTTTAGCTATAATTTGAAACTGTAGCCTTCATTGTGGTTTCCATAGGAAGGAACAGAAGAGGCAAGGTAAGCAGGTGTAGGATTGGCTAGTTTGAATAGTTTCAGCAGCCTCTGGGACTTGGGAGTTGTCCCTAGTTGTCTGGCACCTGGCCCTGGGATGATTAGGGCAGGGAAAATGTGGCCCTGAGTGTGAGCCTGATAGAGGAGGGGTTGGGGGATGGGCTCTGGACTGGCAGTTGTGCACAGGAAAGTCATGCTCTCAGGGATATGATATTCCTAGAGATGGCAAGGGTACACATCGTGAGATATTCCTTGCTATCTCTAGGCGTTAGTTTGCCTTCCGTGGGGTAGTCCCTCCAAAGTCAGCAAAGTCTCAAGGTGTAAAAGCATCAAATACAGAAACTAGAATTATGTGGTTATTAGACTTATGAATAGTCTCCAGCCCAAACTCCCCATGTTCCTGTCCAGGATCTCTGCTCAAACAACTCCAAGAGCCACCTGGAGCGCCATCTTTAATCCTTGAGAGACACCCAAACTCGGATTTTGACAGAGCCTCATGTGCACCAACCAGAAATGCTATTCACCATCCAGGATGGAGAAAAAGAATATTAAGAACTTTTATTTTCTTCTTAAGCTATAGAAAAGAGAGGGAAAAAAAGACATATTCTTCTGGGGGAAAAAAAGGAAAAGGATACAAACAGCCAGTTCAGAAAAGAATAATAGTAAACAAATGAAAAGATAATAACGTCCCTTTTCATCGAAGAACTGCCAAAGTAAATAACAATGAGATATTTCTCACTTTTCGACAAGGATGAAAGTTAGTGCTCAGGGTGGGTGAGTACTGTGGTGGGATTGTAAACTCATTTTTAAAGATCTCTCTGGGGTGTTTTTTGGGAAGAGGTATCAAAATTCTTAAAACTGTGCCACCTCTTTGACCCAGTAATGTCACACCTATGAAATTCCCCTGAGGAGGTGAGTGTGACGCTGCCGATGGTCGCCCAACCACTAAACCAGGCGGAAGAAGAAAGCCCTGAAAAAGTAAGTGCTGTGGGCCATTGTCATATTTCCTGCGCAGCCTGAGTTCACACACATCTGATTTTTCTCAGTATGGGATTTCCGTCGACATGGAATTAGGTCCGGAGACACGGGGTTGGACCCAGCCAGGCTCTGTCATTTTCTACCCCGTGTCTGTACACCAGCAAAGCAGCATCGGCAGTGACTTCCACAGATGGTATCACTGCTACATGCCTTTACTTGCATCATCTCCTTTAATCACCGTAACAACTCTAGGAGAGGGGTATTGTCATTTTATAGATGACGAAAATGACCTCAGGAAGGAAAGAAATGAGCCTACTGGCACACAGCAATGGCTGATGAGGATTCAGATGGACTGACTCCAAAGTTAGTTTGTTCAATCACAAAGTTATCCACCTCCCAAGGAACCTTCCTTTGTGGGAATTCAGATTTCTTCATTCATAAAGTGAGTCTGGTCCAACGATGTCTGAGTTATCTTCTGGCTCTGACCTTCAGCCGTTCTCAGCTCCTTTCCTGCTCCCATCTGGACCCCCGGGGAGCTGGCTTAGCCCATGAGGATGCAGTGTGCTTTGGAACCGGAGTGACCACAGGTACGTGTCCCAGTATGGGCAATGAACACTCTTTTCTCCTGGAGCAGCCTGGCTTCAGATTCTGACCTCTGCTGGCTCCACCTCGTCCTTTTGAGTGACCAAGAACAAGCCCAGTAACCTGGCACTGTTTTCCCAGTTAATTTCTAACTAAGGAATCTCTTGATTCCAAAAGGTGCAAAACAGAGGGCTTGTAACTGTGGGCACAAGTGTGACCCCCAATGTCAATCATTTGGGGTCTCTACCAATTAGGAAAAAGAATAACAACCACCTCACAGCCTAGGAAAGGAAAACACTGTGCCAAAGGGAGAAAGTATTCCACCCCCCAGGAAAACAATCAAGAAATAGAACCAGAGAATAACTGGTGGAGAGAGTGCCAGTGGCGGGCAGACGTGTGTATATATATATATATATATATAGAAGGCACACACTTGTAAACGGATTAATTCTACCTTTCTGGCTTCAGGTAAGGCTATCTGCAGCTCTCACTTCTCCTAGCCACCTCTCCCCATCTGGTCTTCTGCTGATTTCCATTCTGTTTGAGGGAGGGGGGAGCAGAAATGAGGAGATTGGACACTTGGGTCAGACCTAGGTTGAGTCCTCACTCTGCTGACCATTGGCTTCGTGAGCTTTGGTAAGTCAATCCCCCTCTCTTTCAGCCTGTGCTTCCCTAATAACAATTTTTTCATTCATTCAATTCCTATTAGTGAAGTGGCTACTATGTGCCAGGCAGTGGGGTATACAGCAGTGAACAAGAATATCTGCTCTGAGCCTGCTTTGCACATCTCATCTCAGTTAATCCCTGGACCACAATAGGCAGGCGGTTATTAGCCAAACTATAGGTCACAACCTATTAGTGGATCATGAAACCATTTGTGGATTACATTCAGAATTTTATTTTAATTAAATACAATAGAATATGTCATCAAGGAATGCACACCGTAATGGTAAGAATTGTTTTATAAAACATTCGTTTCACATGTGCATGTGCGTGTGTGTGTGTGTGTGTGTGTGTGTACAAGGAGCTGTACTGGGTCATGGCATAAACTAATTTCCTTATAGCAGATCATTGTCTCAAAGGCTTGCAAAACACTTTTCTAGGTCACAGGTTCTTTGACGACAGGGGACTTCTTCACAGTGAGCCCGATGCAGTGTCGTCACTCAATTTGTGCAAGCACTGATCTCTATTTCATAGATGAGGAAACTAAGTCTTAGCGAATTGAAATACATCGCCCAGTGTTACACTATGAGTTTACCAATCATAGTGATTGGTAAAATAGGGATTTGAATCCTGGTTGCAGGCTCCAGATCCCACATATTTAACCACCATGCTACGCTATTTTGCGGCTGTAAAAATTGGGGTAATAGTAGATTATTTTGCCAGGTGGGTGAAATAATAAGTGAGCACTCTGGAAACATTAAAATACATTACGAAGGTTAATCACCTCTCAAGTTGCTTATCTCAAGCCACTTCTTTACAATATGTGAGCTGCATGAAGTCAGGGACTTTGTCTGTCACCTTGGTGCATAGTTCCCTGTTTGGCACATAGTAACTACTCAATAAATGTTTGTTGAATGAATAAACGTATCTGGGCAAGTTCAAAGTTTCCCATCAGGGGATTAGGAGTTGGCTGTTAAGACCCAAAGCTGCCTCCAGTAAGATGGTGAGTCCAGAACACTCCCCCGTCTTGCTGGTTCCTGCTCCAGATGAGAGATTTGGTTCTTCCAAATGCGCTGAAACTGGGGAAGCTGATGCTGGGATGTGAGTGGGAGTTAAGAGTAGAGCCACAGAGAGGAAAACCCCACCAAAGCAAGGGCCACAGCAATACACACTTTTTGTGGTTCACATAAATGGCATCTCCTGGACTTACGCAGTGCACAACCAAAGTACTCCTCCCAACTGTGGGGCTGGAAGTTAAATCATGTGTTTATCCCATCCGTCTCTGTTCACAGGACTTCAGGTGTCAAGGACAAGTTGGAAACCCCAAGAGGCCAAACTTTCCTTGCCTTTGGGAAAGTCTCCCCAGACCAGAAGTAGCTGAGAAGAGCAGAAAAGATGAAGTGGCTCTTCTCTTCGACCTTAATGTGGATGGTAGTGGTGGTGACCTCTTGGGTCGTCATAGCTGCAGTCTCTGACACCTCGGCAGCGAGTAAGTGCTGTGTGTGTACAGTGAGCAGTGCCCATGTTAGCAGAGGCGGTTTCGATCCCTCTCCTATTATGCTTGGGATCTGTACAGTCTTTATTCTAAATTCATTTCTTACTCTATAATGTACATAGGACTCACCCAGGAATTTTACTAAAATGCAGATTCTGATTCAGTAAGTCCAGAGTGGGGCCTGAGACTCTGCATTCTAACAAGCTCCCAGATAATGCTGCTGCTGTGGTCCTTGGATCACATATTGAGAGACTAAAGTCTAGAACATCACTAAGGCCCCCGGCACTTCACTGGAAGGTCAAGAACATATTCAACCACACAGGAGATTTGAACACACCCAGGTGGCTCCCAAATACCTCCCGTTTAACACTTAAGTGACCATTCCATTGGGTTGCACATTGCTCCAGCTTGTCCTTGGAGAAGGGAGCTGGCCACCACCCCACAATCCCCAGCTGGGGTACTTTGGGACAGAGAGGAAATACCATCGTGTTGTCGTGGTTAAGAGCCCACACTCTATGGTCCTGCCACCTCGGTTTGTGTCCTAACTCTGCTGCTCACCAGTGGAGCAAGTGGCTTAAAACTTCTGAATCTTGTTTGCTCACCTTTAAAATAAGGGCAAAAGTCATTCCCCAGGGCCATTGGAGAGGATTCAATGAGCTAATGAATAGAAAGTGCCTATCCCGGCGTCTGGCATATACTAGGTGCTTAATAAACAACGGCTCACTATCTTTACTGTTACCGCGTTGGCCAGAAGGTTCGTTTGGATTTCTCCATACGATCTTATTATTATTGTCACAGAGGAACAAAGTGTGACTGCCACCGCCAGATAGAGAGAGGAAGCAGGGAAGGAGATCTGAGCAAAAGGCATAGAATGTACCAAGTCGGGGAAGGGGTGACAGGGTCACCTAAGTGCTACCAAAGGTCAAGAACTCTGCATTATTCCTCTGGAGGTGGAAAGGTGGACATTTGAAAAGAAGACACAGCTTGAAGGCAATGCTTAGACACCATCAGGGGAGTTTGGTTTGTTTCTTTCGAAGGTGGTCGGCTATGAGCTAAGTCTTAAAGAACGTGGGTACCCTAAGGGACACGGGAAGAGTCTCTGGGTGACCAGTGGCCTAGCGGCCTCCACTCTGAGTCTGGTCTCTTCTGTCCGCAGGAAGCTGCTCTGAATGTCACAGCAATGCCACCTGCTCGGAGGATGGGGCTGCCACTACGTGCTCCTGCCAGGCGGGCTTCACTGGCGACGGCCTCGAGTGCGAGGACCTGGACGAATGCGCCACTCCTGGGACACACAACTGCTCCGCCCCCAGCAGCTGCGTGAACGCCCCAGGTTCCTACACGTGCGTCTGCCCCGAAGGCTTCCGCCTGAGCTCCGAGCTCGGCTGCACGGACGTGGATGAGTGTGCAGAGCCGGGGCTCAGCCACTGCCACACCCTGGCCTCCTGCGTCAACAGCGAGGGCAACTACTCGTGCGTGTGCCCCGCGGGCTACTGGGGGGACGGGAGGCACTGTGAGTGCTCCCCGGGCTCCTGCGGGCCTGGCCTGGACTGCGTGCACGAGGGCGACACGCTCGTGTGCGCCGACCCGTGCCAGGCCCACCGTATCCTGGACGAGTACTGGCGCAGCGCCCAGTACGGCGCGGGCTACGCCTGTGACTCCGACGTGGCCGGCTGGTACCGCTTCGTGGGCCAGGGCGGCGTGCGCCTGGCCGAGACCTGCGTGCCCGTCCTGCGCTGCAACACGGCCGCCCCCATGTGGCTCAATGGCACGCACCCGTCGAGCAGCGAGGGCATCGTGAGCCGCAGGGCCTGCGCGCACTGGAGCGGCCACTGCTGCCTGTGGGACACGCTCGTCCAGGTGAAGGCCTGTGCCGGCGGCTACTATGTCTACAACCTGACGGCGCCCCCCGAGTGCCATCTGGCTTACTGCACAGGTGAGTGGGTGACTCCCTGCCACCGCCAGCGGGCCGCGTGGGCGCCCCGAGGGACTGGAGCGCATCTTTGTTGATTGTCTGTCTATAACCCTGCAGACCCTGGCTCCGTGGAGGGGACGTGTGAGGAGTGCAGTGTAGATGAGGACTGCAAATCGGATAATGGCAGATGGCACTGCCAGTGCAAACAGGACCTCAGCATCACTGGTGAGGCCAGCGGGGAGGAGGGGAGGTGCTGAGAAATGTCAGCGACCAGGGGAGGGACACATTCCTGTGTGGGAACTGGGGGCCTGTGGGGATGATCCAGGGAATGCTTATTACCCAATCTGAGTGGAAAGCCGGTCCGGTAACATCCATTTAATCCAGCAAGAAGCTCTCTGGGCTCCCAGAGCTTGGGCAACAACCTCACCCCCAGCCTTCTTTCTGAGGCCCCCTGCACCACAGTGGATACGCAGGTGGCTGCCACCTGTTCGCCCGAGGCTACCTGAACCATATTCCTGCAGCACAAGAATGCAGGCGTGGCCCGCAGTCTGCAGTTTCTTGGGCCCGGCCCTCCACTGACCAGCTGAGGACCCTGAGCTGGGCCCTGGCCATCTCTAAACCTGTTTCCCCATATGTATAATGCCTGAAGCAGGCTAGTATTTCCCAAATTCCAGTCCTGATTTTAGTCACATCCTTCTTTTAAGTAAACTTGGGACATTGAAGTTCACTGCTGTGTCTGTCTGTGGGAAGTAACACTTACCCCTACGTAGACGGTAACAGTAAAAATACGATGAAAGAAAGTTATTCAATTTCAGCAGCTGTGTAAATGCTTCAATTTAAAAAGTCCAACCGTATTTTGTTATGTGCTGCAAATACTTAGCCAGAGGTCTGCGCTCTGTTGTTTCAAAGGAAAATTACCAAGTGTAGGGCACTGAAAACATTAGCAGCTATTGAGGACTGTCTCCTTGATGTAGAAAGGATGGAAAGAAATTGCAGTTAACTTATTAGCTTTTTTTGTTTGCTTGTTGTGTTGTTTTGTTTTCTTTTCCTGGGATTCAATGTTATTTAATGCCTGGGCAGTGAACGACCCAAAGATAATACTGTTCTTTGTATACAACCTACTCTTAGGGTAACATGGTCTGGTGGTTGGTCGCGTGGCTCCATCCAGTGAGCTGGGAATCCAGTCTCATGTCTCCATCTCTCTCAGAAGGGAGACCACAGCGGCAGACCGAAGCGAGTCTGAGTACCCCCAGCTGGTGGCCAACCTGGCTAGCTGGGCCTGGGCCCTGGGGATGTACCGTACCCTGAATTGGGTACGGTACCCAGACCTCCCTCCAATCCTGCCTTCTCTAATCATTTCAGATCTCTCCCTCCTGGAGCGCAGGCTGGAATGTGGGGTCAATGACATTAAGCTGTCCCTGGGCAAGTGCCAGGTCCAGAGCCTGGGCTTTGAGAAGGTCTTCATGTACCTGCGGGACAGCCAGTGCTCGGGCTTCACTGAGAGGGGCGACCGGGACTGGATGTCCGTGGTGACCCCAGCCAGGGATGGGCCCTGTGGGACGGTGATGACGGTACGTTCTGGCCAACGTGGGACAGGGTCAGAGCACTGCCTGGTTCAAGCCTAGCCCTACCACTTGCTAGCTGTGTGAGTTTGGGTGACTTAGTTAACCTAGCTGTGCCTCAGCTTCCTCAGCTGTAACATGGAGTAATAATAGTACCTTCTGCATAGGGTTAAGAGGGTTAAAGGAGTTAATGTGTGTGAAATGATTAGGACGGTGACTGGCACATAATAAGTGCTCGGTAAATGTTAGCTGCAAATAAGAGGATGATCCATAGTGATAGGTCCCCATTTTACAGATGGGAAAGGTAAGGCCCAGACAGTGCAATGACTATTCTAAGCCAGTAGGTATCAGCGCTGAGTTCAGAAGCAGATCTGTTTGTCTCTGGCCATCCTGGGAGGCAGGGTCTGCATCACTGATGTTTGTAGACCCAGGACCTCAGCTATAGAAGCCTCCTCCAAAGGGACCCAGAGGTAAACACTTGTGTGAGTGGGCTCTGCTTCCTCCCCTCTCCCTCATCCCCCAAAAGAAAAAGAAAGAGGACAAAAGAAACAAGGAAAAAATTGTCATTTGCCAGATATGGTTTTTTGAAGTTCCACCATTAATGATGACTCGGTACGTGGTTTTCAGTCTTTGTAGTGTTTGCGAGAGGAAGCATGGGGTGATGGGAAGAGTCCAGGCTTGTTAGAGCCCCTGGACCAGGGGCAAGTCACGCAGTTCCCATGAACTTCTGTCTCCTTTCAAGAGGCAGGGAGGTGCTTGCCTTGCCTCTTAGGGTCATTGCATGGTCAGTGCAATGATGCAATATGAGCGTTTAGCTGGGGCGAGGGAGGGGGCTAGCACATGAGTCGTGCTCACGGAAACTGGGAGGGCAGTTTCAACACCTTTGGCTCTGAATCTTACTCAGATTCTATGCCCCTTTTCCACCCTCCCTCCCCCCACCTCCCCACCCTAACACAGAGGAATGAAACTCATGCCACATACAGCAACACTCTCTACCTGGCAGATGAGCTCATCATCCGTGACCGCAACATCAAAATCAACTTCGCGTGCTCCTATCCCCTGGACATGAAAGTCAGCCTGAAGACCTCCCTGCAGCCAATGGTCAGGTGCGGCCAGAGAGGGTCCCCAACGTCCCTGGCCGGCTCCACCCCACAACCCCTTAGGCACCAGGCCCTTAGCTTCCCTGTCAACTGCCGCCCATAAGAAGCTGGGTGGAGGGAGGTGGCTGGGAGGTAGTGTTGGACTCCATAAGGAGCCCCTAAGGAGCCCAGCTAGGAAGTCTGGGGGCTGCTTTCAAATCCTGGCTCCATCCCACAGATGGCTTTGGGAAGTTGATGGCCCACTCCGAGTGTCAGTCTTCTCATATGTGAAATGGGTTTGGCAATGCTCGACTTTCTTAGAAGCACAAAAGTGCTCTGCAGAGGTGAAACCGATGTTAGGGTCCCTGGCTTATCAGAGGGGTAGGGTGGTTGGACCAGAGGAAAGGAGGGAGAGGTCTCAGTTCAGACCTGCTATGGGACTGGGCAAATTGTACCCCATATCTGGACCTCAGTTTCTTTCTCTGTAAATGGAAGGAGTTTGAATAAAGAGGGGTTTACAATTTATGCTTCTTGGAGTGTGAGGGTCTTTAACGAGGTGATTTAGGGGTGGGAACCAGAAAACTTCCACCCACGTTGAGGGCCACATGAGGTTTTATTTTTTTCCTATTTTTTAAATTGAAGTATAGTTGATTTACAATGTTGTGTCCATTATGTTTATCATAGGATATTGAATACAGTTCCCTGTGCTCTACAGTAGGACCTTGTTGTTTATCCATTCTGTATATAAAGCTTACATCTGCTAACCCCAACCTCCCACTCCATCCCTCCCCAACCCCCTCACAAGTCTGTTCTCTATGTCCGTGAGTCTTGGCAACCACAAGTCTGTTCTCTATGTCCGTGAGTCTGTTTCTGTTTCATAGATAGGTTCATTTGTGTCATATTTTAGATTCCACATATAAGTGATATCATATGGTATTTGTCTTTCTCCTTCTGACTTACTTCACTTAGTATGATAATCTGTAGTTGCATCCATATTGCTGCAAATGGCATTATTTCCTCCTTTTTTATAGCTGAGTAGTATTCCTTTGTATATATATGTACCACATCTTTATCAGTTTTATTATTTAAAAAAATAAAAGGATCCTGTTGCTGAATAAACTTGAAAATCTCTGAATAGGATGAATCACAAGCCAATGAAGCTGATACTGGAAAAAAATAATAGTTGTAATAATAACAAGTGTTTACTGAGAGCTGACCATATGTCAGGCATTGTGCTAAGTGCTCTCCATGGAACATCTCATTGAAAGCTTAGCGCACCCCAGGAGGTGTAAGTATTATTATTATTCCCATTATACAGATATGGAAATTGAAGGTCAAAGAAGGTTTAGTAAATTGTCCAAAGTTGTAGAGGCTAGTAAATGACAGAGCTGGGATTCAAACCCAGGCCGTCAGGCATAGAGTCCCCACTCTACCATGACCTTTTCTTTGAAGCTTGCCCACGGTCACATGTTCCCCGGGCCAACCAGACTTGGGGAAGGACACTGGGCACTGATGAGGGTGCTTGGCTGACTTGAAGGAAGACAGTTACTCATTGTCTGCCTTTGTGTGGAGCATCACCTGGCCAAGCAGTGCCCTGGAGCAACGTGGCCATGTCCCAGGCCTGGTAGGTTGCAGGGAACAACACATCTGTATGCAGATCTCTCTCTGGCTTGAGCTAGAAATCTCATTCCAGTCTAACCAAGTCCAAACCAATAACCCCATTCTCACCTCTGAAATGGACTTCCACATGACTATTCCTCATGTACCCCATTTCCTCGGGCATCAGTCTTTCAGTGTCCTTTGTAGGATAATCCCATGGAGTCTACATCAGTGTGGCTGTTTTTAATGTCATTTAAAATAACCCATTTTACAACCCCCAATCTTCTGCTGTAGGTGGAGCCATAACTCTGACTAAGGCCTGTAGGACTCATAGCCCATCTTTTTAAACTGTTCTGGATTAAGACCAAAAACGGAATCTCGGTGATTCCCTAGAGAAAGTGCTCGCGGCCCTTCTTGAACGCAGGGGCCACACCTGAGGGGGTGGACATGTTACAGAAAATACGGTCTGTGGATCAGAAGCGGCAGCATCACCCGGGAGCTCGTTAGAAAAGCAGAACCCTGAGCCCCACCCCAAACCTACAGAACCAGAACCGGCATTTCACCAAGATCCCTAAGTGACCTGTGTGTAGTTTACAGAGCAATGGTTGGTGGGTTCCAGTCCTATTGCTGGATAAAAATGCAAGTAACTGGCAGGACCTGCTTAGGAATGCAGACCAGAAGGGATGACCTGTTTGTTGTTGTTCTCAGCTCTGGTTCTCTCACCAGCCCCTCTCCTCCCGCAGCGCACTAAACATCAGCATGGGTGGGACCGGAACGTTCACCGTGTGGATGGCGCTCTTCCAGAGCCCTGCCTACGTGCAGCCCTACCAAGGCTCGTCCGTGACCCTGTCCACCGAGGCGTTTCTCTATGTGGGCACCATGCTGGATGGGGGCGACTTGTCCCGGTTTGCACTGCTGATGACCAACTGCTATGCCACACCCAGCAGCAATGCCACAGACCCCTTGAAGTACTTCATCATCCAGGACAGGTAAGGCCCATGGATGGAATTTGGGAGCAGGGAGGGTCTTTGGACTTGGATGGGTACAAAGTACATTTTTATATTCATTCACCTCTAGCTGAAGTTTAGCATTGCCATTCCTTATGATATAGGCAAGAAACCACAGAAATATTAGCAGGACATATGAAAACATTTGCAGACATCATGCTTTTTAGTTACTATAGTATTAGAACTTCTACTAGATATTATTTGACGTAATATCAAATCCATGCACTTGTAAATATATATACATTTATATAATAGATATGTAAATGTATAATGCATGTATCAAAAGTTTTAATATTTTAAGAGCTATGTTTAATTGGTTTTCTTTATAATCTTATGTAATTTAGTTTATGCATTTAAGGCATTATTTTTGAGGAGGGAAGCATGGGCTTCACCAGATGGTGGAGGGGGTCCAGGACTCAGAAAAGGATGAGAAACCTGATGGAGAGGCAGGCCCCAGGCAGGAGCAGGCTGGCACTTGGCTGGGAGGAGTGCAGTGAAGGTACAGTTAGCCAAGGGCCAACTGAAACAGGCAGGACACAGATGGGCTGCTTTTGGCTCAAGTGCATTAGAGAACCATGAACCACACTGTGAGAAAGTAGCTCACAGTTTCATTCATAAATTGAACAGATATTTTTGGAAGTTTACGTGTGCCAGGCTGTGTGAATAACAGTGAATACAAGGGACAAAAATCTCTGCCCCCATATAGCTGATATTCTAAGCAGGGAGACCAACAATTAAACAAAAGTGACATCCATGGCATGCATATTAATGATGAAGGGGCTATGGAAAAAAAAACCTAAGCAGGAAAAGGGGAGGGCATTTGCCATTTTAATAGAACAATCAGAGAGAGCACTCCCAGGAGACCCTGACCTATTTCTGTTTCAGTTCTCTTAGAATCTGCATGGTCAAATCAAGGGGGGAAGTCTCAGTCGGGTGCTCATCTGAGGCTCACACTTCTGTTATTTGCTAATCTCCCTTTGCAACGAAAAGAAAGGAGAGTAGAAGTCTGTTTGGGGCCTTTTCCAGTCAACAGTGTCTAAGTAAAATGTAATAGCACTGTTTTACTTTATATTTATTAGTATGGTCATGTTTTATATATGGCAACTAATACCGGTTTGCTATTTGTGGTTGTGATCTTCTAAAAAATAGATGTATTTCAGTAAAACGGTGTGTAGATTTAAAGAAAAATAGTAATAATACTATAATAATGTCAAATAATAATACAGATATTGGGAAACAGGAAAGCATTCATGGAGACGGTTTCTGGATAAGGCAAAAAAAGAACTGAAATTTGGAAAATGCTGGCATGACCTCGATTGGGGCATCATGGACACTTGGGGTTCATATCTTGATTTTGCTATTTCTTAGTTTGAGACACCAGTCAGCTCATCTCTCTGGATATTCATGTTCTCATATGTGAAATAGGCATAAATAAAACCTACCATGCAGGGATTTTTTAAGCTTTTTTTTTTTTTGTCTGAGTATAAAGGTAGAGCATGTACATTGTGGGAAGCTTGGAAAGTTTTGAAAAAGAAGCATGAAGAAATGCTGGCTGTGGCCCTGTGTTTCTGCCACGGCATGGGTGGGAGCTGGGCTGAGGACCGCCAGTCTGTGAGAGGCTCAGAATATCACGGGGTGTGTAAAGAGGAGACAAGTTGGGGAGACCATGGGCAGCTAGAGGAGACACGTAGGTGCCTTGCTTGGGTTGGGTGCCTGGGGCTGCCGAGGGCAGTGCTGGGTGCCACTCTCTCTGCCTTTCATGAGGTGGGTCCCCTTAACCTCAGGGCTTTTATTTTGCCAAGCGAAGTCGGATCTGAATTGTAGGGGACACAGAGCAGAGTGAACACCACCCCCAGAAGTTCCTTTCTCGCTTCTCCTATGCAATCATCCTTCAGCCCCTTTTCTAAATCCATTTTGAGCAGATCGTGTGAAAGGGCAGACAGGGTACCTGATCTGCCTGCCGAGAGTACTGCTCCAGCCCAGCACCCGTGGGAGTCTCCGAACGTGCGGTTTTGAGTTTCTATCCATGTGTTCGGGTGCGTTGTGTATGTGTGTAGATGAGCACACACACTCCCATTTGGTCAGTGGCTCTCAGTGCTCAGACGTTTCCACTGTTAAAATTAACACCAGGCACCAGTGAACAGCCAATAAATGGTAGGTAATGATTCCTGCATGCCATTTCCTGGGAAATCAGGAAGTGCTGACTTTAGGATGGTTGCAGCTCTGTACCGATGACATTTTTACTTTAGAATCATATATATGTATCACCTATTGTACGTCACATGCTGTAATAAGTACTTTGTAATTTTAACTCATTTAATCCTTGCAACTATCTTATGGTGTGGGCTACAATGATTATTCCTCCTACGTAGATAGGGAAACAAGCTCAGAAAGGTTAAGTAAATGGCCCACGGTCACACAGCTAATAAGTGGTGGAGTGAGATTTAAATCCAGGAAGTCTGGCCCCAGAGTGTTTGCTTAACCAACCATGTTATATGACGTAAACTTCCCAGATGTCCACTCACGGAGGACTCAACCATCCAAGTGGAGGAGAATGGGGAGTCCCCTCAGGGGCGCTTTTCTGTCCAGATGTTCCGTTTTGCTGGAAACTATGACCTGGTCTACCTGCACTGTGAAGTGTACCTCTGTGACACCGTGAATGAAAAGTGCAAACCTGTGAGTCACCTCCCCTCCCTCAGCCTGCTCGCCACGTCCTCCGCCACGCCCAGCTCCCATAACCGAAGACATTTGGCCACAGGTTCAAAGAAAACATATAGACATGTTTCTGTTTTAGTACAGGGGTAGACAGAGCAATAAGATGAGGCTGCTGTAGCCGGGCAGGAGACCTAGGCTGTGGGGAAGTCAGGTGGGGTCAGGGCAGTGCAACAGGACCTCTGGCTTACCTGCAAGCTTGTGTTCTAATAACAGAAACTGACATTTTTAAGCACTGAGTGCGACTTATGTGTGTAAACTTTTTAATACTTCACAGCGGCTCTGGGAAGGAGGTATTTTACCAGTCCCTTTTTCTATATGGGGAGAGAGGCGCAGAGGCTCAGTGACTTTCCTAAGATCATACATCTAACATATGGGAGAGCTGGGACATGAGCCCACGTATACCGATCTCCTAACAACCCCTGCCTCTACCATCCTCAAGTCCCAGCCTGAGGCAGGAGGTTGCTCCTGTGAAGGGTGTAGCCCACTCCCCCTGTCAGGGCCACATTCAGTCTCCCTTGTGGAAAGGTTTCTTTGTCACCCTCTCCCTGCAGACCTGCTCCGAGACCAGATTCCGCAGGGGGGGCTTCATAGACCAAACCCGTGTCCTAAACTTGGGTCCCATCACACGGAAAGGTAAGAGGGCCCCTCCCTTCCCCACATTCCTGGCAAGAAATGTTCTCTGGAGGTGAGGAGGGGTGACAGAACCTGGCACTTGGGGTCTTACTGGGGTCTGAAGAACTGGAGCAAGTAAATCCTGCGAGGCGAGGTAGACTATAAGCTGCCTTCCTCTTGCCGGTTCTCATTCATTCATTCATTGCACAGCTGGCTTCTCATGCCTGCCTTGTGCCAGGCCTTGTGCTAGTGGCTAGGGTCTCAGGATGAGCAGCAACAGGTACGAGGCTGGCTCATGTGGCACTTACGGACCAGGAGGGGAGACATCATTCAAATAATCATGTATCTCTGCAGTTGCGATAAGTGCAGTCACGAAAATGGATCAGGAACTCTGAGCTCTTACGGCAGGGGGAGCAGACCTAGTGAGGAGGGTTGGGGAAGAACGGAGCTGAGGTTTGGAAATTGAGAAGGGATTAACTAAGAGGGGTCAGGAGAAGCAGAGGAGAGGGAGGAATCCCAGGGAGAGAGTAGAGCATGGGCAAAGAGCCTGTGGCAGGAGGGAGCCTACCGTGCTAGAGTAACTGGGATAAAGCCAGGCAGGCTGGAAGGAGGAGGGTGAGCTGATGCAGGTTGGGGACCGAACCATGTGAGTCCTTAAAGTACTTCTTCTCTTTCTTCCCCTCCCCCTCCCCCTCCCCTCCCCCTCCCCTCCCCTCCCCCTCCCCTCCCCTCCCCCTCCCCCTCCCCCTCCCCCTCCTCCCCCTCCCCCTCCTTTTAATTGAAATATAATTGACATGTGGTTCTTGCTAAGGTTTTGGGCCTTTCTCTTGAAAGTAGCTGGCAGCCCCTGAGGGGTCCAAAGCAGGGGAGTGACATGATCAGATTGGGATTTCAAAAAGACCACTCTAGCTGCAAGGAAGAGCAGATGGAAGGGGCTTCACCCAGGCTTCCCCTGCACTGATCCTTCTGTTTCCTCCCACAGGGAGCCAGGCCACAGTCTCAAGGGCTGCTCCCAGTAGCTCGGGTAAGTTCAGGTCCTCTTTGCACAGGGACTTGCACCAGAACCTTCCTCTGGGGCTTTTATCTGTGGGCCCAGGGTATGCTGGAGTACCTGGCCTGCTCGAGCTGAGCTCTGAAGAGGTGAGGGCACTTACGGAAAGTCTTGGACCTGGGGCTGCACACATAGCCATGCTGTCCCACAACAGTGTGCATGGACGCAGGCACGCACAGACAGGTGCACAAGAACAGACATCACCCAGACGTTCACACACACACGAGGTCACGTGCACTTATTCACATTCACACACAGAGGTGCATGACAGCTGTAGCTGCATGTGTGCATATCTGTATATACAGACACATACTCGCTTGTTACACACCTGTACACAGTGAACAAGCACCCACTCTAGATCTGAACCGTGGGCACTTCCTGAAGCCTCAAGGCTCATCTCTGCCACCTTTTTCAGGATGCCTAGTGCCGGGATGAACACAGCAGAAAAACAAGAAACGCTGTTTTTCTGCTTCTCTGCTCCTCTGACCACAAAGGCCGGGGACCGGTAGCATTTTCACGGCCCTTGATTTTTATGGCCACTGAATTGACTGAAAATCTGGACGAAAAGTGAATCCGTGTAACTCGTGTCCTGCTTGGCTCCTGGCACCTAGATCCGAGCAGGTTGTTACACCAACCTAGTATTTGACCTGAGCTAGTTCATCTCAGTATCAGTGAGCTCAGAGCTGGAGAGTCAAGGTATCCCCAAGAGGCTTACCCTTTGCGAATATCCCTCAAGGGCACCAAGGTTGAGTAAGTGCCCTTTTGAGGGGATACCAAGGCTAGTGCCTGCGGAAAGCCTGCCCTTTTCAGATTGGCCCACCTGGGAGGGCACCTTTTTCTAATTGGTTTTCAGGACAGATAAAGAGAAAGCTTCCTTTTTCTAACTGATCAGCCCAGAGAGGGTGTCCTTTCCTATTGGTCAGTTTAGAGGAAGCAGTTCATGTTAGTTTTGCACATAAACTGTGCACATCAGTGCTAGCAGCAGCCCTGTAATTACTTTCCTTTCAGGGCTCCTGAAGGTCTGGTTGCCTCTGCTTCTGTCGGCCACCTTGACCCAGATGTCTCAGTGATCCGTGGCTGGAAACCCTGTGCTCTGTGGCTACCAACTCGCTTCCTACTGACTGGTGAGGCGATGCAGGCTAGCACTCTACTCACAGAGAAAGGAGGCCACATTTCAGTCACTCTGCTCCTGTTTTCTCCCCTTTAATCCTTGCTACCAAAAAACAGCTTGTGTCTTTAAATGCTGCCTTCTCTCAAAATGGGACTTGTGATATGTCTGTACATGAGGCCCCTATCTCCTTAAATAGTGTTACAAAATAATAATTTTGAAAAGTTCAGTCTGTGAGTCATTTATTCACTCAATAAGTATTTATTGGGCACCTGCTCTATGTAGGCACTGTCCGTGGTGCTACGGATCCTATGATGAGAAAAACCAGACTCCATCCCTGCCGTCATGGACTTCATGGTCTGGTCACTGAGACTGGGTCCAACTCTAGTTCTGTGAGCTTAAATAAAATACACAATGTCTCTGAGCTTCATCCATCTATCTATCCATTCAGTCAGTCAGTCAAGAAATATTTGCTGATCACTTACTATGCGCCAGGCACTGTGCTAGCTGCTGGGGATACAGCAGAGAACAAGCCCTGCCCTCCTGGAGCTTAAGGTTTGGCAGGGGAAAAAGAACTTGAACAAGTAATGATAAGTGTGTCAGGCACTGCAGAAATGGAGGGTATAACAGGGGGCTGCTGCTTCTGCATAATGGGGATAATAGTGATACCCTCACAGGGTTCATTCAGTTTTCCAGAAAAATTTCTTTGAGCACCTAATATATGCCAGGCACTGTGCTAGGTGCTGGGGAAAGACAGACGTGAATAAGATAGACACAGCCCCTGCCTTCTGGAGTCTCACAATCCTTATAGGTGACGTACCTGGCACGTCGTCGGGACCCCTCCATCCTTTGCACTTCTCCCTCGCAATGTAGAAGATGTAGACCTGTTTACAGGGACTAGGCAGCAGAAGCAGAAGGCGGACCACTAACCCCATTGAGGGGGGATGCTTTGCAAGGGGGGCCTTCAGGAGGCTCCTTGCACACACAGCCAGAGGCTGCCCAGGAGACCTGGATATCCCAAGGGGCTCTGGACTTCTTTGACCAGTGGACCAAAGGAAGCTGATGCCGATGGGAAACGTCCGCCTTGATGCCAGCTGCTTACCTGGATGGACCCCAGCCATGGCATTCAGGAGAGACCAAGGCCCTGACCCATTATTAGAACCTCTGATCCCAGGGAAAACCACACGTGTGTATCAGCAAACTGGGGACTGTGGGGACAGCATATCTCAAGTTAAGAAACCTCTTATCACACGCAGACATGCACTGAATCCCCATGCCTGCTGCCTTTATGTAAGAGCTTTACGTGGGAGGACGTCCATGGTCAGATGGGCCTGGCTAGACATGTGCAGAATCATCTATACTTTGATTCAGGTACAAGAGAACATAAAGAAAAACAAAAACAAGGGCCAAAGGCAAGAGCCAGGAGGAAAAAGCACATCAGAATCTATCCTTTTGTCCCTCTGTTCCTTTCCTTTTCCTTTCCTTTATTTTTCTTTCTTTTTTTTTGCGGTACGCGAGCCTCTCACTGTTGTGGCCTCTCCCGTTGCGGAGCACAGGCTCCGGACGTGCAGGCTCAGCGGCCACGGCTGATGGACCCAGCCGCTCCACGGCATCTGAGATCTTCCCGGACCGGGGCACGAACCCGTGTCCCCTGCATCGGCAGGCGGACTCTCAACCACTGCGCCACCAGGGAAGCCCTTTCTTTCCTTTTTTGCTTGCTATCAGATAGTTATTCAACTCAATATTCAACAGAGATTTTGAGCATAAATTCAAGGCCGGACGCTTTTATAGGCAGCAGGGAAACTGACAGTGATCAAAACAGAGCCCTTGCTGGTAAGGAGCTTATGTTTAAAAGGGGGAAACATGTAAACAATAGCTCTGTGATATGTCAGGTGGTAACAAGCACTCAGAAGGGAGGGGGTGGGAAATGAGGGTAATAAGGCAATGAGGGTGTTATTTTACATAGGATGCTTGAGGAAGGTCTCTCTGATAAGCCGAAACTGAGAGAAGTAAGAAAATGAACCAGGGAGATATCTGAGGAAGAACATTACAGGCAGTGGGCCAGCAAGTGCAGAGGCCCTGAGGTGGGAACTTGTGTCTTTCCACCAAGCTCTCAGTGAGACTTGGGCACCATAAGTGTGAGGCATTACACACAGGAAAGGGTCTTGAGCATACATACCGTGATTTCTGTCCATTTGTTTACCCAGCAAGTACTTACTAGATGCTGATTAGAACTGCCAAGACAGGATCCAAGTCCACAAAGATCTTAGGGCCTTCAGAGGGAGACAGATACGTTAGTGGGTAATTGAGTGTGACCGTAATCAGCCCAGAGAGGCCTAGTAGCACAGAAGAGTAGCACAAGCAAGTCTGGGGAATTTAGGGAGGACTTCCTGGAAGAGGCAAACCTGAATGCTAAGCAGTAGGAGGCTGGGCACAGAGTAATCCAGGCAGAGGGAATAGCACATGGAAAGGTGTGGAGGGGGAAGAGTTCAGAGAACCACAAATAGGCTGGCGCATAGAGCATGTGGGGAAAATCTGTACATGAGATGGGAGCTGTGAACAGGGGTCAGATCCCAGGAAGCCTAGTGTGTGTGGGGTAGGACATATTGCTGAGAGGTGACACTGTGGCCTCTGGCTGCAGGGAGATAACAGAATCAAAGGGGACAAGAACGAAAGCAGGGAGACCCATTAGGCAGCTGTTAAAATCACCCTCCTAAGAGATGATGGTGGCCTGAATTAAGACTGATGACGTGGGGATGAGGAGGAAGGACAGGTTCAGGAATATCTGAAAGATTGATGATTATTGGAAACGTGAGGCTGAGGGAGAAAGGAAGGAGCCAGATTTCCAGCTCGGGTGACCAGGTGAGCAGTGGTACCATTGGTTAAGATAGGTTATACAACGAGTAGGGTGAGATCTCTGGGAATTGATGAGTTAGGATTTGGACCTGCTAAGGTTCACGGTGCCTCGAGCATCTCAGTCCAAGTGGAGAAGTCCAGCAAGCATCTGGGTAGGCGGATCTGAAGTTCAAGGGAGTGGTCAGGGAGGGAGATAGAGATTTGGAACTCACCAGCCTGTGGATGGTACTTGAAACCATGAGATAACTTGACACCTCCCAGGGAAAGTCCGTGGAGTGACAAGAAAAATGGGACCTACCAGCATTTTCAAGGACAGCTGGAGGAAGAGAATAATTATGATGACAATGATAATGATAATGATAGAGCACGAGTATCCAGAGAGGTAGAGGAGAATCAAGAAAACAAGTGGCACAGGGGAGTCAAGGAAATACAGAGCGCCTGAAGAAAGCAGTGAAAAATCCATTGACAAGAGGCCAGAAAAAATGCCCAGTGGACTTGCTTAAGAGGTGACCTGAGCAGGGCAACCTTAGCCATATGCCTCAGATTGAAATGGAGAAGTCAGAGACGGATGGAGGAACTGACTTTGAAAAGAAGAAAGATCACCTTATCAGAAGTTGGGGAGGGACTGGAAAATGGGGGTAGATATTTATATGTTTCTAGGGGAAACACAAAGTTGAGTGAGGTCAAGTGTGATGACTTAAATTTTCTTGAGGTAGAATGCAAGACACCTGCTGAGAATGGAGGAAGTGGGGAGAGTAGGTGAGTAGTGATGGCTGCAAAGACTGTTTAAAAGGATGGAGGAGGTTGAGAGTGGCCATAGGGGAGACTAGGGGGGGTACCTGGCCAACATGAATGGATCAGTGGGCTATTTTGTGGGCTCAGATGAATTTCTGAATCCGGCATTTGTAGTTGTTATAAATTTCACATTTAGGGGATTCTTCTCCAAATGCACTAGGAGTAGAGAAGGTGGCTTGTACCATCTCTTCCTTGTCCATGTTGAGGTTTTCCTGAAAGGTGTTACCAACGCCAAGACCCCCCATGCTCCCCGACCCTGTAGCCTTGCCTCCTTAAAGAGGCCCAGAGTAACAGAAAAGGCAATGGCTATTTATTCTGCTAAAGCTGTGACCCTTTTGTTAATTCTGTAATATCTACCTTGCCACAAAAGCCAGGTCCAAGCCTGGAATTTAAAAGTCCAAGGTCTTCAGCTTCCTCTCAGTTTTCTACCTTCCAATCTCTAGGGTAACCCACATGCCAAAAGGTTCTTCTGATGCTTATTTTGTCCGAGGGCAGGGGCTATCCTTTGCTAGCCCGCGATTCACACATCTCCACATTGGCCCTTCCCAGACTCCTCAGCACCGAGCATCTGAAGTTGGGTAGATTCTATGGGCCAAAAATCAGAAACACCCATCCCCCCCTTCCTTCCTTACTCCCTTGCTCTAACTGACTTCAAGCTGAGTGGCATCCAGACAAAAGCAGAAGTGTTTTAAGGTGATTAGCTAGGAACACAAGGTACAATTGAAAATCCCTTGAGCAAACAAGCGTGTGTTTGATTTCTCTCCACTTCCCTTTGGATGTTAATCCTTTAATATCCAAATCCTTCCTTTTGATTAGCATTTGGTTTCTGGTGATAAATATGGTACCAGCTTCATTGGTTTATCGTGAGGATTATATGTGAGAAGTAATGGGTGCAAAGCACTCGGAGGGGCCCAGTGTGTTCAGCCTTCAGTACGTGCTGCTCCTGTTTATAGAGAAGCATTTGCATGAAGGAGGGACAGCTGGGGGGATGGGGGGAGAACAAAGGGGCCTTCCTTCACCATCCTTTGTGGTAAATTGTTTATCTTACCTGCACCCAACCAGCCCAGTGTATGCCTGGTAGGCTAACTCCAGTCACACCTCTGTACCAATCGTGGAGAGCCACATGGGTGGGAAACTGCAATAAAAGGAAGGTCCACAGCAGGCTTGCGTTCCCATGGCCAGAGAAGGAGGAGGAACGCTCTGTGTTCTCACTTCCAGGTAAGTCCTGCTTCAAGCCCCAGCAGTCTTTCTCCTGATCCTGGGGGCCTCCCCCAACCCTTGACTCACTGGAATTGCTAGGGCTGCTTGTTTCTGGAAGCTTTCAGAACCCAGCAAGGAGTTTGCACCCTGGCCCTTGTCGAGGGCTCCAGATATGACTCTATGTCCAGTTCAGCCATGACTCCAGGCACCTGCTGGCTGCTCCAGGGCTAAAGGTGCCCCTCACCCTTGTCCCTGGACACCCCACCGAGAAGACAGGCCTCTACTTGGGATTTTTTTTTTTTAATATTTATTTATTTGGTTGCACTGGGTCTTAGTTGCAGCAGGTGGGCTCCTTAGTTGCGTCTCATGGGCTCCTTTGTTGTGGCATGCGAACTCTTAGTTGCAGCATGCATGTGGGATCTAGTTCCCTGACCAGGGATCGAACCCAGGCCCTCTGCATTGGGGGCGTGGAGTCTCATCCACTGTACCACCTGGGAAGTCCCTCTACTTGGGATTTTATCTCTAAGAATTACCAGTCCCGGGCGCTCTCTCATAACAGATTCACGCTATCCCTTCCAGAAACAGACCTCTATCTTCAACTGAAGTCTTACAGAGGCTGTACGAAGTTATCCAAAGATTTTTCCATTTGAGGAGAGTTTCCCAGAAGAGGAAGTGTTATTTATTTGAGTGCTGACAGGCTCTTCACAGCTCTTTGTTTCTATCCACTCCCTCCCCATTTATTATTCATTCATCCCTCAAACCCCTATCGAGCAACTCTTGTGCGTCAGACACTGTGCCAGGAGCGAGACTGGGCTCAGTCTGACATGGTCTCACAGACATCTACACACACAGAGGACACTTTGGGCTCCTTAGCACAGTGCCTGATGCACAGAACTGAGAAAGGGAAGCCGTTACTTTTGTCGGTAGGTATTCATAGCACCGTCACCCACCCCCCTCCATCCAGTCTCCAAGAGCCACTACCTTGACCTGAGTAGGAACTACCCTGAGACCTTCTAGGACATTCTGCAGTCCTGGCTGGCTCTAAGCTTGCCTTTTGTTCTCTTGCTGTCAATCTCACCCACTTGGCAAGTCTCCTGTTCCTGTTATACTACCTCCTTTCTTCAAGTCATACCTGCTTTAAAGCAATACAGCCCTTCATGAAGGAAGCCATCGGTTCATTTCTAAGAATATGGGCCTGAGCAAGCTATTTCACTTCCAGCACAGTGCTTACACACAGGAGGGGCTCAATAAGTATTTCTGGGATTAACTTACTCTGAGTCTCAGCTTCTTCATCTGTAAAATGGGAGGAATAATAATACTTTCCCTGGAGGGTGGTTTGGTGCCTTAAATGAGCTAAGGTATGCAAGGGGCTTAGTACACGTGCTAACTGATGTGAGTTCCCTTCTTACCCTTGCATGCACCCAAGGGAACAACCTCTGTCTCCTTGATCGTATCTGGGTCTCTCCCTCCCGCAACGCCCCCCGCTGCATGGATAATCTGCGGGCCACTGAGTGACCGCATGTCTCAGTTCATGGGAAGGATGGCTCCTGTCCTGTGGCTGGCCCTGGCCTCCTGCATTCTGACCCTGGCATCTACAGAACAGCAAGGTGAGTGCTCTGCTCACCTGGCATCTCAGACGCCCTGCAATACCTGGAGAGTGAGCAGGGAAGTGCAGAGAAGGTGCTTCGGGGTCACTGAGGAGACAGGGGCATGACTAAAGCAAAGGTTCAGAAGCCGAAAGTCGAGGGAAACAAGATGAGAGAAGCTGGAATCAGTCACAGTCTCTCAGAGAGCCAAATCAGAAACTCTCCCTCAAGGACAGTGGAAGCCAGTTAACATAACTTCCCGTGCCCGGATGTGGGGGCGATCAGAGAGCCCGGGGTTCACGAGGACACGAATCACCCAGGCACTCTGTGCCTTGTTTTGGCAAGTGCCTCTCCTTCGTCTGAGTCAGTTTGCTCATCTGTAAAATGAAAGGACTAGGCTTAGTGATCTCTCTGTGGTCCTTCCAAAGAGCCATGGATTGGGCATCTTAGATGCTTGTAGGAAGGGTTCTCAGGCTCAACACAAGGGTGAACATTTCTGCCCGTGTCACCTGTGGAGGGGGCTAGAGGGACTCAGCTCATGGCCTCCCTTGGGAAAATACAGTGTGTGCAGGAAAGAATCCAAGAATAACAAGTGCAGTGACTCCTTTCCTTAAAACAAGCATGTGCATAAGCAAGGCTTGAAAATGTCTTTTCTAAAAATTCCCTCTAATGTGACCCCAGCTTTGTGGGGATGGACAGAGCCTTAGCAATCAGCGCATCGGTGCTGGGCACACAGTCACCCATTAAGTAGCTTGTGCATCAGGGAAAAAAAAAAAGGGATGTGATGTGACCCTGGTAGGATATACTTAATTCACCATTAAGGCACTCACACTGTTCAACATATCAGAACTAGAGGAGAGAATTAGCTTAGACTACCAGGCCCCAGGTGCTGTGCGTGGCATTTTGCACCTACTATCTCATTTAACCAGCCAACAATCCTTTAAAGCTTTATTTTCCCAAATGGGGCATGCCTATCCCGAAATGACTGTGAGGGTGCAGAAATTCTTAAAGAATTTTTGGGGACTTCCCTGGTGATCCAGTAATTAAAATTCTGAGCTTCCACTGCAGGGGCCACGGGTTGGATCCCCGGTCAGGGAACTAAGATCCTGCATGTTGAGGGGCACAGCCAAAAAAAAATTTTTTTGATAGCTATATATACTTTTCTTCATGGGTATTAAACAAAATAACTAGTACATCATACCTATGGTATCACAGCTATTATTCCTTAGGATGAAACGAATTTATAAAGAGAGTCATTGAAAGAAACACATGAAATAAGTAATAGGACAGGTGGACACACGTGTGGCAAACGTCATGACCTGAGGCATGGGAATGGATGAAGTTTGGGCATCATTAGCTCACAGGTGTTGTTTTGCAGAAGGGTCTCAGGGGAGTTAAACCATCTGCCAAGGTCACCCAGTCAGCAGGCACAGAGCTGGGTTTAAACCCAGACTGAGCAGCCTGTTGGCTTCCTCCGCCCCCCACCCCACCCCTGCTTTACTTGTCTGCCTCTTCACGCATCACAGTCCCTGAATCTGTTAAAAGCCATGAGATCAGCAATCAGAAATGGTCCTGTTAGCCCAGTGGGGGGTAATTTTGCTTCTCAGGGGACAATTGACAATGCCTGGAGACAGCTTCGGGGAGGAGTACTCCTGGCATCTAGTAAGAAAAGCTCAGGGACGCTGCTAAACATCCTACAGTGCCCAGGACAGCCCCCAGCACAGAATTATCCAGCCCAAGCATCCACAGTGCTGAGGTTAAGAAACCTTGTCTTAGATCTTCCTCTACTGATAATGGACAAATGTCTATGATATATTAAGGAAAAAATGCAAGTGGAAATGGACATATATACACTACCAAATGTAAAATAGATAGCTAGTGGGAGGCAGCTGCATAGCACAGGGAGATCAGCTCAGTGCTTTGTGACCACCTAGAGGGGTGGGATAGGGAGGGTGGGAGGGAGACGCAAGAGGGAAGAGATATGGGAACATATGTACATGTATAGCTGATTCACTTTGTTATACAGCAGAAACTAACACACCATTGTAAAGCAATTATACTCCAATAAAAATGTTGAAAGAAGGAAAGAAAGAAAGAAAGAAAGAAAGAAAGAAAGAAAAAGAAAGAAAGAGATGCAAGTGGAAAAAAATAAGCTCTACAACATTAAACCCATTTTTATTTAAAAAGAACTGTATTTTAAACATATGCATAGAAAGGGTCTAAAGACTGTACAACAAATTTATGGTTACTTCTGGGAATGCAATGGACTCTGACAAGTTTCATTTCTACTTTATTCATTTTAATGACCCCGATGTTCTTAATGCCTGTAATGTACCACACAAAGGCCTCAGGATTATTCTGACCCCAAGGTGATGAGGGCTGGTGGTCAATGAATGGATCATGTTCTGCTTGTCCTCATTGGGGCCCCCAGCATTTCCAAAACAAAGTGTGTCGGGGATAAAAACGCTGTAGGCTCTGGGGTTTCTCTGTAAACCTAAGCATACTGTTACTCTTCAGGTTACAGAAACCCCACCAGTGCCAGTTCCTACAAGCAGGGCTTGGAGTGTGGAGCCCCTG
Organism: Stenella coeruleoalba; assembly: GCF_951394435.1. NCBI lineage: Eukaryota > Metazoa > Chordata > Mammalia > Artiodactyla > Delphinidae > Stenella > Stenella coeruleoalba. The sequence goes on along the minus strand of NC_137161.1, from coordinate 65,770,711 downwards.
GCACCCCAGAGGCGCAGCTCTGTTTTGACCCCTGCCAGAATTACACCCTACTGGATGAGCCCTCCCGAAGCACAGAGAACACGGGAGAAGACGAGAAATGTGACAGTGACAAGCACGGCTGGTACCGATTTGTGGGAGACGGAGGAGTGAGGATGCCGGAGGACTGCGTCCCCGTGCACCACTGCCAGACGGCTGCTCCCGTGTGGCTGAATGGTACCCACCCCACCGTCGGGGAGGGCATCGTTAACCGTATCGCCTGTGCCCATTGGAGTGGCAACTGCTGCCTCTGGAAGACGGAGGTGCTGGTGAAGGCTTGCCCGGGCCAGTACCACGTGTACCGGTTGGAGGGCATCCCGAAGTGTGATCTGAGATATTGCACAGGTGAGGGGAACAGGGCTACCCGGTGAAGTGCCCAGGGTCAGTAGAGAGAGTGGAGCAGGTCAGGAGGAGACTCAGCAGAACAGCCTCGACTCAGTGCCTGTCAGTTATTGCCCAATGGGAATGTTGCCCAAGGGCTGCCAGACCTTCCAGCATTTCAAGTAAAGCCAGAAATTCAGATCTGAAGGTGAAATCTCCCGGTACGTCTATCCACGTGTGTGGCATGATATTAAGAACTCAGACTCATTGAGGTTTAGGTTTCACTTGGGCAGTTTAATTTAACTCTCTGAGTTTGGGTTTTCTGAGCTGAAAAAAACGGACAATGGCAAAAATGACAGCAACACAGCATGCATTACAGTGCCTCTGCTCCTGTTCTAAACACTTGAAACCATTCATTCCTTTAGTCCTCTCCTCAACTTCATGAGACATGCACTATATAGTTAGTTCAGATGAGGGGTCTGGGGCACAGAGAGGTTCGGCAGTTCTCCCAACATCACAGAGCTGGAATTGTGGCAGAGCCAGGTTTGAGCCTAGCACCCCAGCTGCACGATCCAAATGCTCAACTGCTGTGCTACCCCCACCCCCATGTGGTCACCGCGTGAAATGAACGAGCTAATGCATGGAAAGTACTGGGAACAGCGTCTGCCTTGTAGTAAGAGCACTAGGATGCACCTCCGAGGTTCTCACCTCACTGGATTAGGAGTCGGGAAATTCGAGTTTGAGGCTTGACCCTTCCACCAAGCGTGGCACAAGTCTTCCGTGCCCTGTAGAATGACAAGGTTGGCCTTGGTGGCCTCAGGTCCACCCTGCTCTGCATCTTATCCTCTTCCTCTGCACCTTACCCCAGACCCCGCCACCACGCAGCACAACTGTGAGAGGACCTGCCGCTCCAAGGAGGAGTGTCGCTTCGTCAGCGGCACCTGGGACTGCTTCTGCAGACAGGACCTCAATATCTCCGGTGAGCGCTGGGATTGGGCTGGCCTAGTGGGCAGGGCAGGAGGGAGGGAACTTCAGAGGGTCTGGACAAGGTGTGGACCAGAGTCAGTAGGGATGGAACTGAGGTCAGGGGATGAGAGTGCATGAAGCCAGTGAGTTTGCAAGGATTGGGGGCAGGGATGGAGCACGTTTCCAGGTCAGCCACTGGACCGTGGCCTCAGGAATGAGTGGGCTTGACCCATGAGGACAAAGGAAGAGAACTCTGCAGGTGTGGAAGTTGTGTCCAAATATCTGCAGAGTCTATACATGAGGAACAGGGGCAGAATCCTGTGCCAGTCCTGGATTGGCCAGGTGGGGCCTGGGGCCTGGGACAAGCCACCTACACTCTCTGAGCCTTAATGTCCTCATCTGTAAAATGGGGATGAGATAATAATAAAAAATACCCACAATGCAGGGATTTTATGAGACTTCAATCAGAGCAGTCCAAATGGGCAGGCTCTGGAGGTGATGTTTTGTTCATCCCAGTAAGTAAGCAAACACAGTCAGGTGACCCACGGGTAGACATGCCACAGATGAGCCCTAAGCCCTGGGTGGGGATTGGATGAGCTTCCCGCTGAGATGATCTCCTTCCCTCCGAGACTCTAACAAGGGCCTCCGACGCTTGCTTTGGGCACAGGCCTGCTTTCCTGTGAGCACACTCCCAGTCGCTGCAGACGAGAGAGTGTTCTAAGCAGAGGGGCAAGAAGGAGCCCGAGTTCCTCATCTCTGGCGACAGGGGTGTCCTTCTACTCCAGATGCAGGGAGGGCACGTTTCACAGGGGAGACTTAGTTCCTGCCTTCAGGGAGACAGAGAGGAGGGTCACAGTGTCCCTCTTGCATCAGCTGTACCTTAAGTAACTTTAATTCAAAATAATCAATGTACCATTAAGCATATTTTGGGGTGACCTGCTCTGGGGCTCAACAGGAACCAGACACGAGAACCTTCATCAAGCCTGCACACAAAATGCTTGGAAAGCTTGGACCAGGGGCATCTCTGCCAACTTCGCCTACCACAAGCCTGGGTGTGAATCCCACGTGGGTCCCAGGCCCCCTCCAGTCTCCCCAGCCTCCCGTGGGCAAGGTGGCTTTGCCAAAGGGCAGAAAGTGTGAGCTCTGCCCGCTACTTCCAGGCTTCTGCCCACTCTACCTCCCTCCCTCTCCCAACTTTCCAGATGTGCACAGTTTGCAGCCCCAGCTGGACTGTCAGGCCAAGGAGATCAAAGTGTCCCTGGACAAGTGTCTGCTGGAAGGCCTGGGTTTCGGGGACGAGGTCCATGCCTACCTTCAGGACCAGAACTGGAACTGCAGCAGCATGATGCGAAGAGAGGAGAACAACTGGATATCGGTGACCAGCCCCGCAAAGGCTGGTGCCTGCGGAAACATTCTGGAGGTGAGTGGTGTTTATCCCACTGCTGCCAGAGTGCGGGAGCTGGGCTGGTGGGGCCTGTCTCAGTAACTGGGAGCCCTTGGACAAGTCGCTTAGCCTCCATGGGCCTCTAGAGGTATGTGAGCTTACACACGTTTGTCCAGGAGAGAGCTGAGAATAGGTTTGATCTTAAGCTCAGCAAATGTAAGTTCTGATTATGATTATTTCACTTAGGGATGAGGTGGGAAAGGTTCACAGAGGACCAGGCATGGTGGTTCCTGACTGTTCCCAAGGGTCAGCAATTTATTGTTGTAGTTTTTGATCTGGGGTCCTCAGTCCCCTTCCCGTAAAGTGTCAGTGCCACAGCGGGAGGAGGCCCATTGCCTCCTTGAGGTCAGAGGGCAGGGTGTCAGCTTGACTGACAGCATCAACTCTGGAGTCACACAGACCTGAATCCCAGATACACTTGTACCCTCATCCACATAAACATACGTGTGGTCTTGTTTTTATGCCAAAGAGAAACCAAACCCATGCCATCTACAAAAACACCCTCTTCTTGGTCAACGATTTCATCATCAGAGACACCATCCTCAGCATCAACTTCCAGTGTGCCTACCCGCTGGACATGAAAGTCAGCCTCCAAACTGCCCTGAAGCCCATCGTAAGGTATGGCACTGACCCTTACTTACCCTTTGACCCGTAACCCTGACTGACTTCACGACATCTTAGGACGTCCACAGGATCCGCCCGCCTCCTCCAGGAGCTTCCGTTCATTCGCTTGTCCACTCCACAAATATTTGTTGATTATGTATGGGGATGTTTGGCATGAACAAGGCAGGCATCGAATATTTTGTGGATATTAAAGATTATTACTATGAAACAATACAACAACATGAAACAGTGTTAATTAAATACGCTAAGGAAGGGCTTCCCTGGTGGCGCAGTGGTTGAGAGTCCGCCTGCCGATGCGGGGCACACGGGTTCGTGCCCCGGTCCGGGAAGATCCCACATGCCGCGGAGCGGCTGGGCCCGTGAGCCATGGCCGCTGAGCCTGCGCGTCCGGAGCCTGTGCTCCGCAACGGGAGAGGCCACAACAGTAAGAGGCCCGCGTACCGCAAAAAAAAAACCAAAAAACAAAAAAAAAACGCTAAGGAACAAAAATGCACAGCAATTTCATTTATCTTGAGGAAGAAAGGCATTAACAACTAACTATATCAAAAATTATTTACAAGTGAGATGCACGCAGTGTGGGGTAGGCTCGGAGTGCTGTGGGATCAGGGAGCGAGAGTCCCTGACCTAATCTTGGTTGGGGAGCACAGTTGGGGGCAGGAAGGCTTCCCTGCAAATGTGGGATTTAAGCCAGATCAGCTTTGATTGGATAAACAGCGCCTGTAACTCACCAGAAATAGAACCAAATAGCAATTTGGATGGAATTCAATTTGGGCAGGGGCTTTTGTCTTTTGTTCACTGCTGTATGGCTGTGCCTGGAATGGGCCCTGTTGAAGGAATTCCTCAGCATTCCTAGACTTGCTGGGGGTCCTTCTGGGGGTATCAGAAACCCAAGGTGCCCTTCCCATTCCCTTATTGCCTCCTGGGCTCACAGAATGGCAGAGTTAGGATTAGAAATCTTCTGGTTCAATTTCTAGATTTCAGTCTGTAATGTGTTGGGGCCCAAGGTTCATAAAAAATAAACATTAAAGCCATTTTATTTATCTTGTTAAAATTGGTGTTTCATTGAAGATTATGGGGTGCAGGGAAGAGGTCTGCTGCTAGAAACTGTGAGCCCACAGAACTGGTTCCAAGCCCTATTCTACAGGTTAGAAGACGGAGGTGTTCTTTGAGTGAAGGAGGTATGTCTGCTCTCTCTTGCAGGGAGAATTTGTAGGAATCCTGGAGCCAGACTCATGTGTTTGTCAAGTTTAGAAGGTAGTAAATGCTTGATTTAAATAACTGATTGAATAGTTCATTTAGGAATCAAAGATATGCCTCTGCCTTCATCACCCAACACAAGTGTGGGACTTGATTGATTTTGTTCTCACTGGTCAAAACCTGAAGTTTCCATTCTTGTGGTTTCTCTGTTTTCAGTTCCCTGAACATCAGTGTGGACGGGGAGGGAGAGTTCACTGTCAGGATGGCCCTCTTCCAAGACCAGAACTACACATCTCCTTATGAAGGGTCTGCAGTCGTGCTGTCTGTTGAATCCATGCTCTATGTGGGCGCCATCTTGGAGAGAGGGGACACGTCCCGATTTAACCTGGTGTTGAGGAACTGCTATGCCACGCCCACTGGAGACATGAATGACCCTGTGAGATATTTCATCATCAGAAACAGGTACCGGACAATCTGGGGTTATCTTTTGGCCTAAATGAGGTTTGGGGTGGAGAAGAATGATCACCTCATCCCTGTCTGGCAGTTGGGTAACTTGGCTTGCCTCTTTTGGAAAATAATTTGGTATTACATATGATGACCATACCCTGTGACCCAGAAATATCACTCCTGAGATTGTAGCCTTAAAGGATTAATACAAAATAGGTGGGCAGGGTAAAGAAATGCCAATTATTTTTCATTTCAGTACCTTTTATAACGTTGGCGATAGGTTCATAATTCAAAAACAGGGGACTTTTATACAGATGTTAACGCTAACTGAACAACATGAAAATAGTGTAACTGTTATGGGACAAAATATTATTGAATATTGTTAACTAGCAAAAACAAAGGGAAATGCATATCTATAGATCATGATTCAAACCGTGGTAATAATACTAGTTAACATTTACCATAGAGTTTAGCTGTATGCCAAGCACTGTACTAGGCAGAATATAAGGATTATCTCATTAAATGCTCACATCAACCCTAGGAAGTGCATATTCCTGTCCCTACTTTACAGATAAGAAAAGTGAGGTTCAGTAAAGTAATCGGCTCACGATCGCTTAACTAGAAAGTGGGTTGGGTTGGAATTTGAAATCAGTCTGTCTCGTTCCAGGGACTGTGCCCCCCCCCCCAACTTAACCGTGTGGGCTTATGGGTAACATTGTGGAGGAAACCTGGAGGAATAAAAGTCTGTGTTATAGGTTGGAGAAAACACTTGGCGGGAGGTGGGGAGGCTCTTTAATTCTCTCCGATGCTATTTTTATACTGGGTACAAATTAAAGATGCAGCCAAGGGCCTCAGGCCCCCTGAGTTGCTCTAGAAGTTAAATCCCTGTGCCTGTCACCCTCCCAGCTGCCCAAATAAACGTGATTCCACTATCTACGTGGAAGAGAATGGGGTGTCATCGGAAAGCCGGTTCTCAGTTCAGATGTTCATGTTTGCTGGAAATTATGACCTAGTTTTCCTGCATTGTGAGATTTCTCTCTGCAATTCCCTTAAAGAGCAGTGCCAGCCGGTGAGTATCTCTTTGGACTGAACAGCTATTCAGTGCCTGACATGGGGCCTGGTACCTCCATATATATTTATTGGAATTATGGATGGATTGAAAGACAGGAGGGAGGAAAGGAGAGAGGAAGGGAGAAAGGGAAAGGAAGTTAGATGGATGAAGAGATGGAAAGATGGATGGATGGGTGGATGGATGGAAGGGAGGGAAGGAGAAAAAGAGGAAGAGAGGGACAAAAGAAGGATGAATGGATGTACTTTAAGCCTCCAAAAGCCCACAGGTAAGCAATCCTTGTGTCCCCAGGAAGTATATCAGATGAAAGAGCCTGTCCTCTAGGTTTCCTTGGCCCAGGACATTTTAAATGATTTTAATAATAGTTGACTTCTTTTAGTGCTTACTCTGTGTCAAGCACTGTACTAAAACTTTTATATGCCTTATCTAATTTAATTCTCACAGCAACCCTTTAAGTAGATTCTTTTAGCAACCCCATTGTACCTATGAGGAAACTGAGCTCAGAGAGGTCCCTTGCCCAAGGGCCACACAGCTAGAAAGTATCAGAGCTGGGGTATGCCCTGGCTGAGGTGTAACCACAGTGCCCATGCTCTTAACCCAGAGTTAGCACTGGCTGCTAAGAGGTGGCATTTCTTGAGTGCTTGCTATGTGCCTGTGTGCTGCAGACATACTTCCTTTTAACCTTCACAACCAGGAAGATACTATTTAATAATAGTAGACAGGTATAGTCATCTGTCCCAAATGAAACAGCTAAAAGAGGAGAAGAGATTCAAACCCAGGTTCATTTGACATGACAGTGAGAATTCTCTAGAGAAAACCAGACATCAGAATTAGGATCATAGAGGGGGTGGGGCTCCATGCTTGGGCCGGAGCTGCCCATTGCAGAAGCAGCCTGGAGAGGAACGTGCCTTTACATTTTGACATAATGAGAATTCTCCATCCCCACAGTCTTGCTCGAGAAATCAACTCCGCAGTGAAGGAGTGGCTATTGACCCAGCCCGTGTTTTAGATCTGGGACCCATCACTCGCAGAGGTAAGAAGTGGCCACGTCCTAGTGATAACACCAGCTGGCCAGGTGCTGACAGTTAACTGTAGATGCCTGGGGTCACCAACCTAACACCCCAGGGCTTTTTCTGCTTCCTCAGTGCCCCCCACTGGTGAATACATCTTTCCAGGAGATGCTTTGGGTAATGATAATCGCTTTTGCCACATGTGCTGTGCGCTAGAGATCAGGCTAAGCTCTCAGCATGCACTGACTCACTTAATCCTCCCCAGATGCTTCCATTTTACAGGTGAGAAACTGAAGCTCAGAGAGATTAAGTGACTCACCCAAGATCACCCACTCACGAGCAGCTGGAGTTAGCGCTGAACCCAGCTCGGTCTGATTCCAAAGCGTGTGTCCTTTGCCTTTTCCCTCCTGCCAGGTCCCCATAACTCAGTCTAAGTCCTAGACCAACTTTGTTTTCTGAGGAATGACTGTGTTTCTCAAAATCCAGTTACAGTGTTCTGGGGCATGACATAGGAGAAGCTTTCCAAGTGCTCCTCAAATTTTCATCCCTCCATCCCGTGGGTTAGCAGTACCTGTGGTAGTTAGTCATGGTTTTTATTCACACTGGAATGGCAGAATCAAGAAATCCAAGAACGTGAAAACATTTTTTTTTGTCCTAGAGAAATTAGGATGCAGTAACACTAATAACAGTAATAATAGTAACGGTAATAATAATACTTTGTACCTGGCACCATACCAAACACATTTATATGCATTGTCACATGAAATGTTCACAACAGGCTAAGGACGTAAGCGCTATTACCACTTCCATTCTCCAGATGAGTAAACAGGCTGTCTCCTGAAGAAGGCTCTGCCTGGAATTGTCCTGTCCTTTTATTGCCTCATGTGTTGTCATAGGGTAGCTAGGGGAGGGGGGAGGAGGTGCTAGGAACTTCCACTTTGCAACCAGACAGACTGGGGTTCAAATCCAAGCTCTTCCGCTTACTGGCAGACATTGCTGAGCCTCAGTCTTCTCATCTGTCAAATGGGGATGAGAACAGTTTCCTCACAAATCTGTCAGGAGGATTAAGTTTCACATGCATGATAATAGATGCTTCCACAATGTGGATTGTCCGTGACTGTGATGGCCAGGTCCAGGAGGTCTTGGAGCAACTATGGCTACAGTGCCACAGTCAGTGGAGCATGACTATGGAAACCCTCACCTTCTGCTCTTGTCTCCAGGTGCCCAGTCTCTTGGTGTCATGAGTGGAACCACCAGCACTGCAGGTACATCATTTTCTCCTGCCTTTCCCACAGCCCTCCCTCCCAACTCTCCCTCTTTTTAATTCAGTGAATATTTAGCTATAGCCTCTTCTACGTGCCAGGCCCTGTGCCGAGAACTGTGGACCGTGATATAAATCAGACCCCAGACTGGCTCTAGAGATGAGCTCTCACAGTGCAGCAGGAGAGCCAGTCATTAGACAGGAAATGTTTGTTGAGCACCTACTGTGTGCTAGGCTTTGCTCTAGGCAGTGAAGTTATAATGGTGAACGATATAGGCCAGATGCCTGTCCTCATGGAGATTGTGTTCCAGTTGAGAAATAGATAACAAAAAGTTAACAACGTAGTTTAGAAACAGAGGAGAGTGATGTGATAGAAAATTACCAGCATGGGTTAGGGTTAAATAACCGCCTTAGATAACACAGAAGTTTATTTCTCTCACACGTAAATGAAGTCCACAAGGCAAGCAATCCAGGGCTAACAGGGCAGCACCATGAGGTCGTCAAGGATCCAGACTCACTTCCTATGGATAAGGGAAGGCTAGCTCCTAATAAAGAGAGGCAGGCTCTGAGGGCATTGGTTCCGGGCGACCAGAAGAATCACAATCCTTAGGAGCCTCTATCCAGATGATCTCATCCCATGTTGCTCAGTCCCCAGGTTTTTCCAGCCAGAGCGCTGACATCGTAGCAAAGCTGCCTAGACAGACCATTCAACCATCATTTAAGCTTGGCAACTATATTGAGTCCAAATTTGCTCTTCAACTGTATCCACTCTCCTATTGGCTGTAGATAAGGGCTTCTTACAAGCTAACTAACTACCAAAGAGACCCTCTGGCTCCCTCACTTGGCCCTAACAATTAAAACTCCTCAGTTACTCATCCTTCTGCAGTAGGGCATTACTATAAAGCAGTAATAATTAACCAATTCCAGTTCCCCTGTACTTGAAGGCCTGAATCATTGTACTGGCCAGAGAATTCCCCCCTCAACAGGGACTTTCTCTTGAGTCACTAATTGGTGAACATTTTAGCAATTATTTTGCTACCTTATGATGGGAACTACTCATGCCACACATATTAGTTGGGATTGGGTTCTAAAAAAAAAAAAGAATCCAGCCTCCTTCCATCTCACCCCTCTACCATCTTTAGGTGTGGCCATCACCTTCATGGTCCAAGATGGCAGCCAGAGCACCAATCTTTATATCTAGGCCAGGATTGAGGGAACTTGGAAGAAGTCAATGACTTTTAAGGAACAATCCTGGAAGCTGACACCTTATACCTCCACTTACATCTCATTGGCCAGTGCTTAGTCACATGGCCACACCTAGCTGCAAAGGAAGTTGGGAAATGTAGTCTTTATCCTGGGTGGCCATGTGCCCAACCAATGTGTGATGGTTCTGTTACCAAGATAGGAAGGAAAATGAATATCAGAATGGATAAATGGTCAGAAAATTTTTCAGAGGAGGTGATATTTGAACTAAATGAGAAAAAGGAGACAGGTGTGCAAATATTAGCAGAATAAGCCCTGTAGGCCAAATGAACGCCAGTTGCAAAAATGAGATAGGCATATAAGCAGATAAATCACAAGCAAGTAGGTAGTGCAGAAGGGGCACACAGAAGAGTAATTAACTGTACTGGATAAGGTCAGGAGAGAATTTCTGCATGTGTTAACATCGGAAAGGGCTTTTGATGGATGAATTGGAGCTCAATAGGAAGACAAATCTAAGAAATGTATTTTGGCCCAAAGGGAAAGCAATGCTATTAAGATTTCACTATCCCCCAAAATGGCCTATGCTGGTGAACCCAGACATGAAAAAGTTCTACCCATCCTCAAATCTCCAACTAGATAACAGTCTAAAAGTTTCCAGATAATCTCAAGTTGTCCTCTCCATGCTCAGTGCTAACATTCAGACAACACTCAGAAAAGCAGTGCTCATTGGAGAGGGGGGTTAGAGCTCAGAGCAAAAGCAGCTTGAGAGCAGGGACCTCAACCTCGTTCATTTCTTCCAGTCCTTCAGGTTAGCACAGTGCCGGGAGCAGCCTGGCTTCCCAGTAGCCTTTGCCAAATTGACTAATTTCTCGGTGGGTAGTGGATTCTGGAGCCTTCTGAAAATGGAGGGAGTTACTGTGACCTGGTAGCAGAGACCCACAAGAGGGCACCTATGGTTTCATTGCTTGCTATCTCCCACAAGCATTTTTGATGTTTTAGAATTCATAAAACATCAACCTATGTTTCGTAATTATAAGCTGGTTGTCATATACTAATATGTTTCTGAAAATTATGATATTCTTCTCCCCCTCCCTCCTAAGGACATCAGCAAGTTACTCTGAAATTTAGGGGATAGAGAGCCGTTATCATCTGGTATTGGGTGGAGGGGGCGGTGCATGCCTCTCCCAGGTCCTCAAATATGAGGCAGCTATGATCCAGGATCCAAGCCCTTCTTTAACCCTGAGTATACAGTAATGTTTAGAAGAGATATGAATCCAACCTCCCAGATCTTAGAGTCTGATTTTCAAAATCAATACTTACATGGTGTTTACCATGTGCCAGGCACTGTTCTAAATGCTTGCTATGAGTTCACTCACTTGCCTTACAAAAATCTCATGCAGTAATAGCTGCTAGTAATGTTTCTATTTTGCATACAGGGAAATTCAGGTTTGGAGAGCTTCAATAACTTGCCTGGGTCTGCACAGCTAGCTGCAGAGCTAGGATTCTAAGCTAAGTAGTCAAGCAACAGAAGTAGTGCTTTTTAACCTCCCTGTCCTTCGGCCTCTTCAGTATTAGTCATAGTAAGTAACGCTAGCTGCTGTAACAAACAATCTCCATCTTTCTGTGCTTTTATACAACAGTTTATTTCCCATTAAATCGCTGGAGGATGCAGTTCAGTGCCTTTGCAGTCATTAGGAACTCAGGTTCTTACCTTCTGGTAACTTCTGGCAACTCTACTGTCCCCCACAAGTCCTCTCCTGGATCCTCTGCTTCTGGTCCCTAGATGATGGATGAGGGAGCAGGGAGAATTATGTAGGAGGTTTTAAGGACCGGGCCTAGAAGCAGCTTCTACCCACATTCCACTGGCTAGATTCAGTCATATGGTCCCACCTACCTGCAAAGGAGGTGGGGAAAAGTGCCTTCCAGCATGCTCAGAGGAAAATGAAGTTTATTTGGTGGTGGTGAGACAGCTTTGCCTCTACCACATGGCCCTGTGCCACCTCCCAGGGGCTATAACCCAAAATAAATATTAAGGATACTCTGCCTTTGTCATCCTTGTAAGACAGAAGATAGGGATGCCACCTCATTTTGGCTGCTGAATTCCAAAGCCCACCTGACAGTCCTCTCTTGCGTTTCAGTGTTCCTGGTGGCCTGGCCCATGCTTCTCCTGCCTGTCCTCCTGGCTGGGCTGTTCTGAGAGCTCAGCTGGCATCTGGCCTTGAAGCTCGTGTTCTTCCCTCTGGCGATGGCTTCCAGTCACCCTTCAGCTCTGCTGATTCTCTCACCAAATCACATAGACAGTCTCCAGGCCTGACTACGTTTTGAGAAAAAGAAGAGTTTCGCTTGTTTAACACTCGCAGTGCCTTTGTATTCCTTTTTTTCTCAGGTGGGTGCCCTGCCACCTGGCCTGGCCTGACTTCCTCATTCATTAGCAGGATCCTGAAAGCAAATTTGCGATGTGCTTCTGTGGCTACAAGTATAGCACACGTTCATAACTTCAGGGAAGAGGGGCTATGTCAATGGGGGGAAGGGGCGAGGGAATTGCTTGTAAAAAGATGCCTCCCACAGACTTCCCAGACACCCCCTGTTCTGACTGCCAGTAAATTGAACAGACCAATGTTTGCTTTCACCCCACTTCCTCTGGTGTACTTCCATCCCGGTTTCAACAATATGCATGGGAACATGTTGTAAAGGGGCCACTTTTGGAGACCTTGTTCTGGGGAAGACTGGTGCCCATTGCTCCCCTGTCCCCCACCACACTGCAGACATGCTTTGACATGCCTAAAACTACACAAACCCCTACCCCTGGGACCTGGATGCTAGAGGAAATGCTCAGTTTGGGTGCAGAGATGCTGTCACCCCAGAGCACACCTCTAGCTGTAAATAGTGATGCCCTTGCTCTGAAGGGTTAAGCAGGGAGTCCCAGTATAAAATGATGCATCCGTTCTGCCATGGGGATGTAGCAGCAGAGCCTGGGGGATGGGTGAAGTCCCTTTCTGGAAACCTTGAATGAACCCTCACAAAGACTCCATGAAGATGCCACAGATAGAGAATGCCATGCATGAGGCCTCTCCAAGCCAGCCTCAGGGAAAGTGACAGGATCAGGGCTAGGCGACCAGAGGCAGAGCCTATTCATCTGCCAGGAGGAGACTTTCCAAAGTGCCACGTTGTTCAGAGATGGTATGGTTGCAAGAAAGAGAAACTCACTCCAATGGACTCAGGCCAAAGGGGAATTAATTATAAGGATATAGGAGCACCAAGTCCAAGGACAGAAGATACAGCCGACTGCACAAGGAGAAGCACGAGAAACTGAAGTTTGTCTGTCTCTCCACCTGTCACTCTTCCTAGAACCTTGCAGCCCTTACATCTGCTTATCTTTGTGTGTTCCCTTCATTTCCCCCCTCTCTCTGTGAAACTAGCTTTACCCGTTCATTCATCATCCTTGATTAAATATGGACGTTGCAGCTTCGTATCACTTCTTAATTCAGAGACCACAGAGACCAACTGGCATCTTGGTATTCCACATCCAAATTGCACCCGGGGAATCTGATTTCCCTGTGGGTATGAATGCTTCCCCTGGTCCAATCATCGAGGGCAGGCGAGCGGGCTCATCTAGCACAGAGCCAGTGGGGACGACCTGAGGGGGCAGGTCTCAGATAAATGGCGGTGTTCCTTGGACAGATATCCCAAAAGACCACTATGATAGTGGCTTCTTTGAAAGGGGGTTTCCCAGGAGGAATTGCTTTCTGTTTCCCGGTAAGTTAGAGGATTCACAACTACTGTATTCCAAGGGAGGTGTCATGCTAGGAATGGACCTGAAAGGAGGTCAGAGGTCCTAATCTTTCCCCTCTCTGAGGCTCATCTTCTCCCTTCTGTAGAAAAAAGGGGCTTGGCTAGAGCCAGATTCACAACATCTATAGTGGAGCTATTTCTTTAAGTACAAGTCTACATGAACATCCAATATCTAGAGATTAAAAGCAAATAGACTCTTGTTGATGTCAGGTAGGGGGCTTACATCTTCCGTTCTGTGCTGCCCTCCTCAAACCCCCAAAGCAACTCCATGATAACCCACAGGGTTACCAAGGGCAAAATTTTGGAATTCCCTGGAACATACAACCTCTAATATCCCTTCCGGTGTGAAGCACATGGGATTCCACTTAACTAGACTGACGCCCTTTGTCTATCTGTGTGTCTAACATCTATTTATATATCATCTATCTAGCTAGCTAGCTATCCATCTAGCTCCTAGTCTCTCTTTCCCTCTCCATCTGTCTGCTATCATCAAGGTAGTTACAGCTTTTTGTCTTCTATGAATGGGCATCCCTCCAAGCAACAGCCACCGAATAGTCAGTCTACTTCGTTCATTCGATCAACACTAATCTGCGGAGCAGTTGTTATGTCCCCGGTCCAAGGGCCTGGGTAAAATAATGAAGGAAACACAGTCCCTGCCCCTAAGACGCTGACAATCTGGTGGAACACACACATGCACAGAGGCGTGCACGGGCAGATCACATCCACACACACTTTCCCACGGACCCTCAGTCCCAGAACTCACACCCATACCAACATACACACTTGCAACAGATATACGTGTCAACTTCACGTGCTCAAAGATACATGTCACACACAGAGCTCCTCACCTGGGCCCTCAAGCTCAGTCACCTACATGTTTATTGCCATGAATAACTTAGTAACAGCTAACATTTTAACATGTCCTGTGCATCACTCTAGATGCACTGTGGACACTGTATCATTCCACCCTCACGTTAGGTACTGAAGATATGTACTTTTATGGCCCCCAGTTTAGAGATGAGTCAACCAAGGCTTAAAGAACTACTCGCCCAAGAGCTTATAGCTTTCAAATTCTGTATTCAGGGTTTAAACCCAGGTAGCCTGAACTTGGGGCATTTGCTCTTGACTGGACACTCTATGCTGCCTCTCTTTATATACAAAGCACACACACACACACAGAGGTACTCATATATTCACACATGTACCACTATATATACATGCATCCATTCGTGTGCATAGAGGCACATGGGAACGTGTGGACGCATTTGCCTACACAGAGACCCTCACACATACACAGACATGAACGTTAATGGACACACAGATGCTAATGTGCACACTGACTTGTGCGTGGTCATGTAGATGCAGACACACACACCTTAGTACAGAAAAAAATAAAACAAGAAACATATCCTATGCTACACACACACACAAGCACACATAGGTACATGTGCATACAGGACCCGGATCCAACTCCCCAGGAGCCAGGACTCCAACCATGTCTCCTCTCTCATTAGTTTTCCTCTCCTCCATCCCCAGTCCTGCCCAGCTGGGCACTGAGACAAGAAGTCCAACCTGGGTCACAGTGAAAATAGGCTCTAGACTCAGCATCTGGAGTAGAAAGATGATGGAGACAGTGAGAAGGAACCTGACCCGTATCAGGAACACTGATGTCTCTGTCCTGGCGGGGCGTGGGGTACCTCCTCGTGGCAGTGGTGGAGGATGCAGAGAAGAACTGGGCAGCCCTGCCCTCTAGGACCTTAGAGTCGACTTGGGAAAGCAGGGCATACAGACTCCATGCAGCCAAAGCCAGGCAGTGGAAGACTGACACAGACACTGCTGCAAGATGGGGAGAAAGGAGAGCTCAACTCAGCCTGGAAGAAGAAGGAAGTATCCCAGCCCAGAGAGTTTAGTCCCTTCATTTTCCAGTTGGAAACTGAGGTTCCCAAAAGAGAAGTCACATGTCCATTCTTAACTCTATAAGGGACACTAGAAGACGTGTTGTGACCAGCTGGGCATGAGGGGCAGGGGGAAAGTGGTCCCCTGAAGGAAATTGGAATGAGGACCCTAAAGGATAAATTCCACCCAACCTAAGTCATTTCATAATCTCTCCAAACCCCCTCCTTCTTCTTCCACCTCTTTCTCTTACAAAGGGCTGGAAATCACCCTCTTCTTTCCCTTCCTCATCACAGTAGATTCTCCCTTCTAAGGAGAGAATCTTAGAAGGTTCTGTGATCTTCTGTGACTTTTCTTCAATTCCATTGACGCTGATCTCTTCTAAGTCACCGTCCTCTCATACCTCTATAATAGCTTCCCAACTGGTCTGTCTTTAGCCTCACCCTCCCAATCCACTCTCTACACTGCAGCTAGTCAGCATATAAAGCCATTCACTTCTCTCTTGAAACCTCTTCAGCAGCTCTTTACCTTCTACGGAATGAGGTCAGCGTCCTAGCTGGCAGACAAAGTTCCCACCGCCTGAGCCCTGGCGGTCTCTTCAGCCTCAGATCTTATACGTATCCCCTATACACCCCTGTTCTGGCTTCTCTGAATTTTCCACCTGTTCCATTTCACCTGTGCTGCTTTTTTCATGTGCTGGTCTTGCTGCCTGGAAGGCCCCTCCCATGCTGGGGATGTGACCCTAATTAACTTTAGGGTCATTTCTCCTGGAAAGCCTTCCTGTCCCTGCTCCCCAGTCTAGAGCTGATGACACTCCATTCTGTGAGCCCTTCTCTCCAGAACCTCATTCTCCTGTGCATTACCTGCATCTGAAGTGATCTGTTTATACTCATCCCACATCCTCCACCCTAGACTGTTGGTTCCTCAAGGACAGGGGTTTTGCCATAGTCACACATTACTGGCTATAAATGAAGACACAGGCTGCATCATGCTGTCATCTTCCAGGAGAGGAAGAAAGAGCTTAATATCAAAAATAAAGAAGAATTTCTCACTGGGATAATTATGAAAGCGCCAACTCAGAATGGGAACAGGAATTCTGGGCTCGACCCCAAACGTGCCCTGCATCCCAGTGTCAGTCAATCTTAGCAAGGATCGCTTTTCTTTCCCTTTAGTTCCCATCTTCTGTGACTTCAGAGGAGGTTGCTTGGAAATCTGAGTATTTTTTTTTCTTTTTTTTCTCATTGAGGAGGGCTCTTAGGAAACTGATAGAGCGGTTATTAGTGGAGAGCAAATTGAGAGAGCTGAAGAGTGATTATAACTTAACAGCGGGGGGAAAAACACACACAAGAAAAACCCCATAAAAACCAAGCACGTAAGAGATTGGGAGACTAAGTCCAGAACTGAACACACATAGCAGCTGTAAGGGTGGAAAAATAATTTTCCCTCTATTCTTATAGGTAGAGGCTGAGACACACACCCCCACCCCCCGCACCAGATACACACACACACCCCATAATAAAAGATTAACAGGAGAAAAACAAACATAAGTTTAATAACATGTCTACCTCCTGTATACATGGGAGATGCCCAGGAAAACCGACGCGCAGAGTGCACCGGGCCAGGAATCAAGAAATTCAGATTTCAGACTGACTTCTGCTGATGTGAGTTCAAGGATGCCACTTAACTTCCCTTGGGCCCTCTGTAAATTAAGAAAATAATACCTCTTCCACTGCACTTAATGATCTATGACTCTGCTTTCGACAGGCTGTGGCTGTCGCATGTTCTGGCCCCAGCATAGCCCTCTCTATCCAACCTGGGGCTGTCTCAAGACACATTCCCAGTGGTAAACTTGGCCTCAGAACCCTCTGGTTGGCTTGGAACCTGGGAGAGCACCTCTCTGGTCCTGAAATGCAAGGGGGGGAGGCAGTTCAGAACTCGGAGATTACGTGTGAGAAAATATTCCCTCCCTTGATTCCTTCAAGTTCTTTCTGAAGAGACCAGTGGGCCAGCTCCTGTGCTGGTCTTTCTTCGCTCTCTGGGGACTCACTGGAACTGGTTTACCTTTTCAAGTGTCCCCTCCAGTTGGAACTTCTCAGGTGGCACATAGGGCCGCCTCAAAATAGTCGTGGCTGTGTTGCATTGTGTGTGCAGCTGTAATGAAAAGGGGATGTCACTTTATCGCCACAGAATGCTTTCACTATATTTTATTGGTGTATAATACACGTATCACGCACATATCTCACTTATACACCTTGATAAATGTTAACAAAATGAGCCCTCCAATGTAAGTAGTACCCAGCTCAAGAAATAGTAGCCCCCTTCCTGCCCCTCCAGTTATTGCATCTCCCAGATGCAACACCTGTCCCAGCTTCCAGCACCACAGAGTAACTCTGTCTTTGAACTTTATCTAAGAGGAGTCACACCATGTCTATCTTTTGAGCCTGGCTTCTTCTGATCAGCACTGTCTTTGTGAACTTGATCCATGTTGTGTTTAATTATAGTTGGATCATCCTACTTGCCGACATGATTCTGTAGGAAGAATACAACCTAAATTATTCATCACTTCTACTATTGAGGACATGTGGATTGTTTCCAGGTATCAGCTGTTGCGAAGGGTGCTACTTTCTTGTTCCTGGCTTTGGGTGAGCACAGGTACCCGTCTCTGGTGAAGTGTGCATATTCAGCGATAGTAGCTACTACCAAGCACTTTTCCAAGGTGATGGCACTTATACGTGACATGCTTTTTTTTAACATCCCAAGATTCTTTATCTTCCAGTATCTATTGACTACTGACTCCACTTCCTCGAGCACCCCAAGACCTTTGCCTCCCTCAGGGCCTTTGCACATACTATTCTCTTGGCCTGTTAGTCTTTCCAGGTGAAGGATGGACAAGTGCTCATCCTATACGCCCCTTTCAAGCAGGCCTGTGCCTGTTATGCTCACCACTTCATGCATAGCATCTAGCCCAGCCTGGTAAATAGCCAGCCCTAAACAAATGTTAGTTCATATTGCTGTTGTTGCAGTAAATAGTCTCCTTCCAAAAAGAAAAAACAACCACCACAAAAAGAGTTTCTCTTTCCCAAATTCTATGATTCCGGGAAGTCAGATTTCCTGACTCATTCTGCTGTGTGCTGATCCGTATGTTACCCCCAAGGGGTCTAAATCTCCCCACAGGAGAGGGGCCGTTAGCAGGTGTGTGTGTGGGGGGGGTCTCCCCAGGCCCCCAGGGGAGCAGCGATCTCCCTGGGGCTGCGCAGTCCCTGCTCTCTACAGAATGGCCAATAGAGGGCACTGTGGGAACATAACCAAAAGAAGGAGGGAGGCGGTGGTCAGAATGAGAAAGACAGAGCCGGAAGGGACCTTCATTTTGCAGACCCAAACCTTCATTTTACAGATGAGCAAACAGATGCCCAGACAGGAGACGTGACTCGCCCAAGGTCACACTGGTACTGCTCGGCGAGCGGAGATGACTCTTCACCCCTTGGCGTCCTCCGCTCTGCGTGGGAGCTGCCAGCCCCGAAGGAGCCGGTTGCCCGCGGGCGCTGCAGCCTTGAGCCGCCAAGGCCGCCGTTTGCCAAGCCCCTCACTGCCCCGAGTTTTCTCCTTCTTTGCTCCTGTTCCATCGGAGAAAGGATCTAGATTTTGGAGGTAGGACAAAGCACACAATGCCCCTTTGATTCCACAATGATCTCTGAGGAAGTATTCTACTTTTCTTAATAACAGCTACCAATTACTGGGAACTTCCTGGTGCCAACTATCATGCATTACCAGACTTAATCCTCAAACCAGGAATGCTTTGAGGGTTCAATTTTTCCCTCCCTTCTGGGAGTCCTTTCCTGATGATCACCCGATTGAAAGAGACCTTCCCCCCCACCCATTGCCTCTCTATCACGGCACCTGGTTTATTCCTTCACAGCTCTTATAATTATAACAATTTTGGTTATCTACCTGTCTGCTTACTTATCGCCTGCATCAACTCCTCTCCTCCTCCCAGTAGACTCTGAACTCAGTGAAAGAAAAATTCTGGAGCTAGACAGACCTGAGTTCAAGTCTCAGCTCGTCCATTTACTAGCGTTATGACAACCTCGTGTTAGTCACTAAAACTGTCTGAGGCTGCATTTCCCTTTATAAAAATAGGGATTCATGCTTGTATTTTACAGGTATATGGATGGCTGTGCCAGTCATTTGTTGATTAGATCTCCTCTCCAATATCATCATTGTGGTCATCCACCCTATATTTGATTACCCTCCATGATGGAGAACTCACTATAAGGCGGCCCAGATAAGGCAGCATATCTGGGCATTCCAAGGTCAGTCATAAGATATATGACTTTGGAAAACTCAGAAATCTTTTCTGAGCCTCAATTTCTTATTCTGTAAAGCGGGGATGGTGATGATAAAACCCATTTCCCAGGGATGCTATGAGGATGCAATGAGATTGTGTGTTGTGTATAAGGGTCTGGCATATGGTAGGTGCTTACCAAATGTTAGTTTCCTCACCTCGTTTCTTAGAAAGGGGGAAATGATTCTAAAAAGCACATTTTATGATATCTGAAGTTGTTATAATTGATGGCATGACATAGTTTGTAGGCACCATTCTTTTATTCTTGGTGATACATATAATGATGTGTTTTATAATCAAAGTCATCTTAGATTCAATGAGATGTGACAGTAGGTTCCAGGGACAATATTCAAGTTCAGGTTTGCCTGACTCCCAAGGCCCATTTCTGGGGAGGAGAGTCAGGTAACGGTGGACACAGTTGAGAAGAGAACAGACAGTAGAAGTGTGTTCCAACTAAGACTTATCTGAGCCTGGCTGTCCAGAACGCCACCACTGCTCAGCTGGTAATTGAATTTGGAAATGTTTTACCATGTAGGTCTGTCTGAATAAGACTCTTCATAACCACTGGTGAACTGGCTCCCCTGCAACTCCAGCCCCATCCCCAGCCAAGCCAAACAAAACTTAAAAACTGCTAGGGGGGACTTCCCTGGTGGCGCAGTGGTTGAGAGTCCGCCTGCCGATGCAAGGGACGTGGGTTCGTGCCCCGGTCTGGGAAGATCCCACATGCCGCGGAGCGGCCAGGCCAATGAGTCATGGCCGCTGAGCCTGTGCATCCGGAGCCTGTGCTCTGCAACGGGAGAGGCCACAACAGTGAGAGGCCCACGTATTGCAAAAAACAAACAAACAAAGAAAACTGCTAAGGGTCATATTAATATGCTGCGCTTATGTGTGTGGGGCAAGGAGAATCTGGGGCAGAATTAAACAAAGATGTCCATCATCTGCTACTGTCAATGGATAAGTCTGGAGATCGTACCTGTGGCTGTTTGAAAGGACACAACATTTGCTGAGTTTCTACTGATTTCAAGGCCTTGGGCTAGGCATTTTGACAAAGGCAAACAAATTAGCTCCTCACTACAACCTCATGAGGCAGGTATTATTTGTGTAGCTCATCTGCATACAAGGAAAATATAGACAAGGTTAAGAAACTTGTCCAAGATCAGGCAGCTAGAAAGAGGCAGAGCAGGGACTGGAATCCAGGTTACTTGGGCACAGAACGGCAAGGAAATTGTTGAAATTGCTAGTTATAAACCTTGAATGAGCCAACTCTCATCCTGTTTCTTGGTTCACAGGGATCCCAAAATTCTGACTTTGTTATCTTTGCAACATGTACTCTGTATTCAAGAAAAATCAGACAAAGGGATATGAACTCCAATATACAAGCATTCATCTACCTTGCACTCTTCCAAGAGTGGTCTCTTTGTTGGGTGGACTTTGTAGCAGAATGCACCGGCGTGGCCCAAGTTCCTTATTCCTTTGGGCCCCAGTTACCACATCTAAGGGAGGATGATAACCCTTCCTCTGTTGGAGACAAGAGCCTGATAAGATGCTCTGAAGGGCCAGGAGCAATGGTCAAAGGAGAACCGGTCGGCATTGCCCCAGCCGGGGAGCCAAAATTTTGGGCACGTGGATTTCCAGACTCAAATGGAACAGAAAAGAAGAGAAAATTGGAATATTTGAAGCCAAGGAGGTAATATTCCAGGGTCCACACTGTCAGTCATTACGTCATTTGCCTTTCTGACCCTCATTGCTTCTGTTCCCTCAGTTTCTCTGCTCCACTAACGATGGGCCAGTCACTGAACCTGGACTTCAACTACTTTATTCCAGCCTTTCTCAAGCTCAGCACTCTTTACCATTTTGAAGTTAAACCAACTGGGGTTCAGAGAGGTTAAATTACTTGCACAGAGCCGAGCAGTTTGAAACAAGTCTGACTCCCAAACCCAAGTTTTTCTACTACAGTATACTTTTCTATCCACTGGAGCATGGGGCAGGCAGATGGACGTCGTGGGCATGAGTGACAAGCTGTTAGGAACAAGAAGTAAGGTCATTGGGACAACCGTTTCAAAGAGCCTTGGTTAATGGAACAAAGATTTCCCCCAGACACAACACCTGATATCAGCACATTCCGTGGTTACTTCCTGGTATGCAGTTCCCAGGTCTCAGCCCCTGGGAGGCAGAGGGCACATGGTCTAACCCTGAACTGAACAGAAGAACTAAGACAGGGACAATCCTGTTAACAACAGACACATAGTGTTTATCATGTTGCAGGCACCGCCCTAAGCACCAGAGCATATTAAGTCTTTTAATCCTAGCGAGGAAAGTACCATTGCATTCTCCTGTAAGATGGGAAACCGAGTCACAGAGACGTTAGACAACTGCCGAGTCCCACGGTTAGCAGACAGCAGAAGCAGGATTTGAATCCAGGCATCTGGGCGGTAGAGCCTGCATCATTGGACCATCGTGTGTGTCTGAGCCCATCTGCTTTTGGCCCCATGGCTTCTCTGCTCCCAGAGGCTCGGCTTCCTGGTTTGAAGCGTTTGTTTTGTGCCTGGAGCAGAGACAGCCAGTTCTGCTCTCACTGATAGCCACTGGAGTCCAGCCGATAGACTACCAGTGGGCTGTCAACAGGGAGGCTTTAAACTCATGCAGAAAAACCCTACAGGATAGATTCATGGGATGGCTGCCTACATTCTGGGTGGGTCTACTTCCTAGTAGCCTCTGGGATTTTTGTCTATCCCCCAAACTTCCCCTTGTCTTGCTGTTACCCTCAAATGTGTTTATTTCACTGTGACCTAGAAAAGTCCTCACCCTCCGCAGCCAGAGTGGTGAATCATATTGTGGCTTTTCGCCTCCCGTTGGCACTAGACAGACACATCACCACGGATAAGAGCCTCTTCTTACACCTCTTGGAACTCACTACTATTATGGCCTGTTCCGAACTATGATGATTTATGTGTCTCTCTCTACTTCTCTAACTTGTGAACTTCTAGAGAGAATGAACCATCTTATT
Organism: Stenella coeruleoalba; assembly: GCF_951394435.1. Classification (NCBI taxonomy): domain Eukaryota; kingdom Metazoa; phylum Chordata; class Mammalia; order Artiodactyla; family Delphinidae; genus Stenella; species Stenella coeruleoalba. The sequence goes on along the minus strand of NC_137161.1, from coordinate 65,748,099 downwards.
CACCCGACGCACCTAGTGTAGACCCTGGCACTTAAAGATACTTTATAAATATTTGTTGAAAGCATAGGTGGGTGGATGGGTGGTTGGATGGATGGATGGATAGATAGAGGGATGAATATACAAGGGAACTCTCAGTGAGACCACTTTTCATCACCACCCCCATCAGTTCCTATTCAGACAGATGTAATAGCTTCCTAAAGGGCTCTTCACCTCCACTTTGGCCCCCCTAAAATCTGTTATTCATACTGCAGCCAAAGGAATGCTGTAAAGATGCAGATGTGATCAGCCTTGACTCACCTCTGTCTAAAATAGGCCAATGACTTCCCACTGCCCTTAGAATAAAATCCAAATTCCTTCCCAGGGCCTGTGTCGACCAACAAGCTGTGGTGTCTGCTGACCACTCCATCCTCGTCCCGTGTCAGCCCCCTCCTCGCTGATGATGTTTGGACACTCAGCCATCTTTCATTTCCTAGAATGAGCCCAGCTCTTTCCTGCCTCAGGGCCTGTGTCTGAACTTGCTGTTCTCTGTGTCTGGAATGCACTTCCTCTGACTTTTTGCATAACTGGCCCCTTTTCTTTAAGGTCTCAGCTTCAAAATAAATTCTTGGGGAAAATTTCTCTGCCTCCCTCATCTGAGTTACACCCGCTATATCTTCTTTATGGCACTCATGTGGTATATCCACTTTCATTATAGTACTTTGTTGAACATTTTCAGCATTATTTATTAATGTCTATCTTCTTAGCTAAACTGTAAGCTCTAAGAGGGCAAGGAGAGCAGGGACCACACCTGTCTTATTCACTACTCTACCCTTAGTACTTAGCAGATTGTAGGTACCCAAAAAATATATATATATATATATTTTTTCTCAGTACGCGGGCCTCTCACTGCTGTGGCCTCTCCCGTTGCGGAGCACAGGCTCCGGACGCGCAGGCTCAGCGGCCATGGCTCCGTGGCACGTGGGATCTTCCCGGACCGGGGCACGAACCCGCGTCCCCCGCATCAGCAGGCGGACTCTCAACCACTGCGCCACCAGGGAAGCCCTCAAAATATTTTTAATAGGTGTTGTGGGTGAATGGATAGACAGGCACAGGATATGTTCTGACATTTCATCAGACTGAGGACACTTGGAGGACTGAATGAGGGTAACAACCAGGCCTCTTTCCTTTTTCCTGGACATAACTGATAAGCAAGTTTCGGTTCAGAATCATGAAATCTGATAACCTTGGAGCTGAATGGGACCTCTTCGATCATTGAGAATCAACAAGCTGATAAATGGAAAATCAACTTCATTTTAAATTTGCAGAGATGGAGCCCCAAAGTGAAAGTCACCTGCCGGAGGTTACTGTAGTTGGGTGGGACCGCTAGTTACCTGAGCAATAGCATTCTTTCTTCATCCTTATAAGCAGAACCCAGATTTTGTTGTTGGCGGTGATAAGCCCAGCTTAAAAATTAATAAATAAATAAAGAATAAATACTACATCTATCAGCCTCATTTTCAGGGAGGGATGGTCGTGTAACTGTTCTGGCCAATGATGTAAGCAGACATTGTTAGATGCGGTTTCTAGAAAATCTTCTTAAAAGAGGGCTTGACTTAGCAGGCATACCCTTTGCCTTCCCCCCCTTCCTTCTTCTGGAACACAAGCACGAAGGCCGGCGCTGAGGGGACTATTCTGTGCCCAGGAGGCAATCTCAATGACAGAAGCCACAAGTTAGAGGGAGTAGAACAGAAAGTTAGGAGTCTGGGATATTGATGACATCCAGAACCTACCACATTAGCCCCGGATCACTGACCTCTGTGTGTTTTATGTCACGAGACAAAAATAGACCCCTATTTTGTATGAGCCATTGTTATCTGGATTTTCCATTATATGCAGCCAACCTAATCCATAACTGATATGGTCACTGATAGAGCTAGTGGCACGGCCGGGATTTGAAACCAGGGATCCTGACTCCACGCCAAACGCCACTTACATAAGGATAGTAGGTAATCCAGTGCATCTAACCACATGGGCATGATAAGAAAATGCTGTCCTAGAGATACTGCTGTAACGCAGCCATTCTCAAACTGTGGCCCCTAGGCCGGCAGCATCACCTGGGAACTCGATTGAAATGCAAATTCTCAGGCCCCACCCCAGACCTACTGAATCAGAAACTCTGGGATGAGGCCCCGTGAGCTGCATTTTCACAAGCCTTCCAAATGCATTCTAATGCATGCTAAAGTTTGGGAACCACTACTGAGCTACTACTGTGTGTTACCTATGGGAAGCATGAATAAAGCAAGTCATCTGGTGCAGAGGTCACTCCTAGCGCAGAAAGAAGGGAGCTGTCTCCAAGTTCAGGGATACGTGGGCTCTCACAGATAGAGTAGGCAGTTATTCTCGTGTTTTTATCCACTTGCTACTCAGGGTGTGGTCTACAGATCAACAGCGCTAGCTTCTCCTGGGAGTTTGTTGGAACTGCAGAATCTCAGGCTCCACCAGACCGACTGAATCAAAATTTGCACTTTAATAAGATCCCACCTGTGGTGGAGCACACAGAGGTTACAGTTTGAGTGCCCAACTCGCTCAGCGAGGTCTGGGGCTGGGGATGAGGTGGCCCAGGCCCTGACCCCTAGAAGCACATGCAGATGTTTGGGGGGAGATGGCAGCCACGCCTGGTGCCAAAGGAGATGGGGACACAACGCTGACCATCAGTGTAGCTGCCACACGGCGCCTATTGCCCACCCACCCACCTACCATCCTCTCTATCTTGCTATCTCTGCTTTCCCCTAACATTCCCCCAACATCTTCCTCTCCATCCCCAGCCTAATGCTTAAGAGAGTCCTAGAGTCAGATCTGCCTTGATTCAACTTTACAACTTTGAGCTGTTTAATCTCTCTGAGTTTTGGTACCAACTTCATGGAGCTGTCAGGGAGATTAAACGAGTTAATACTTCTAAAACACCTAGACCAGCGCTTCACAATCCTGGATCACCTGAGGAGCTTTAAAAACATGCTGACGATGGGCTTCCCTGGTGGCGCAGTGGTTGAGAGTCCGCCTGCCGATGCAGGGGATGCGGGTTTGTGCCCCGGTCCAGGAAGATCCCACATGCTGCGGAGCGGCTGGGCCTGTGAGCCATGGCCGCTGAGCCTGCGCGTCCAGAGCCTGTGCTCCGCAGCGGGAGAGGCCACAGCAGTGAGAGGCCCGCGTACTGCAAAATAAACAAAACAAAACAAATAAAAACATGCTGATGGCTGGGCACCCTAGACCAAGTCACTAAGAATCTTCAGGGAAAAGGGCCCATCATTCATATTAAAACAGATGAAGAACAAGCCTCCGCAGGTTTCTCTAACGTGCGGCCAGGAGGGAGAACCACTGACCTACAGCAGCACCAGGCCCACAGCAAATACTCCAGAAATGCCACTGTTGCTATTCACACCCACCCCCAGACTGCGTTCACCCCAAGGTTTAATCCTTTGCCTCAAATGACCTGCCCCTCCTGGACTGCCTGACACACAGTGTTCCTTCAAGATTCTGCAAGCGTCTCACCACCTTCAGGAAGCCTTTCCTGATTCCTCCAAAGGGTACGGACCACCTTCTCCCCCGGGCTGCAGTGTAAGCAAGTTGATAATAAAAATACTGACAACGCTTTTATAGGGTATTAATTTATCCTGGGCATTGTGCTGGGTCGTGTGTACATTCTCCTTGTCATTTCTCACAACTCTAGGAAGGTTCTGTTGAAAGCCCCAGTATGTGGATGAGGAGACAAGGATCCAGAAGGGTACAGTCACGAGCCTAGGAGCGCCTGCTGGTACCTTGGGCAGGTGGTATTTGCACTCGGGTGTGGGCTCAAACCCCTGCACCGCACTGCCCGTGTCTGCCTGTCTGTCTCCTGTTACAGCCTCTTAAACTTTTCAAGGACAAGGATTGTGTGCAATTTATCATTGTATTTCTAACACCTGGGATATGTTAGGCACATAATAAATGATTTAATTAATGAACTGTCAGGGTAGGGTGTGATATATATCTGCCCCCTGCATGCTGCTTCACCCACATCGGGGACGAGAAAGTATAGAGCTTGAACCCAACAACCCTGGCTGTGGTCTCACTGGGATCAAAGACCGCCTACAGCTCTCCGCCGTGATGGTGACCTTGGTGAGTCACCTCACCTCTCTAAGCACTAGCTCCTCGTCTGTTGCTGGAGACAGCGAATGTGGCCTCTTCACGTGACTGGGTTACACACGTGAGGCGCCTAGCACGATGCCGGGTATCCGGCCAGGGCTCAGTCGGTGTGAGCAGCTATTGGCGTCTCCTTTCATCCTCACAACAACTGGTTTAGGAGGATAGTGTTACCACTTCTTTAGCTGAGGAGGCCGCGTCTCAGAGAAGTTGCCACTTGCCAGAAGTTGCAAAGAAAGTGGCAGAGCAGGGGCTGGAGCCCAGATGGGCCTGACAGTACGTCTGAGCTCCTGTCTAGGCTCGCTCAGGCAGACAAAATGGCCTAGTGGCCTTGAGCTCTCCCCTGGAGGAGGCTGCAGGCTGGGAGCGGCAGGGAGAAGAGCTTGCACGAGCAAGAGGCTGCCTCAAGCATCGTGGCTCCGAGGTTTCATGCTCTCCTGTCCCTGCACCTCTGTATGTGCCCAGAAGAGAGGCGGCCCCAAGGCCTGCCGGGGTGACGGCTGGTGGGCAGAGAGCAGGGAGCGGCCAGTGGGGGTTGGGCCAAGTGCAGGGAGAGGACAGATGGCGAGGACAGGACGAGAGGAGGGGGAAGGGTGGGGGAGCACGGTGGAGGGGAGGGGGACGGCGGCAGCACAGGACGATTGTCAAGAGCAGATGGAAAGGTGACTAGGACAGTGTGGGGGGCGGGGAGCCATGGGGGCTGAGGAGAGGGAGGGGTGGCCTGGGAAGAAGAGGGGAGGAGGCTAAAGAAGGTCTCCTTGTGCTGGTGAGCTGATCTCTCCTGAGTGGAAGAACCGTTGCCATGACAACGCTGAGAGCCAGATCGATGCTGGGCGCTGGATGGAGCTCTCAGTCACTGCCAACTCCCTCCCCCTCTTTCACCCCTGAAGTGGGGAGTGTGGGGAGAGGGTGGAGGATCGTTCCTCACTCCCCAGAGCTTCCTGGAGTGATGACAGGGGTCCCCAGAGCCCCACAGCTGAGTACTGCACATCCTGCCCCAGAGATTGGGCCAAGGGCGGGATAGGAGGGGCTCCTTCTGCTTCCCTCCCAGCTCCTTTGATGATGGGGTGAGAAGGGAGCACAGGGTTCCCTGAGAGCTGGGGGAGCCTCCTGGCTGCTGTCATTAGGGATCAAGGGTACAGAAGCCAAGTGTCACCTCCTCCCCTCAATCTTGCCAAGGAACCTGCAGAGGGAATCCCGAGGCATGGGTTCAAATCCCTTTCCAGGACTCCTCTTCAAAATGTGGCAAATGGCAGCAGAGACTAGATTTTCTCTGAGGCTCCTTCCAGCTCTAAAAGCCAGGACTTTTTTCTTGTTGGCTTTCTGGGGTGGGGTCACCTTCTGGCATGACTGAAAAACCCCATGGGGTCCCCTCCTGCCTCTCAATACAGGCCTTTCCACTGAGCAGGCAAGAAGGTCTGAAAGGCCATTAGAGGGTCCACTCCTTCGAACTGTTACAAAAATGCAAGTTCTCCGGGCAGGGCCATGTGCTGGCTTCTTACCAGGCTCAGGCCTGGAGCTCCCAGACCTCAGGTGAAACGCTCAGTCCCCACTCACTGGCTCTTTGAACCTGGCAAGTTACACAACTTCTCTGCGACTGTTTCCTCCTCCAAAAAGCACTGTTCGGGGAAATAATAATACAAGGGGGTATGGTGAGTATGGGTAAAGTGAGATGATAGAAATTAAAGTATATTTAAAAGTAGAAATCATTATGTAAGTAGTTTAAATTATCATCAGTCATACCTGAGTGAGGCAGCCTGATAGAAAGAGGTTTTGGTGAGTGTGGTGACCTGGGAACAGCCTTGAGCAGTGCCAGGCCCTCTGCTATCCCATGTGATCTCAACAACTCTGCTGGTCATGGTATTCCCATTTTTCAGTTAAAGAAACTGAGTCTCAGAGAGGTTAAGTATATTGCCAAGGTCACACCAAACGTCAAGGACCGTTCTGGGATTTGAATTCAGGACTCTCTGACTCCAGAGTCCTCAGTGGAAGTACAGTTGTTGAGCTGAGTCTCCTGTCCAAGAAGGGCCAGGCTCGGGAGCTACCTTGGCGTAAAGACATAAGAGGTTTTGGCAAGAAAGGCAATGAAGCTGGTGAGAGACTGAAGATCGCTTCTACCCACGCCCCCTGTGGGGTCCCGGAAGGAGAATTCCTGAATGAGTACAAGTTCAGGGGGATGCGTCAGGGGTGAGCAGGTTGTCATTGATTTCAGCCAGGAAGGAAGATAGAAACCAAGGAGGGAAGGAGGGGGAAAGGAAGGGAACGAAGAAGGGAGGGAAGGAATGGTGAGCAAGAAATCCTGGCTCCAAAGTAATGAAGTTCTCCTTTCTCTAGTCCAGGGGTGACAGGATTTCACCAAAGGTCCCACCTGGACAGTCCAGAGAAGCCCCGCCCAGGCACTTCCAACTTCACCAAAGTCTGGCTTCCTGGGAGTGCAGGGGGCAGGGAGGGGGAACATTTTCGAGCAAAGCAAGAAGCTGACACAGAGTCCAGCTTTCCAGGAGAGAGGGACAGGGGAGGATGACATGAGCACAGGTGCCCTGCGCAGCTAGGAGATTTCAAGAAACTCCCAGACACCAGATGCCAGTGCGGCTCCCCAGCATCAGGACCAGAACCAGGGGCTGGGAGGCCGTGGGTGGGAGCCAGGCCTGCAGGGAGGGACGAGGGGCGTCAGGGAGAGGGCAGCAACTGAGGAGAAGGCGGCAAGGTCTGCTAACTAGCAACAGCCTACGGAGGCCAGCCTTCTGCTATCTGTTTTGGTTTGGAAACTGCTTTTTTTTTTTTTTTTTTTTTTTTTTGCGGTACGCGGGCCTCTCACTGTTGTGGCCTCTCCCATTGTGGAGCACAGGCTCCAGACGCGCAGGCTCAGTGGCCATGGCTCACGGGCCCAGCCACTCCGCGGCACGTGGGATCTTCCCAGACCGGGGCACGAACCCGTGTCCCCTGCATCGGCAGGTGGACTCTCAACCACTGCGCCACCAGGGAAGCCCTGCTTTTTTTAAAGGAGTAAGTTTTGCTTTTACTTGGAAAATGAGCAGATTTGTCTGCACACAGCAGTCAGTTGGTCATTTTGCCTCTTAACTGCATGGTCTCTGCTGTCAGGTTATCCTGGCTTCTGTTCCTGTCCAGCTCCCTGTGAGCTGTACAACCTCCAAGTATCAGTGTCTTTTTCTGAAAACGAGGATGGGGATGACTAGCCCGGAGGGTGGCTGTAGAGATTAAATGAGATGATGTGTGAATGGGAGCTTAAAGGACTCCTGTCTTCTAATTCCTGATGTGCAAAGGGGCTAAGTGGGATTTCTCCTAGGAACTCAGGGTCCGGGGCAGGGAATGGAATGGGGTCTGGGGGCCTGAAGAGGTCACATCACCGAGGGTGTGAGGAAGCGAGTGTGTGAGGCCACAGGGCCAACATGGGGTCCCGCAGGAGCAGAACATTTCGTTTCCACTGGGTGAGACACCATTAAACCCATTTCACAGATGAGGGGCGGAGGCTTACAGAGGGGTTGATACTTATCCAAGTTCACTTGGTCACTGAGTTCCACCAAGTGGTAGAAACAGAAGGTAAGTCCAGGTGTTTCTTTCTGCTTTCAAAGCTCAGGCCTTTGTTATACTGTCCCCTGAGAGGGTAGCATTGAAGGCAGGCAGCCCTGGGTGCCAGCTTCACCTTTGCTGCCGTAGGCAGGGGTCTTTGCCTCAGTTTCCTCATCTGTAAAGTGAGGGTTATCTATGCTGATGTATTAAGAGAGCCCAGCAATTTCAGTACATGATGATGTGTTGGGAAGACTGTTCTGAGAGCCAGGAGTCCTGGGCTCCAGTCTTGCCTCTGCCTCACCTTGCTGTGTGACCTTGGGCAAATCCCAGCCTCTCTGGGCTTTCGAGCATTAGAATTCCCAGGGAAACTTTAAACACACAAGCAACTCAGCCTCTCCTCTAGAGATTCTGATTCAGTTCATCTGGAGGCCTACACACCCAGAGCTGTGGCTATGCACCCAGGGTTAAGATGACAACAGTGGTTCTCAAATGTAGTCCCTGAACCAGCAACATCACTGGGGAAATGCAAAATCTCGGCCCATGGGGACTGGCTGAATCAGAAACTTTGGAGGTGGAGCCCAGCGGTCTGTTTTTTGGGGGTTGTTTTTAACATCTTTATTGGAGTATAACTGCTTTACCTTGTTGTGTTAGTTTCTGCTGTATATCAAAGTGAATATATGTATACATATATCCCCATATCCCCTCCCTCTTGTGCCTCCCTCCCACTCTCCCTATCCCACCCCTCTAGGTGGTCACAGAGCACCGAGCTGATCTCCCTGTGCTATGCGGCTGCTTCCCACTAGCTATCTATTTTACGTTTGGTAGTATATATATGTCCATGCCACTCTCTCACTTCATCCCAGCTTACCCTTCCCCCTCCCCTCGTCCTCAAGTCCATTCTCTACATCTACGTCTTTATTCCTGTCCTACCCCTAGGTTCTTACAAAGCCCTCAAGGTGATTCTGATGTGCTTTCAAGTTTGAGAACCTCGGGGCTATAGGATCCAGCCCTAAGATCCTCTTCTTTTTAGGTTGTGTGCATCAGAGGAACAAGATGAAGGAACTGGGTAAGAGCAGGAGAAAGCGTGGGTACGATAGGGGGGAAAAATGGAGGGATGGGAGAAGAGACCCAGAGAATCAAGAGGCGACCTCAGCCTCGTCCCTGGGTCTGTTGGCATCGCAGCCATGAAATCTGCTGAAAAATTTAAAAGGCTCCAAGGACGTGCTTCTCAGAACAGAGTGTGCCGTGTGGGTGATAGAAGCCACAGGAGGAAGATGCTTGTCTTCCCGGAAAGTCAATTTACCGGAAGATGTTTTAGGGGAAAAAAAGTTAAATTATTTCATCAATGAGTAACTGAAAACATGGCTATTAGATTTAAGCAAACAGATATATTATGGTACAGAATACACTTCTAAGATAAAAGAAAAGCTCAGAAACATTTTGCATTTGGGAGCTTGAGACCCCAGTCTCAGACCCTAGGAGGTCAGTTCTCCTTTCCTTGCCCTTTGGACAACTGCGGTAGAAAACAGCCATTAATGAATGAATTCATGGATTGACTGATTAGAAAAATGACTGAGTCCCTACCTTGTCCTAAGCACTCTACTAGGCACCAGGGGTGTCCCAGTAACAAAAATAGGCAGAGTTTCTCTCCTGGAAAAGCTTATGTGTAATGAGGGTGGGAGAGGTGGACAGACTCCAACAATAATCCAATTATCACACAAATAGATACATAATTACAAACTGGGATAAATGTTTTGAGCAAAATAAAAAAGAGGCAAAGGCAAAGGGAGCGTGTGACAAGGGAGCAAAGCTACAGGAAAGGCTTCTCCCAGGAAGTAACACTGGACCAGGGCCCTGGAACCAAGAGTGGGAAAGGAAACACCAAGAGGTGTTTCCAGGAGGTCTGGAAACAGCACACCAAGTCTTTGGCTTCTCCACCTGGAGCTTTCTCCTTCATCTATTTAACCCCTAGATCAAGCCCGGCCCCCTCCAGGAAACATTTCCTGACCCTGACCAACTCTGACCACTCCGGCCATGCCCTGAATTTCTACGCCCCATTCTTCCAGCACCGACTGTGATCTTATTTCCTGGCATTCAGATCCCACTTTCATGACCTTCTCTATACCCAGGTAATACCCATCTAGAGTTGCCTTAAATAAAAGGTAAATAAAAGTAATCGCTATGACTCTTCCTTTGTGATAAAGGGAGACTGGCCAATTTCAGAAGGATGTTAAAGACATATCAGCACTAACTGAGACATCCTTCTTGGCACATCAGAAAGACCAACGAAGACATGTGAGGGGACATATGGTCACTCTGTGATTCACTAGTTGTCCATGTAGCTCCCGAGACAACTTCCTGTCCCATTAACGGTACAAACATTGCATATATGTTTTGTTTGTATTTTTCATGTTTTGCTTTCAGGAGGATATTAGGGATCTCTAACAAAACTGTGAAATCCTCAAGGATAAGGTCTCTCTTACATATCCAACACTTACCTGCAGTAAGTGTTCAAATGCTTCTTGATTCAGAGGAAACTTTTTTGACTTGCCGTGACCCAAAAGAGCTGAGATTTGTCGTGTCCTTAATGTCCTCCGTGAACTGTGCGAAATGCTTTACATCTCTTGCCTCTTTTTATTCTCACAGTAACCCTGGGACAGAGGTCGTGCTGTCATCTCAGTTTTACAGAAGAAACTGAGGTTCAAGAGATGGAAGGAAATGACTTGATTAGCCTCATCCACGAAGAGGCAGAGCTCAGTCTGGACCCAGGCCTGGCCCGAAGTGCTCCGGGCCATGCCAGTCAGCTAGACCATGTGTGCATAACAGGGTCGTTCAGGCCTGAATCACAGACACATGTTCTGATTAACAGTCTCACTTTTGCAGAGGGCCCCCTTCCCATAGGATTCTTATGAAAATACAATGAGAACACAGATGTGTAAAAGGGTGAAAGGAAAGACATGGTGCCAAGACTGCAGACAGCTGGTTAACATAGCAGATCCACGTGAAACTCTCCTTAGCTGCCTTGCTCTTCCCTGCTTCCCCACTGCCTGCACGCAGCTCTCAGACTCACGCCTTTCGTGTACCGCCATGACGATCTTCACCATATAGATGACCTGCACTCATTAATATTAAATAATTGAACTTTACTTAGCATGCATTTATGTGGTTCAAAATGCAGAAGTTATAAAAGGGTATACAGCAAAAACTCTCCCAACCACCCTGTCAATCAGGTCCCTTTCCCAGAGATGGCCACCATTGCTACAGTCTGTATGTTTGTGTCCTCCTAAAATTCATATGTTGGAATCCTAACCCCCATGTCATGGGTTAAAAGGGGGGGCCTTCAGGAAGTAATTAGGTCGTGAGGGTGGGGCCCCCATGGATGGGATTAGTGCCCTTATAAAACAGACCCCAGAGAGTTCTGTTTCCCCCTCCATCACATGAAGACACATGGAAAAGGCTTCAGCTGTGAACCATGAAGAGGGTTTTCTCCAGAATGTGGCCATGCCGGTACTTTGATCTTGGACTTCTCAACCTCCAGAACTGTGAGAAATAAATTTCTGTTGTTTGTAATCCATCCAGTCTATGGTATTTTGTTACAGCAGCCTGAGCAGACTAAGACAACCATTATTAACTGCTTGTGTCCTTCCAGAGAAAGTGTACTCATATATAAGCAAATACACACACACACACACACACACACACACACACACACACACACACCCTTTTAAACACAAAGAAAACATATCAGACATAACGTTGTGCCACTTGCCTTTATAACTTAACAATACACCTTAGAGCTCGTTCTATATCAGAATATAAAATCTTCTTCACTTTTAAAGTCTGCTTTGTATTCACTTGCCCCATTCTTCAACCAATTGATGGACGTTTAGGTGGTTCCTATTCTTTTTATATTGCAAACAATACAGCATGAGTAATCCTCCCGTTATACTATTAGTGAAATAACGTCTTTCTCTCAATCAACTGTTTCTTAAAACTTTGCTTCTGTACTAAGCGATATCTATGAAATCACAGGTTTGATGGACTAAATGTATATTTTTCAAATTTACATTAATATAAATAGATAAGAAATCCATAACTGTTGAAATGAAAATGCTTGCCTGTGTATCACCTATATTCATTTTGCTTAGCCCTTGTACCATGCATCTGCTATTTAGGGAAACACCGGCTTCCAGACATTCCAAACTTCTTGGCCAAGATATACCTTCTGCCTCCCTCTCCACATTCATTTCTCCAATATCCTACGCTCCAGGCTTTTGGACTCATGTGCTCTTTTAGGCTTGTGCCTAGGTTGATCATGCCTGGATCATGATGATCATGCCTGGATCATCATGATCATACGTGCTCCCCAGTACATGTACCGCTGCCTGGAATAATATCTGCACCCTGCCCCTGGAGCACTCCCATTCTTCCTTCAAGTCACAGTCCAAGTCTTCCCCCTCCAGGAAGCTCTCTCTGCCTTCTTCATCCAAAACTTGCATCCACACATCTTGTGCACGCTTCTACTCTAGCAGTCAGTGCACATAGCTAGCATGGCAGAGTGATTAAGAAAGTAGGGCCTGAATTGTGTAGCTCTGGGTTCAAATCCCAGCTCTACCACTTATTATCTCTTGGTGGGGGGGGGCTCAATTTTCCCATCTGCAAAATGGTGATAATCATAACATCTACCTCCTTGTTATAGTGAAGATTAAAAGATGTGTTTAGCGGGTTAGGTGTTCACTGTAGCTCTTGCCTTTACAGCTGTTTCCCCCACTACATTACTAGCTCCTTTGAGCTTCTGAGCTCTCTATTTGCAATCCTGTCAGGCTTACCTTCGAAACAGATCTCATTTCCGAGCGCACTGCAACTCATCCACAGTGCCAGCTGAGCAACCATCCTCTCGCACCTGGACGTTAGCCTCCTGCCGGCCTCCGTGTTCTGTGCCCAATTCCTTCAGTTTGTGCTTTACAGCCGCCAGAGGGATCCTTCAAGACAGAAGTCAGATCGGCTCTTATCCTGCTCTCAACCGTCTAGTGGTTTCCAATCACTGTTAATGTAAAATCCACAGTACTTTACTAGGGCAAAAGTGGCCCACGTGAACTGGCCATGCCTTCCTCTTCCTCTCGCCCCCTTCTCTGGCCACACTGGCCTCCTTGCTCCTCTGGCTCACGGACCAAGAGCTTTGCACTGGCCGGTTGGGCCTGCGGTCTGCTCTTCCTGCAGGGAGCCGCATGGCTGGCTCCTTCCTGTCATTCAGGCTGCTGCCTTCCCGGCCCCCATCCAAAATGACCGTCACCATCCCTCTCAAGTCCTCTGTTCAAAGCATCACGGCTTCCTAACGTGATGTCTAAATTTGTCAGTCTGTCTGTCCCACTGAATGCATGTTCTGTAAGGTCAGGGGATTGATTTTATTCACTGCTCTCTCCACAGTCCCCACGCCAGTGCCTGGCACATAGTAGACGCTCAATAAATATTTGCAGAATGAGTGGATGAATGAAGGACTGCAGGGCCTAGTACTGGGCCAGGGACATTTTTGAGCAAATGTTTAGGGAGGAACAGAGAGAGGGAGAGAGAGAAGAAAGCAAGGAATGAAGGAAGGACAGAAAGAAGTCCAGAGCATTCTTTTTAGTTGCCGTGTCTCTTTAGTGAGGTATAATTTACACACCATAAAATTTACCCATTGCAAGTGTACAGTTCAGTAAGTTTTAGCAAATTTCCACAGTTAGGAAACCATCCCCACAATCCAGTTTTAGAATTCTTTTATCACTCTCCTTGCCCATTTGCTGCCAGGCCCTACTCACAGCTCCAGTCCCAAGCGACCACTGAACAGCTTCCTCACTCTCTAATTTTGCCTTTTCTAGAAATTTCATATAAATGGAATCATACATTATGTAGTCTTTTCTGTCTGGCTTTTTCCACAATGTTTCGTAATTATTTTTAGGTTCACCCATGTCAGGCACGCGTCAGTAGTTTTTTCCTTCTCATTCTGGAGTAGCATTCTAGTGCATGTTTGTGCCACATTTTATGTATCCATTTGCCAGTTGATGGACGTTTGTAGGGTTTCCAGTTTTAGGCTGTTTTGAAGAATGTGGGCATGATTTTCATGCGCAGGTTTTGGTGTGGACGTCTATTTCCAAATGTCTGGGGTAGACACCTAAAAGTGAAATTGCTGAGCCATACGATAAGCCTGTGAGTCCAAAGACACGGCTTCCTTTTGGAGTCTCCACCTAGGCTTGTAAGAAAATGCCCCAAACATGGTAGAGAAAAATGCATATAAAACTAGTTTGAGCTGCAAGCTCAGCTCCAAGTCCTAAGTGCATGGCCAATTCATTGCGCCTGTGCTTGAGTCCCATTTGTAGCTGCCTTTGATGTATTGTCTGTGGGGAGATGGTGAAATGTGCCAGCCTTCAGACTAACAACTGAGCCTCATTTTTCACCCGGTGATTCTAAAGAATTCTCTTCTTGGCAGAGGCTTGAGAGAAGAACAGTTGATGAAATTGATTGGGGCAGAATCATGTGGGAAGGAGTCACACTTTCTTTACCACTGAGAGGTCCAAGCAAGAGGTGAAGTGATCACAGACAACCACAGCTGTGCAGACGTATCTCTGGTCCCTGTGAGATTTTGGCCCCTTCCAAGTGTCCTGGACACCCTGTCACCATTCCCAGCTGTGGAGGCCTTGAAACCTGGGCTCCAGCACCGAGATCTCAGGTCCTGCCAGGTGCATCCTGCCACATCCTTGCTTCAGGTTTTAAACTTCATAACTACAATGACGAGGCTGCAGGTGGAATTTACAGAAAGCTTTGAGGCGTTCACCTCCTGCCTTGCCACCTGACGCTGTGCTTTGCTCTGCTGTGCTTCAGTTTCAAAGACTTCACCCAGTGAGGGAGTCAACCTTCAGGTGGAAACCTCACGGGCTGGACCATGTCAGCTTCCATCCCACCCATGAGAAAATGAAAAGCTCCCGGCTCCTCTCCTTAGAGATCTTTTGTAGCATGAAATCAGAGTTCATCCTAGGATACAATTTTGGCTTCAAAAGTTAATTTCTGATGTTCCCGATTGAACAATGCCCATTCAAAAGACGAAGAAGAAAGAAAAGCAGACCAAAAGCAGAGGTTCACAGAGCTTTGGATAAGCAAATATCCTTTCTGATGGGTTCCAGTCTCCCTGCAAAGAGAGGACACTGAGAAAAATGATAAGTCAGGGGAGTCAAGATTTCATAGGAATTTTTGTTGTTTGTTTGTTTGATGTAACAGGTTCTGTCTGAGAAAAAGGGAATTCAGGCTACCTTGCAGGGCAGATAGGTTGAGAGGTCAGCAACCCCAAGGCAATCCACGTGCAGGAGTTGATTAACGTGGAAGAAAGATGTGGGGATCTCATGGGCCTCAAGGCTGGGGTCTGAGCCCTGAGGAGAGAGATGCCGAAGGAGCATCTCTGAGGCTCAAGCGGCCCTGACATGACAGCTTTGGAGACCAGGGGACAAAGTGGGGCACGTGCAGGGGGAGGGCAGCATTTGACTCATGTCAGCACAGCACACAGTGTGGCTTCTGCTCAGGAAAGACTGGGAATGTGGCCCCTCACGTGGGGCAGACTGCAGGCCCTGGGCTGGCCACCTGGGTTCACACCCTGGCTCTGTTTCTTTCTAACAAACTTTGGGCAAGTTGCTTCTCCTGTGTGAGCCTTGTTTTCCTCATCTGTAAAATGGGTATATTAATAGTGAAAACCTCCTAAGTCTGCCATGAGAAATAAGTAAGTTCTCACATGCAGAATGCTTATCCGGGTATACAGAGAGGGTTTGCTCAATGTTGGCTGGTTTTTTGATGTTGCTGTTGTTAAAGAATTCCAGCTTTCAGGAGCACTTGGCGACACCACCCTAACATATACATCAATGGTGTCAAGGTGGTTCCAGCAGGAGCTGGCGAGAGGTGGCCACTAGAGAGGGGCTGGGGCAAACACACCCTGAGCAAATCATTTCAGAGCTCACGTGAAACCCCTTTGGGACTCGTAGCAAAACCTGGGTGAGACCTCACCTGGGACGGCAGAGCCCAAAGGCCTTTATTACACAGATGGGGTAACAGCCAGTGAAATAGATATCACCACTGTCAGTAACGACCTCAAATCCTCAGCTTTGGGGACCTCTCCGGGTTACCCAAAGAAGAGACTGGCAGAAACATAGAGGAAATAGCTGCTGAGTAGCTAACAACTGAGAGCACAGCCATCCACGCTCCCTGGGTTCCAATTCTAGATCTGCCACTTCCTATCTATGCGTTTTCAGCAAGTTAAATTTCTCTGTGCCTCAGTTTTCTCAACTGCAAAGTGGGAATAAAAATAATAGTCCACATTTCATAAGGTGTTTGTTGGGCTTTAAAGGGATCATTAAAATAAAGCACTTCACATGGTATGGTGCCCAGTAAACATTAGTGAGCCAAGCTAGCAGATGAGAAGGAAGAGGGTCCCATGCGCAAAAGCCCAGAGGTGCAGAGAGAACAGAGCTGCAGGAGACAAGCTCTGAGCCTGTCCTAGGCTTCTCTTCACAAGGGAAGTGACGATGAGTAGGAGAAGAATTTGGGGGGCATCGGTCAATGACCTTGTTTGTGTCTGTGTCTCACCATCTAAACTGAGCCCTTTGAGGGCAGGGACCTTGTTTCCTCATCTTTGTTCCCGTAGCACCTCCCACTGCGCCGAGCAGGCAGTGGGTGCTAAGCTGGCATTCTCAAGATGTTGAAAGCCCTGGAGAAAAGCTCCAGGCCGGGATTCTGGTCCCACGTTGGCCTTTACTGATTTTCACTGGGACTGTGGCCAGGTCATACCATTGATGTCCAGGTTTTGCTGGACAAACAGAGATCATGGAAGGGATTTTATTTTATTTTTTAAAAAATTTTTATCATCCAAAACTAGTTTATTATTCACTTCATCAACTCTTCCTGCCAAATAAAGGACCCCAAAGCTCTCACCATGACTATTTCCCAGACTGATAAACAGAGGTCAGACAGAAACGTAGAAAGCAGGGCATGCTCTGGGCTATGGTGTCAGATGCAGCACAAAGGATGCTGATCACCTTCAAGTTAAACAGCCTCCCGAGACTCCACAATTTCCTCCCTCCCAGCCCCAATCCCCTGCAAGAGAATCAATGCTTTCACTTTGTTTTAGCTGAAATTCACATTTAAATCCCCATTACCTCATAAAATACGTCTCATGCATTCACACAGATTTACCAAATGTATTACTGTCTTTTGCATTTTTTTTTCTGTAAAGATCTATCTGAATCCAATATTGCTCCATCACCATTAAGGTACCTCATTTAAAGGTTATCCCCATAGGAACATTCCTAAGTGCCTGTAATTTCATCCCCACTGTCAGCTGGAGAACTCTAAAAACAAATGAGAGCTACAATTTAGTGAGCACCTACTATGTGCCATACATCTCACACAATGATAAATTATATAATTAAGTTATAAGTTTGGTTGCTAAAACAGAGTCCCCCATTTCTCTCTCATTTAACGGTCGAGGAGTAGGCTGTCCAGGGTTGGGATGGGAGCTCCAGGATGTCAGAATTCCCAGGTTCCTTCTATCTTGTTGCTCTGCCATCTTTAGGTGTTGCCCTCATTCACCTCGTCCAAGATGGTGTGCTGCTACATTCCAGCCAGCTAGGAAGAGGACTAGAGAAAAAGAATGCCCCTTTCCTTTAAGGACATGAACTTATAGACGGCATAGCTGCTCATTTCCCATTAGCCAGAACTTAGTCAATGACTACACCCAACTGCAAGGGAGGCTGGAAACTGTAATCTTTAATCCAGGTGGGATAGACCCAATGAGAAATCAGAGGTTCTAATTCCATCGCAGAAGATAACGAATGGTGGTACTGGGTACCACCAGTAATATGTGTCATATCAGGTGATTCTAAATGAAACCAGGCCCCAAGATTTTTGAACCTATGATAAGAAAAGGCTGAAAATGAAATGCTCTGAGAGAGGTGGAGCCTCACCTGGACTGGGATGTGCATGCGTCATTTCCAACTTTGCTTAATATAAAATAACCCAAAGGACGGGATGTAGGATAGTCCCACATGTGTGGCAGGGACAGGTTACAGCCCTGGGGGTGGGGAGGCGCTGTGGAGCTTCCCCTGAAAAGAAGGGGTGCTCCTGCAGTCAGCCCTCCTGGAGGGTGGCCAGCCCTGGAGCAGGAAATGAGGATTCTGAAAACAGACCTTAAATGAGCTGGATGGAAAGTGGTCTCTCCTCTGTGAACTGGGGGTCAGCTGGGTCTGGACACCACCGTGTAGAGATGCCAGAGTATTTCTGGTGAGGGAAGGGAGGGACTTGGGCCCAGTCATGGTGAAGCCATACTGAGAGGGACACCCAGAGCCAGGCAGTCCAGAGAAGCGGAGGACACATCTGGACCTGTTCGGTCCTAATTATTCTGTATTTTCTTTCTTCTCAACTAGCCCCAAGCTGTCATAAAAGCTTGTGAATAGCTAATCCTGGTCTCTCTTCTATTGGGGAAATGAAGGCAAAGTACCCGCTCCACGCTTAGGAAGAAGTAGACGTGTCACTCTGGCCTTCCTTCAGACCCTGACAAATATGTCACATTCCTTGCTGCCCCAGGCCTTTGCACACACCTTCTCTCAGCCTGGAATGCCTGCCTCTGCCCCCTTTGCCTGTACACTCGTGCTCACTCTGACCTATCATCTAGAATATCACTTCCTCAAGAAAACCCTCCCAGACTCTCCTAACCCTCACCCCCCAGACCCAGTAGATTCTTCCTATGCTCTCTCATAATCCCTGAATTATCATAGGCATGGTTTGTAATTACGTATTTATTCATGGGATTGCTTGATCAGAATCTTTCTCCCCTACTAGACAATAAATACCACAAGGGCAGGAACCACGTTCAATTTTTCTCACTCTTCAATTTCGAGCATCTAGGACAGTACCTGGAACGTAGTAGGTGCTCGATAAATATGTGTTGAATGAATGAACAAGAATGGTGTCCCATCACTGAGGCCAGAGTACACGGGGCTCAGCAGCAGAGGACAGTTTTGGCCACCAGAGTACTGACCCTTAAGGGGCTTTGGCATGGCAACATGAGGGAGAGACAGGAGAAACCCTGCCGGTTCAGAGGGTCCCCTAAGAGCTTCTCACAAATATCTGAGGAGACACATTTGGGACATGAGGGGCTTAACCTGGTTCAGAAATGTTTGAAAACCACTCAAGGACATACAGTAAGTAAATGCAGTCTGGATTCAAACTCACGTCTGGGCATCTCCAAAGATCACCCTCATTCTACAAGTCCAGTTTGTTACCCAGAGAAACAAAAGCAAATGGGAAAAAAAATACAAAGCCAACTCATGAAATGACTCAATGACAAATGTTTTCAGCTCACGGCTGCTCCAGGAGGCCTTTTCTTCTGCAGGAATGTCTCTGTGGCTGAGTACTCCCAGCCTAGTCTCCCAGACGCTCTACCATTTAAGCTTGACACTGACGACTTTTCATAAAGTGTGGTTTCTGTTATGCCCTTAACGTGGCAAGCATACTTTGGGATCCTGTTCTCTGAATACACAGTAGTTTACACCTATGACCCTTAAGGGTAGCATCCCAAACAGAACATGCTGAAATAGACGCAGCCTTTCCAAAGGGCAGTTTGGGTTTGTGTATGCAAAGCTTCTGAAACGTGCATCTAATTCATCCAGCATTTCTGCTTCAGGGGGTTTATCTCAAGAACTAAATCAGACAGATGTGTAAAGCTGTCATGTCAAGGATTTTTTATTAGCAGAGATATTTGCAATAGCAAAAATATGGAAACACCCAAATATCCAATAATAGGGATTGGTAAAATAATTGGAGATACAGCTATACAATGATATACGATGTAGTGATTAAAAATGGCAGGGGCTTCCCTGGTGGCGCAGTGGTTGAGAGTCCGCCTGCCGATGCAGCGGACACGGGTTTGTGCCCCGGTCCGGGAAGATCCCACATGCCGCGGAGCGGCTGGTCCTGTGAGCCATGGCTGCTGAGCCTGCGCGTCTGGAGCCTGTGCTCCGCCACGGGAGAGGCCACAGCAGTGAGAGGCCCGCGTAACGCAAAAAAAAAAAAAAAAAAAAAAATGACAATGAAGATTTTTATTGATGATAAAAAACATTCACAATGAGAAAAAGTATGTTCAGAAGCAATTCGTATAGTACGATTTCATTTCTGTTAAAATATGGTTTTATTTGTTCATTCAACAAAATGTATTGATTGGTTGCTATGAGCTGGGGATATAGCAGTGAACAAAATAAAGACTCTCTATCAGGAAACCACCAATCCATTGACCATTCTCTGCTGGTGATCACTGAAGTCAAACTCTGAGCCTCCATTTCCTCATCTATCAAGAAAGAATAATAACAGTTATCCACAGAGATGTGGGAAGGTTAAACATGTGTGAATATAAGGGCTCAAGAAATATAAGATAGTGTATTTATCACGCCAAAATCTACTCCTCCCTACTACTCCCCTTTACCAGGGATTATTGTGATCTTATGTAAAACCCTGGGGCTGCATCTCAAGTTCTAGTCTCAACACAACTATCAAATATCTGTACAGCCCAGGATAAATTGCTACACTCAATCATTTCAGCCATTTGGTTAGTCTGTCATTCAGCAAACACTTATTGAGCACCTACTATGTGTCCTCCTATAGCCTATAAGTTTATACACCCTCTGGTTCCACACCCACCCCTCTGCCCTCTGCTCCCATGACTGGCCTCCCAACACTGGCCTTCTTGAAGTTCTTCAAACATGCCAAGTTTGTTCCCATTTCAGGGCCTGCCATTTCCTCTGCCTGGAATGTTCTTCCTTCTATATGTCAGGACTGACTCCTTCTATCTTCCCAGTCTCAGTTTGAATATCTCCTCTCAGAAGAGTCCTCAGCCCCCTAGGGCATCCTAGACCCCCTGCTCACTACTCGACTCTATTGTCTTCATAGCATTTACCACTATCTTAGGATCAAATTAATTTTCTTGTTTATTATCTGTCTTCCTCAATACCATGTAAGCTCCAGGAAAGCAGACACCTACTTTGTCTAGTTCATTGCTATACTCCAGCTCTTAAAACTGTACCTGTCACATAGTAGATGTTTAATAAATTATGTCAGAGGCAAAAATGAAAGGACGGGCCTGGCCCCTTGTAAGGCAGAGGACACAACAGTGAACAAGGCACATGTAATCTCTTATAGTTATCACCTTGTGATGCCTAGTTTCTCAGTCCTCCAAAAGGGAACTCTTTTTGCCCCTTTCTTTCCTGAGAATCTTCATAGTTATGAAACCAGCATTCACTTTAATATGCACAACCCCCATCAGATTCTTTCTCCAAGACTATCCTCTGCCAAAGTGCTGAGTAATTATCCGTTAGGAGCTACAATGGCTCCAAATTTTGATTAAGCATTTTCCTGGCTTTTAAAATTCCAGGCCAGACTATTAGGCTGTGTTCTGCTACGGCATTGCCCAGTGCAGGGATCGACTGAGACAGACTTTGTCCCCCTCTTACTTTGCAGTTATTTCCTTGAGTATTTTGATCTGGATGAGAAGTATGACATTATTGATTTGCTCTGCTCCACACACCGACTGCCTCTTCTGCAAGAGCAGGAATCTTTATGGCTTCAATAATTTCCCGGAGTGCAGAGAACGAGAACTCTTTATATTTTTGCTTGGCACTCTGCAATTCTGTAAATTTTTTATAGACTCTGAGGTTAAGTTTTGTCCTTTGCTCTCGGGCTCATTGGGATGTCTGCTTGTGCTCTGTGAAAGAACCTGACCCTTTTGTACCCAGTCATGTCACACCCCATCCTTATCATCAGAGAGGGAAGGACAGAAGAAGAGAGAAAGAGAAATAGAATAGAATTCTAGAGCTCTTTAAGTTCTGTACTTCTTTTTACTTAAAAAAAAAAAAGCAGCTCAGAAAGGTTTAGTGACTTACCTAAAATAACCCTTATTAGTAGGAAATAATAAGTGGGAAGCACTCTTCTGCTTTTGGGACCATCTGTGGTGCTCTTCACCAGTATTTTGTTTCTCTTCCCCCTGAGCACAAAATAGCGTTCTGCTTCTCTGTCTCCATAAGGCCCTTTGACGTGCAGAGGCCAATACAATGCACGTGGAAGTGAGCTGTGCCACTTCAGGTGGACGCCGTCCAGAGCTTCAAGAGCCATGACCCACTGTGGCTTCCCCACCTCCAGATGCTGGAGGCTGCATCTACCTGCATCCTTACATGAGCTCAAGCTCATCAAACAAGGAAAAGTCCAGTTCATTAGGAAAATACTTAGATCTCTTCACAACTTGACCCTAAGCTTCCTTTCCAGCCTCAAATCTCCAAACCCCTTCCTGAGACACTCTTCTTCCTCGTCATTAACCCCTTTCCCCGCACACGTTTATTAATTCTTTGTTTGCACAGTCATGCATTCAACAAATGCTTATCGGGTTTCTGGAATGTTCAAAACATGCTGCGGACTTCAGTGTATCAAACTATTGCATGTACTTCTTTATTCTTGTTTCAAGATCCAGGTTGAAATCCTTTCCACTAGGAAGGCTCGTCTGACACCACTTTTTTCCAAAGCTATTTCGCCTCGTCTTTCTCTGGGTGTTGATGACATGTTGTAGGTCTTTCTTTTACCTACTGTGCGTGTGGTACTACAATTACTGGTTCACATATTTATCTCCCGCACTAGACTGTGAACTCTTTGAGGGCAGGGATCACACCACAGTCATCTCTGGAGTTCTAATGCCTGGCTCATCGTCTATGCTCAATAAATATCTAATGAGAGGAGGGATGGATGGTGATTCGATCTCACTATTCTGATTCTGCTTCCAACATCCCAGCATCTTAGCTCTCCAAGGGGGAAAATGGCACTCAGGGTCCCAGAAATCTGGTTGAGCTGGAAATGGGGGTGAGTGTCTGATTTATAAACATACTGGGTGGGTTGGTGAGGATGGATAGATGTTTAACGTCTCTGCACCTACCCGGATGAGAAGCAGCAGAGAGAGACCCCAAGGATGTGCTAATACGTCTGCATGGTAGAGGGCCACCCAAGACTGGCTTGTTTCGGGGAGCAAATGCCACTTAATGAGCAGGAATCACTCTCTTAGGGGCCCCAGAACATAATTATGCCAGTGGGGATGTCCTCCTTTTCTGCTTGTATTTCAAACAAAATAAATCATGAACTACCCCCCTGAGCCCAAAGCTTGGATCCCAATGGTGGAGCATAAGAAGACGCAGGCTGTACAGCAAGGCTTGTCATTTCTGCAACATCAGCACCATTGATCTTTGGAAGTAACCCCAAGTCAGCTGAGCCTTCAGACAGCCAACGCCCCTCACTTACCCTCCTCCCCATGCTGTGTCTGCACGGATCCTGGGCTTTCTGTGCTGGTTTCCTCAACCACATTTGACATAATCCATATTTTCCACTTTAAATATTTATAGCAAACTTGGAGGGAAAACATTCTCTTTTCAACAGGCCTTCTAATTTCATTCAACAGTGAAGGTCAGAGCCATGAATGCTCTGCAGAGGAATTTCTCTCCTGATTTTCAATCTACGGCAAGCAGAATGGAGAGCAGGAAACAAAATTCTTTTACCCAGTTTCACCCTCCATGCTCTCCACTACCAACCATCTGAAGGCTCCTGTTAAGCGGAAAAACAGCTGAGAAATCACCTTTTCATAGATTCATAGTGTTTTTCAGATTATAAAAATGCATATCCCTTGCAATAATTTCAGGATATAGAAAAAGTATATAGAAGAAAATAAAGGCCACCTTTAATCCACCACACAGAAATAATCATTATTAACAATTTGATGTCAAATCTTTTAGATCTTCTTCCAAAAAAAGGATTATATTACTTCTTACTAAAATGGGATTGTATTATGCAAACTATTTTGCAAACTTCTTTTTTCTAATTATAATTATAGTGTGGAGATCTTTCTTGTGTGGGAGTATGTGTATGTGTTTGTCTAATGCACATAATTTTTAATGGCTGTATAATATTCCATTGTAAAAAAGTACCAGAAATAAGTAATTAAGCAATCCCCTATCACTGGGCACTTAGGTTGTTTCCACTTATTCATTATTATTTAAAAAAATAATTTAAAGATGTGGTGATTATCCCTCCACAGAAAGATGAGTGTCCTCCTCTTACTATTTCTTTCATATAAATTTCTTGATGTGAAACTGTTGTTTCAGGGGATATGGGTCTTTTAAAGACTTCGACTCACATTACCAAAAAAAAAAAAAAAAAAGGAAAAGAAAGGACCAATTTGCTTTCACAAGCAGTGCACGACCCTGCCTATTTCCTTACAAACTTATCAGTTTTGTGTACGAGCCATCTTTATATTTTTGACAATCTGATGGCAGAAAAAAATGGTGATCACATTACTGTCATTTTTAATACATTTCATTTATATTAAGTTTAAATGTTCATTAAACACATTTTTTATGAATTTGTATATTAGGTATCTTGCTCATTTCTTCCCATTGGAGTAACTTGATATACTGTCATTTTAAATGTTACAGATTGTATGCTGCAAGTACTCTTCTTAATGGGCCTTTTGTCCTTTAACTTTGTTCTCCTTTGCTGTGCAGAGTTTAACTTGTGTGTAACAAAGTCCATCAGCGTTTTTTTGTTGTTGTTTTTGCGGTACGCTGGCCTCTCACTGTTGTGGCCTCTTCCCGTTGAGAAGCACAGGCTCCGGACGCGCAGGCTCAGTGGCCATGGCTCATGGGCCCAGCCGCTCGGCGGCATGTGGGATCTTCCCAGACCGGGGCACGAACCCATGTTCCCTGCATCAGCAGGCGGACTCTCAACCACTGTGCCACCAGGGAAGCCCTTTTCTTTTTTTTTTTTTAATTTATTTTATTCAAATATAGTTGATTCACCTCTTCTGCTGTACAGCAAAGTGATTCAGTTATACATACATATACATTCTTTTTCATATTCTTTTCCATTATGGTTTATCACAAGGTATTAAATATAGTTCCCTGTGCTATACAGTAGGACCTTGTTGTTTATCCATTCTACATATAATACTATGCATCTGCTAATCCCAAACTCCCACTCCATCCTTCTCCCACTCCTCTTCCCTCCTGGCAACCACAAGTTTGTTCTCTGCGTCTGTGAGTCTGTTTCATAGATAAGTTCATTTGTGTAATATTTTAGATTCCACAAATAAGTGATATCATATGGTATTTGTCTTTTCTTTCTGACTTACTTCACTTAGTATGATAATCTCTAGTTGCGTCCACATTACGCAAATGGCATTATTTCATTCTTTTTTATGGCTGAGTAGTAGTCCATTGTATATATGCACCACATCGTCTTTATCCATTCATCTGTTGATGGACATATCAGTGGTTTTTTCTTGATGGTTTCTGGTGTTGATTTCAAAGTTTAAAAGGCCTTCCCCGCTCCTGAGACAATAGAGCTTTCACCTATCTATTTCTATGGAAATTTTGTGGTTATTTGCTTATTTTTATATAAGTATTTAAACAATGTGAAATTTATTTTGGTATAAGGTATGAGGTAAGGATCTAACTTATTTTTTCCCATAAAGTTAATTCATTTTACAATTAACTCTTCCCTCTGATTTGAAATACATTTATAATATATAAACTACTTACATATTTGTGTTAGGTAGACACACTTTGTTAGAAGAAATCCTTTCACTGTTCTTCTTTTTTCAGAAAATCCTTGAATTGTTTTCAGTTATTTATTCTTCCAGATGAGCTTATTCTTTTGTCAAGTAATAATAAAAATTCTGCTAATATTTTAATTAATATCACATAATGTTTATATAATTTGGGCTAAATTGGCATGTATCTAATACTGAAAACATAGATCCCATTTATTTATCTCTTATACCCTTCAATAAAGATTAGCAGTTTCACACGACATAGAATAACACATTTCTTATTAAATTTATATCTAGATATTTTATGTTTGTGCTCAGAATTTTATTATAATTTTATTATTAATTTTTACTGATTTATAGAAAAGCTACTGGGAATTTTAGAGTATATTTTATACCTGTAATTGTTTTTGAAGGTGGTTATTTGGTGGTTAAAACCATGTCATTGTACTTCATAGTTGCAATTGTATTACAAATAGACATAAATCATGCCAACTCTTCTGGAAACCCCACTAGTAAAAGAATGGTTGTGTGGCTTGGAAAGTTCACCAAGGCTAGTTGTATTAATCATGGTTTTTATTTTCTGTATTTATTATGCTTTGACATTTAGCGGGCTTGTTGACTTGGGAAAGACTGCCCCTCCCGGAGCTAGCTGATTCCTGGAGACAGCAAGCTGCTTTCCTGGGAGCACTTCTCATACGCAAACTACCCACCCTCCAACCGCCTCCTCTATTGCATTCTTATACTTATGCCCATATTCTCCTGTCTTAATCACCCCACAGCCAGGTACTAGACAACTCAGGCCATGCTTTCCTCCTGCTCCGCTGCCTCCTGACCAACCCTGGTACTACCCCACGTGGCCCTGCATAGGGTGGCAGACCCCCTGCTCCCGGAGACTGTGAGTAACAAACTGTCTTTTCAATCTGTTCAATATGTTTCAATCTGTTCAATCTCCTGATCTGTTGGCCTTGCCGTACTTGAATAGTAAAAGATTTTACTGAATAGTCTGATCCTGGAGCAAGATGCTAGGTTTTAGAGTCACACAGTCCTAGGGCTGAATTAAACTTCCTGGCTCGCTAGTGGGGTGACCTTAGACGAGTATCTCACTCCTCCAATACTCCAACTCTCTCCACAAGATGGAGGTTCTTGGAAACGGGATGACTCACTGAAGTTCACCCAGGCAGTTGGTGGCTGAACAGGGACTCAAACCCACTTGAGCTGGAATCCAGACCCATGCCCCTGTCACTAGGTTACATTGTACTTCATCTCACTGTGATGTGTGCCCGTCTTGCAGGGCTCAGCCACCTTTCTGAGCCCTTGATACCATCATCCGTATCTAAGACAAGAGTCTAAGACGCAGAAGAGAAGGAGAAGATGCAGGGGCATCTTTCCACTAGCTGAAGCCTACCATGCCCATTAATAGAAGGCCCTGGTAAGTTGTAGTCTTACTGATTGAGTGGGGCTACTCTGAGGTCAAGACATGCTTTACACGCCCAACACATCATGAGACACACCGGCAGCACCTTGAACAAGCAGGGAGGCAACAGCGAGAGAGGTAGCCTGGATTAAAACGTTCACTCTGTGGTAAAGGAGCACCTCCAAGGACCCACAGCCTCGCCTCAGCTCTTGTGAAATGTACACAAAAGGAAGAACTGTGCAGGTTCTTCTTCTTTTTATACACTTACTACTTATTCAGAGCTTACTTTCTGCTGAGACAATGCTAAGGAATTCATAATCACAAATTCACATAAACCTCACAACAGTCCTGTGAGGAAGAAACGGTCATCATCTCCATTTTACCAATTAGGAAACTAGGATTCAGAGAAGAGAGTCTAACTCGAGTCATATATCTCAGAAGTGGCAGAGTCAGGATTTGAACCGACGCTTGCCTGGTTTTTAAACACTTTGCTCTACTGTCTTTCTTCTGATGTTCTGGTTCCCATTCACATCCTGGCACTGATATGTCAGCATGTGAACTGGCTATTTGTTGGTGATCTTATTGCTCCAATGATGAGTCGCTGATGAACATTCGTAACAGTGCAGGTGGCGTGATCAGAAGTTTTACAGAGACTTCACGTTGCACGCATTTTAGGCTTTAACTGTTACTGTCAGTTGCCTTCCTGCTTGTCAGGGTGGCTGCTGACGTCTTGTGGTGTGTCCCATGATGCCCTGGGTAGGTAAAGCATGCCTTGACCTCCGAGCTGCCCCACTCCAATACATAAGAGCTGATGTCGCTTTTAAGGAGACATCTAACAACGTCCAATGAGTTCTGCAGATGAAATCCTCCCACACCCACACATCCCCTATAAAATAACCGACAGAGGACACACACTGGATGTTGGCCAGTGAGGGAAATACATGTTTGGGCAGAAACATGTTGGCAAACGATCTACAACTGAGTGTTCCTCTTTGGTATTTAGGCAGCAGGTGTTCACTGGGGTTCAGCTGGGGCCTTTCACTAGAGGAGCAACTCTCATCGGCCAGCTCAGTGCTGCCTCAGTTTACCCACTCACAGCCATTGTCTGTGGGAGGCGCTGAGGTCAGGAGGGCCGTCATGGGTTCAGATATTCCCAGCCCTAGGAAGCTCCACTTCCCAAGCACTGCGTCGGCTGCCCCGACACGTCTAGAGCACATGGTCCACCCAGGGAGGCTGCAGGAGTGGTACCTGGGACTGAGCAGGAACAGAAAATCCCTCTTCTGAAATGTTATGCATTAATGTGAGAACGACATCTGGCCTGGAAGCCGAGGACCCAAAGCCTTTGGTTGGTGTGTGACCTCAGGGAGCCCAGGGCTGCTTGGGGTGGGTGAGGCTTACTCATCATAGACATGGCCACAAAAGGACATTGTTCTCTGCTACGAACACCAGGTCACGGAACCTGCAGAGCATATGGTGAAACAGATTAAGAGGCCAGGAAAGATTTTCTGTGCCAAGACATCAGCCTAATTTACATGGGTTAGCACCTATGAATGAAGTCATTTCCCCTCAGTCAAAGGCTGAGGAGCTTGAAGACCAGAGCAGGAACCAGGGCAAGATATCAGGAGAAGGGGCGAGTTACATCTCCCAGCGGGAGATCCCCTCCCCTGGGCTTGAGCCTTCTCTTCTCTGCAGCCCTGAATTTCTGCCTAGTGACTGAAGTTTCCCTTAATCTTTCCCACACTTTTGTCTTTCCCAGCTAAGACTTGAGCAGCCTAATAGAGCGTGACTGGGTCTTTCCCCTCTTTTTTTTTATACCAGGAAGAGGTTTATAGAACTAGCTGGAGGAGACCTGATGAGAGTTTGGGGATTCACCTGCGGGGTCGCTGAGCACCTGCTACGGGCTAGCGTAACTTAAGGCATTTTGCATATATTTGCTCACTTCATTCTCACAGCAAACCTGCGAAGGAGGTGCCATCCCCGTTCTCTAGCTCCAGGTCCTTTCAACTAGGCTGAAGATGAGGATGCCAACTGGCACTGACCCCTGACGCTACGGCGGACGCTATTGTAAAAGTTCTTCCTACTTTAACTCATTTAATCCTCACGACAACCTCATGAGTGTTAAAATTATGACGATTATTATGAGGTATCACTAGTGTCACTTGACCGATGAGGACACCGAGGCACAGATGGGTTAAATATGGTCACACAGCTGGTAACTGGAAAAGGCAGGAGTCAAGCTCAGGGGATTTACTTCAGGGACTTGCTAATTATTGCATACCTGCTGGCCACCCGTTTTTATAAATAAAGTTTACTGGGACACAGCCACGCCCATTTGTTTACTTACTGTCTGTGGCTACTTTCCTGTTATAACAGCAGAGTTGAGTAGTTGAAACAGAGATCACATGGCCTGCAAAACCTAAATCCTTATCACCTGGCCCTTTACAGAAAGTTTGCTGACCCCTGGTCTAGCACCAGCAGGAGATGGCACCTGGCACTCCCTGAGCGAGCCGAATGCCACCTCCATCAGCGTGTCTTTCCAAAGCCCAGGTGGGGTGGCGGAAAACCTTCAGGCCTTGGTATCAAATACATCTGCGCTGAAATCCCCACTCTGATGTATCGTCTCGCAGCACCTTCAGTTCATCTGTAAACTTAAGGATGACCATTTCTTTCCTGGGGTTGGGGGGTGTCCCTGTGTGTGGAGGCCATTATACAAAATACCATAAAACAGTAGGTACACAACAAGTGCCCAGAAATCATGAATGGCGCAGGTGAAGTGGGAGCCTCCCTTCACCTCCTCTGCATCCCAGCAGAAGTGTCAGCTCCATCCTCCGCCATCCATGGAGGAATAACCCCTGTATGCCATTGACGCGCAAAACACTTCCTATCTATTTCGCATTTGCAAGCAATCATCGATATGCTGCTTTAGCTTGGCAGATGCAAAGAGAATGCTCGGATCTCCAGCTCGGCCAGCTGCTCCCTGGTGGGCAAGGAGGAGGGGGGATAAGGAGAGTGAGGAGGAGGGGGAGGGGAAGGGCAGGGGAGGGGGAGGCAGAGGAGGAAGAGTGAGGAAAGGAAATGGAGCCAGGGCCCGGGGCCTCTGTCACCCCACTGACCTCCTCAGTGTCCTAGCGGCCCCACTTCCAACTTGAACAAAGGGCCTTTTAGAACATGGAGGTGGAGTTCCAAGACTCCCAGAGCTGATTGCTTCCAGAGAATGCTTTAATAATGGAAGCTCTGTACAGGAGAAGAAGACTGGAACCTGCCTTCCGCAACCTCTCTCTGGAACTGTTGGCGTGAGAGACAACTGGGGGCGCCTTATCAGACTGACTTCCCTGAACAACTTCCCAGGGGCGCCCCCAGGAGCCCAGCATCACTAAATAGTAGTAGCCACCATGCATTGAGCACTTACCGTTTAATACCACAATAACTCCATGACGAAGGTACTGCCATCTCCGCTTTACAAATGAGGATGCTGAGGCATGAAACATAGAAGATCCAGCACTGGGAGAGAATACAGTCCCGTTGTTTCAAGTCCCCCAGTCTGACAATTTGTTATAGCAGCCACAGAAAACTAATACAAGGGCTTCACACATGGTCGGGCATGTGGTAGGCAAGGCCATTAAATCTCACCACACCCAACCAACTCAGATCAATTGGTAATGCCTGAAAGTACTGAGTCTGGACTCCTCAGGAAGGAAGAGTACAATTGATTAGTGATGTCTGCCATAGGTAAGGAAACAAGGACTGTTGGCATGAATACTATGTATTTCTATTTCCTATAAGAATGCAAAATAGGGCTTCCCTGGTGGCGCAGTGGTTGAGAGTCCGCCTGCTGATGCAGGGGACACGGGTTCGTGCCCTGGTCCAGGAAGATCCCACATGCCACGGAGCGGCTGGGCCCGTGAGCCATGGCTGCTTAGCCTGCGCGTCCGGAACCTGTGCTCCACAACGGGAGAGGCCACAACAGTGAGAGGCCCGCGTACAGCAAAAAAAAAAAATAATAATAAGTTGAGAGTTATATTTTATTCCACGGGAATTTTTAGGACTTCGAGCCTGGGAGGCAGGGTTTCAGAAAACTCTGAGAAACTGCTCTGAGGAGGTGAGGGGGGAGCCAGGTTATATAGACGTTTTACAGCAAAGGGCAGGTAGCCGAGAACATCAAAAGATTATTGTTAATTAAAGAAAACCAGATATCCCAAGTTAAGGAATTTAACACTTTCCTATCAGTGGGAAGATGTAAGAGTCTGGGCTCACTGAAATCATGCCTTTGATATGCATCTCAGCTATCTGGGGTCAGTATCTTGTATTTTCACATCCTGAGTTTCTTTTATTTTTATAAATTTGTTTATTTATTTTTGGCTGTGTTGGGTCTTTGTTGCTGCTTGTGGGCTTTCTCTAGTTGCGGTGAGCGGGGGCTACTCTTCGTTGTGGTGTGAGGGCTTCTCATTGCAGTGGCTTCTCTGGTTGCAGAGCACAGGCTCTAGGCGTGTGGGCTTCAGTAGTTGTGGCACATGGGCTCAGTAGTTGTGGCTCATGAGCTCTAGAGTGCAGGCTCAGTAATTGTGGCGCACGGGCTTAGTTGCTCCGCAGCATGTGGGATCTTCCCGGACCAGGGCTCGAACCCGTGTCCCCTGCATTGGTAGGCCGATTCTTAACCACTGCGCCACCAGGGAAGCCCACATCCTGAGTTTCTTCAGGGCTCACCATAGGGAGTGGCTGCCGTCTGATGGCTGCTAGATGGCAGGTATTCTTTCCTTCCTGAGTTCCCTCAGGACTCACCACCTCACACTGGAGGGCTGCAGTTGCTGATGACTGTGACAACCTTTGTTTACTGATATGGCAGGAAATATTCCCTTTCTCAAATGTAATGTTTTGTGTCCAGACTTAGTCCGCTTCTTCTGGTATTTGTTCTCAGAATACTCATTCTTTCGTCACATTGATCACGAATGTAATTATAACGCTTTTCGTATAATTAACTGATTGCCATTACATCCCCTTGCTAAATTGTAACCATCATGAAGGCAGGGACAAGGTTTATTTCCTCCTTTGCTGTATCCTCCAGAATCCAGCATGCAGATGTTCAATAAATAGTGGAATGATTTAGGACTCTTGGGGTTGCAAGCAACAGAAACTCACTATATTATTTAGAATATAACTTCAGCTGCTGTACCAGAGAGCCAGAGTACCAGAGCCTCAATAAAACAAAAATTTCTTTCTCTGACATGTAATAGTCTTGGTGTAAGCATTCCTGGGCTGACATGGCAGCTCCATGATGTTACATACCCAGGCTCGTTTGGTCTTGTTGCTCTACCATCCCTTGAGTGCTGCCCTCATCTTTATGATGCAAGGGAGCTTATGGGCACATCAACATTCCTGTAAGCAGGAAGGGAGAAAAGTAAAATGGGCAGGTGAAGATTTATCCCTTTTGTTCAGGGATACAACCCAGAAGTTGTATTCTGCTTGCATCCATTGGCCAGAGCGTTGTCATGTCATCACCCAGTTGTAAGGAGGCAGGCAGAAATATGGTCTTTAATTTGGGCGGCCACATGGACAGCCAAAAATCAGGGGTCATAAAGAGTAAAGCCAGAAAGAATATTAGGAGAAAATTATCACTACCTTGAACAAGAGTGGGCAATTTATTGCTTCACATAATCCCTAAAACATGGTTAATAATCAAACCTCATGAAAGGCAAGGACACTCCGGGCCTCAGAACAAGGAGAACTAGGACAGATTCTCCCTCCATCTTCAATTCAGCTCTCTTTGCCCGTCACCTCTTTCTCGATGTGATAGCCCCTGAATTATACATTTTACAATGCTCACAGTTGGAAAGAGACTGGTTCTCTGTAACAGCTCCTGGGGAAGTCCAATGCCCACTTTGAATTAAGCAATTGTGGTCAAGGAGACAGGGTGCTGTAAGAACATTCTACTAAAACTAAGTGGGTAAACACAGATGCCTCCTACATGATGTAAAGACAGATAAAGTAGATGAATAAGTGACTTTGCACGTCCTTACCTATCATCTTGCATTTCTGGCTAATAATCACGTGTCAATATCTTGAAGGCTAAAGCCTCCATGTGATCCCATTCCTATTTTCCCAGAGGCTGAAATCATTCCATGAACATTTGTCGAAGCAGAGTCAAAGAATCAACACTTGACATTAATGTCAGACAATACCGTAAAAATGATCAGGGGACTAAATACATAGTGAGGCACAAGAGTGGGAAAACTTAGCACCTGTGCAATGGAAAAGGTAACAGTGCACTTGGAAAAGCCCCAAGGCTGTGGTTGCTGAGTTTGTTCTTTGTGTCCCGCTGATAGGAGGTCCTCGGGGTACAATAAGGGCAGCACGTGCTAATTGAGGCCAGAAATCGTGCTCATCACCAGAATGTTTCTGTTATCCTTTAAATCTAAATGAGACCCAGTGGGGTAAGTTTGGAACATGATTATCAGGGATTTTGCAAGGTGGCTTATTAACATAATTCCCCTAATTAGGAACCAAAGAAGCTCTTGTTGAAAATTTTCCACTAAATATTACAGGGCCATAATTCCTGCATCACTAGGTGCCTAGCTCTGAATTCTAATTGTAAACCTTCCCCTATGATCTGTGAAGGGCTCAGTTCTAGAGGGATTTCTTTCATTTAATAAACAGTTATTGAGCTCCTACATGTTTAGTACTAGGTTAGGTACAGAGACAAGAGATAGTCCCTGACCTCAGGAAGCTCACAATCTAATAGGTGGGACAGAGAAATAGACAGGTAATTGCAATTCAAAGGATATATGGTGTGTGTGCATGTAAGGGGATGGGGGTAGAGACAGAGGGAGGGAGGGAGGGAAAGAGAGAGAGAGAATATGAATATGAAAAAGATGCTTTGGAAAAACCTAACAGCTTCTCAGCTTGGTGGAGGGAACTGAGGTGGGGAACAAGGGTAGGGAAAGCTTTCTGAACTAGGCAGTCCATTAGCTATTTTGACGATCATTATGTGCAAATAAGAAGAAAGGTATTTCTGGTTGGGGAACAACACATACAAAGGCTTAGAGACATGAAGGACAATGTCAGGTCCAGGGATTTGCAGGTAGGCAGTTCAGCAAGTCCAGAACGTAGAGCAAAACAAGAAGTGGAGACAGACATGTCTGTATTGGTGGGTGAGGGTCAGATCACTACGCACCTTGGAAACCATGGTAAGGAAGTGTTTTCAAGGGCTAAGAGGGAGAGGGAGAGGTGGAAGAGAATAATGGTCAAAAACACTTTATGTATGATGCCTAGAGGGTTATATCCTCCCAGCAAAGCCCCTTCCTCTCACTCTAAAAACCTGTCAATCCTCCCTCCCATCCCCGCCATCTTAACATGGCCGTAGTCCACAGCGCTGGTTACAATTGGCCTCACAGCTGATTGGTCTGGAGGAAGATCACGTGATTCGAGCCAGACCAATCCGGCATCAGGAAAGTTCTCAAGTTGGGTGTAAAATGCTGTATACATTTTAGGGGAACCAAGCAGTCCTTAACTTTTCTCAGGTTATCAGAGGATTCCTCAAACCTCTCATTTACTGTGGCCCAAACTAGGGGGTAGGGGTGGGAGTAGGGGTGAGGAACCACACAAGGCACCCAGGCCCACCATTCTGCAACTTGCTTGAGAATGGTTTTAAAAAGCTTAAACTACTCCCGTGCCCTCTGCTCCAAATTTTTCTTCTGGCCTTTTCATTATTTCGGACCCAAGCCCACCTCACTTATTTCTGTCTGACATGATACAGTGCCTATCTTGTGAGACATGGTGAAATGGACTATGACAAATACATTGCTTAAGCAAGGAAAGTTGACAGGAATATAAATACAGGGCATGATACCTAAAGCCCCACACATCCCAATGGCCTCATTTATTAAAATATTGCCATGCTAAATTTACAGAGTGCTCGTCTCTACATGGGTTCTCATAAAATACCACTTACTCTATTGCTCACGTCCAAACCCTCCCCAGTTTCACTATGGGGGGGAACTTTCTCTATGTAAACGTCAAGGTCTCACTAGAATCCACCAGGGACTCAGCATTAGATGTTCAGGGTAGGCTTTAGATTTGGATTAAAGTGACGATATGGGGCTTCCCTGGTGGCAGAGTGGTTGAGAGTCCGCCTGCCAATGCAGGGGACACGGGTTCGAGCCCTGGTCTGGGAAGATCCCACATGCCACAGAGCAACTGGGCCCGTGAGCCACAACTACTGAGCCTGCGCATCTGGAGCCTGTGCTCTGCAACAAGAGAGGCCACGATAGTGAGAGGCCCGTGCACCGCGATGAAGAGTGGCCTCCGCTTGCCACAACTAGAGAAAGCTCTCGCACAGAAACGAAGACCCAACACGGCCAAAAATAAATAAATAAATTAATTAATTAAAAAAAAAAAGTGACGATATGAAGCTCTGGCCAAGGTTAGAAGGAAAGTTAAATGGGAATTTCTGGAGGAATCGTGGTCTCCGGGTCATTCCCATCACTAGCCACTCATCTAATCAGTCCTGAGTCAGACCCCGAATCAACAACGTTCACTTATCTAATTAATACTTAATGAACATCTGCTATGTTCTGAGTATGGCCGGACAGAATGAATTGGCCACAGCCCTTGCCTTTTAAGAACTCACACTAGAATGAGGGAACTGAATACACAAATATATAGTTTTGACACGTTGTGATAAGTGGTGTAAGCGATTGGAAAGGCAAATAACCAGAACATTTGAGAGTCTATGATGAGCCGGGCACGGCGCTGTCTTCATGCCACCGTCTTGTATTTACATATGTATCTCCACTTTACAATTATGGAAAATGAAGCTCACAGAGGGGAAGGGACTTGCCTGAGTCAAACAGTGAGAGATTTTTTTAATTGAAGTATAGTTGATTTACAATGTGTTAATTTCTGCTGTACAGCAACATGATTCAGTTTTATGTGTGTCTATATATATTCTTTTTCATATTCTTTTCCATTATGGTTTATCACAGTATATTGAGTATAGTTCTCTGCTACACAGTAGGACCTTATTGTTTATCCATTCTATATGTAATAGTTTACATCTGCTAACCCCAAACTCCCAATCCATCCCTCCCCCCACTGCCCCTCCCCCTTGGCAACAATAAGTTTGTTCTCTATATCTCTGAGTTTGTTTCTGTTTCATAGATAGTTTCACTTGTGTCATATTTTAGATTCCACACATGTGATATCACATATTTGTCTTTCTCTTTCTGACTTACTTCACTTAGTATGATAATCTCTAGTTCTATCCATGTTGCTGCAAATGGCATGATTTCATTCTTTTTTATGGCTGAGTAGTATTCCATTGTATATATGTACCACGTTTCCTTTACCCATTCATCTGTCGATGGACATTTAGGTTGTTTCTATGTCTTGGCTATTGTAAATAGTGCTGC
Organism: Stenella coeruleoalba; assembly: GCF_951394435.1. Taxonomy (NCBI): domain Eukaryota; kingdom Metazoa; phylum Chordata; class Mammalia; order Artiodactyla; family Delphinidae; genus Stenella; species Stenella coeruleoalba. Next base: position 65,711,948 of record NC_137161.1, on the reverse strand, counting down.
TGTGAACATAGAGGTGCATGTATCATTTTGAATTATAGTTTTGTCTGGATATATGCCCAGGAGTGGGATTGCTGGATCATACGGTAATTCTATTTTTAGTTTTCTGAGGAACCTTCACAGTGTTCTCCATAGTGGCTGCACCAACTTACATTCCCACCAACAGTGTAGGAGGGTTCCTTTTTCTCCACACCCTCTCCAACATTTGTTATTTGTAGACTTTTTAATGATGGCCATTCTGGCTGGTGTGAGGTGATACCTCATTGTAGTTTGTTTTTTTTGTTTTGTTTTTTTTCTTTTTGCGGTACGCGGGCCTCTCACTGTTGTGGCCTCTCCCGTTGCAGAGCACAGGCTCCGGACGCGCAGGCCCAGCGGCCATGGCTCACGGGCCCAGCCGCTCCGCGGCATGTGGGATCCTCCCGGACCGGGGCACGAACCCGTGTCCCCTGCATCGGCAGGCGGACTCTCAACCACTGCGCCACCAGGGAAGCCCCCTCACTGTAGTTTTGATTTGCACTTCTCTAATAATTAGCAATGTTGAGCATCTTTCCATGTGCCTATTGGCCATCAAACAGTGAGAGATCTGAATCCAGGTCTGTCTGAATCTAAAGACTGTGCTTTATTCTCTGGTTCCTGTTTTACTGTGGCCTTCAAGACGGGCATGGGCTTCCATGCAGGGTCGGCACTGGGAAGCTGATACACTTCAAGATCCCCCTACTTACCTGCTTCAACTCCTTATTCCTACTCTTCCCCTTCCCTAGACACACACTTGAAGAAATGCTTGCGTTGCCCTCGGTCCATGCTGCTGGAACTCTTTTGGTCATTGCCTGCCTATCACCCATTCCCTTTTCTTCTTTTAGTGGAACCCTGGTATCCCTTTCCCTCTTTCCATCCACATGCTCAGATGGAGCTGATCCCACTCCCATGACCCAACCCTAGGCAAGCACAGCCACAGTGACTGATTCAGGGATGGGCATGTGGTCCAACCCAGCCCAACTGGAATGAACGTGGGGCCTTCTGCTGGAATTGCCGGGCAAGAGCTGCTCTCTGTTGGCTGGGGTTGCTAAGGAGGAGAAGTGTAAGCCTGAAGCTGTCCTTGGCCATTTCTGCCTCTCTTTGGGGGGAACTTGGCGTAGAACAAAGTCAACAAAGAGAAAACTGAGCCAAGGAATGGAAAGAACCTGGTTCTGACACCCTTTTCAGTTCATTTTCAGTACTGGATACAGCCATGAACCAAACCTGCACTACCACAGACTGTCAATACAGGAGGCAGTAAATGCCCTTTTTAGCTTAAGCTAACTTGAATTCGGTTTCTGTTATTTCAGTCAAAAGAGTCCTAATTAGTACATCCACCAGTCTTATCCCTGAGCTCCTAGAGGCTGGAGCTGAGACTTGGGTAAGCCTAAAATCCCCTCCAGCTCGCCAGCTCTCCATTCAGGCAGCAAAGCAAAGAATTCACTTGGTCTCAGACCCAGAATCCTCTCTGTCAATTCACTCTATCACCTTCCTCAGTGAAACTCAAAGAAAAAGTTGAGAGATGTGTCTCCTTGTATGACTTGAAGAAAAGACTACCTCACAAAACTAGGTATTTTGTAAACTATTCTCCAATATGAGTTCTTAGGAGAAAGGCGTATCGTGGACAGCTAAGTACCTGACCTTGTAATAAATAAAACTCCCTCTCATTATAGTACTAAATAAATAAAAGTGGATATGAAATTATATGTGAAGTATGATTAAACCATGAGAAGATACATAAGGGGAAAATGGCTTAAAACGTGCTGCTGGGCTTCCCTGGTGGCGCAGTGGTTGAGAGTCCGCCTGCCGATGCAGGGGACACAGGTTCGTGCCCCGGTCCGGGAGGATCCCACATGCCGCGGAGCGGCTGGGCCCGTGAGCCATGGCTGCTGAGCCTGCGTGTCCGGAGCCTGTGCTCCGCGACGAGAGAGGCCACAACAGTGAGAGGCCCACGTACGGCAAAAACAAAAAACAAAAAAAAACGTAATGCTAACTAAAAAAAAAAAAAAAAGAAAACTGATGAAGATTTATCACAGGCCACCATTTAAGTATATTAAAATCACATACACATAGAAAACAACCCTGAACATTTTACAGGTAAACATGCATTAGAGACATATATCAAAAACATTAGAGCAGGTGCCTGTGAGGGAGGGGATGGGAAGAGGGACTGGGAAAGAACAGGGTGGAGGCGATAAGTAAAATGAGAGGGGCATTGCATAGACCAATGATGACCCCAGAAGTAGGAGTAACTCAGGTCTTTGCATCTGAGATTATACACACTAGAAAGAAGGAAAAGAAGGAAAGAAGGAAGGAAGGAAACTAGGAGGAAACAGTCGAAAATATTAACAATCATTGTATAGTCAGGGAGCATTTGGCTACCAGGAAGAGAAACTCACTCAAAGAAACTAAATTAAAAGAGGGCTGGTCTTATGGACACAACTGTAGACAACTCAGGCTGACCTCAAAGAGCTGTAATCTTGGCGACTGTCTCCGCTAGCTCTTTATCAGAACTACATGCTCCCTCAAATCTGCCTCACTCCCTGCAGAACAGCTCTTTGTGCTTTCATCTCCTTCCACAAGATCCATCGTGGAGGCCCCAATGGTCCAGGTACCTTGGCTGTTCTGCAACCCTCCTTTTCCCAGCTAACCGTCTCTGTGACTCTATTCTAAATTTGCGATGGACAGATGTGAATGGCCTAGCTTGAGTCACCTATTTACCCCTGGTTTAAACACTGCTGGTGATAGTGAAAGGGAGTGAGGTGGATGAAAGGGAAATGAAAATGGGGCTGGAGGCTAAGACAGTTGGGGGAGAAGAACAGTATAGCTTGTACAGACTGTCCCTCAGTGCTGGGATTATGAACAGTTACTTTCTTTATAACGTTAGCATGGTCCAATTTTCCTAAAATGCGTGAGTTGGAGATAGAATGACTAGTGTTTAAAGGTACAAGCTCGGAAGTCAGACAAAACTGGCTTCAAATCCTTGCTTTTCCACCTCCTAGCCATGTGACACGAGCAACTGCCTTCACCTCTCTGAGCCCCTCTTTCCTCCTCTGGAATGCAGGTGGGGTGGTGGCTTTCTCATAAGCTCTTATAAGCAGTAAATGAAACAACGTAACTAAAGCATTGAGCACAGTGTCTCATTCATAGTAATCACTCAAGAAATGTTATTCTACATTATGTTTAGCATACGTGATTTTTAGAATTAAAAATTCTTTTTTTTTTTTTTTTGCGGTATGCGGTCCTCTCACTGTTGTGGCCTCTCCCGTTGCAGAGCACAGGCTCCGGACACGCAGGCTCAGCGGCCATGGCTCACGGGCCCAGCCGCTCCGCGGCATGTGGGATCTTCCCGGACCGGGGCACGAACCCTTGTTCCCTGCATCGGCAGGCGGACTCTCAACCACTGCGCCACCAGGGAAGCCCTAGAATTAAAAATTCTTAACCAAAACAAACAAAAACCCTCATGTCATATGTCAGTTATCATTGAACTCTGTTGCTACTCTTGTTCTCTCACTCTCTTCCTGCTTGGAATACGGAATTTACCTGTGCCGGAAATGGCTGTTGGAAATCTTCACCGTATACCATGTCCCCCTCCCCCCATGCACATAATCAATGAATTAAGTTCCCTCTTCCTAGCAGCCCTCATTTACTCACCCTAATTGATCATTAAAAGGCATGCTCCGGGGGTCCCTGGGCTCATATGTTCATTGACTGCACACCCACTTCATGGGGAAGTCCCCAGTTCCCCAAGTGTGAGCAGACTCTGCTCCCTCCTGCGCCCACAGTGCATTCTGGGAGCCTTCAGAGGAGAGAAGGTTGGCAGGTGGTGCATCTGATCAATTAATTAGGAGCATATTGAGAGGTTTGACTCCAAGCCTAGCTAATCGCATAATTAAATCTCCACCCATCCTCCATCCCAGTTCCCAATTCAAAAGGCTCTCCCGGCCTGCCATCCTGCTTGTTGCTGGGGAGATATGAGCCCTGCTCTGGTCTGTCCTCGGCCGGGGCAGCCCCTCCCCCTCCGCCTGCTGCTCGTTTCTGAGGCTGAAAAAACGGACTAGGAAAATGTTTTTGAGCACCTGGGAATGAAAGTGGACCAACTTCCTCAAAAGGTTGTGTGAGGATTGCAGAAAATAATAGTGAAAAGGAGCTTTTGCAAGGGGAAAAACCTCAACCTGGTTCGATAAGCAAAGCCTGTCGATCTAGTCCTCGGAGGTCGTTGTGCCAGACATGGCTTGTTCTCCGTCTCCTGCCCATATCTGTTCTCCTCCACTTTACATAGAAACCCTGCTTTTGTTCATGGCATCCACGCGTGCAACCCAAATAAAATGTCTTTCCCAGGCTCTCCTGAGTGAGGAGCGGCCCCAGGACAGTGAGATGTTGGGAGTAGGCATCAGAGAGAGTCACCCTGTACAAATAATAAGGGGAGCCACAGAGGAGGGAGCTTTTGCCTCAGGTCCGTCACCTCCTTTTTGCTCTCTTGATGATAGATGCAATGCCCGGCAGTGGGGCGACCATTCTGCAGCCATGAAGAAAAAATGCCGACCTCTAAGGACGACTGAGATGAAAAACGGAGGGAGTCTGGGTCTCTAATGGCGCTGTGAACAGCCATAACAGCTGGGGCTGCCTCTCAGGATTTGTTGCTATGTGAGACTATAAAGTTCTATTTGGTAAAAACCACTGTGGGCAGCTATTACCTGCATCTGAACAAACTCCTGACGGATACAGATGCCGACATGAGCCTAATGTATAGTCGTAACAGTAGCGAGAATGACAAAATACAATGAGCATATGCTGTAGACAGGATTCTCAGGAGGACTGAATGAGATAAAGTGGTTAAAACTCTTAGTACAATGACAGGCACATGACAAACATTCATGTACTTTGGTTTTTATTAGGATTTGAGGTTGGGAGGGTTTATAAGACTTATCAAGAAGTCTTTGATAAGACTTACCAAGAAGTTGGAAGAGAAATCAATACCAAGATTTGGGAACCACAAAAGAAGCGATTACACTGATCTCATGCTCAGGAACTTTCCCCATTAGCCAGTGTCCTGGACCTGCCTCTCACAAGATGTGTGAGCTCAGGCAAATTACTTAAGCTCTTGGAATCTCAGTTTCCTCTTCTGCAAAATGGGGAAATTATGAGGATTAAATAAGATATGCCCGTTGGTTAGCACTTGGGGTTAATTTCACTTGGAGGTGGGCAGGAATCTCAAAGGAAGAGAATCTCTCAGGCCATTGAGAAAGGTAGCAAGACAACCTCCCAGTCTTCAGCAAAGGTGTTTTCCAGCAGACCCCATGAAAAGCAAGAGGAAGCACTCAACATGTTCCTCGCTTTGATAAATATCTCTCAGAGAGGCAGTAAATTACCGAAGCCTTGTTTCAGCTAAATCAAACATACTGCAGATTCCATTGACATTTAATACTGATATTATAGCCCCCAGGAATAACAAGTGAAAGTAATTAAGTTTAATGATTGCAACGAACCCAATACGCTTGACTGCAGTGTGTACACCTAATTATCTTCCTTCTTTTGTTGTGTGTGCGTGGTATAACTAAGGCCTATTTGTTTAAAAAGGGCACTAATTTTAACATGCAATAGGAAAAGTTGCATCTGCAGCACCTTTCTGAAGGGCTCGCTCGAAACCCTAAGTGAGGAGAAGGTAGCTTGGCTTGTCAAAGTGGCAAAGGAGGGATGATGTAATGCTCAGGTCTCTAAACTGCAGGACAAAACCCACTTTCCCAGCAGCAGAGGAGGAAGCCAAGGAGGCCCAAGCCTCTAGGGTACCCCATCTTCTCCTCACCAAGGTAAAGGAAAAACAGAGGGGTGTAGAGGCTAGAGGCATACCCTGGGGGAGGAAACGGTAAGGTCTGACTATGGTCCTCAGGCACTGAGTCTGCTCTGCTCACCTGGAGAGATGCTCCAGTGGTAGATGAATCATTGGCCTCAATGCCCCAACACCTCGCTGTATCCAGGCTCTTTGCCGTATGACTTTCACTTCTTTCCATTAAAAAGACAGAATATATTTCCCTACCCCTTGACTTTGAGTCCGAACACGTGACTTGCTTTGGCTAACAGAATAATGTGGAAGTGACAGGCTGCCAGCTACAAGCCTAGGGCTTAAGAGACCTTAAACATTTCTATTTACCATCTTGTGTTTCTGCCATTGCCATGTGACCATGCTTGGATGAGCCTGCTGGTCCCAGGTGGAGAAGGAGAGACACATGGCAGACGCACTGAGTCAAGCCCAGCCTAGATCAGCTGGACCCCAGCCCAGCCACAAATATGAAAGCTAAATAAATGCTTAGTGCTGATTTATTTATTAAGTGCCACTGGGATTTTGGTTTTTTTTAGTGGAGTATAAGTGCTTTGGTATAACAATGAAAACCTTGAAATGCTTTGAGAATTTGGGGACAATAAGCAATTTTCTGGGAAACAGCTTCCCAGGTTTCAGGGGATTTTGAAAACTGTGTCCGATTCGAGGGGAATTAGAAACCACCTGCAACAGTTAACCGCACCTCCCTGCACACAACCACAAGCTGAAAACTCCCAAGGCCTTCTTGGCTCTTCTCTCCTACAGCCACTGTCTTCTCCCAGCTCCACATTCGGTGACATCACATTAGTAACTTCAAATTGGCCATGGTGGGAGTATTTATACCATATACATTGGTGAAAGCTACCAACCAGGGTTTTTCCCCCCAGAGAGCCAGCTTAGCATACCCGTGCCTCAGGCAATCTGTTGATCAAGTCATCTTGCCGCTTGGGCAGCAGCAGTGTCTCTTGGAAGTAGCCCCTTCCTCCTAATCCTTGATTCCACTGTCCGTGCACCAGGGGCAGCCTGGAGCTGAGGAGCATATGTCAGAGTCAAATGACCTCTGTTCAAATCCCAGCTCTGCTACTTAGCAGTTGTCTGATCCTAGTTAGTTCCTGAAACATTTAATCCTCATTCTCCACGTGTGTAAAATGGAAATAATCAAACAGTATTTAACTCTTAGGGTTACTAGGAGAGTTCAGTGAGATAATTCAGGCAAAGCAGGCAGCACTGCTTACGACACCTCCTAACCACATAAGAAGTGACAGCAATCGTTACTTGGTTCACGCTCACACCATCTTTTGCCGTGTTTATTTGCAACGCCTTCCAGGTGACTTCTCACTTGTTGGTCTTGCCCTCTTTCACTCCATTCTCCCCAAAGCAGACAGAGCAAACTTTCCAAAACACAAATATGATTGTGTCACTCCTTGCTCAAAATCTTCCAGTCACTCCCTTTGCCTTCAGGAGACAGCCCCAATCAACAAACAGGGAATGTGGAGCTTGGAGAGGTTAAGAAATCTGTTCAAGGTCATACACGCAGTAAATAACATAAGATTGGAGTCCAGGCTCTGGATCTCCACGTTCTGGCCTCTTAACCACTATGCTATACCGAGGGTGAAAGGATAGGTGGTTAGGAGGGATAGTTGGATGAACAGATGGAATAACAAAAGGAGAGAAAGATTGGGGGATGGATGGAAGTCTAGAAAGGATGGCAGATTCTGGAATGAAAGGAATGGATGGATGGATGGATGGAAGAGTAGAAGACAGAAGGATAAAGATAGAAGGATGAACTGAAGGATGGAAGAATGTAGGGATTCTCCTAAGTTGCTTTCTCTCCTTCCCTCTGGCCTGGCCTTTCCTAGCAAGGCCTTCTCTCCATGGACACCTACCTGGGACATCTACTGAGAATGTAGCAAGTCCTTTGAACCCTTCCACTTCCTGGCTCCCGAGTTCTCTTTTCCTCCTGCCAGCTCAATTCATCCCTAAACAAGTCTCCCTTGGTGATCAGTTTCCAGTGAACTAACCACTTCTGTCTTCTTTTTTTTTTTTTTTTTTTTTTTTCTTTTTGCCGTACGTGGGCCTCTCACTGCCGTGGCCTCTCCCGTTGTGGAGCACAGGCTCCGGACACGCAGGCTCAGCGGCCATGGCTCACGGGCCCAGCTGCTCTGCGGCATGTGGGATCTTCCCGGACCGGGGCACGAACCCGTGTCCCCTGAATCGGCAGGCGGACTCTCAACCACTGTGCCACCAGGGAAGCCCAATTCTGTCTTCTTCCAGAAGCTCAGGCTGTCCCATGACCAGGGACCAAATTTATCTTAATAGTTAATATACACTAGGCACTTACTGTATGCTAGATATATAACTATCTCATTTAATCTTCACGATTCCCTTACAAGGTAGGTACTGTTATTTTCTCCATTCCATGAAGATTAAGAAACAGAGTCACAGAGACCTTAAATAATTTGCCTAAAGTGGCACCACTACAAAGTGGTGGATCCAGGATTAAACTCAGGCAGTTAGACCCCAGGGCCCATAATCATAATGACCGCACTGTGCTGCTATGTCTCCTTAGCTACCTCAGCTGTTAGCGCCATTCTCCATATTTGGATGGACAAGCTCTTATCAGTCCATGAGGGCGAGATTCACATTGTCTCTTGTGACCTTACCTAAGGCATTTCTCAGACATCTGCCAATTTATACAGTCATAAACAGCTATAGAGTACAGGTTACAGAATATACCACCATTACCAAACCAGAGCAATGTGGGCCGAAGACACTTCCCACATGGGATGAAAGGGCCTCTGACATCTTGCCTGAGAAAAATACTCCTGTAGGAGGCATGGCCTAGTTGGGACAAAAGACCCACAGTGGTTTCAGAATCTGACAAGCCTGGATTCTAGCCCCTACCCGCCGTTCAGTTAAGCTGTGTGACCTTGGGCAGCTTACATTTCTGAGTGTTCGTTTTCTTATCTGCGAAACAGGGAGAATACTAGCAGCTAGTATGAATAGTTGTAAGAATTAAATAAGATCATGTGTACAAAAGGCTCGACATGACAAAAAATACACAAATGACAGCTCTCGTGCTGGAGGTTGTCATATTCTGACTGCAACTTCTCTCTGCGCAGATAATCTGCCTGGAACTTTTCTAAACTGTGGTAGATTGTAGAATAATACCTCTCTACCACGAAGACACGTGATACAGTATAAACACTACCTGCGAAGAAAGGCTTTGTTTCTTCAAAGTGTGTTTTTTAAACAAAGTGAAACAGCTCAATCAACTTTGACCAAGGGCCCAAGGCCCTCACCTCCCTGCTCGTTTTCTCGTCCCCAAAGGCCTCACCTCTTGGCAGAGAATCTGTTGGATGAGCTCCTCTTCCGGTTTGATTATCTTTCCCTGGTTCACTGACAGGGCTCAATGCAATTTAATTCCATTGGGAGGAAGTGGTTCAGAAATCAAGGTCATTTAATTTCTGAAATGTAAGTAAAGGGTTGCCTTTCCTAGGTGATCTTTCTGCCAGTTTTTCCCCTTAAAACGAAAAGTACAGTGGTTAATACAATGGCTTCAAGGTCATGTTAGAGCACCTTTGCAAATAAGGGAAGAATTCTTCCTACAGGATTTTAATTAGGTCGAGTACAACTAATTCTTCCTTTGCTACTTATTCCATTTCCTTTCCTTTCTGTAATTACTGCCAGTGTAACGCTGCTCACACACACACATGGGGCTGAGGAAAGCCGTGCGATTATCCTTTATTTCTCCTTCATGCAAGAAGGGTGGGTTTTATCCACTGCCTTCAGTCTTTGTAAATCTGAGGACTATGGTCCTAACAGCCTTATACACGTGGGTGTCAGCATCATTATAAGAAGTGAGGGGGTTTCAAATGTGACGCTAACACCGGGACACACAGGTCTCCCCTTCACCTGGTCTACAGAAAATGATTAGGCATCAGCACAAAGAAAATCAACGTGTGTGCACGTTGGCGATCCATAAACATGTGTCACCTGCCTGTCAAGGGCTTAGAGGGGTGTTAGGTACACGGGAGTCAGGGTTGCAAAGGACACGAAGGAGCTTAGGTTTGGTGAGACTGACGATTAGCAGGTACAATAAATCAGCAATACACTGCTTGGCTCTAGAACGGCAAAGGCACTGTGCAGCGGTGGTGACGGGGTGCAGGGAAGCAACCAGAAGGCTCCACAGAGGAGGTGAGGCTTCAGTTGACGGCACAAGTAGGATTCAGATCATTCACTCACTTAAATATTTCCTCAGTGCCTAATATATGCCAGGCATTGTGTAAGTACTGTCCTCACTTCAGTCCTGAGGGGCAGGTGCTGTCCTTACACCCACTTCACAGATAAGGAAACTAAGGCTCAGGTTCATTAAGCAAAGTGCTCAGAGACGCATTAGAGTGGCAGAACTGCGATTCAAACCCAAGTTTCTCTGACTCCAGACTTCAAGACAAAAAGGGAGAGAAGAATGAAACTCATGGGGAAGAGAGAGATCATACAGGTTGTCTGGACAGGGAAGAGAGCTGGAACGGAACCTTTAAGCGCCCATAAGCCAGGTTCTGTGGTAAGTGTGTCACCTCAGATACCTGTAACACCATTTTATGTTTAGCATAGCACTTTTCAGTACCTGTTGTTTTCTTGCTTTGTTTGTTTTTTATCAGGCTCCTCCTCTCTCTAGAACGTGAACTTCAAGACAGGAAGGCCATATCTCGCTTGATTACTGCAGACTACTCGGTACCTAGTTCCCTGACTGGCACATAGTAGGTGATCAACGAGTATGTGTGGAATGACAGATTAAATCTCATTTCCCAGGAGCCAAGGGGAGGAGGTGCTACACTGCAAACTCCAACAAGGTACTCTGCATTCCTATCTGATGCCCCACTGTATCACCAGCACCTAGGACAGCACCCACGGCAGAAGGCAGCTACTCAAGGACTGTTGAATGAAGGAGAGACGGAAAGAGGGAGAGAGAGAAGGAGAGGAAGAAGAAAAAGAAGGAGGAGGAGGGAGAGAGGGAGGGAGGAAGGATCAGCTAGAGCAAGACACATACATTTAGTAGAACGCAGATTCGAGTTCAGCTAAATTGTTGCTCCCCCTCACTGACGGACAAAGCCACCTTGCTAGAGACTGAGTCAAAGAAAACTCACTGCTCTGAATGCATTCTCAGAAAGACCCAGACACCTGGCTGGTCCACATCCCTGAGGACTCTGTGCATACCATCCTCACCTGAACCAAAAGGGAAAGTGCTCTCTAGACCTTGCAGATCTCACCACCAACTTGGATTCTCTTTTCATTAATTTGTGTTTTCCTAAGGAATATTTATTCATGTAGTTTCTGTTTAGGCAGTTATTGAAATTATGTCTAATTATGTAATGATGGTAAATAATAATAATCACCTAGCTGCAACATGCTCTGCTTCTGTTATGGGTAAGGATTTTATGCAATTTACTAAGAAATTTTCTAAGGTAGGAAGGCTGATTAGGAAGAAGAGATGGTCATTTTGAATATTTGTTGAGTTATCACTATCCCTACCTAACTGTTATGCAGGAAAGGTCCTATATCTTTTTTTATCCAGCCCTAGGGCTGTACTCTTTGAATATTAATACCACAATTACTATTAATAATAGCTACTCTTAATTCAGCAGTTACAATGTGTCAGATCGACTTTAAATACAAATTAAAATTCAATGCAAACTTATGTGCCTTCAAAGACCAAGAAAGTACGGTAAATGACTGAAGCAGGTTGGGTTGGGGATCAACAGGGAGCAGTGGGGTCTGCTGTGAACTGCAGCTCGCTTGCCCTAAAGGAGACAGCCAACACTCAGCTTCAGCTGGGTATTGTCATTTGGAGATGTGGGAGTGGTGATGCCAATTCTTCTGACCTTTCAGGAGAAGCCAGAAATATGGATTTTCATGTGAAATCCCTAGACTTTTCCACTACTGTGTGTGCCAACAGTCTGTGTGCTGCCCATTAATAATTCCTCAACCTCAGGCATTTTCCATCCGAAGCTTCTGGAAGCAGGGGCTGTGTCGACTTCGTTGATTGTGGCATGGGAGAAGGGAAGGAAAAACTGCATTGAGCTAACGTGGAGGCTGTAAGAGGCCATTTCTCATTTTTATTTAAAATCTCATGGAGGTAATTTCAGAGAACAATGAAATATCAGAAGTCTGGTCAGAGAGGAGAGGCGGGTAAAAGGGGTGGATATAATTACTGGCAGTACTGATAAGGAGAGCCAGAAACAGACAAGCCAGAGGCATGAAGTCCTTCTCCAAGGTCCGCACATGCCCCTGGGGCTGGCCAAGGCAGGGATCTGCACAGAAGGGGTGCCAGGCTGCCCAAGTCAGAGCCCCCCAGGACCAATAGGGACAAAAAGAGGCTGATCCTGGCTCTTAAGTAACAGGGGGGAACAGGGCATCCATGGTCTTCCCACCTCTGTTTAACTGTCATAACTCAGGGAAGTCTTACGTTCATGTTCCAGGGGCTTGATATTCCCTCCCCATAATATCCTTGGACTTCCCCTTTGTGACATTCATTATGCATGTGGTTATCTGTTTATATCAGATCTACTTTCCCTCATGAATATGAGAGTAGGGATTTTATCTGTCCTGTTTATCACTATATCTTTAGGACCCACAGAGCTTGACACATAGTAGGGGATCAACAAATAATGACTTAAAAATAAACAAGTGAATGAATAATCGTTTGACCTTAGGCATGGGTTACTTAATTGCACGGGTTCGTCAATAACGTGAAACAGGGAGAAGAATAGTGCCTCTTAGAATCACGGTCTTCTTTGTGCCAGTACCCACAGAAAATGTATACACTGTGTGTTTCATCTGCTTTCCACAACAGGCATATTAGATCAGTAGGCTTTTTATCCCAAATTCGTACTAAGGAAACCCAGGCTTACAGCAGCTAAATGACTTGCCCAAAGTCACACAGCTAGGAAGTGACACTATGGAGATTCCAGTCTGAGTTGTTCTGAATCTTTATCTGCTTCCCTACAGGAATTTAGAAAGTGAGAATGTCATTTTAGCAAACCGGTGGGAGCCAAAGCAAACCTCATAAAGAGATGCATTTGTTCTGGTCTTGAAGGGTGAATGAGGATCTAAAACGCAGAGGAAACAGGGAAAGCGTTCGAGGTGGAAGGAGTGACTTGGGCAAGAGCCTAAAAATATCAGATCCATTCAAGGAATGGTGGGTGATCACTTTAGATAAAGGGGAGTCCTGAGTGAGGCTGAATCCACATTGTGAAAACTCTGAATTCACTCATCCTCTCAGCAATGATTTAGTGAGTGCCTGACTCGGTGCAGCTCCGTGCCGGGTGATGCAGGGAAGGAGCCACGCACCCTGGCTTCCTGTCCCCACGGAGCTCGCAGTCTGGCGCTCGGCTACACTGACTCCATAGCGCCATGGCAAGGACCAAATGAAGAAGTAGGCAAGAAATTACTTTGAAGAGCTAAGCTTTGCTATTTAAATTCTCTCCTCTGTTCTGCTATGTCAGTTAGATGCTTCGTTGCGATTAAGTGAAAACTCCAGTTGAAACTGGCTTTCGCAGAAAGAGACTTCATTGACTCTGGTAAGAGGAAAGCTGGAGAGTAATATGGCCCTGCTGGTTCCAGGGGCTTTATCAAGAAAGCAGAACAAGTTCACCACGACTCTCTGCTCACCTCTCCTCTGTGTGAGGGCTTCATTCTCAGCCAGCCTGGCTCCTCTCAACAGCTCAAGACCTCATACCTCACTTTCACATCCCACTGAGTTGAAGCTTCTCTTTCCCAGTAGCTGAACCTGAGTTCAACTCTCATTGGCCAGAAAGTGATCACGTGCTCATCTTAGAACCAATCACTATACTCATAGGGACGGGATATGCTAATTGGTTTACACTAATTGAGACCTCCTTCTTCTCCACCAACCAAGCGAAAAACATAGGCTAAGAGTTAAAGAAAAGTGGTTTTACAAAGAAAATCCTGGGCATAATTTTACCAGAAGAATGGTAAATTCTGGGAATCAAAAAGCATAGCAGTGCATTATTACCAGCGTGGGGGTTGTGATCTTAAGAAACCTCACATTATCAAAAATCACATTATAAATACACCATTACACTTGCCAAGCCAAAGTTGTTGGGGGCTTTTGGCAGAAATTTCAATAACAAGGTTTTCTTTTTTAAGATAGATCTGTTATTTTGTCACTGCAAGCTATAAAACTGACGAGACATGGCTGAGTACATCCTTAGCAGCACTTGAGATCAGACCCGAATCAGTGAGCTTCCAGAGTGGTCGTTCTGAAACCACGGGAGTGGTGGCTGCACGTTAAATCACCAGGAGAGCTTTTAAAAATGCTGCTGCCCAAGCCTCACCCACAGTGAGTCTCATTTAATTTGTCTTCAGTGTGGTCTGCCAGTGGATATTATTAAAAATAGTAGTTCTCAATTGTGGTCACAATTAGAGCCGCCTGGAGAGTTTAAGTCCCAAAGTCTAAGCTAAAACCCAGACCAATTACGTCGGAATTCATGAAGGTGAGACCTAGACATCAGTATACATTGACGTTCCCACGAGCATCGTTGTCGGTAGCAACCAAAAGGAGCGTAAAGAACACGTTCCCAGCAAGCGGACAACAGCTCCATAAAGAAGCTGGGCATTCCTTTGCAACGTATAAGATGATTTTTCTTCTTAAGTCCATGCTTCTGATTCCCAATTTTGTTCCCATTATGTGCAATAGAGGTCTGAGTTAGGCAAGCCATGTCCATTAACTTAATTGATGGCATCAGATCCATTTCCTGCTATAAAAGCTTGTGTGGTGGGGGCTTCCCTGGTGGCGCAGTGGTTGAGCGTCCGCCTGCCGATGCCGGGGACGCGGGTTCGTGCCCCGGTCCGGGAAGATCCCACATGCCGCGGAGCGGCTGGGCCCGTGAGCCATGGCCGCTGAGCCTGCGCGTCCGGAGCCTGTGCTCCGCAACGGGAGAGGCCACAACGGTGAGAGGCCCGCGTACACCAAAGAAAAAAAAAAAAACAAAAAACTTGTGTGGTGGAAGTTGCCAGGATCAGAGCTATTTTCATGGCTTACACATGAGACTCACAAGCCACCATCATTGTCAACGATCTGAGTTAAGGATTTGCATTGAGCTAATATTTAATAAGGGCTTAGTTTGTGACAGGCACTGTTTTAAGCAGTTAACATAGACATGACTTATTTAATCTTCAGAAAACCCTGTGCTATCATTATCCCAGTTTTACAGACGAGGAAATCCAGACACAGAGAGGTTCAGTGGCTGGCCCAAGATCCCATGGCTACCAAGTGGTTGGGCCAATATTTGAATCTTAGCAGCCTGGATCCAAGGTCTATACTCTTGACCTCTATGTTACAGGAAGGCTGGCTGGAACTTAAAAGGAATGTTCCATACCTCTTACTGTATTGCCACCCTAGTGAGCACATGCGCAGCTTGAAGGGACTCTCCCCTGTGTTCTCATTAGAGACAGTGGCTGGTGGCCTCTGGACTGCTGGCCTTTCAGATCAGGTCCGCAGGGTTCCTTCTTTTATCCACTGGCTCAAATGATTTGATGAAGGTTAAAAGATGCTGCAGGGGAAGGAGGCAGGAGATAGGTGATGGGAGTTCACCACTCTCATCCTCAATGTCTTCGCTCAAGGAGAATGTTCTCTCCGCACCTCTTTCCCTAGTTAATTCTAACTTGGCCTTCAGGACTCAGGTCAGGATTAGTATCCCCTCTGAGAAATTTCTCCCGATCAACTCCTTCTCACTCCCAGGTTTTCCTTCTCTCTCAAAGGAAGTGTGGAGAAAACAATTCTCAGATTAAGAGTTGAGATTCGGGGAGAGGTCTGCCTTTGTTTAGCAAAACCACCTTGATGAACAATCTTGGTTGTGGAAGGATGGCTCTTAGACTCTGGAAAGATTAAGACATCCATGAAAAACTGAACGTCTCTGTATAACAATGCAAGAGGAATTTGGAAGCTGCTGGGCAAGATGAGTAGTGAGGATGTGAGGAGATTCTTGGAGGTGAAAGACAATATCATGCCTGCAGGACAGGAAACTTGAAGAATGACATTGGCCCGTGAGAATTCCCCTCATGCTCTGGCAGGTCTGGCAAAGGGACCTTACAATAAGGATGTCCTCTTAAGCCATTGGCTGTGTTATAATTGAACCCCTTTTACTGCCTCTCTCTACCCACTCACCCACATCCCAAAATACATTAAGTGAATCTTGACTATCCCTTGGTTGACTGACATTTTGGAGCGGTCAGGGAAAGTAGATTTGTCGAATATTTGGGCTGATGTGGAGAAGAGCACAGTCACAGAAAGCAAAAGACAAATGCACCTAACAGTAAGGGAGGATAGAGCTGGAGACAGGAGCATAAGCCATAAAGTTTAGGAAAATCTTGGGGAAGACTAATCCAATAGCATGAGATGCAGTCAGGGATATGAGCCAATGTTATTTAATTCTCAAAAGATAAGGCAAGCTCTGCTATTATTTTAGGGACGCAAGGTTTCTCTTAAGGTTGGATTCTTCAAAGGCACTCACCTTTCCTTTGCAAATTGCCAACATTATACAAGAAATTTTAACAAGCAACTTCTTTAATAATCTTGATTCTGGCCATGCTGAACCATTTTAAACTCTACAGACACTTCACATTTTTATTCCTCTGCAGATTTTTATACATGTTTCTCCATCTGCCTGAAACATACTTGCCCATAATCTTTGCCTATTTTAATTCCTGCTATTCTTTCAGATCTCAACCTTAGCTGTCACTTCCTGTGATGTATTAGTGAGGGTGTTTTCGACTGCCAGGAAAAAACAACATTTAACTCAAAATGACTTAAACAACAGGATATTTACTGTTAAATTAGATGCCTCTCGTGTATCATTCTGTTGCTCTCAGTGCATTGTGTTCTTCATGCCAGTGGGCCAGCAGCCAAAGAAAAGAGTGACAGTGCCAGTGAGGTTAATTGATTATTAGTACATGAAAAACTAGGGGTGCAACTACCCAGTGGGGGCAGGGAGAATCCACCGGCTTATCTTTTGGTGCTTCTATTCCCTGAGATCATAGAAAATTTGCAGTTTCAGGAAACATGGCCCCAAAAGGGCAAGGCAACAAGGGCTCAGGGTAATCCAGCATGGTAGTGAAAGGTGAAGATGATAGATATGAATCAGGAGCTCACAATCAGCTGCAACAGCAGGGATCATAGTTGCAAAAACCCCCTTGCCTTGAGTCTTTGCAGCTACCACCTTGAAGAGGACTCTGTGATGAATCAGACTTGTACCTCTTCTCTCAGGGAAGAAGTAAGGGTATATTGTTTTCAAAAGGGGAGGTCAAGAGGGGATCTGATTGATGCAAGGCATGGACGATATTAGATACCATATCACCATATCCTTCTATCACCGCTGAGATTCCATCAGAATTAGGTACAATCTGACTGTACCTCAACTCATCCTTGCACCTGGACCACACATTTCTCATCTCCTTCCCAAGGTTTCCCTGTTAATGCTAAGCTGTTGGACACTGTTGAACCTGGCTGGTACCCATGCATGCAAAACTCAAAAGTCTGAGGCAATTAAAACACCATAGGCAAATCTTTGATCAACAGGAGGTGAGAGTTGGTGCATAAACTATCCACCCTCTCCCCCTGATGCACTGTCCCAAGATGCAGTTTACATGGCTTCCTAGAGGACTGTCACACTCAGTGGCAGCCAACTTGATAATGCTTCCTCATACTGGCCCTTCCTCCTTCCTGCCTTCATTCTCTCTGTCCCTCACACGTGCTCCCTGATACTGTATCCTCTACTGAGGTGCATATCAGCATTTTGTCCCAGGATCTGCCTTTTTGAGCAAACCAAAGATAACAATCACCCATAACAAAAAGTACGGAGGCAGGAAGTTCCAGAGTTCAGAAGGATGTGTGCCCTGGTTATTTTTCCAGTCTTCCTTTTTCAGTGCCTTGGGTTTTGTCTTCACACTTATCCTTTCATGGTTTTAATAGGGCTGCAGTAACTCCAAGTACCAGGACCTCAAACAAAAATGTTCACATTCTGAAAGAGGGGAAGAGAGCATAACTTGTCCTTTCTGGATAGGAGTTAAGTCTCCTAGAAGCTCCCCAGGCTTCTGGGAGATACCTTCTCACATCTTCTTGCCAGAACTGCATCCCATTCCCATTCCTAACTGGCATGAGGAACTGACTTTCTTAGTCCAATCATGATTCATCCCTTGGGATTGGAGAAGACCCATCCTCCCCTAAGTTGCGTTCCTGAACTAATCAAGAAAGAAGTGAGGGATTAATAGCGGTGGGCACAGTGGTAACTATGTCAGACACTTATTAGCTAACCCAGGAGCCATGTTCAACACTCCTTCACCTTTGCCCGTCTCCCACTATAGAGGCTAAAGAAGCAACATATTGACTTTCAGCTTCCTTTGCAGCTAGGGAGCCACGTCATCTGTTTTTAGACATGTGTATGTAAGGGAAAGCTTTGTAGGGGGCTTCTTCTAGGTCCTCCTTGATAAAAGTATATTGACACGAAAAGAGCTTTCTCTCTCTCTCTTGCTCCCTCTTGGGTCACCTCTCTGATTCATTTCTTTACCCCTGATCATGTGAAGATATGATTCCCAGAGCTTTGGAAGCCATCTTGCAACCATGGGGCAATAAACCTAAGTACGAAAGACTAACAAACTAATAAAGGTAGAGTAGAATGATGGAAAGAACTTAGTTCCTTAACTACATCCTTGAGCCACTAATGCAGCCCTGGGATTGCTTTTCTCTGGATTTTTTTACGTTATATCAGATTACTGTCTTTCTTATTTAGCCATTATTATTTAAGTATTACGTTACATGCAGCTAAAAGCCCTTCTAACTGATAAATCAACCAACATTTCTAGGAGGTATCCCTGGACCCTACAGACTATATTAGCTATCCCTTTCCCCTAACAGCCAAGGCTTCCTGCTATCATGGCTATTACTGCAGCATGCTTTCATTGTTCAGTTAAACAGAGATTCCTTTGAATCGTCTGAATTCTGCAAGGAAAAGCTGAGCCACTGCCACAGAGAGTGTAATACAGGATTCCTGCACAGGGCAGTGGGCTGGGCTAAGCACCTCCACAGTCTCTTACAACTTTGAAATCTATGACCCCAATTCCTTTAATATAAATGTCCCTTTTCCACGTATAAAAGGCTTTTTTCCTTCCATTATGTCATAGCAAATTGCTAGGCAACACAAGAATAAAACTTGGGTAAGTGTTCTATTCTGTTTGTACTGTGGGGAACTATCAAGCTAAATTTCCACTTTTGCAGATCATTTGGGGGATTATTTGTTATTCTGAACAGGCCTGTCCCCATTCTCCTTCAGCAGTATGGAGAATGGATACGAAAAAAAATGTGCGTGAATGTTTCTTTCTTTTTGAAATGATATTAATAAAGTATTTCCTGTGGTTACGGCTAATAAGTCACTTGTTTCCTAATGTTTCTGTATCAATATGCTCTTCAAGGAAGCTTAAACCCCAGACCTCTATACGTAGTGTGGTATTTGTGGAGTTCATTACAGTCTATAATTAACAGGGGGATTGCCTTTGGGGAAGAACAGAGAATTGAAGATTAAAAACCTGACCAAATATTTACCTGCAAACAGAAACCTTTTATAAGGAGCAAGGACATTGTAAATTTATAAATGTTCAGAAAATGTTCCCAATATTTTGTCTGTCTTCACTGAGTGATTTCTTGGTGGTCGACCAGAGAGCAGAGCAGAGAATGACACTGACTGTCCTCCAACTCTATGCCGGGTACTCGATGAGTCACTTTATAGGTATTATCTAATTAAATGATTTTTGTCATTTAAAAATACTCTTTACAATTACATAAGTAATACACACTTGTAAAATTTGTCAGCAATTCAGGGACATAAAGATGAAAAAGTGAAAGTTCCCCTTCACTCCCTTTACCCCTCAATTTCCCTTACATTCCTGGAAATAATTACCATTCCCTTTGGTGTATATCCAACCCGACTTTATTTTTTCTATGCCTTTTCATAAATGCACATATTCTTACATGAATATATAAACAAGCCATACTTCATGTATTCTAGGATGCACTTTTTTCAAGTTTAAAATCTCTGCAATACGAACGCATCTTACAATTAAAGGCATTCTACAGTGGCCAATTTCTCTCTTTCTCAGTGGCACATAAAATAATGGTGCATCCTGAAATAAGTGGCATTTTGGAGTAACAAAATACAGTAGATACAGCGCTTACACAATTATATAGATGTATGACTGTGTGAATTGCTATGGACAGCTTTCAGTACACATGGGTCTGCCTCATTCATTTTAATGTCTGTGTGAGCTGCCATTGTATGAATGTACCTGCATTTATTTAGCCATATACCTTGTAGATGGACCTTCAGATTATTTCCAAGTCCTCCTGGTGGAAAACAGTGCTGCACTGACCATCCTTGCCCCCAACTCTTTGGATCCATGTAATAAATAGTTTTTTACAAAGAGATTCCTATCTCATGAGTTTTCATAGTTACCCTACATGGTAGGAAAAACTTAGTTATTCAGAACTCAATGAGACACATGTTCAAGTCCTGGCTCCAGAGATGCTGTGTTGGACAACTCAAGGGAGTTCAAACTGTCATTTGGGTCAGGGGTCAGCAAACTTTTCTGTAAAGAGCCAGATGGAATGAACACCTGAGATGTGTGTATGTATGACTCAGTTTCTTCACCAAGAAAATAAATCTGTGTTAACAGTGTTTGTGAGAATTAATACCATGCGGCAAGTAAAGCATTTACAAGTGCTTGGTAAATGCTATAGCTATTAAAAAATTTTATTCTTTTACTGATGAGGAAATTCATAGTTATTAATTCACAGAGGCAGGACACAAACCAGGTGAGTCTGACTCCAAAATTTGTGCCTCTCCTATAGCACCTACTGCCTCAAAAGGAAGAATCTATTGCAGAGAGAAACTGAACTCAGGGGAGCTGAAAGACTTTTATAAAGTCCTACTATGTCACTGTCAGACATAGTGGACTTTGGCTCTTCGAGTGTCCAGCAAATACACTCCCCACCTGAGAAGGCAGCTTCTGTGAGACCCAGCCCTCTGGGCTTGCTGACATCCCCAACCAGTGGATTGTCCTGTTAGTTACGCCAATTTAATATGATCACAGTTCTATTTCCTGGATGGAAATGCAACCACAGAGGTGTTGATAAAGCTGTCATAGCAAGATGGAGATAGTAAGTCTCATTAATATTAAGAAAAGAATAAACCCATAAATAAGACATTATCAAGTGAAATAAGATAGTCTCTCCTCCAACTTCTAACAAATCTCATGTGCAAAACCATGTAATTTCCCCAGGCATCCTCCCTACGAGACAGATGTATAGAATATGAATTGTGCGGGGAGGGAAATTGATATGCAGAACAGGAGTTGGCAAAATAATTAGAGCCGGGAGGCTCCCTGAGTCTCGTGGTTTATTTCAGAAGTCACCAAATGTACAATCCCGGGGTCCAGACCAGATGGGTATGTAACATATCAGTCCTTGAAAAAGCCTGGAGATGATGGAGAGGTGATGGTACTGGCTGCTGAGGGCGAAAGCAGTGCCAGGCCTGACACACTGAACAGGTAAGGGCCACCCCCCCAGGTGGGGAAGGGCAGGGGCTGCCCCTTTGGTGGCACAGCACTGCCTAGTACAGTCGCATATGCTCCTTACCCACTCTGCCCGCTAAGGTCCCAAGCTTCTGCGTCCCTCTCAATCGTCCCAACCATTTCTCCTGGCTGAGGCTAAGTCCAAAATGCAAGTTGTATTAAGTGCCTAAAACCTTATCAACTAAGAACCACTTGCAGACAGGGACCAGTTGGATCTGTATCCCCAGAGGGCCCCCAGCTCAACACCTGGCTGTGGTAGGGAGTCTAGAGATGCTTATTGATTGGAATTGACTAAAGCCACCAACAAAATACCCCGATGGAATAGGAGAGAAAGGCAGGAGTGAGGGGAAGAGAAGAGAAGGAAGACAGGAAGGAGGGAGGTAGAGAAAGTGGTGAAGATGCTGGAATGTGAATTGAGCAGATTGAGGCAGAAAAGGAGCAGAGAGACGAGGGAAGAGAGAGGACGAGACCGACGTAGAGCAGCGACAGAAGGCAGAGGAGGCAAAGGGGAGTGGAACGCGAGCTGAGCGGACAGGGCAGGGAGATGGGCAGACAGAGAGAAGAAGCAGGTGGGGGCACAGGGGAGGCAGTGAGACAGGCAGAAAAAGACACACGGGACAAACACACTGAAAGAAAGATGGGCACAGAGATGGTCAGACCCCCGCAGACTGAAACAGGGCACAAAGATGGAAAGAACGTAGACAAAGCCTGAGGAGGGACAGAGATACAGGGCAGAGCCAAAGGCTTTCCTGGTCCCCCAGGGGAATCCACACTCCCCTCAGTTTATCTTCCTACTGAGCTAATTCCTTGATAAAGAAAGGGAAGAAGAAAAAATGTCTTTCTGGAAGAAAAGATTCTGAAAACCCATTACTTGGGAGGTGAAAAATGTCCTTCGTCTCCAGGCATTCTGCCAGTTCTAAGGTGGCGCTGCATCTCAGCTTTTACCTATAAAAAAGCTGCATCTGGGCTTGCATCTCAGCCCCAGAGAGCCTGGGCGGCGGGGGGCTGACCCCTCTGGACTCCAGGCTGCTCGATGTGGTAAGTTGTGACCAGGAACCCACTCTATCTACCCTCATGGAATTCTTGACAGGATCAGCTCAAATAGCACTGTGAAAGCCTTCCAAAAAGTACATCACCCGCTGAGATCACCCAGTAATGAAGGTGAGAAGTTAGTTTGTTTCGGTTGACTCCTATAGTCATTCACATCCCTCCCTCCCTCCCCACTCCCTCCCCTCCCCCTCCCTTACTGTGCTTCTCTTTCCCATCTACTCCCCCACACTGCACGTCTGCTTTATATTCCAAAGAGACCTTGACTTCAGCCCTCAGGCCATGAAATATTCAATCCACTTGGACACTTTTTAATGAATCTGGGGTTTGATTCACGCCATTGCGCCTTGACGCCTGCCTCTGTAACCCCTTCCTGGGACCGACTAGTCGGCTTTGAGCACTGCCCTGGAGATGGAGACAAGACCTCCTCTCCTCTCCCGGAACTGGTTTGCTGAGGCATCTGCAAGCATTCTCTTTGCCATCCCGCCATGCGTGCCCGGAAGAGGCAACAAGGCGACGAGATCTCTGTCTTACGCAAGAGTCAAAGGTGACTTTTAAAGGATGAGAAAAGAAAAATGCAAACCAAAAGCTACTAACAGCTCAGGCGGCAAATATCCAGGTGATTAACAGGCTGGCTGGATCAAGGATACAGATGTTTCATCCGAATTCCACGTTGTCCTCACCTGACTTTCTCCAGCAACCCCACCTCCCATACAGACTCAATGATCACAAGATGCATTTGCACTTATTGACATTTTGCTCTTTAAAAAAAAAAAAAGTGGGCTTTTCATTGCTATTACTATATTGCGCTAGTGGGTTTTGTCTGACAGGTTGAGTCATAATAAAATTAAACAGATTGATGCATTTAAGACTTTTAGCACAGTGTCAGGCACATGTTAAGTGCTGGACAAATAACCAGTATTTTGATTAATTTTAGTCATAGTCATTGTCACCGTATTCATCTTGGGGACAGGCCTGGCGTTCCCTTCTGCCTGCAACAGGTCACACCATATCTGGCACTGACGTGGTTCTTAGTAAAATTTGCCAAGGAGCTGTTTGGACAGTGAGCATAGGCTTCCCAAACAGTCTGTGCATCCCAACGTGGTCTCCCTTCTTCCCTAAACTCCTATCCAGTCATACAACAAATAGTTACCAGGCACCTGCCGAATGCCACACATCATAGTAGGTGCTGGGGATTCCAGATGAGCAAGATAGAAAGGGTTCTTACCTTCAAACTTGTTAAGCCACAGGACTTCCCATCCATGTCAGTGACAATGACACATCTTTATACAGCACGGGGCACAGCCAGATACTCTTCTCAGATCCTTACCGGCACTGACACACTTAATCCTCACCATTGGTCTTTGGGGGAGGGACTTCTACAACTCTCATTTTATATTTTATGTATCTATAGACTGAGGCCCAGAGAGGTCGATTAATCTACTGAAAGCACACAGAAATAAGCAGCAGAGCTGGGATTTAAAAGCAGGCAGTCTGGCTCCAGAGTCCACACAGCTAAACCACAGTGGTGCTGCACCATTCAGTTCATGGTGCTACATTCTGTGAGCGACTGTTTCCATTTGTTTCTGCAAATAGATTAGAATATCCTTAAACTCCGTGGAGACAGGAAGCAGATTAGTGGTTGACAAGGGCTAGGAAGAGGGGGAGCGAAGAGTGATCACTAAGGGGTATGGAGTCTCCATTTGGGATCATATAAAAGTTCTAGAACTAGATAGTGATGATGGTTGCCCAATATTGTGAATGTACTTAATACCATCGACGTATACATTTTTAAATGGTTAAAATGGTCAATTTTATCTTATGGGAATTTTATCCCTTAAAAATTTTCTTTAATCCTTAAGTGTAGGGTTGTCTTATATCTTTCATATCCCCACAATGACTAGAATGTAATAGTTCTTAGCAAACACTTCATGATCGGCTGAGTGATTGCCAGTGGTCTTAGAAGTGGAGTTTGTTTTGTTTTTATTATCATCACTCTTGTGATTATTATAAACAGAGCCCTTTTGGAGCCCAGAAGGTTCCTGTCCATCTATGAGCAATGGGACCACAGACTGTGCTGATTCCGAGGGTGAGGGGACAGGTGTTCAGCATCAGGTGCTGGGCTAGGCCGCGCAAGGTGCTTCCCCAGAATAGGCGATACACAGGGGCGAGTCAGCATCAAGACGGGGTTGAGAAGGCAAAGTTCAGAACCAGAGGAACAGCTCAGGCTTGAGGTCTGAGGGACAAATCAGGGCTAAAAATAGAAAACAACCTCAGGGTCAGGAAGTGAGAGAATCGGAAGCCTTTTGGGAAGAAGAATACAACAATAATATAAAAATAACAGTAATAGTGAATCAAACCCTTAGATAATGCTTTCCACGTGCCAGATACTGACTCAAGGGTTTTCACATATTAATTCATTTATTCTGGATTATTATTGTCATTACCCCCATTTTATAGGTAAAGAAACTAAGGCACAGAGAAGTTAAGTGACTTGCCCAAAGTCACACAGCTAGCGAGTGGCAGACTCTGTATTCTAAGCCAAGTGGTCAGGAGCTCTGGATTGACTCAACCATAGGAGTTAAGGAGTGAATTTGGAGTTAAGATTCTGGTCCTGCTGAGAGCTAACTGCTGGCCTGAGGAGAGGAAGGGCCCCTGGAGCTTGAGGTTTAAGGATGCAGACGAAATGCAGTCCTCAGGGCCCTGGACTCACAAAGGAATAAGTCAGTTCCCAACACCTAGAGGTAGAGAGGTGTAACGGTTAGGAACACAGATTCCGGCCTAGAAGCTGGGCCTTGGACTCCAGCTCTGCCCCTTAGCAGCTGTAAAACCTCAGGCAGATTCCTTGATCTCTCTCTGCCTCAGTTTCCTCATCTAAAACGGAGATATGATCCTTCCTAACTGTGAATTATTATAGAGTTACTGTCAGGAGTACATGACTTGATTTTTGTAAAGCGTTGAGAACAGCGCCTGGCATAGAGGAGGCAGAATGCGAATGCTAGATAAAATAAACTCAGTCAAGCAGGAGCCACAACGCCATGTACCTTGGGTGGGGGGGACTTGGAGAAGCAGCAACCAGATGGAGAGCTCCCTGCACACGTTGCCTTTAACAAAGGAAACCGAACGCTTGGCTGAAAAAGAACTGGTGGCTGGTGTCACACTGAAACTTACCCTTATGTCTTGAGCCACCATGCTGTTCGTGTGCCCACAGTTCCTGCACGCCTCCTCCTGTTTCCACCCGTGGCAGGAAGGGAGGGGCTGCAGGTCCTCCTGCCTCAAGCTGCCCACGTGGTGATATTTAATTAATCTATTCATTTGATCTACTGGTTTGCTCAGTGGCTCCCTTTCCTTGATGCTCCCTGAGGTTTGAATACAGTAAAATTCAGCCCTAATTAAAACTGTTGAGATGCCAGCAGTCTCTGTTAATGAAACATCAGAATGAGACTGGATTTCTTTTTTTTTTAACAGGCTTTTCTTAAAATCTTTGAGAGGGGGGATAGAATGAGCCCAGGTAGGAAAGAACAAAGTTAACAAACTCCCTCTTGTCTCCAAGTGTGTGAGGGTGGCCTTTCTAAGTGTCTCTTCTGGTCTGGGACTGGAAGCCAGTCCTTTGAGCAGAAAGAGTCCTAGAGTCTGTGTCCAGAGATCTCCTGAAACCTCCCATTTGGGACCTAGATCTCAGTAATTTTCTCCCCTCTTAGAGACTCCGTTTTTCCATCTGCAAAATGGGGATGCCAGACCAGCTTTAGTAGTCTATGGTTTGAGAACATTAAGTTGTCAAGTCCTTGTATTCTTGAGCCTGGCAGGACAGAGTCGCAGGACCATCTTCCACCCCCGTCTCTCCCCTCCCCTCATCATCCTGAGAAAATGGCCACAAGCAGTGTTTTCCACTCAAGTCACTGGGCTTTGAGTGATACAAGCTTCCCACAGTCACCAGGAACTGGACTAGAGATTGGACTCCTAATTCTAAGCAGCACTGCAAATCTAACTGAGAGGGCCAGGATTCTCCACATTGGGTGGAACCAGTCAGACCCAGCCAGATTCCCTCTCCTGGGGGAGTTTTAGCTGTTCCTCTCCCCAAGCAGAGTAGAGAAGCAGCAGTGTGGGCACTGGCCAGGCAAACCTGGGTGTAAAACCCTCCTGGTACCTCCTCCATGCCACGTAGCAGCATGTGGTGTACACTCTCTGGGCCTCGGTTTCATGATATGTAAATGAGGATAATAAGAATAATTCCCTTCTTTTTTTTTTTTTTTTTTTTTTTGCGGTACACGGGCCTCTCACCGCTGTGGCCTCTCCCGTTGCGGAGCACAGGCTCCGGACACGCAGGCTCAGCGGCCGTGGCTCATGGGCCCAGCCGCTCTGCGGCATGTGGGATCTTCCCGGACCGGGGCACGAACCCGTGTCCCCTGCATCAGCAGGCGGACTCTCAACCACTGCGCCACAAGGGAAGCCCTAATTCCCTTCTTTATCTCATTAGATAACTACGTCAATTACATGGCACGGGACTTGACACATATTAGCCCCTAGTTATAGGTAGCTGGTAGCTGTGGTTACCATTGATGGCAGCAGATAAAAAACAGGAGAGAGAGAGAGAGAGAGAGAGAGAGAGAGAGAGAGGGAGAGAGAGGGAGAAGGCAAAAGCAGAAGAGACACAGAGATGGCAAATCACAGAATGTGTGCATGGTGGAGTGCCCTTACACGCGCTCTCGGCCCACGTGCTCCAGGGGGACTCCACCCCTTTTCCAGGAACAAGCATGTGGCTCAGGCCCAAGGCAATCGGAGCCTCACATTCTCCTGGCCACTGTGACTGGTCCAGAGGAGAGCACGCAATCAAAGTCAGCCCATGCCTGGTTGCACTCTGCCGTACCCGAGACACAGAGTTCAGTTGATTCTCCAGGGTCCATGAGAAATCAACTCCCACTGACCCTTTTGTGACTTTCGGGGACTCTCGTAAATTTGCTGGGCAGGTCATGGGAAAGGACCACATCACAGAGCAAGTGGCTTTCCACCAGACGGTCACCTTGCCTGAAACTTACTCTTCCTCTCTTGTTTGTCACTCCCCACCTCCCTGGAACAACCCAGGTGCTTCCAAGAATAAACTTCAGTCCCGAACACCCACCAAAATGTTTTCCCAACAAAGGGAGCTTTCTATTCCAAAGAGCAATTCTGGCTGAACCAAGTGTCCTCTGTCTGTCTGCGTAAGTCAATTACCAGGTAAGCCCTCCATCAGCAGAGGACATTATCATAAGCGTTCCTGGGCAGGAGATAAGATCGATATCCTCTCCCCCTCATTTTGCTGGGTTGTTGCTCCCACCCCTGGTATCAACATCCCAGGCAGACCGAGCAAAAGACTTTCCACCTTAGTTCCCAGAGGAGAGAGATTGTGATGCACAGCCATCTCATTTTTACTTTTTAACGTTTTTACTGGAGTATAATTGCTTTACAATGTGGTGTGTTAGTTTCTGCTTTATAACAAAGTGAATCAGTTATACATATACATATGTCCCCATATCTCTTCCCTCTTGCGTCTCCCTCCCACCCTCCCTATCCCACCCCTCTAGGTGGTCACAAAGCACCGAGCTGATCTCCCTGTGCTATGCGGCTGCTTCCCACTAGGTATCTATTTGACGTTTGGTAGTGTATATATGTCCATCTCATTGGACTTAGGGTTTGCAGGTCCCACTGCCACCAGAATTGCCAAGGTTAACCTTGAGAACTGGAATTAATAACACAGCAATGGCCTTGCACCCACCACGGGTTCCCCCTGTTAGTTAATAGAATGATTCATTTGAATTGCTTTCCCCTTCATTGATGGTGAGGGGCCCACTCCTCCCACTGCTATAGCCCTTCCCTCTCTAGGAAAAGACAAGTGAGGCTTATTGAATTCGAATACATCATCCTGGCAGTGGGCATCAACAGAGAGAGACAGACGTGAGAACTGAACACGGAGCCCCATATCCACCCCTCACGGCCCCCCCTTCCTCCTCCTCTACTCAGCAGATCTACTCAGCACCCCCTAGGGAAGCCGAGAGTTCATTATGAACACTAGCGAAGGGTCAATAAATCCACGGCTGAGATTTCAGTCACCTACTGTGGCTGTCCTCACCACCAGCAAAGTAGTTGCATGGCCCCAGCCTCGTTTGTGGGGTGGGGATTGGTGGCAGGGAGCTCAGAGGAGCTCTAGAGCCAGAATGATCTTTTCCTAAAGCAAATTTGATCGTGTAAAACCTCTCCACCTCACTTAAAACTCTTCAGTGGCTCCCTATTGCCTCCAGGATAAAGACCAAAGCATTTAATGTCGCTCACAAGGTTCTGCAGGGTCTGGTCTCTGCTGACGTGTCTGACATTACATATCCACGCCTGCCCCCTCCCATTCGCAGCCTCTCCAGTCACACTGAGAGACTTTCAGGCTGTCAGTGGCTTAGGGGACCTCCAGAGCTCAGGTCAAACCTAAGTTCCTCGTTCTGGAATAGATCCTGCTTTAATACAGTCTTCTAACCCCTCACACCTGCCCTCCGCCGCACTTGTTACACCTCGTGCTTTTGCATTTCCCTGTCTAAAGACTGGGTTGATGCTTTGTCTTCCCACTGGTGTGTAACTCTATGTTCTGTTCACCAAGCTTCTACCACAAGGCCTGGCACACAAAAGGAACTCAGTAGATCTTTGCTGAATGAATGTAGTTATAAGGTAGGGTACGTTCCAAGAGCCGGAATCTGGAAGTGGCGCTAAAAGAGCGTGTGCAACAAGGTGGGAGAAGAGGCAAGAGAGGTGAACGGAGGAGATCACGGGACAGTCATCATTCAGCACCGACTGTGCGCCAGGCACTGTTCTACGCGCTGAGGATACAGCAGTGAGTAAGGTGGACAACACGCTCTAAGTTTCTGGAGCTTACATTTGAGGTCATCCCCCTCTTATGTTGCAGGATATTGATCCTGGCAGTATCTCCAGTTGTAGTGTTATTCTAAGTTGTGACAAGAATAAATTGCACACATAACCAGGGGTAAAGGACCTCCCATGGGCCACCTCCAGAGCTGGGGTCTCATCCACGGGGAGGCCAGTTAAGTACTTCAACACACCCCCAAAATAAATCCCCTCCACCACCTGTTGATAAGAAGTGGGTGGCTTCTTCTCGATTTTGTGGAGGCTTAGGGAAGGCGGATTGCGTTGCACACCGTAGGATTGCTTCCCCCTTGCACACCCCAAGGCCCTCACCCCTACCGGCCACTTCACCTCTCTTCTCTCCCTCTCACGCCGCCTCTCAAAATTCTTTCTGCTCTGAGCAATTCAGCCTTCATCTTCAGCTTGCAAATTTTCCTAATAGTGACCATCTGCCGTTCTTCAAACCTGCCCCTTGGTCTATGCTCCCGTATACGCACTGATCTAATTTGCTTGCTCTCCTATGGACAGTTAGAATCCACCAGTGCACCACAGCCCACTGGCGGTCACACATGGGGCCTTGCTCCACAGGCTAAGGATTTCGGCCTCTGTCTAGAGGGCCATGTGTAACACAGGAGGTTTCTGGTAGGGGCGTGACCCTGGGCAGACTTCCCCACAGCACCGGAGGCTTCACCTCAGCTGCCAGGAAGAATCCAGATGCAGCTGTGGGCTCCCTTCTTCTGGCATTAATTGAGGCTTCACCCAGGGCCCAGCTGCAGAGAAGCCCATGTGGTGCAGCACAGACGGGGAGCAGCTGCATAGGCGGCTCTAGGCTCAGCAGGCCTGCCCCACCCCAGGGGTCTTGCTGCTGGAAGCAGAGCTAGGGTGGCCTTGGGGAGAGGGCATCTCTGAAGTGGAAGGGAAATGCTTCAGCTTCCCACAGAAGAGGGAAATGGTTGTTTCCTTGGGAAAAACCTATAAAGTGGAATCGCCCAGAGGATTCTCTCTGATCTCCTTTGAGGACTGAAGCCTGCAGTCAGTGGCCCTTCCACAGAGCGCTCGTTTCAAGGGAGAGCCACGGAGTTGTGCGGCCTGGCAACCCCACCTTCCATCTCTTGCATCCAACCTCCTGTGGCTGGGCCCAGTGGGCCCAGAGAGTCGTCTGGTAAGAATCAAAATTGTCAAAAATAATTGCAGATACCATTTATCAAGAATTTACCAGGGCAACCTGCTTAACACACACGATCTTGATTAAGCCCCTCAATAACCTGGTGAGATGGAGATTATTATCACCATTTGACAGATGAGGGAGCTAAGGCTTCCATCTACTTTCAAGTCCTGGACTCCCAGTTAAAAGCATTGTGATACTGAGCACGTTACTTGCTTAGCCTTTCCGCCTCAGTGACATCCCTGAATGCAGCTGCGTACAAAAGTCTCTCTCTGAGTACAGCCCCCATCCTTACCTCCGGGTCTCCTACCCACCCTCAGGGTGACTCATAGACCATTCTCTGGGATGGGGCAGCAGCTGTGGACTGGGCCTGCGAGAACCCTGGGAAAGCGAGAGGAACTGTCCCAGTCTGGAAATGATGAAGGTTTGAGGCTTAGGCAAAAACACAGGGTCCTGCAGAATCCTCTCTGCCCAAGTCTGGCTGCTGGGAATTCAATTCTGCGTTAGATAAACACCTATACCACCCCCCAGGTGAAAATCCTAAAAGTCATATCTGACCCATCTGTCATCTGGTTGAAAACTCCACCACTGTCTCCCTTTCTATTACAGAGCTCATGGGTAGCCAGCCATAAAAAAGAAAGTCAGCAAACTTGAGAGGGGAAAAGAGAGGGCAGAGGGAATGTATGATGGCTTACGGGAATTAGTAAGAACTGGTAGCTTGAGAAAAGCGAGAAATTGAACTTCAGGGAGCCTAGTCCCAAAAGAGCAATTTAGTGGGCCACATAAGGAAACAACAGAAAGCATGGTAAAGACGGGCACCCCTGGAACCAGGGGCTCAAGTGCTGTCAGGCTTCTCTAGCTCTCGTGTCTGTTTCTTTCTAAAATTTGGCTTTACTGTTCCTGTTCACATAGGTCTTCACCCAAAGGGAGCATGGCTGTGACAACCCCAGTTTTACTGCTTCTTTGAGTGACCAAGAAAGGAATGGTGGGTTCTCTTACTTCAGGTTGAGTTGAAGAATTTGCAGGAAAAAACAGATCAAAAAAAAAAAAAAAAAAAAAAAGCCATGAGCAATAATCAGGATGGCTATAGATCTCACTGATGTAATAGAGCCCCAACATGACAGTGGTTTAAACAAGTTAGCTATTTTTCTCCCATGTAATAGTTCAGATGTAAGCTGGTCAGGGCCTGCAAGGTGACTCCATTTTGTCCAGGACCCAGGCTCTTTCCATTTTTTCGCTCTGCTGTGCTTAGGTATCATTCTGCATGGCCTAAGAATGCTCACCACCACATCTACCATCTGGGGAGCAGAAAGAAGGAAAAGGTGAGTGAAGGAAGCAGTACTTGGCTTAAAGAGCACAACTCAGAAGTTATATATATATATCAGTTCCACTGACATCTTATTGGCCAGAATATAGCCACATGGCCACACATAGCTGCAAGGGAAGCTGAGAAATGTAGTCTTTAATCTGGGCAGCCATGTACTACACCAAAAACTAGGGGTTCTACCATTACTATAAAAGGGAGGTTATACATCCACGATGACCTCCATTTCTGCCACAGTTGCACAAAGGCAGGAGGGTTCTGGAAACAGAAACCAGAATATGACCTGGAACTAAGAATGTATTCTCATCTCCATCACTCTTCTCTGCTTCTCTTGGATGTCTGCTTCATTACCCTCTCCCTCCTCAGCTTTGAGCCCCTTCATGCCCAGGGCAGGTAGACTATGGCCACCTCGCCATTTCTAGGCTTCCACATCCAGTGAAGGAAAATAAGACCAGTCAGGCTTGAACACACATGGAAATTGGGATGAGCATTTACTGCCAAGTTAAGTGGATTTATGGTTTAACTCTGGGCCAGAAAGGGACAAATAATAACATAATGAGGCTAGGCTATTAGCTTCTGAGGAATGAATGTTAAGTTATGTTAATAAGGGGAATATTAAATCCTTGTGAAGATCTGAAGGAGCTGTATGTGGCAGGGGTATGTTTTCGAAATAAATTAATTCTTGGGGTGATGAGATCAGTTTCATTTTAAACACTCTAGGGAGCAGCCAGCTGTAGAAATGCAGAGTAGAAGGAGATGCTCCAATCTATCGACAGGAAAAAAGCCATCCCCACAGCCCAGCCAACGGGCCCTGAGTTGGAACTGCCCTCTACAGACATCAGTAACCAAGGCATAAGAGAAGAGCCCTTGACAGTCAGAGCCTGAAGCTGGAAACCTGCCAGACATCAGAAGGGACTGGTGAGTATGGAGACTTGAAGATTTTGGGTGGAGTGAGGACTGGATTCAAGAATGGGAGGGTTGGTGTACTCTAGAGAGAAGTGGATAAAAGGAGAGGGCCAGGGAGGGGCAGGAGAGAAAGGAGGGCATTGGGACTGGGGAGAGCATCCACATAGTAGTGCTTCAAATTCTAGGCCCTGGGGCATTCTGAATGGTACCTTTGGTCAGCGTGGTTAGGCTAAGGTCCAGCTGCCCCAGACGCTACATAGTTTGGTACTTAGCACCTGAACCTGTATCCTTGAGCAAAGAGCTGCTCAAATTTCCATCAGAGTCCAGTGTACATGCATTCAGTTTGGGAACAGCAAGCAAGTGTGTTTCCAAAATAAGGAGGGAAAGAGCCCCCTCTTGCATCACCAGGCATCAGAATATTCCCACTGTAGACTGTGAGGTTGAGGGAGGGCCCACCATTTGGGGACTACTGAGAAGAGATGGGATCCACCTGCAGCCCACAAGCCAGATGCCCAAATGGTTAAGTTAGCTAGAGACCCACTGTATGAGTTTGCTAGGGCTGCCGTGACAAACCACTCAGACTGGGTAACTTAGACAACAGACGTTTATTTGCTCATAGTTCTAGAGGACCATGATCGAGGTGTCAGTAAGGTTGGTTTCTTCTGAGATCTCTCTCCTTGCCTTGTAGATGGCCTTCTTCTCCCTGTGTCCTCACATGGTCTTTCCTCTGTGTATCTGTGTCCTAATATCCTCCTCTTATAAGGACACCAGTCATATTGGATTAGGACCCACTACAATGAGCTTATTTAACCTTAATTACCTCTTTAAAGACTACCTCCAGAGATAGTCACATCCCGAAGTGAGGGCTGGGGAGTTAAGGACTTCAACATATGAATTTTGGAGAGACACTTCAGCTCATAACATCAACCGTGATGAACCAAAAAGGGAGCTTACTTTGTAATTTCACATGTCAAAGCCTCAAGGAGAGACTGACTAAACTCTTTCTCATCTCTAATTACAAATTTTGGGAGAGAGGATTTGGGGTGGGTCCAGTTTGGGACAGATGTCCATCCCTGGTCCAATCAGCTAAGCCCAAGTATGTGGGCTCATCCAGAACAAATATGGCTGCCAAGACTCTGCCAATGGATGCTGGCAGCAAGCTATTGGCCTGTGGCCTTGACAGACACTCCACATCACCTATCAGAATAAACTCAAACTCTTCAGTAGGGCACACAGAATCCTTTACTCCCTACCCCCTTAATTGCTACCTCTCTGCCCCATGCCCTGCGACCCCTGCACAAATTCTGCCCTTCATCTGTGCTAAAGGTACAATGCCCTGACCTCACCTCACTGTTTCCTACCTCCAGGCCTTCACTCAGGCTGTTCCCTCCATCTAACGAGCCTTCCCTCTCCACTCCCTTTGTCTACCTGACAAGCTCTCACTTATATTTATATTTCAAAGCCCAACTGAAGCATTCCCTTTGGAAAATCTTTTCTGACTTCCTTCAGAGTCAGCCTCCCTCTTTTATTTCATTCTGTGCCTGTATGTTCCTCTTTTATAGCCCTTAGAACACTCAGTCACAATTTTTGTTATATTGCTTTTCTCTTGCAGTAGACTCTGGGTTCCAGGTTATTAGAGAAAATTCACCTTACCTATCCCAAAGTCTAGCACAGTGCTTGCTTTGTACTCAAAACTATTTGTGGAATAATGAATGAATGCATGTTATCACCTGGGCACAATGGGATACACAGTTTACAAATAAAGCACAAGTCTCTGTCCTTTAGGAACCTCCAAGTGACTAAGGAAGACATTAATATGAATACTGGTTACAAAAATAAAGATGTAATCCAAGGGCTAAGGAAGAACAAAGGGAGCTGCCACTTAAACTGGGAGAATTACGGACAGCTTCTGGGAGGAGGTGATTTTGAGTGTCACAAAGGATGAGTAGGAGTTTGCCAAGTGGTGTTAGATAGGGAGGGGGAACTAGAAAGACAAGGCCATATTAAGGAAAGAGCATGAACAAGGCATGGGGAAAGGACCTTGCTAGGCTTGTAGCTGCAACAGAGAGCAGTTATAGGGACAATATGACCATGGATACCAGGTGGGAACAGCATCACCCGGTGTTCTGAGAAGGGGAGCCCCAGTCACACCTGGGCCTTTTGGCTGTTCTCAGGAATAAGCTGGGAAGAGAAAACCACTTTATGTTGTACTCATGGAGCCACCAGCTCCTCAGGACATCCACCCAGAGTCTCTCTCCCTCCATGGATTTTCTCAGGAGAGAGGGAAAGACACGAAGTTTCCAACAGTCTTGAGTCAAAGAAACCAAGTCTTCAGAGTCTGGAGTCTGCATGACCTCTTCCACTCCCTCCCCCAAATGACAGAGGGGTAGGGTGGCCTCTCTGAGCCTGGAATGAGACATTCGCTTCCCACCTCCTGCACATAATAGAACATTTTCTAAGCCTCTCTGATTTCAGTTTGCTCTGCTAGCCACAAGCAGGTCTTTCTCCTCTCTGAGCCTCAGTTGTTCATCTGAGAAAAGGTGATAATGGCCCCTCAGGATTATTATGAGGGTTAAAGTTAATGTAGGTCAGACACCTAACCATGATTGACATCTAAAAGGTACTTAGTTAACAGTGGCCATTACAATTAATTTCTTAAATAAATATTGTGCTTGTCTTTCATCTCCTGCTCTAGAACTATAAGTTTCTGGAGTAGATTCATGCCCCATACTGTCTAGCATATATTTATGCTCAATAAATGTATGTTACATCAATGACTGCCTAGAATCCTAGATTTTCAGACTGAGAGATACCTAAGAAAACAGCTATTCCAACACCTCATTTTATACACGGAGGAAAGAGAGACTTCTGACTCCATCATGTGTTTCCTTACCCACAAGAAAATGGAGTGGCTATTGGGTGGTCATAAGGATTCAATGAGTAAATACATATGTAGCGTTAAGGCCAGTGTCTGGCACATAATAACCATCAATAAGTATCAGTACTGTTATAGGATGATTGAGATGGGCCCAAAGGCACATAATGAAGTCATAGTGAGACTGAAGCTGGGGCCATGTGCTCTTCCCAGTCTATCACCTTCCCCATCACACCCCACTGCTTCCACATGCGCCTTACCCTAGTTCCTGAACTCACATGGGGTGTGGAACTCACATGGTGTTCCCATGTCCCAACAGGGCACAGGTTGACCCCTAATTCCTGGGGAGGACTTCTCAGGCAATCTGATTGTCAGTCAAACCAGGGTCTTGGCCAGCTTAGGGCCCCATCATCTCTGAGCACCTTCCCTGCTTGCAACATCCCAAATATGCTGAACTACTTCGTCTTCAATTGTATAGAACGGTTTGTCTCAATCAGGGCAAAATCAAATTTTGCCCCCAGAGGACATTTGACAATATCTGGAGACATCTTTAGTTATCAAAATTGGGGTGAAGGGTGCTACTGGTTTCTAATGGGTAGAGGCCAGAGATGTTGCTAAACACCCTACAAGGCACAGGCCAGTCCCTTACAACAAAGAAGTATTCAGTCCAGAACGTCACTGAGCCGCTGTTGAAAGACCCTAATGTCAGAGCATGTGCGTTCAGATGCTTCACATCTGTTTCGTAGCTACACAATCAGCAGGTAGCTTTGGCATTAAAGAGACCAGGGTTTAAATTTTAGCTCATCCACTTACTAGCTGTATGACTTTGGACGTGATACGTAACTTCCAGTTTCCTCATCTGAAAACTGGAGATATTTATGCTGTAGTGAAGCTGTATGAGGCTACACAGAAAACACATCGTAGGTGCTTAAGACATAATAGGTAGTAGACAATGTCCATTATTATTTACCTCCTCATTTTTGTAAGGTATGTAAATATGTATTCTTGCAAAGTTTGGTTGGGGATGAGCCAGAAGTTGGCTGACAGAAGACAGATTAATGGATGTTGATGGATTACTCAGGGCCAAGGAAGGCTCCAAGGCAAGAGATGGGAACCTGGGCAAGGTGAATGGGAGGGAGTGGAGGCAGAAGTAGTAGGGGAAAGAATCCATGCATGTAGGAAATTATCATTCACTCATTTATTTAAAAATGTTGTAGGCCAGGCTCTATGCTAGAATCATAGACATGATTCATTTATTCATTCAATAAAAATTTAGTGAACACCTACTATGTACTAAGCACTATGTACTTAGCACTGTACTAACACACCACCCATTTGTTCATATCTTTATTTATTTATTCTGTAGTTATTCACTGAGTGCCCACTCTGTCCCAGGCATTGTGTTACCATTTCACATGCACTGCTCCCTCCCTCACTCACTTACCCACTCCCTCATTAATTCATTATTTAATTAACTCATTCAACAATTGTTTATAAGAACCTATGCTATACCAGACACTAGGTTAACTGCTGATAAAAGACTGAAAGCTCTAGAAAGGGAAGAGACAGGTCATTGATGGACCTTCATCTAGGATGGGGAAACCACAAGGGAAGCAAAAAATTCTGGACTTTATGGAATCATGGTACAACCCGCTTAGTGGTCAAAACTTTGTGGAGAGAAGACCCTCCACAGCAGCTAGTAGGCAGAAGCTCATTTTCCCAAGATCCCAGGTTGTCAATGATATAGACGTGAATGGTAAAGTCTGAGGTCTAAATTAGAATTGTTAGGTGATTTTCTAGGGCTTGGTTGCAGAGAACATAATCCACTTCAGCTACTAAAGCATAGTATCTCTTGGGTTTTGGGCTCTGTTCATTGCTTGTACAGCGATGGATTTTAGAATCATTGGGAAAACTGAAGGAACAGCTTCTAGACTGAGCTTCTTGGAGTGACTCCTAAAGCTAAAGGGCAGAATTGAGCCCCAAAGAACTTCTGCTCCCACCATACTAATCTGCAGCTGGAGATCCGAGCCAGCTCTGCTGTGCACTGCACCAGCAAGGGTGCCTCTTACCTTGCCCCAGACTTAACTCAGTTCTGAATCTGAGTTTCAAGCAAGATTGTCTGATTTTCAGAAGCCCTCTCTGGGAGATGTAGTTTCTATCTTTCCAGGAACAAAAGCATTTTGGAAGGAAGATGGAATGAAAGTAGATTGAGCCAATCCACAGTCTTCCTCATAGGGGATTAATTTAGGTGTAAATCAGTGATAAAGTAGGTTCTGTAAATCTAACCCTCTAAGTTACCATCAGAATACACTGTTCTACAGGTGTTAAAAGCTTTCCCTTTAAAGAGCTGGCTGAGCAAATGTGTGCTGATGACCCATTCATTCTGGAATTCAACCGAATCAGAATGTTTGTGGGTAGGGACCAGGAATCTGTATTTTTTAAACTTTTTTGGTAACCCCTCTGATCAGCCTGATTTGAGACCACCGAGAAAAACTAATTCATAACAAATGACTTAATGAATCCTCCCAGGAATGTGTACATCTCAACAGAAGACAATTTCCTCAAAAGAGTAGATTGTCTAATGCCAGAATAAGACAGGAGAAGAAAGCTTTCTCTTTTCATCAAACTAAACCAGGTGGGCACCACTCATTTCATATAATCATAGTCAAATCTTTCTTAAGGGGGTTTTGGAACTTGCATTTAAACGAAGAATGCCAATACTGTCAGTAACTAACTAGATAGTTGCAAAATTGAATCTCAAGAACTGAAATCTGGCCCACATCAAATAAAAGAAATAGAGTCTCTGCCCTCATAATGCGAACCACCTCACAGAGCAGACTAACAGGTAACCAGACAACCATAATTACTATTTAGGGGCGATAAGTAAGTGCCCCGATTTGAGGAGCGGGGGAAGGAGGTGTGTGGACACAGAGTGAAAAGGAAGCGTCAGCATGGATCCCTGCCCAGCCTGCGGGCATCAGAAAATCTTCTTGACGGAAGTGCTGTGTTAGCTGAGATCTGAAGGACGAGGTGGCCAGGCACAGAGGCCAGGGAGAGGGAAGAGAGCTACAGGTGGAGGGACCCATAGGTGAAAAGCCATGTGAGGGCCAGACACATTCGGAGAACTGAAATGTGTTCAGCACGGCCGGAGCACAGAAAATGAAATGACTGATTCTGAAAGTGGTGGCCCTGTACTAAAGGAAAGCAAGGAAGCAACATCAGCTGAAATCTTGGAAGGGCAGAGAGACCTGGCACGGACTGTCCCAAGGATGGAGCAGCGACCATCCAGTGCCCAGAACTGGGCAAGCGGCTTCCGTGTCAGCTCACTGGCTGTAATTGAGCTAAACCAGCAGGAATAAACGGCGAATCCGATAGGGCTGGAATGAAATCGCTGTCCCAGCTTCACGCCGGAGGAGCATCTAAGGAAGGAAAAGCTTTCAGTGGCCTTGCAAGAGGAGCCTGAGCACAGTTCTCCTTACTGCAGGAGTCTCCGTTTAGAAGCACACAGCACAGATCGCGTCCTTAAACCAAGCACATCGGGAACACAGCTGATCGTCTAGCCCGTCAATACCGTATGATTCCTTTTAGTCTCCCTTCCCATTCTTGAATCTGATCCAGGCAAAGGAGACACCGGAGAGGTAGGTTCAGGGACCCATACACACAGACAGACACACACACACACACACACACACACACACACACACAAAAATGCCCACAAGCCCCGTTATAAATGTCTTGTTCTCTCTCATTCCTCCCACCGAGCCCTGTGCTCAGCCCTCCTGGCTTCTGGTTCTCCTGTTTTCAGCTCACCTGACGGTCCACACTCAGCACCACCTCCCCAGCTTTGCCTCATCCTCCCTTTTCAATCATGATTTGACTTCTTCTTCCAACTAGGCTGTCTTAAAAGCTGCCTTGATACACTCTTTCCCGGTTTAACCTGGAGAGTGTTTTGTGATGAAAAGATTATGGCTCTCGG
This sequence comes from Stenella coeruleoalba, assembly GCF_951394435.1. Taxonomy (NCBI): domain Eukaryota; kingdom Metazoa; phylum Chordata; class Mammalia; order Artiodactyla; family Delphinidae; genus Stenella; species Stenella coeruleoalba. Next base: position 65,672,304 of record NC_137161.1, on the reverse strand, counting down.
ATCCCTCCTTAGCTGTATGACCTTGAGCAGGTGATAACCTCCCTGAGCCTTGCCTCCCTCACCCATGAAATGGGAACAACAATGGCTATGTCAGCACTGGAGTGAAGATCAAATGGGAATCCATGCAATACCTTTACTTCAGTACCTGGCATATAAAAAGAATGCTAGAGAAGGACAGTGTCCTTTTGTTTTCTTTCCCCTCACCAAAAGGAGCGCTTTTCTCATGGCCACTAGTCTGAAATTAGGTAACCATTATGATTGTGTTTTCTTTTCTCAGTTTCCCAGATTATGTTGGGCAGAAAGCAGATAAGAAGCACTTGTTTAGAGTTTCTTGCATTTTTAGCAATTCTAAGAATAACCATCGCGGCGCTAAGAATAACGCGTAGTTGATTTCTCCCATGTTTGCTCTCAGAGAATTTGATGTTTTTATGCAGTTGGTTGGAAATGTGGGGAGCATTTGGGGCTGTCATAGTGACTAAGCAGACACGATTGACAGCGTAAGTAGCTGATTGCAAAATAATCTGCAATGTGCAGAATTTGTCCAGCCCCAAAGGCCTATTAGTTACCCATTGAGAAATACCATATAAAGCACAATGAAGCCGCAGAGAGAAATTCTGGGGGAACTGGGGCTAGACTCAAGGATCATTTCCATCCAGAGCAGCTCTTCAATTCAAAAACGTTCTTTAACATATTTAACAGACATGCAACAGATATGAATTTAGCTCTTATTCTATAAATTAAGTGGATAAAAACTGTCACAGTACTTTATTTTCTCTAAATCAAATTTGAATCCCAGCCTCATCCCATTGGCCGGGTGGGAAATTCAGTTCCAGTTATTATCAGAGCTTCTTCTCACTCTCCAGGACTAGGGAAGGACCTCAAAGTTCTTAGCAAGAGCGGAATATTCTGGGAGCCACTTCACTCTTTCGAGTCAGGCAGCTCTACTATGATGGGTCTTGCTTGGCCATGGGCCCCAGAGGATGCTGGAAGCCCAGAGACTAAGCACACCTCCGTGGGTGCACCTTGACCATCACCCTGAGGTCTTGACTCCCCAAAGCCTTGTGAAGGGATCAGCCTCTCACAGAGGCTGTCCAACTTCCTATGCTTGGGATTTACTCTTCTCTCTGTCCTTCTCATTTCTGCCGCCCCCCCAAAAGAACTTGCCCCCCTATCCTCACTTTTTCAGGGCCCACCTAGTATTATCTTCCCAATAAACTCTGCAATAAAACTAGGAAGGGGGTTCACCTTCCAGGCAAAGACAAAGGAGTGGTTACCTTCTTGGAAAACACCTTATTTTATCTATTCTAGGATATAAATCTTTTCCTGCCTCTTAACATCTCTGACAGTCTGAGGCATCACTATTGATGGCATCTTACCATGGCCGTTGGTCAGTGGCCTTCAAGACATAGGTATTATTTTCTGTGTGTGTCCAAATTTGGTTGTCACTCCAGATGGCAGGACGGGACACCTAACAACCCCTTGACCTGTCAGTCAACAAACTATTGAGGACCATCTAAGGAAGGGATATGAGTCTTGGTTGTTATCTGAAAACTTTCATTACAACGACCTGATAAGATCTAGAAAATGTCAACATCAAACCTTGTAGAATGAGTGTCAGCGGCTTGAAGAAGATCCCAGTGACAACGATGGAGCTCTCTTGTAGGAAATGCCACATCACCAGCACTCCAAACAGCACAGAGGCTGACACTGTGTGGAAAAACACAGATACTGTTGACCACCGATGGCTCTGAGTTGAAAAGTGATTCACAAGAGTCGTGCATTGAACGTGAGGAGATTTTAGGACCATCCTAAACCATCTTTTGCTAACATTTTCTGTTTGATATATCCATTAGAGTGATACGTGTTCAAATCTATGTCTCAAAAAGGCTAGCAGGCGTTTTTCATGAATATAAAAGTAAAATTCTAAATGATTAGCATGTGTCAGAGCTTAATTGGTAGTGTGATGTTTTTTCTTAGTGAGATACAAAGTAGTGGTACATCTTAAGATCAATACCACATGCTGCACACCAAGACCCTCGCCAACTGAGAAACAGCAGCTGAAGAATGGAAAAATGAGATGTCAGGGAAGGAGGAATGCCAGTTTTTGCCTGTGGTCTGCAACTTCTCGATCTGGACCCTAAGCCCCAGAGCCCCTGCCTGAGCTCCCAAAGTATTGCCAAATGAAGAGCAAAGACAGGGCTGTGAGCTCCAGCATAGCAAGCCCTTGACAAGGAATGCAAGGACCTGTCCACTAAGTGGCCTCAGAGACCCTATTAAGCAAATACTTTGTGTTAAACACTGTCCTAAGCACTTTACGAAACTAAGTCATTTAATCCCCAGAGCAAACTATAAAGCAGAAACTACTATTTTCATCATTCTCATTTCCAGACTGGGAAACTGAGGCATGGGGAGTTTAACAAACTCACCTGTGTTCACATAGCCAGTAAGTGGCTGAGTGAGGATTCAGACCCAGGCAGTCCGCCCCATAGTCTGTGTACTTTCTTTCTTCCTATGCTCTGCTACCCTGTCACGCTTGTCAGCAAAAAAATAACCACCGTCTCTGGGTTATTGTGCTGCTTAAATAATAGAAATAAAGTCCCTGGCACATAGTAAGTCTTTAATAAATGACAGTCATCAACTTCATTCTCCAGGCTGCCAGTCTTTTAATTCACATAGAGAATAATAATAAATTCTACTTGTATTGTTTTACAAGTTTAGAAAACGCTTTCACCTTAATCACCCTCATTCATCCTTATAACAGTCATACAATCCACTGTTTTGATTGTAATAATGTTAACATATAGTACTTTATACGTCCCAGGCATTATTCTATGTGGCTTATGCATTTAGTCCTAAACTCAGTTCTACAGCTCTGTGAAGTAAGTACTATAATTATCCCCATAGCACTGGCCCAGAGAGGTTAAGTAATGTGCCCAAGGTCACACAGCTAGTAAATAGTTAGTGGTGCTGGAATGAAACACAGAGAGTCTGGTTTCAGACTCTGAGCTCTGAACCTCTACTCTGGGAGGTCCATGTATGAGGCAATTCAGGCTCTTAAACCCCTGTGATGAGTGACAGAGTCAGTAAGTGACAGAGCCAGAACTCAAACCCAGGGCTGTCTGTCACCAGTGTCCCCAGTAGTGATTTTTCTGACCCTGCCGTCTTGCACATCCAAATGGCCTAACGGAAACAGCCTTGAGTTGATGGTCAGGAGAAACAGGTTCTAGTCCTGCCAAGAAAATAATTGGTCAACAGCTGAGTGACCTTGGGCAAATCACTTTGCCTCCATGCTTCATTTAAAAAATTAGGGAGTCATACTCACTTGCTCTTTAATATCCTGTAATTCTAAGCAACTATTTTCCGGTACTGAATTGTCTGCCACAATTCTGTTTGAAGAGGAGAAATGCAGCATGTTTCTTATGGCTCAAGGTCAACTCCACCCCCACCCCGAGGAAAACTCTGGAAAATGCCTCTGTACCCGATGAAACCCGGCATGTCCTCTGAGGTGCAGCTCAAATGCACAGCAGCCAGAAACACAGTCACTTCTCCGGAGACCCCTCCAGCTCCCAGCGGCTTCCTCTCGTCACTACTGGGAAGAATTACACAACACTTCTCTGCGCTCCTGCGATACTTAGTTCGTGCCTCTATATCAGCAATTACGGTATTCACTGACATTAGGGGTAAGCGTGTGTGTGTGTGTGTGTGTGTGTGTGTGTGTGTGTGTGTGTGTGTGTGTGTGGGTGTGTGTGGGTGTGTGTGTTCCCCACCGAACAGGAGCTCCTTGAGGGCACAGCCTGTATTCCATTAATTTTCATATGCTTGGCAAATTATATTAGATCGACCATATGTAACTGCCAATATTTGACCATTTTTGACCTGCACAAATGGCAATTTCATATGGTTTAACCTAACAGATACTCATTAAATATGGGATATTTACTGTTGTGCAATACATGCCTTCCTTTAAAACCTCATGTTCTGCAAGAGAGCTCAGTAAGCTTTTTCTGTAAAAGGCCACGTAGTAAATATTTTAGACTTTGTGTGCCTTATAGCCTCTGTCCCAACTATTCAGCTTTGCCAATTTTTTTATCAGAGCAGTCATAGACAATCTATAAATGAATAAGTATGGCTGTGTTCCAGTAAAACACCGTTTATAAAAACAGGATGGACTCATGAGGAAACAGAAAATCTGCATAGCTCTATAACAAGTAAAGAGATTGAATAATCAATCAAGAAACTGCTCACAAAGAAAAGCTCAGGACCAGATGGATACACTGGTGAATTCTACTAAACATTTAAGAATTAATACCATTTCTTCATGAACACTTCCAGAAAATAGGAGAGGAGAGAATACTTTCCAGTTCCTTCTATGAGGCCAGTATTACCTTGATGCAAAAAAACAAAGGCATCAAAAGAAAAAAATCTACAGACCAATATCTCTTAAGAATACAGATGTAAAAATACTAAAAAAATACTTCAAGTTGAACCCAGCAATATATAAAAAGGATTATACATCATGACCAAGTGGGATTTATCCCAGGAATGCAAGGTAGGTTTAACAACTGAAAATCAAGTTATGGAATACAGCACATAAATAGAACAATGTACAAAACCACATGATTAACTGAATAGACACGGAAAAGCACTTGACAAAATTCAACACCCCTTTATGGTAAGAACATTCAACAAATTAGATATGGAAGGGAACTTCCTTAAGCTGATAAAGGGCAGCTACAAAAAAATTACTGCTCACATCATCCCTAAAGGTGAAAGACTGAATCTTTTCCCTCTCAGATGAGGAACAAGACAAGGACATCCACTCTTACCTTTTCTATTCAACATTGTACTGGAGGCTCTAGCCAGGGCAATTAGGCAAGAAAATGAAATAAAAGGCACTAGGAAAAAAAGAGGTAAACAATCCCTATTGCAGATGTTGCGATCTTGCATATAGAAAACCTTGCATATAAAGAAATCCACTAAAGAATTTTTTGCATGTAAGAAACTGTTAGAATGAATAAATGAGTTCAACAAGGTTGCAGGATATAAGATCAATATACAAAAAATCTATTGCATTTCTATATACCAGCAACAAACACTCCAAAAACGAAATTAAGAAAACAATTCCATTTACGATACCATCAATAAAACATTTAGGAATAAATTTAACAACAGAAGTGCAAAATTTTACAAAACGTTGTTGAAAGAAATTAAAAACCTAAATAAATAGAAAGACATCTCATGTTCCTGGATTAGAAGACCTAATATTGTTAAGATGTCAATGGACCCCAAATTGATCTATAAAGTCAACACAATTCCTATCAGACAATGTCGAATGCCAAAAGTAGAAAAGTATAAGATGCAAAATAAAAGAAGGAAAGTCCTGGATGGACTGGATAGAAACCACTTTCTTAGTCACACATAGCAAAAGATAATGAACAATTTTGGAATTGGAAATTAATATTCATAATCATATATATTTTATGCTAACTGAACAATAAACTGTATACAAGTCTCATTCCAAAATTTAGACTCATTCTTCTCAACTAACCTTTTTGTCATATTCATAAAATTCAGAATTAATATGGGGGGGATATGGTTGAGAAAGCTCTCAGGATTGGGTGGATCATCTCTGACAATTATAATCACTATTTTTTGCCAAAGTGGGAAGATGGATCCATTTTATAATAGTGCCTTAGCCCATTTCTGTCCAGGAATGCTAAATAGTACCCAAGTAGGGGTGTTCACATGAGTAATCAGTATCATTACCATCTACATGATTCTTTTGATGCTAAAGAAGTTATCTAGCTGAAAGGAACTACATATTTCTTCTCATTTGCTCAGCTTGTGTTGAATGCTTTGCTATGATGCCACACAGGGGGCTAGGTGCTAGAATATGGCAGAGAACAAGCTCCAACTCTTGCTTCAACCCTAGAACTTGTAATCTGCTTGGATATCATCTAATTCAATGGTTCTCAACTGGGGGCAATTTTACATCCTGGGGGGCATTTGGCAGTATCTGGGGACTTTGTCACAATTAGGGGAATGCTACTGGCATCTATTGAATAGGCCAGGGTTGCAGCTAAACATTCTAAAATATACAGGACTATCCCCAGAACAAAGAAACAAAGAAACTCAATCTCCCCATTTTACAGAAGAATAAACTGAGGCCTATGTAATGATGCACCCAAGATCATCGGCTCTACAGAAATGGAGTCCAGAAGTCCTGGTTGCATACTGCGTTCAATAAACTTTCACCTTCCCTTCTTTGAACTGATACTGAGGACTCATTTTGACATTTGTTCTCCCTTTCCTAAAAGCAATGGGTTCTGCAGTTGCACCCTAATGGAAGGCTGTTTTAGCCAGTAATGGAGAAGCAATCACCTTTGATCTGCATGATTGCTGCAGGAGACGGGCTCGAGAGTTGAGTAACAGAGCTGCCTTGGCATGGTTGGATATGGCTTCTGGACTTTGAAAGTAAGGATACTGTGAAGAAACGCACAGACTTGGAAGTTCCATTTATGCATTCTTTCCTTTTCTTGTTCATTCCTAGATTCAAAACAAAAAATACTGAGCCCCTACTATGTGGCAAACATAGGCTAGAAACCAGAGGCATGACAATGGATAATCAATATGTGGTCCCTTTTTTCAAGAGCTCGTGGTAAACAAGAGACACAGAGATGAACAAGGCATTACAATACATTGAGATAGAAACACTGATGGAGGCAGGACAGGATGGAATGGGATGTGGCAGGCGGTCAGAGTTATTGGTTGCAAGCAACAGAAACCAATTTTGGCTTATTTGAGCAGAAAAGAAATTTACTGGAAAAATACCAGGGAGCCCACAGAAGCACCAGAGAGCCTAAAGAACAAGGCTCAGAAAACAGACAGGAAAAGGGAGGCTCAGCTATAGCTGGTATCTCAGCCTCAAATCTACCATGATGAGGACTCTGCGACTGCAGTCAGGGAACACTGGCTGTTAAAGTTTAACAGCACTACTCCAGCACTGGACACTATAAGTTGCACTGGACTCCTGCCCCATGACCCTGGAGCCAGCATTTTGCTGGCACAGCTATGGCAGGATGGCTTCCCCAGTGTCCCAGCTTTTTTAACTTTCCAGATTCTAAAGCAAAGTCTTTGGCTCACTCTGGCTGCAAGGCATGCTGGGAAAGTAAGCATCTCACCTGTTGAGTTTCCGCAGATAGAGGCCAGCTCTGTCTCCCACCACCAAAACTCATGCGTAAGAACAAGTCCTCCTAGGCTTTGCTCAAATGTCACCTTCTCAGTGAGACCAAAGTGTATCAAATCAACCCATTGTACACCTTAAACTTATACAACTTTATATGTCAACTATATCTCAATAAAGCTGGAAGAAAAGGGAAAAAAACCCTCTAATACCTCCCTCCCACAGCACTTGTTACCACCCTTCCATGCTATATTTTCCCCCATAGCTCTTATTATTATCTCATATACTATATGTCTATTTCTTTATATACTTGTCTATGCCTCCCTTCTCAAATGTAAGCTCCATTTGGAAGGAATCTGTGTCCAGTTTATTCACTGCTGAGTCCGCAGTGCCAAGCACAGTGTCTGAAGCATAGTAGACTCTCAATAAACATTGTTGAATAAACGAATGAATGGATGGATTCTTCAAACAAAGGGAGATCAAAGACCCCAAGGATCCCAATTTCAACAAACGCTCACTGCACAGAGCCTTTGGGAAAGGCCTGGGGATAAATCAGAGAGAGCTTCCTGGAGGAAGTGCAACCTGAGCTGAGTCTTCAGAAGGGGCAATGCAGGCAAATCAGGATCGAGAAAGCAAGACTTAAACAGTTATGTGGGATTCCAAGAATGTGTTGTTTTATGGTTTGCCAGGATTCTGGGATCAGCCAAGCTCCCTGCATCTTTTCTGTAAGAAGGAGGCGCTGGGTTGGACAGGTACAGCATCAGGCTTGACCACCAAAAGCCAAGATGCAGAGCTTGGAGGTGGAAGGAATCTGACCAACAGCATCCAAGAGTGAGTTCCCTGTAGAATCAAACGGTAGGTTCCAAGGAAAACCTGGAGCCTTAAACAAAACGGTATTATTCTGAACATGATTTTGGAGAAAGGCAATCGGAGCAGTGAGAAAATAATGATCAAACCTAAAAGGCGAATGAGTTTTTCTTAATAAAGGTGCTTGTATTATTACCTGGATAGCTTTTTGTTTAAGTGATTATGTTGCCATAGAACTTTTTGTAATTCATTAAAATTCATAGGACATGGAGGGCCAGGAAAAACAAGAGTAGGTGGCAGGGTTATTACTTGAAGTCCAATTCAATAAATAAAATTTATTTTTCTATAGCGTCCTTTATACACAATATTGCCAGTGGCTTTACGGTCCAACAAGACTGAGTCTGAATGACTTAAGGTATTTGCTTTCAGATCAAATCGACTTTATGAACGTTCTGACTTCCCCCTGTACTAAATGAAGTGATATACAGCTATTCTCGACATAATTTCTGTCACCACCATTATCTTTCCTCGCTTCAGCTCTTTCACAGAGCTCCGGGGTGACATAAGTGATAATTGCCGCAGTCTTTCCCTCACAGAGGGGACTGCTTTTGCTTCTTCCAGTTGATCACTTCAGAAGGGACTTTCACAAGATGCTGGGTGGCGTAAGGAGAGGAAAGGAGCCGATAAGGACAGGAGCCTAACGAAGGGGCACAGGACTCACCCCTCTGTCAAATCCAACCGACCCAAGCACAGCCAGAGACAGTTTCCTAGGTCCTCGGGATGCAGACATGACCCAGATGCAGCCTTGTCACCTTGTGCCTTACCTCATCTCCTTATGACATTCAAATAAATGGTAATTGAAAGGCAATTTACATCTTTGCTGCAGTTTTTGCTAAAAATGCCAAGGCGAAAAGACCTTCATAGTGCACAGCAAAACTCAAAAATCCTTTCCCCAGCCTGTCTCTCTTCTCTCCTTCCGCCCTCCCTAAAACTCCCTCATAAATCAACCCCTGGCAGCCTTTCTGCTTTTCTTCCTTCCCCTCTTCAGGCTCAGCTCTCTGGCTTTGGCCGGTTTTTCTTTTCTACCCTCACCTAGATACTGTACCAGAAAAGAAAGCAAGCAAGGTGGGCCCGAGGCAGAAACACATTGCAAAGATTTATAACTTAATATATTTTCTTTTATAACCTGTCATAAATTCTCCCTTCAAGGAGTGCCCATTCTGAGAACAGTTGTTTTAGTTAAACCTACGTGTAAAAGACTATGTTATCACCTGGACTTCCCGTTTGTTTAGAATGAACAATTTTGACCCTTAGAATTGGGCCAAAGAAGAAGAGAACTGCGTATAATTTAATGTGAGCAAAAAAGATTTAATTACCTCAAGTGTGATACAGGAACAACTCCTTTGTAAGAGTAGAGAAAATCCCAGAGGAAGCAGATCTGCTTTTTCCTAATTCCCTTAACCAACGACCACGTCTTTAAAATAAACCTAGGTGTCAAGACAATAGTTTTTAGAATTGGGTAAAATACACATAATATAAAATTTGCCATTTTTAACTGTACAGTTAAATGGCATTATGTACATTGATACGGTTATATAACCATCACCGCTATCCATCTCTAGAATTTTTTCATCTTCCCAAACTGAAACTGTAGCCATTAAGCAACTCCCCATTTCCCCCTCCCCCCCACTCAGCCCCTGGCCACCAGCATTCTACTTTCTCCCTCTGCGATTGGCTACTCTAGATATCTCATAAGTGAAATCATACAGTGTTTGCCTTTTGTGACTGGCTTAGCTCACACAGCATAAAGTCCTCAAGGTTCATCCATGTTGTAGCATGTGTCAGAATTTCCTTAGATTTGTTTATCCATTCATCCATTGGTAGACATTTGGGTTGCCTCCACCTTTCGGCTATTGAGAATAATGCTGCTATGAACGTGGGTGTATTCAAGCTGCCTTTTTTGTCCAATACAAAAGTCTGGAGGCTGTTTTGTTTCTGTTGGATTTTTACTGGGTAGAAAATGAGCAGCCTTGAACATTTAGTGCTTCAACTCCTTACTCATCATTGAAGTAGATGCTCTGTGGGCATTTGCCAACCCATATCCCTGTTCTCTAACAACTGCCTCCTCGTCCATCAGTTGGGATGCCACTGATGTCATCCCAACACTGGGAGTGATTCCACCCTTCCCTGGACACATCTGATTGGATAAGGGAAAACTCTGACCAGGGGAAGCCAAACCATTGGCTGAGATCAGCCCATCAAATTCCTCCTCTCACAAATTTGGACTTGACACTCATGAAGAGACTGGGTCAGTTAGCACAAGTCCACAAGTACTGGACTTGTGCAATACGTAAATTCAGGGCCACAGGGTCAGTCAGCCCGCTCTCTGAGGTGGAAAATGGAGAAAGCCAATCCCTGAGAGAAAAGAGTAAAGTCTTACTACAGAGAGGACAAGAGACAACCTGCAGCAGAGAAAGTTATACACCCAGAGAAAGGAACAGAGACAGAAATAGAAAGAACCTGCCTTTGGCGCCACTGGCCTTTCTGTTTCTGAAATGCTGTATTTCCCATTCCTGTGTTCCTTGAGATGCTCGTGTATCCTTCCAAAAAAGTTCCCATTTTGCTTAAGTTATTTTGAGGGATTTCTGTTCTCGGTAACCTAATGTGTCAAGATAATCTATTGAGATATTAATTTTTGTCTTGTTTCTCTGCTCAAGGAGAGAAAGATGAGAAGTAATTTTCTCTTTCTCCCCACGTCCTGAAAGAACAGCCACATTTCTGTTTTTGCTTTATTGTTCTAAGATTCCACTCATTCTTCTAAGGTAGCCACTAGCCACACGTGACTGTTGTGTGCTTTTGACATGTGGTTAGTCCCAATTAGGGACACTGTAAGCATAAGATACACACTGTTGCAATGGCGTAGCCCTAAAATCAAATGTCAAATAGCCCATTAATCATTTTACATTGGTTACATGTTCAAAATGGTAGTGTTTTGGCTATCTTGGGTTAAATAAAATATATTATTAAAATAAATTCATCCATTTTGCTTTCCTATTTTAATGTGGCCACTAGAAATTTTTAAATTATACATGCGGCTCAAATTATATTTCTCTGGGACAATGTCAGTTGAAGGTCTAGGCTAGTCGGGGGGGAAAAGGAGTGTCCAGAACTTCTTTGCATTCCAGGAGTCCTTCAGAAGAAAGTTCCACTGTTGTCTTTAGTGGGTAGGTCAGACTGACCATGGAATTAAGCTAGAGTTGTCATAGAGGAGCCAGAGGAGAAGGGCGCTGTGAATGGAGGAGGGAATAGTGTCACCCTGGGGAGAACTGGAGATCCTAGGACACAGAGGGTGGAGGGAGGCAGACCATGAGCGCCAGAGACCTGCAGTGCCCTAGATGAGACAACCCTCTGACCGGGTGACTCCTGGATCCTAGGGGTGATGGCCAAGAACCATGACTGCAAAGGCTATAGGGAGGTCCCTGTATCTGAGCCACAGCTCAACTATGGAAAGCATCTCCCAAAACAGATGGGTGAGGACCAAGCCCCCACTGGCATCAAAATAAACTCCAGGATTTGATAAAATGCCATGGGGCGGGGTGGGGGGCAGCCTAGTGCTGACAGATACGGCACATTTCATCAGTCATGTGGGTGGGGCCTCGGAGTCCGATTTTATTTGACTTAGAAAAATGAAGAGAGGTGAGGTTTTCTGCACCCCAGCACAATGGAACAAGTTCATGCCTGTTTCACCAATAATCTTGGGCTAAGACAGCCAGATTCTGCGGGTCTTCAGGGCATGTGAAGTCGAAAGTCCATGGGCCTCTGTGCACGTGGCTGGCTGCAGGACTTCTCTCTCGTAGCCGCTGACCTGAAGTATCAGGACCCATATGCCTTCCAGTTAGATACATCTTCTTAGGAATATACCGAGAACTACTGGGAACCAGAAGCCAAGAGAATTCCGAATAACGTCAAAGCTGCCGTCATATAACCTCTGAGCTGGAAAGAATCCATAGAGATGACACAGTCCAACTCCTTCGTTCTAGCAGAAAGAAACCATAGCCTGGGTGGGAAGAACGGAGGATTTGCTTGTGGTCACACAGGCAGTGGTCAGATCTCTAACTAGAAGGCGGATGCCTTTTTTACTCTCCTGGGCATCTCAAACGGCCCTAGAGCTGGGTCCTCAACACTGGGGCCTCACATCCTTCCCTTTTCAAAAATGCCAAACAATTTACAAGATTCCAGGCAGAGCCTTCTAACCAGATAACATGCAGGTATCGGATTTGAGACATTCAAACTCTACAAGGAGGAAACTACTTTTACTAGAACTATGCACATATACACACATTGTCATCAGATACAGCCTAGTACAGCTTCTGTAGCTGCTATAACCGAAAGAGGGTGGCTTAAATAAGAAGCTCATCATTGTCTCATGAAACAATCTGGACATAAGTAGTTCAGAGCCAGTAAGAAGGCTCCAGGTGCCTGAGGCCCAGGATCTCCCACTGTGTTGCTGTTCTTCCACACATACGGTCTTTCCTTCACTGTGTGGTCCAAGAGGGCTCATCTTCATACCTTCATTCTGACCAGTGTGGGGCAGGGGTGGGCAAAAGAGAGGAACGGGGAGAGTCATGACTGGAAGCTGCTAATATCACTTCTGCTCACACCCTATTGATCAGAACTCAGTCACATGGCCATGCCTCACTGCAGGGGAGACTGGAGAGCAGCCTTTGTTCTGAGAAGCCACACACCTGGCAAAAAGTCTATCACCACAGAAGAATAGAGTAATAGATGTGGGGAAAATTAGCTGCTCGTGGATACAGCTGCCCATGTACCCATACTCACACATCAGCATGCTGGCTCATATAGAAACACACACCTACACGTCAATGAATGCACCTGGCACCCATGTTCCTATGTGTACTTTCACACACACTCAGATATGCACGTGTTCCAACCCTATGCATGCTTGTTCATCCATTCACATGTTCATATATCTCCACACAAAGCGCACATACCAGTGTGGCTGTGTCACTAACACACACACACAAATGCGTGTACACGTGGAGAGAAACAGAGACGGAGGGAGAGGAGGGACTGCAAAACCTGTCACTCTGTCAACCTGCTGTGCAATGTGGGGATCGATTCCCAATCTTCGTATGTCCCCTCTCATTGGGGATGCCCCTTGTCCTGTGTTTAGGACACATTCTTTTTTCCTATATTCAGAAGGACATTTAGAACAAGATGAGGGATTATGCAACACACCACAATGTAAAACAAAATAAAATAGCGTGGAAGTGCCTGTAAAGAGGTCCACCCCATACTCCGCACCCATAACCCCTGGGGTAACTGACATCTCACCCTCTCTATTGGCAGTCTGCCCGCCGCATGTTTGGGGCTACCCAGCTGACTAGGAGGACATATAAGGTGCTAGAGCCAAGATTAAGAATACCTGTAAGGCCAAGTGGTGTGGGAAGGGATGCAGACTTAGAAGCAAGTATGAGATACGGTGAAATACCCAAGCAGGTCACTGCATACACCTGACACACAGCACTTAGTGAATACTTGGATGGATGGATGGATGGATGGATGGATGGACAAGTGGACAGATGGACAGTGGATGAGCAGATTCATGGGCAGAGAGCATAGACTATTCTGCACCCTGCCCTCATTTCACTCCTGTAACTCGATCCCCTGACACAGCAGTAGTCACATAGTAGGTACACAAACAACAGTTAAGCCAGTTGGCTGGCTGATTGGATGGAAGAATAAATGGTTTAGATCTTTTCCATCCTTTTTGGAAAATGAGTGTTTGCCCAAAGTGACATTTTGGATTAAGTAAATTGAGGCATGGGGAGGAACAGAGCTACCACTTACTGGCATTTACTATGTTCCAGACAGAACAGTTGCACGTGCTGGCACGTTTAATTCTCAAAAGAAGCCTGTAAGGCAGGTTCTATTATTATCTTCTCCATTTTACAGTTGATAAACTTGAGACACAGAGAGATTAAGTACTTTGCCCGAGGTCACTTGCTCAAGCTAGTGAGTGGAGAGCAAGAATTTGAACCAGGGCTGTCTGACTCTAGCTTGCAACCATGCCGTACTGTAGAGAGCTTTCCCCAACTGCAATGGGCTGTGGGAGCCCAGTTCACGTAACAGATGAGGGAAAGGCAGCTCTGCCTGTTTTGAATCATGATCCCGGAGCTCCGCTGCTCCCGTCCCCTCTCCTTACTGCCTAGGACAACTCTGTGGACCCCTGGAGCCCCATGAAGCATGGTGGGGAAGCTGCTGCTCTGTAGGACGCTCCAGGGCTCTTCCTGGCCCTGTGCTAAGAGGCCTCCCAGGCTACCGCAAGTAGAGATAAAATTACATCCCCCAAAGCTTCCCACCGATAGGGGGAAAAGCAGTTAAGGGAAATGGGACACAATGGGAAAAAAATCCAGGTGGCCCCGGGCTTTGTCGCCTCACCGCTGTGAGCTTCATTTCCTCAGATGTGAAGTGGGTGTAATGTTGCCACCTTCACAGGGTGGCGGGTGGGTGACAGGAAACAATGCGTGCTCCGCACACAGCGCGTATAATAAATAGTCACTGAACGTCGGGTGGCAGTAGTAGCAGTGGAGGAAGCCCCAGAAGGTCCTAGTTCTCTGGCCCCATTAGGTGCTTTGTCTCTTCTGGCAGCATGAGATGGTAAAGAGAGCATTAGACAGATGTGAATTAGAATGTCAACTCAGCTACTTACTAGCTGAGTGACCCTGGGCAAGTCACTTTACCTCTCTCAGCTTCCATTTCTACTTACTTAAGTGTAGACTATTTGCTAACTTCTGTTGCAAGCATCAAATTAAACGAAGGCAGGCACACAGGAAGGGGGACATAAACATTCTTCTTTCTTTCCCATTTCCCGGGGCCTTTAGGGTTTTGCAGTGACAGCCAACAGCCCCAGCTCCCGTGAAATCCACAGCTGCTTCCTTAGGACGAAGGTTCCCCAGCCACTTCTCCCCACAGGGGATTACAGTTCTCTCCTTCCCACCAGGCTCCAAGACCTGCTGGCTTCTGCTCCTCGGCTATGGGATAACTTCCTCCTGGTTATTTAATTTCTCTCCAAACAGCAAGGGAGAAAGAGCAGGCCGGCTCCTGCCTTGGGCAGACAATCTTCAGATACAGAAATCACTTCCCTAGGCAGCACAGACGAAGAAAGATTTGGGGCCCTGGATGAATCATCAGGGCTCCGGGGAAGCAGGGAGCATCACAGTCTATCATCCAGTTGGCATCACGGAGAAACAAGGGTCGCTGGGATTCCTGGAAAAATGACATGTGAGAGGAGGCTTTGGGGGGCCAGTGAGACAATTTACTAGTTGGCCGTGCCATCTAAATAACGCCCGAAGGTCCCCGGGACACCTGTGTCACCTCACAACAGGGGATCTGAGTGAGGCAGCCCGGACAGGTCCGCAATGGCGAGAGGAGTCAGCTGTCACATCAGCCTTTGCCACTGTCACGAGGGTTGAGTCTCTCTCCTCCTCCTTGGGTGTTTCACTCGAGTGTACGTCTGTACGGGGCCTGGCACAGAGCATGGGTGGCATGGAGCGGAATGGATCAGAATCCTGCCCAGGAAGAGTGCTCAGAGAGGGTAGACATGTGCACCAACTGTCGCACCTAATCATCACCGTGCTAGGCGCTGGGCGTTCATTCACTTCATCTACACCACCGCTCTGTGGCGTCAGTGCAGTTATGATTCACATTTCACAAACACAGAAAGTGAGACACGACAGTTCAGTGACTTGCCCAAGATCACCGTCAGCAAGTGGCAGTGGCAGGAATAGAAACCAGGCGGTATAGCTTCGAGCCTCCGCCTTCAACCCCTCCACTCCAGTCCACACAGGACTGGAAGCAGTAGGGCCATTCAGGCTTCGGGGTAAAGTGTTCAAGGCAGTGCACAAAGGGAGCCCTGGAAGGCTTCCCAGATCCCATATGGTTTGGACCGAAAGGGATGCAGGAGGGTGGGCATTCGGGCAGATGAAACAGCATGAGTAAACAGACAGAGGATACCCTGCGGGCTTGGAAAGTGGACCTCACCAGCCGGTGGGAAGGTCCTGGAGGAGAAGGTTGGTAGGAGGGGGCTCAAGCATGAGAGCAAGAGAAGGTCTGAGGCCACCGAGGTTCTAGAACAGGAGAGAGACCTGCTCAGATTCGTGCTTTGGGGGCTGCGGCGGTAACATGTGCCAGGAAGCAATGGAGGGGCTGAGCCCCGAGAAGAGGGCTGGAGAGGAGGGTGCAGTCACTTACAGGTGATTATGTAAAATTTGAGGAAGAAAGGGGGAAAGGGAGGAGAAGGATGAAACCCAAGGAAAAGAAAAGGGGAGCAAGGTAAAGAAAAGCAAGGAGAGGAAGAAAGAAGGAGGGAAAGGGAAAAGGGAGGGAAAGACCTGATTCTGGCCCGGGCGCCAGGCACACGCGTTCTCTCAGCGTTTCCCGAGTGTAGGGCTCACGCGTCCGGTGATGGGCACACACGGAGATGACACGAGGGGCGCCTGGCCATGGGATTAAGTAACGCCAGAGCTGGTAGTAAGAAGGGTGTCCCCCTTTAAATGTGTTCGTTCCTGTTTGTGTTGAAAGGGAGTGTTGGTTTGGTGTCCCCTGATGCTTGCTAATCTTCCTCTCTAACAGAGTGGCCTCCGGCCCACAGTCTTTGGCGGGCGATGGTAAATAGCTAGCACTGAGAACATTATCTTGTTTTTGTTTTTGTATTGGGGTCGGATATGACAAAAATCACAAAAATGGTGCCCAAGTGACCAAAGTGCTGGTTTTCCATCCTGGCTGCACTTTAGAATCATCTGGGAGTTTAAAAATCCTAATGTCCAAGCTGCTCCACAGACTCTGGTTTGATGGGCCTGAGATGGGGCCAATGCAACAATTTTTTTAAGCTCTTGAAATGATTCTAAAAAGCAACCACAGCTGAGAACCGCTGGCTAAAGTCTTGAAAATATCCCATTATCTCGTTTAAATCATCACCGGTATGTCATTACTCTGAGGATGGTGACAAAAATCTCTACCTCACGCCATTGCTGAGGACAGGGGATCTGACCAATATTTGTAGTTCAGGTTCATCTCTTCTATGATCATGTCCCCTCCCTAACCTTCATTCCAATGCCCAGGGCTGGGCTCAGGGCCAGGATCATAGCACTTAAAAGTCCTGCAGGGTCCTCTGCCCCCATGGAGATTACAGCAAAGCTACCCCATGTGAAGGCATGTCCACTTGTAAGCTGACCCTCCTAAGACGTGCAGCTTTCCAAGTGCCCGATGCAGCCCCAGCCCTGGCAACATTCCAATTCAACCAGCCTTGCTGAGGACACTGGGGAGTCCCGTGTCCTCTTCCCAGCCCATCCATTCTCAGTGGAGGGAAGCTGGTTCTTTTAATTAAGCCCCACATCAGTGCCAAGTGCTTCCAAGACAGAGTGTGGGAGGAGTCTCTGAAGTGTGAGACAAGTTGACAAGGGGGGGTCATGATGGATCCTTCCACACCAGATTCAATATGCCTCTAACGACTTGTGATACAGCCGGCATCGGTCCAGACTAGCAGCGGCCCCGTGACGCACGTGTTTTCTCTGCAAACCAGAAAGAAGTTTTCGCTCAAAGGAATTCCCAAGAATGCCATTGCCTGAGACACATGAATCTGCACAACAGGGACTGCATCTTTAAATACCTTTAGGGGCCATATGAGAAACATCTGTGAGTGAAGCAGGCCAGGGTGGGTGCAGCAGGGAGTAGCAGAGACTGCGGCAAACAGGAGGGGAAATGCCAAGGAGAAAGCTGCTTCTGAGCTCTGGGTCCAGTGGGTCCAACTGGGTCCCGTGTAGCCTAGTCTTCTGATTCTTTTAGGGGAGCAGTCTTCCCATTTCACTCTGAGTAAAAGCTAAAGTCCTGACAAAAGCTTGTCAGCCCGTCATGATCTGCTCTTCCTCTCCCACTGCCACCATTTCTGTGTCCTCTTTTCCTATCACTCCCACCCTGCTTGCTCCCACCCCAGTCACTCTGACTTCCCTGCTGATCCTGAAACTCACCAGCCACACTCTCGTCTCAGGGCCTTTGCACGTGCTGCCTGGCAGGCTCTTTTCCCAGGCATCCCCATGGCTCATTCCCTCACCACCTCCAGGTCTTTGCTCTAATCTACGCTCTCTCAATGAGATTCACTCCAACTAACTACCCTCTGCCATCTGCCCTCCCCACACCCCAGCCCTCCTTACTCTGCTTTTTATTCTTTCGTACAGCATTTATCACCTCTCACCTATATTACCCCAAAAGTCTTTTACTTTATTTACAGGTTTTACTTTATTTACTGCTATATCCTAAGCACCTGGAACCATGCCTGGCAGGTAATAAGTGCTCAATAAACATTTGTTCAATGGATAACTGAAATCTGCTGTTATGAACTGAAATTATGGTGAAATTCATATGTTGAGACCCTAACCTTCAATGTGACCATATTTGGATACAGGGCTATTTAAGGCAGTAGTTAAGGTTTAATGAGGCCATAAGGGTGACCTTAATCCAAAAGGACTGGTGTCCCTATAAGAAGAGGAAGAGACACCAGGAACACACATGTACAGAGAAAAGGCCACATGAGGACACAGCAAGAAGGCAGCCTCCTGCAAAGGCAAAGGCCTCATCAGAAACCAACCATGCTGGCACCTTGCTCTTGGACTTACAGAAAATAAACTTCTGTTGTTTAAACCCCTCAGTCTGTGGTATTTTGTTATGGCGGTCCAGGCAAACGAATACATCTGGACATCTGGATTTTTGTGTGAAATCCCCTGATTCATAAACGCTGTCCACTGTTTCAAAATTTAAAAATAAACTTAAAAGACCTTTCTGAGGGCCAAACAGGGCATGTCTACGAGCCAGATATTGGACATGTGCCCCTAGCTTGTGATGTCAGGCTTCCTAGAAGTCATGTACTCAAAGAAGGATTCATATCCCACTTTAGATCACCTGTGCTCATCCAGCATCTCTCAGTTAGGACGAGGAAAGGTGAGAGTTTTGTCGGCCTCCTCCCACCCTACCCCTTGTGCAACTCACTGGAGCCAAAGGCTCTGAACTGCAAAAACGGTCATGCTCCCCCATTCCTGAGTCCTCCCATTAGCCCCCTATTGCTCTTGCAGTAAAACCCATCTCCTTACAGGATCTACTCAGCCCTTCATGATCTGTCAGCGGGAGGTATACAGCAGTGATGAATGCCACCTCCGGGTATGGCCCCCCAAAACCCAAGTGGCCACCCACATTCTCTTTTCCCCTTCTGTGGCAACCATTAAGGCTTTGTGTTGAAGATGGCAGGGTCACGTGATGGAGGGAGGCAGGATCCCTGAGTCACTGCTTAGAAGAGAACCACCAGGAGAGCTGCCCAGACTGTGACAGGAGTAAGAAATAAGCCTTATGGGCTTCCCTGGTGGCGCAGTGGTTGAGAGTCCGCCTGCCGATGCAGGGGACGCAAGTTCGTGCCCGGGTCCGGGAAGATCCCACATGCCGCAGAGCGGCTGGGCCCGTGAGCCATGGCCGCTGAGCCTGTGCGTCCGGAGCCTGTGCTCTGCAACGGGAGAGGCCACAACAGTGAGAGGCCCGCGTACCACAAAAAAAAAAAAAAAGAAAGAAGCCTTTATTGTTTAAGAAACTGAGATTTTGGGGTGTTACTGTAGCACAGCTAGCCTTTCCTGATTATTACAGTGCAAACGCCAATAATAGCAGGCTGTTCCTCCCATTTAATCCAAGCCAATGGGACTCTCTCAGGATGGAGAGAAATAGCAAAGCCTTAGTTCAGATTCATCCAGCAGAGGCTCCCTGAAGACAGTGCCCAGTAGTTCCTGCTTTCTGGAACCTCTGAGGGAATCTGGATCCTGCTCTTTGAAAGCCTGGGCCACACGACTCTGAATGAATTCTTCCCCGCACTGTCCCAACTTTGATCCTACTCTGACCCCTGGGACTTACTCCCAAAACTTGGTCTCCCTACCATTTCCCTGTCTTCCAAACCTAGAGATTCTGCACCCTGTGTGACCTCAGATAGGAAGCCTCTTTTCCCCAGACCACTCAGAGCCCAGTCTCCGACACTGGCCCTTAAAAGGTGCCCTGGTCACACCAGGAAGTCCATGCCTGCATCCAGCCCTTGACACAGTGATTCAATATGGCCAGAGTGCTCTTTTTTGTCAATTTCCTTCTGAATCCATTTACAAACATTTAAAAGTTGCAAGATGGGAACAAACTCATACAACCCAATGGTTAAGGATTTGGGATCTGGAGCCAGATTGCCTTTTTTTTTTTAACATCTTTATTGGGGTACAATTGCTTTACAATGGTGTGTTAGTTTCTGCTTTATAACGAAGTGAACCAGCTATACATATACACATATCCCCATATCCCCTCCCTCTTGCGTCTCCCTCCCTCCCACCCTCCCTATCCCACCCCTCTAGGTGTTCACAAAGCACTGAGTTGATCTCCCTGTGCCATGCGGCTGCTTCCCAATAGCTATCTATTTTACATTAGTAGTGTATATATGTCCATGCCACTCTCTCACTTCGTCCCAGCTTACCCTTCCCCCTTCCTGTGTCCTCAAGTCCATTCTCTACGTCTGTGTCTTTATTCCTGTCCTGCCCCTATGTTCTCCAGAACCAATTTTTTCTTTATAGATTCCATATATATGTGTTAGCATACAGTATTTGTTTTTCTCTTTCTGACTTACTTCACTCGGTATGACAGACTCTAGGTCCATCCACCTCACTACAAATAACTCAATTTCGTTTCTTTTTATGGCTGAGTAATATTCCATTGTATATATGTGCCACATCTTCTTTATCCATTCAACTGTCGAAGGACACTTAGGTTGCTTCCACGTCCTGATTCTCTTAGCTTTTGCTTGTCTGTAAAGGTTTTAATTTCTGCGTCGAATCTGAATGAGATCCTTGCTGGGTAGAGTAATCTTGGTTGTAGGTTTTTCCCTTTCATCACTTTAAATATGTCCTGCCACTCCCTTCTGGCTTGCAGAGTTTCTACTGAAAGATCAGCTGTTAACCTTATGGGGATTCCCTTGTATGTTATTTGTTGTTTTTTCCTTGCTGCTTTTAATGTTTTTTCTTTGTATTTAATTTTTGATAGTTTGATTAATATGTGTCTTGGCATGTTTTTCCTTGGACTTATCCTGTACGGGGCTCTCTGCGCTTCCTGGACTTGATTGACTATTTCTTTTCCCATGTTAGGGAAGTTTTCAACTATAATCTCTTCAAATATTTTCTCAGTCCCTTTCTTTTTCTCTTCTTCTTCTGGGACCCCTATAATTCGAATGTTGGTGCGTTTAATGTTGTCCCAGAGGTCTCTGAGACTGTCTTCAGTTCTTTTCATTCTTTTCTCTTTATTCAGCTCTGCAGTAGTTATTTCCACTATTTTATCTTCCAGGTCACTTATCTGTTCTTCTGCCTCAGTTATTCTGCTATTGATTCCTTCTAGAGAATTTTTAATGCCATTTATTGACAATGGGAGAGGCCACAACAGTGAGAGGCTCGCGTACCGCAAAAAAAAAAAAAAAAAAAAGAGCAATTGGGCTTTAAAACGAGGTCAGTTTGACTCCAAAAGCTCACTCCACTGTTCCTGGCTACCTCTTGTGGTAATTAAAACTATTTGTTGAGCTTTCGTTTATGTCCCAGGCAAAGTACAACTGACATAGCATCCTTTGCGCAGAGCATGTCATCCTCAGGAAACTGAGGCCGGAGGAGCTAAATTTGTTGTCCACGTGCGCACAGCTCCTAAGTGACAGAGGTAGGACTGGAACTCGGATCTGCAATCTCCACAGTGTTTGTTCTTTCCCGATGACATCAAGCTGCAGAGGCTAAAGGCCTCCCACACTGATGAAATTCCCACCATCACCTCACAGGCCACATCGTGGCTGTCCCATAGTGGCTTGTGGAGTTGGATGCTTTTCCTGTAATTCAGAATTCTTGATACTTTGACCAAAACTGAGGTTTCCCTGCATGCGGTGAAAAAGGATTGGCCCAGGAAATGAGAGGGGGAAGTAAGATTGTAGGCTCTTGTTTACATATGCAAGGCATGTGTTCTTACAAAAGCTCATACATCTGAAAATTGCATCTTTTTAAAGAAACCGTCCCACAGAACTATTGGGAAAGGTCTTCCGGGGCCCAGCTTCAGTAGCTGATTAATGACCTATAAGCTGCTGACATCAGAAGCTGGTGAGGGTGGTCCGGCTCTACCCCACAGATAAAAGATGCTGCCAACCCCAAACGCCGTGTCCCCTTTGGAAGGATGGCAAAGCTAACTCCCAGCCTGCTTTTTTTTCTGCTGCCCTGGGGGAGGTTAGCTTCTCAAAGCATTCCCAGCAAGGGCTATAAAAGACTTTTGGAAATCCGAGCTTACCCACATAATAGATTCCTTAGAACCCTTTCTGCAAAGAGGCAAGTACAAATCACAAATAGTTAATGAAACCAAAGTAAAATTTGCAGTGAGATAAATCTTCTCCTGGACGTTCCAATTACATGAGCCAATAGCGCCTCCGGATAGAGAAAAAAAACCTGAGGGGCCAGAAGGGAAGGTGGCCGACGGCACTGCGCTCCCTGGCAATGCCCCTGCATTAAGGAAACTTTGATATTCCGCACACGGGTACACATAAGATCACAAAAGAGCCGAGGAAAAAGCTCCTTCTATTTCAGAATCACAAAACCGGAGTAAGAAGGCTTGAAGCCAAGAAAGCCTTGATGTTTTGCCTTCTTAAGAAGACCTACAGTTTTAATCCATGTTAGCATATTAATTGCCCTTATGCAGCTGTGTGCTGCTAATTACAAATGAATGGTGTTTATTCATGATAGAAGACCCAGCAGGAAAGTCTGTCTACTTAGCAACACTATGTTAATTTGAGTTTGGCTTTCAAAGGTCATAAAACTGCTTTGAATGAAAACGTTTCTTAAAGAGAGAGTTGTTTTCCCTTCTCTCCTTCACCCATTGCAAGGAAGTTCTGGGTAGAGATCTGGTCCTTTCTCAGTGCCCAGACTTGCTTCTCAGATGGGTGAGAGCCGGTTTCCCTAGTGGGCAGGGAAACGGCATTAGCCTCTGCTGCCAGCGCGCGATGCACAGCCCACCCTCTTTGCCTCTTTCCCTCTTGGTTTGTTTTTCAAGTATCAGCGCGTCAGCGCTGCAGACCCATCTCTCCTTTTCTATCTGCAAGTAGGAAACACCCATCCCCACCGGCCAGAATTTCTCTCTGTGCTCCTTGCCTGCATGCTCGTGTCTGGGTGGTAAGTCTGACCAACCTCGCCTTGACCAACTAGCTGCCTTCAAGTTAGGGATTAAGGAACTAGGAGCCCCCAGTTCTCATTCCAGTTTTTACCTGAGAGCCCTGAATCTGGGGGAGGCGATGGGCACAGTGTTTTATATAATCAAAGCATCATTTCTCATTTGGTTAGTGATGCTTGAGCACAGTATCTGCTGGACAGAACACACAAGAGCTAGTGGAAGCGTGGCTCCTTGAACCTCTCTTGAAGTCTATAACTTAGATATTTCCAAATTCTCTTTACCGTGATTAGTCTGAAGTATTAAAGCTTGAGCCTGTATGTTTATCTCCCCTGTGGAAATCCCATTTTCCTTCTATAATAATCCTAAAAGGCAGTGCTATTTATTATTCCCCTTTTTTCAGATAAGGAAACTGAATCTCAGAGAGGTCAAACAGCTTGCCCAAAGTCACACAGCTAGTACAATGTGAAAGTAGAAACTGAATATATCTGACTCCATAGTTCTGAATCACTGCTTTACAGGGACCTACCAAAAACTCAGGGCTTTTCAATGTGGAAAAAGACGTGTGCTAGAGAGTTGGAGAGAATCCAAACTCATACCTGGATAACCTGAGAGCAAGGTCCTCCATGCCCTCTGGGGCATTGGCCACAAGCTGAAAGATGCTATTACCCTAGACCAAAGCATTTTAGAAGCTCAGTTTTTAAAAATCAGTAAAATGTAATCCATCAAACTATTGAGAAGTTGCAGCTGCTGATAGGATGAGACATAAACCTAGAATTGCTCGTAACCTTCTTATCACCGTGAGGGAAGAGCTTGCCAGAAAATGCAGACCACACAGAAGAGAGAAGATCTGAGATGAGGAGAGAGAAACTAAATGCTGATCTCACCATTCAAGCCCCTGGATCCAGCCATAACTGTATGTTCACCACTTTTCTAAAATTACTTGAATCAATCGCTGTCCAATTCTTCCATGTCCTGGTACTTATAAAAATCAATTATGAACTGTTAATTCTTCTCCTGAACTTTTTTAGTTACATGAGCCAATACATCTTCCTTTCCTTATTAAACTGAGTTGGATTTTCTGTCATTTGCACCTGCCAGTGTCCTGAGTACCTATTCGTTTTCTATTGTTGTTGCTCTTTTTCTCTCCATTATTAATATCATTATTTTATAGCACATGAATAAATCGTTTAACTGTGGGTTTAGAGGGCCCTCAAACTTTACCTCACACCAAACACAAAACTTAACTCCAGATGGATCACAAACCTAACTAAACCTAAAAGCTAAAAATATAAAAACTTCTTAAACAAAACATAGGACAATATATTTGAAATCTCAGTTTAGACAAAGATTCCACAGACAGGATAGAAAAGCATTAACAATAAGAAGTTTTAAATGACAGATTAAACTTTATCGAAACTAAAAACTTCTATTCTTCAAAAGACATCATTAAGAAAATGAAAAGGCAAGTCACAGGCTGGGAGAACATATTCACAGTACATATATCTGACAAAGAAATGGTACCCAGAATAAACAAGTCATACAACCCATAATAAAACATTTTAATGGCAAAATGCTTAGACAGATGTTTCACAAAGAAGATACTCAAATAGCCAACAGACCGTATGAAAAGATGCCCTATAGTATGAATTTTCTGGGAAATGCAAGTTAAACTTGCAATGAGATGCCACTTCATAGCTACCAGAAAGGCTAGAATTGAAGACTGGTAACTCCACTGTTGAGTACGATAAACCACTGGAACTCTCATACTTTGCTGGGAAAATGTTAACAACCACTGTGGAAAACAGTTTGGCAGTTAGTTCAACACACTTGAAATGATCCAACCATTTCACTCCTAGGTATGGAAGAGAAATCAAAACTTGTGCCCACAAAAGGACTTTCATAAGAATGTTCACAGCAGTTCTATCAAGAACAACCAAAACCTGGAAATGACCCAAATGTTCATCGAAAACAAATCATGGTATATTCCTACAAGGGAATAATATTCATCAATAAAAATGAACAAAGAACTAATACATTCAATAACATAGATGAATCTCAAAAAGGTTATGTTGAGTGAAAGAAGCCCAGACACAAAAGACTGCATGTTGTCTGATTCCGTTTATGTGAACTTCTAATACAGGCAAAACTAAGCTATGGTAATAGAGATCAGACCAGTGGGTGCTTGGGCGAGAGTAGAGGGTGACCCTCTACTCTTCCTTTCTTCCTGAAGAAGTATAACAGATACACAGCATATAACAGTATACGGCACAACAGCAGAATACAGCGGAGTAACAGTATAAGCATGGAGACTTGGAACTAGAATGCCCAGCTCAAATCCTGGTCCATGACGTACCAGAGGTGTGACCTTGGGCACATAACTTAACCTCTCTGAACTTCCATTTCTTCACCTGTACATTCTTCATGAATGTTCAAAACTTAAATAACGTTTAAAAAAATAAGGTAGGGCTTCCCTGGTGGCACAGTGGTTGAGAATCTGCCTACTAATGCAGCGGACACAGGTTCGAGCCCTGGTCTGGGAGGATCCCACATGCCGCGGAGCAGCTAGGCCCGTGAGCCACAGCTACTGAGCCTGCGCGTCTGGAGCCTGTGCCCCGCAACAAGAGAGGCCACGATAGTGAGAGGCCCGCGCACCACGATGAAGAGTGGCCCCCGCTTGCCACAACTAGAGAAAGCCCTCACACAGAAACGAAGACCCAACACAGCAAAAATAAATAAATAAAAATTAATAAAAGGCAGAATAGGTGATAGTGTGCCCCGAGCACACTATTAAAAATAATAATAATAAGGTAAATTTTTAAAATAAGATAAATAAAATATGGTGTAGTAGGTTGGATAGTGTCCCCAGAAAAGTTCACCCAGACCCTGGAATGTGATCTTATTTGGAAATATGGTCTTTGCGGGTATAATTAGGGCAAGGATTAAGATGAAATCATACAGGGTTCGGGTGGGCCCTAAAGCCAATGAGAATGTCCTTAGAAGAGACAGAAAAAGACAGAGACACAAAGAAGTGATGTGATGATGAAGGTAGATGTTGGAGTGATGGGCACACAAGCCAAAGAACACCAGGCATAGCCAGCAACCTCCACAAGCCAGAGGACAGTCATGGCACGGTTGGTCTCTCAGAGCCTCCAAAAGGAATCAACCCTACAGACACCTTGATTTCAGACTCCTGGCTTCCTAGCTGTGAAAGGATAAATTTCTATTGCTTTAAGCCACCCAGTTTGTGGTAATTTGTTATGGCAGCCCTAGGAAACAAATACATATATGGTAAGGGCCCATGCTGGATAAATGGATTTTTTTTATTAGTAAATGGTTTTTCCTGTTATTAAAGAGCAAAGCCCTTGCCCTGTATACCTGGGGGTCCCATGTAGTATCTAGCTAGATGTTTGTATTAGTTTCCTGGGGCTCCATAATGAAGTGTCACAGACTGGGTGGCCTAAACAACAGACGTTTATTTTCTCACAATTCTGGAGGTTAGAAGTCCAAGATCAAGGTATTGGTAGGGTTGATTTCTTCTGAGGTATCTCTCCTTAGCCTGTAGATGGCTGACTTCTCCCTGTGTCTTCACGTCATCTTTTGCATCTGTCTGTGCCCAAATTTCCTCTTCTTATAAAGGTACCCATCATATTGGATTAGGACCCACCCGCATGGCCTCATTTTAACTTATTTATTTATGTCACTTAAGACCCTATCTCCAAATACAATCCCTCTTTGAAGTACTGGGGGTTAAGATTTCAACGTATGAATTTTGAGGGGACACAATGTCACCCATAACAATGTTGATAAATGCTTATTTTACTGAAGCATCAGAGTCTTGACCTTCAACTTACAGACAATTCGATTATACTGAACAAGAACTTACTACTGAGGCTTCCTGTAGCAACCATGGAGGTGCCCTTGTCAGATCTTCCTTCAAGAGGACCTGCTGGCTGTTTGACATCCTTCAAACTTAGCACCTTTGTACCTGTCACAGCATCCCTGCCGGGCCACGTTCCCTGGGCTGCTGCTCCCAGCCAGGGAGGGAAGATGGCAGGGGCACTAGATCCCAGCCATTGCCGTGGCGGGGCTGCTCTAACCGGCAGCTTTGGCTCTGAGTCTCCCCGGCAGCTGGCCAAGACTCACCCAGGGCTGCACTGTGACCTGAGGCTCATCTTTTCCTCTCTCCTTTCACAGATGTCAGACCTGACTCAGGCTGAACTCTCTCCCTCTGGACTCCTGCTCTCGCCCTTTCTCCTTCACAGGCATTTCCCCAAATAAATCTTGCATCTCTTATCTCATCTTGGTATCCAGTTCTCAGAAGATCCGAACTGACACATGTGCCATGATGAGAACTTGGAATGAAACACAAAATTATCCTAAAAAAACCTGGGATTCACCAAAACCACCCCAAAGCACAAAATCATTTGCTGCAAAATCCAACAAGGGAGGGCTCCCTTCATGGCCAGGCGCCATGGTGTCACTTCACTCTCACAACCACAAAATTAAGGTATAAACACACTCATCATTTTACGGATCTTACATAGCTACATGGAGGAGTTGGAACTCAAACCTAGATCTCTTTTGCCCCGTAGTCTGTGCTCATCACCACTAAGTTCTTGAGGGTTGCAAACGCAAATGCCTGAGACATTGGCCAGAAGGAAGGAAGGAAGGAAAGAAGGAAGGAGGGAACCCGGGCAGGCTTAAGACCCAAGGAGTGGTGGGCTTGTGGGGAACTGGAGAGACTCTATGCAATCATCTGTGGACAGGATTGAATCTGCTGAGGAGTTTGCAACTCTTCCTTTTCTTCATTATTGTCATCGTCATCGTCACGGTCGTCACCCTGCCTCCTCTTCTTGGAAATCTTTTCTCTGGCACTGACATGGTGAACTCCTACCCATCCTTGAAAGCCCCAGATAAATGTTATCTATTCAGAGCTTTCCCTCACTTCCCTAGAACAGCTAGACTCTCCCTCCTCTCTGCTCCTACAGCACTCTCTATGTCTCTCTGTCCCAGCAAGGAGTACATTAGTTTGCAGATCTGTCTCCCTTGCTAGACAGTCAGTTCCCCAAGGTCGGGCCTTATCCTCCTTCCTATCCTTCAGCTGCACTGGGGGCAGGAAACCACTATTTTTTGGGTGCCTACTCTGCCCCAGGCATTGCAATGAGCACTTAATCTTCACAGCCACCCCGGAAAAGCATTTCTCTTACCTCGTTTTACAAATGGGGATTCTGAATTCCAGAAAGGTGAAGTGACTTGTCCCACAACTAGCAAAACTTAGGCAGAACCAGAACTCAAACTCGGCCTGCCCCCCATTGTCCCCAACCAAAGCCCCCTCGTCTTCTCACACTGCTCTCCGGGCAGCCACAGGGCAACTGCCACAGCCAGCAGAGGGGGTGGCGGGAGGGGCCGCAGGACAATCCCAGTCTTCTCTGTATATTGAGGGGGTTGGACCAGCTGACGTTTAGCTCCTTTCCTGCGCTGACATTTTATTCTAGGAGGTTTGTTATCTCTCCTTTTGACACCATCTGAACTATTCGAGACAAGCCCCTGCTTTAAACATAAGGATAAAACTGCCTGTCATTGGAAATAAGCCTCACACACTATCTCACTAATAGAAGCAGGACTATTTCTGAGATACCTTGGCGAGTTCGTTAGGTATGAAGATTAAACTCGAATTCATCTCGGCTCAGCCAGACGCGCCCTGAAATCGAATTGCAGGGAGTAGAATTTTCAGCTGCTCAGCTGGTTCAAGACGAAGGTGAGGGAGACCTGGACAAACATGCAGAAATCTGCCCACTGGAAGATAGGGGCTTCTAACTGCCAAAAGCCAGCCTGACCCATACAGGGACATGGCATAATGGGTAGACATGCAGACTCTGGAATTGGAATCACTAGCTTCAAACCCAGCTCCCCCACTTGCTAGATGAGTATCCTTGAGCAAGTTTCTTAATCTCACTGTTCCTCAGTTTTCTCATCTGTATAATGGGGTGAATGATAGAACACATACTATTAGTTGTTGTGAGGAATAAATAAGCATGTAGTTAGTGCAGCCCCTGGTATATAGGAAATGCTTAGTAATCGAAGTTAGAATTATTATGTAGGACCTTTCTAAAAGTGTCCAGAATATTCTGTTGTTCACAGGACACAGCTCATGATACTCAATCATACTTGCAAGGCCTTGCACACTCTGGCCTCTGATAATCCCTCCAGCCTCGTCTCTTGCTTTTGGCCCCATCTGCTCCGCATCCCTGTTCAACTGCCTACAATCACCCAGATGTCCCCCTCTCTCTTCCCTTCCCCACCACTGCTGTCACATACAAATTCCCACACACCCTTCAGAGGTCACCCCTCTCCAAAACCCTCTCCTACCTCCCCATCAGGCAGGAAGACTGGATTAGGGCTGCAGGTGGAATATCCACACAGACACGAGGCTTGGTCCTACAGGGGATGACACTCCAGGGAAACTGCCCTTCAGTTCCCCTCACCCTACTGTACACACACAGAAATGTGCTGGCTGTCACTGGAGACTCACCCTTGGTGGGCAGGCAGGCAAGGGTCAGCATCATGCAAACTGTCAGGAAGGAACTGGGTGTCCATGATGACGGCCAAAGGAAGTTACTCTGAGAATCAGAAGAGATCCTCTCCCCTCTCTCCTCTCAGTTTTTTTTTTTTTTTTTTTTTTTTTTTTTTTTTTTTTTTTTTGCGGTACGCGGGCCTCTCACTGTTGTGGCCTCTCCCATTGTGGAGCACAAGCTCTGGACACGCAGGCTCAGCGGCCATGGCTCACGGGCCCAGCCGCCCCGCGGTATGTGGGATCTTCCCAGACCGGGGCACGAACCCGTGTCCCCTGCATCGGCAGGCGGACTCTCAACCACTGCGCCACCAGGGAAGCCCTCCTCTCAGTTTTATCGGTAGATGGGTGTCATCATGGGGACTTGGAAGCTACATGTTCTGTGCAGTTTTTTTCTTGTTCAGTAAGATCTTGTATCCTTTACCCGTGACGTCTGGCATTCTTTCCTCCAAACGCATCACTGTCACCTCCATTATAGCATCTCTTCTAAGTCCTGTGCTGCCCTTGTATTTCCCCTCTTACGGTCCTTCTCAGGCTTACATGGTTAGTATTGAAGATTACGGATTCAAGAACCAGACTGCCTGAGTTCAAACCCACATTTTCCATTTAATAGCTGTGTGATGCCGGGCATGTTACTTAACCTCTCTGTACTTCAGTTTCCCCATCTGTGCAGTGGATAATACTAACACTTTTCTCATAGTGTTGTTGTGAGGGCTAAATGAATCAACACTTGTACTGCTCTGGGAATAGTGCCTGGTACACAGAACTAGTTCAGTAAGCACTAGGAATGGTTAGTATGACTATTAATCTGAATCTCCCTCCCCCCTCCCCTCTGGGTTGTAAGGTGAAAGAGAATAGGGGTTACTGGCACTGTTTATACTTTGCCCCCAGCACAGGATATAACCCAAAGCAGGTACTCAGTAAATATGTGTGGAAGGAAGAGAGAGAAGGAGAGGAAAAGAGAAGAGGAGAGAAGAGGAGAGGGGAGGAGAGGGGAGGGGAGGGGAGGAAAGCCTTGAAAGTTAAGTGCAACATATAATGTTATAGGTAGAAAATTATCCAGAATTGAAGAAAACCAGATAAATCCATTTCCACCCAAGTGGAGCCAAACCATGCTTTTTCAGTTTGCCAAAATCATGTAATTATTCTCAACCGTCACATATTTCATAATTCCTTATATTCAGTTCATTATTTGTTACTTTAGAGAGAGGAACTAGGACACATTAGCTCTTACTTGAAAGGTGCATTGACCAGCACAGAACGACTGTCTACATTGGACCAGGATCCAGCTGGTCCTTCAGAGAGCTTGTGATCACATCTCAGTCTCAGCCAGTGTCCTCAGCCCATGGAAAGCCAGTCATCGCCTCAGTGCTCATCCTGCAGTCCCACGTGTAAACCTCAGCTTTGCAGACTGAATCCCCAATTTTGCCAACACACCAACAATGAATCTGTTTTCAGTTGCACATTCACATTATGCAAGTTCTCAAGATTAATGTTTAAAACCAAAAACTTAATTGAATAGTTTTCAATGCAAAATCATTATCACACAGATTGGATTCCTCTAACTCCATGTGACCAGTATTTTCTCTCCCTGTCAACAGCCAAGTAATATTCAAAGGTCATCCGATGATTAGACACTCAGAGCTAGAGGAGCTGGATGAATCAAAAGTTCAGCGGCATCAGAATAAGATGAACTGATGCGTTCATCTCACAGTAACAGGTGGCCTTGCCTCATAGTTCTTAAACTTCAGGCATTCCGGTACCACCTGCATGACTTTTCGCTGTATCTACTGGTACTATTAGCTACTATCTTATAAGGAGCTCCTGGACAATCTCTTTGTTGGGTGGGGCTAGGAGTCCTCAAACAAATACT
The DNA here is from genome assembly GCF_951394435.1 of Stenella coeruleoalba. Lineage (NCBI taxonomy): Eukaryota > Metazoa > Chordata > Mammalia > Artiodactyla > Delphinidae > Stenella > Stenella coeruleoalba. The sequence goes on along the minus strand of NC_137161.1, from coordinate 65,640,600 downwards.
TCTTTATATCAAGAGTTTTTCTCTCTTGTTACCAGATAGTTCCTAATATAGTTAAAGCCTATAGTTCTTCCTTAAATGTAAAACTGGCTTTGCAATTTTTTTTTTAATCAAACGGTGACTGACAGGAGATAACAGTTGTATCTCGAAATGTAAGAATGTTCTTGCTTTTCAGAATTATGGAATTTTAAGGATTGGTGTTTCTAATATGCCTGGGCAGTCCCACTCTGGAAATCTCGCCACCATTAATAAGGTTAGGTATGCTTAGATGACCAGCACTCCAGGGCAGCCAGAAACAGTGGGATTCCCACCCAGTCCGTTTCACTACTATTGTTCTGCTGAGAACCACTGGTAGAAATTCTGATCTTAACTGACTGGGTACAGATAAAACACAAGTTTCCTTAGGAACTCACAAGTTGTTGGACTCTGAAGATTAAAAAATTGTAGCTCTTTACGCCCCTCTTTTTAAATATTTATTTATTTATTTATTCGGCCTCATTGGGTCTCAGTTGCAACATGCGGTCTCTTCCTTGCAGTGCACGGGCTTCTCTCCAGTTGCAACATGTGGGCTTTTCTCTACTTGTGGCGCTTGGGCTCTCCAGTTGTGGCACACGGGGTTAGCTGCCCTGAGGCATGTGGGATCTTAGTTCCCCGACCAGGGATCGAACTCGCATCCCCTGCATTGCGTGATGGATTCTCAACCCCTGGACCACCAGGGAATCCCCTCCTCTCCTCTTTGACTAAGGACCACACTTTCTCCTCACTGGGTTTAGGGAAGTTGGAGTATCATCGAAGTTCACATCTATTAAATCTACACCTTGCCTATCTGCATTCCCCATGCAAAGCCCCATTCATTTGGTGGGAGAAGAACCACCTCCTCTTCTAACTCCTCGTTTGGTACCAGAAAGTTAGTTTTTAATCAAACTGATACATTTATATCACTTTTTAAAGGTCAACTCTCTTTTATATTACTTAAATACACTTATTTTTCAAATAAAGTGTTATATTTCTATTCTATGATTATTTTACAGATATAAATAAGTGGAAAATCTGTATCACTTGCCAGAAGTAGAAAGCAAAATAAATATAAATAAAATAAGACAATACCATTAAAATCTAAATAGATACTGTGGTTTGCTAAAGGCACCAAATTGAATGAAGGAAATGTACTATATCTTGTTTTTGGTGGTTGTGTATACTTGTCAAAATTCATTTAATTGAACACTCAAGATTTTAGCATATGTAAACTGTGCCACAAAGAAAAAGAAAATTTCCATTGGTTAAGATTTCCTTCAAGATGGACAGTGCTGGGCAGAGTGTGACAGTAGTTTCTCTCCCTTCTCTTGTCTCCATGGCTGCTCAATCACCTGCCCATCTCTTTTTGATTGACACTTTCTGTATTTGGCTCTGTTAATTCATTCAATCAGGTTACATTAACATTCTACAGGCCTAATATCTACTCAGTCTTTCTGAGGTGATTTTTGTTTTTGTTTTTGTTTTTTTGCCAAAAGTCCTGATCATTTGCTTATTTTAGCAGATTTTTTTTTTTTTTTTTTTTTTTTTTTTTGCGGTACGCGGGCCTCTCACTGTTGTGGCCTCTCCCATTGTGGAGCACAGGCTCCGGACGCGCAGGCTCAGCGGCCATGGCTCACGGGCCCAGCCGCTCCGCGGCATGTGGGATCTTCCCGGACCGGGGCACGAACCCGCGTCCCCTGCATCGGCAGGTGGACTCTCAACCGCTGCGCCACCAGGGAAGCCCTCTGAGGTGATTTTTTCCATCACTTTTATGACCCTTTATGAGGTTATATGTCTTACCCATAATAGCCTCCAAAAGGCAACTCTACCACAATGATCAAATTTTAAGGACATGCTTCACTAATAGCTTCAATACTAGACTATGATATTATTTCCAGTATAGGATCCCCTGGATTAAGCAGGATAGTTCAGTAGTTTAGCTTACAGTTAGATAAAATTAATAAACTGAACCATATGAAGTTGCCAACACTCATTTATTTTTACCAACAAAACGGCAATTATATACAGCTCAGAAAGTAAAACTGGACAATTTCACACCTACCTCAACATTCTGTACAGTTACTATAAAGTAAGATGAGTATTTCTTTAAAAAATTAGAAAAACTTAATCGACAAGCACAAATCATTAATTAAATAATTTAATTAAATACATTAAAATTAGTTAAATAAGTAATTGGTTAAAATGATTAGTCAAGTATGCAAAAGATTTTAACTAAATTAGTGTATGTATATACGTACATGCTCAAGGTGGCCCAATATTTTGCTGAAAGTCATCTCACAACCACAGAGATGAGCCTTTATGTCTTGTTCATGGGTATATTTCCAATAGCCAGTAGAGTGCTGGAAATATAGTAAGTGCTCAAGGAATATCTGCTAGGGCTTCCCTGATGGCGCAGTGGTTGAGAGCCCGCCTGCCGATGCAGGGGACATGGGTTCGTGCCCCGGTCCGGGAAGATCCCACATGCCGCGGAGCGGCTGGGCCTGTGAGCCATGGCCGCTGAGCCTGTGCGTCCAGAGCCTGTGCTCCGCAGCGGCAGAGGCCACAACAACGAGAGGCCCGCATACAGCCAAAAAAAAAAAAAAAAAAAACTGCTAAAATAAGCAAATGATCAGGACTTTTGGCAAATAGATCACCCCATTCTCAAAACATATATTCCCAAATTCTTTTACTTCTAAAAGAAGTTCCAGATTATTTTTGCTGCATTTTTCCGTGTTTACATCATACCCAAATCAACTTTCCTGCTTCTAACCAAGACATACAACAGTGCACGAGTCAAAAGGAAAAAGATGGGGGTATCAATAATCCAAGTTTTAAAAATCATGTCCTCTATGAGACAGAATAAAAACCAGCTCAGAGGATTTTAGGTTTGACAATAACATGAACTTCCAGAAAAGATGGTAGAATGCAACCAGAGTATATCTTCTGCTATGGAATATTTAATTTGCTGGAGACAATATGACAATCTGCTAAGAGCATGAAGCTTATGAATTAGACAAATCTGTTTTCAAAGCTCAGCTTTTCCCTTTTCTGGAAGTGTTACTTTGAGCAAACTCTTTAACCTCCTTGAGCTTCAATAACTCCTCTGTAAAATGGGGATGATAATAAATTATTCATTCATTCATTCATCAAATATGAATTGAGCACCTTCTCTATTCCAGGCCTTGGGCAAGGTGGTGGGATACAACAGTGAACAAAATAGACCAAAGTCCCTGCCCTCGTGGAGTTTACATTCTAGAGAGAATAAGAGGCAATAAATTAAGGAAGTACATTGTAGAGTATGTTTGAAGATAGGGAGAATTTCAGAAGGCTGAGATTCTGCATGAGCAGGTAGGGCAAAAACCAATCAACTTTGAGTTATTATTGGCAATGGGATGAACTACATGCACCAATGGGCAGCTTAGAGCAATCACTTAAATCAGATTTAAGAGAGTGTGAGCCCTAGCTAGATGGGTGAACGCCTGTATAGATCAGTATGATGGGTAGACAAATAGAGTGACAGATGGATGAATTCGAGAGTCAGGCAGACAGACAGACCTAAACAGACGGACACTAATGGTAATTCAAGTGCTCTGACAATAGCCTCTGCTGCTAGAATAATTGACTGTTGATCGTGCACATCTGGCCCACGAGGCAGGCATTTCATCTCCCTCCCAGGCTGGGCCACAGGCATCCCTGACAAATCCTCTCCATCCCTGAGGGTGATTGGAAGAGGCTGCTCCTCTCTCCAGAGGGTACCCATGTAAACCCACACCAGGCCTTCGTAACTTCCCACTGCAGAGGAATGATTATGGACTGGGTACTAAAAGCTACTGGAGAAGGATTGTTGGTCTCCTGGGTGTGCTGACAGCCCTGTAGCACAGTAGTGAAAGAAAGGTCTTTGTCTTCGATGCTTGCAATAGAATGATATCATATCTGGGATTTACCTTGGCCAACTCCAGCCAGGAAAATATGACAGGAATTTGGGGATTGAGAGGAAACAAGCTGGGCAAACTGTTTATAGTTGTTGGGTGCACGGGAGTTCCCTGGATGGTTCTCTCCACTACCAAGTGTGCTGGAAAGTTTTTATTGAAAAAAAAGAAGGTTAACATAAAATCTTTCCATTTATTTTCAGAAGGGAAAAAGTGCACACAAGCACACACATATGCACTTGGAGCATTTTTCCAACTTTGAGGATTAATTCTGTTTGGCAGACAAAAGCTATTCTATTCAATGATTTTCGGTATTCAAAGAGCAATTTGGTTCCATTTCATTGCTACCTTAAATTAACTGGTGCCTGAGCCTAGAGAGATGATTGTTAGGGCCAGAGTGAAGGAAGACGTGGCAGTGGGCTTCAAGTGGCATTGAGTGGTTTCAAATGTGACCCGCTTAAGGAAAGTCACCCATCCCCAGGAAGGATGCAGAATTCCCAAGTGGAAAGCAAAATTCTCCAACAACCAGTGATGCCACTGGCTTGTTTTCACTGCTCTCAACAACCTGCCACCATCTGAGTGAGAAGATGATTTGAATTCCTCCCCAACTGTTCCTAAACAGAGCATTTTAGCAGTGAAAGGGAATTTTAAATAATTGAGCCTAGCCTTCCCTGCCTTCAACATTCATTCACTATATGTTTATTCAGTATCTACTCAATGGCAAGCACTGTGCCAGCCATAAAGGATATATAGTTGTAGGGGACAGAGAAGGGCACTGGCCTTATGAGACTTGTAGCCCAGCTGGGAAGTCAGAAATCCTCAACAACTAAGTCCACAATACAGTAATCAGTATTGTCCAGCATGATACAGCATAATAAGTGCTATGAGGGAGAAATGCAAAACTTGAGGAGGGTGTCTTAATCCATTTTGGGCTGCTATAACAAAATACCACAGACGAGCTGGCTTATCAACAGAAACTTATGTCTCACAGTTCTAGAGACTGGATATCTAAGACCAGGGTGCCACCATGGTTGGGTGAGGGCCATCTTCTGGGTTGTATCAGCACACAGTGGAAGAGACTAGGGAGCTCTGTGGAGTCTCTTTTATAAGGGCACTAATCCCATTTAAGAAGGCTCCATCCTCATGACCTAATCACCTCCCAAAGCCCCACCTCACTGGGGATTTAGGATTCATCATGTCAGTTATTCAGACCATAGAGGAGGGCATAAGCAAAGGGACTCGACATAGTCTAGGAATCAGGGAAGTCTCCTTGAAGAAATGTCAGTGATTAGCAGGGGCCAGAGGCAGAGGAACCTGTGCGTGCAGAGTTCCTGAGGTGGGAGATGCATGGTGCAGCCTAGAAACTGTAAGGCTGGTGTAGCTGGACCTTCAAGAGTGAAGGTGAGAGTGGTGTGAGATGAAGCAGGGGTAGATCACACAAGAAGTTTTTAACCATTTCAAGGACTTGGGGCTTAAACGAGTAAGGAAACTGCAGTCCAAAGAAGTTAAAGTGATTTTCCCCAATGCACTCACCCATGGTGAGGCTGGATTTCAAAAATAATAAAAGAAAACATTGATAAAGCCCCGTAAGAATGCGCTGGACACTGGGGTCTCTTGGATAAGGTAAAATTTCAGCAGAGATGTAATGAAGCCTTGAGAGCAGATAGGAGAAGATTATCCCAGGAAGCGATGACAGCATCCAGGCCTTGAGGTAGGAAAGGTCCTACTAAATTCAAGGCCCTTCCCAGAAGGCACTGACCTTGGAGGAGCGAAGGGATGCTGTGGGAGCTGTGGTCTGAAGGAGTCAGACGATGCACAGCCTTGTAAATCAAGGTGGGGTCCTCGGATTGTCCTTTGCATAGATGAGGAACCCCAGGGGCAGTGAGCAGAGGAATGATAGAATGTGCCTTTAAGGAGCGAGGGTGCAAGCAGAGAGACACTTTAGAAGGCTGTTGTAACAGTCCGGGGATTCATAATGGCTTGAACCGGGAGACGACAGCAGGGAGGATGAGAAACAGTCTGATTCTGGATGTATTTGAAGGGGAAGCCAATAAGACTTGCTGACAGATCGAATGTGAGTTAACAGGAGAGCACCGAGGTGTTTGGTCTCAACAGCCACAAGGAGGGAGCTGTCTTTAACCAAGGGGAGAAAGAGGGGGAGAGAGAGAGAACGAACTGCAGGAGAGCGAAGTATCTCTCCTGATACCGGGGAGGGACCTAGAGGGTGGCGGAAGGAGAATGAAAGGGTCTTCTCACCCTCTAGAGATACATAAACTGAGTTGGATCAGGTCAAGGCTGGAAACAGGGCTAAATAAAAAACAAGGGGGCTTCTCTGGTGGCGCAGTGGTTGAGAGTCCGCCTGCCGATGCAGGGGACACGGGTTCGTGCCCCGGTCCGGGAAGATCCCACATGCCGCGGAGCGGCTGGGCCCGTGAGCCATGGCCGCTGAGCCTGCGCGTCCAGAGCCTGTGCTCCGCAACGGGAGAGGCTGCAACAGTGAGAGCCCCGCGTACCGCAAAAAAAAAAAAAAGAAGAACAAGGGATGAGGATTATTCAGAAAGGATGAGCAAGCGGTGGTCTGCAGGAATCCTGGGGCCTAAGCGCCTGCAGGGCATTTCACCTGGGGTTATTTAAAGAGGCAGGGTACTGAACACTGGGCATTCTGCACTGAAGGATGGAGAGGGCACAGGGAAGCAGAGATAGCAAAATGGCAACCGTGCAGGTAACGGTGCAGAGTGAGGCATGGCTTTGATGTGTCGGTGGGACTGTCCGTGTCTCCAGCGACCATAGGATGAGGTTTCCAGGGCCCAGTTTTCAGCCTTGCCCAGAGAGTGGGTAGGGGGACAGGTCCTTCTCGAGTTTCCCAGGAAGACACATTAAGCCTAATGGAGGAAAACAGATGGTGCAGCAGTAAAAACAAGCCACCCCGTTCCTGGCTTGGCTGTTTGGGTTGTAAATTTTCTGATGGAGGCTGAACAAGTGGAAGCTGGGGAGGCACGATTCAGTTTAGTGATGTCTCAAGCACTTTCTCAGACGCGTGATTCGGAGAAGATGTGGACAGTCCCCCTTTGCTGTGGCTTCACACACCCCTCGCTACTCAGCCCTGCTCCCCACTACTGCTACACTGGGCTAGATCACGGGCTCTGGAAGAGCTGGGAAGGGGTGGCAGAGACCTGTAGGAAAAGCCACTCTCCCACTTGCTAGCCGCGTGACCACAGGCAGGTGGAGTGACACTCATAGTGTCTCCTCACAGGGTGCTTGTGACATTGAGTGAGTTAAGCCATGGAAAGCACGTAGAGCAGTGTTTGGCATGTACTAAGTACTCAATACAAATTAACTGTAGTTATTATTATTCAATTCTGCATCCACAGAGCTGAGTATATAGCCCAGCACAGGAGTTCAATGAATAGTTGTTTAATAGAATTTGATGTCATCGCCATTATCTTCATCATCGTAATCATCGAGCCTTTACAGTGTCCACTTCTTGGCCAAGCAGCTTATAGACACTTGAGTTTCTTGGGTTGTGGTGAAGGGAAAGTTCTAGGATCTAAGGACATGCGTCAGGGACCAATTTTGCTCAGAAACTCGAGGATCACTTTTACAAGAAGATTTTGGCCTTGGCGGTTGAATATGGAGGATAGCAAAGCAAAGGAGAAAGAATGAACTGAGAGAGAAGGTCTTCCTGAGCACAGAGCTGAGGTTTTCGGTGTGTCAGGGAATGAGATGTGTTCATACTACACCCTTTTATTTTTAAATTGGAGCTAGGAGTTTGTTAGTCAATAAGTCAGTTAGTCAGCTAGTTTTACTTTAGGACTGATGGTCCTTCCTTCCTTCCTTTCTACCTTTTTCCCTCCCTCTCTCCTTCCCTCCTTTCTTTCTTTCTCTATTTCTTTCCTTCCTTCCATGCAAGAAAGACCAAGGGTTAAAGAACTATAAGATATGACTCAGGCCAATACACAGACAAACCAGTACACTAAACACCAATTCCAAAACAGTCAATTCCCTGAATGCCAGTTTTTGAAGTTTCCCACTCAGCAATTGACTTTCCCTGAATTTACCAAAATCCTTGAGGTACAGCTGAAGATAGAAAAGGAGAGACAAGCACAGGCAGTTGGGCCCTTGGAGAGAACAAGGCATCAAACACTGTTTAGAGAGTTGTTCAGTATGAGGTACCCGTGACTGAGAGGCACTGGGGGGATTTGCCCTCAATAGACCCAAAGGGAAATGGACATTGGAGGCTTTAAATATTTAGGAAGAATGCTTAAGGGAAAAAGAAATCCTCAAGCAAAACCTGGAGACCAGATGCCACCTCAGAGTCCATCCAAATGCAGCAGGAAGAGCAGCGTGAATTAGACAAGTCCCACGCTCTGAAAGAGGAGGTGGGCTACAACACAGAGGTGCGTTCTCCCCTGGAATAAGGGAAGCAGAGGGACTCAACTTCTACATGGGGGATTTTTTCCCCAGCTGCATTTAAATTCATGGTTCTTTAATTCCACACAACTGGTATAAAGTGACTGGCACCCCAGGGAAGCATAAGCTATGGAAGTTGTCTTCTTTTTCCTCCTATTTTCTGTGTCTCCACCTTCCCCAGATAACACTAAGATTTTAACTGACCCCCAAAGATACAGATACATGTAACTTAGTGATCAAGAATGTGGACTCAGGGAACACCTGCCGTGTGACCTTGGCTAAATCACTTCACCCCTCTGTGCCTCAATTTCCTCATCTATAAAATGTAGATAAGGTAATAAGAGCACTAACCTCATAGGATGGTTGTGAGTATCGAATTAATATTGAAAGTGCTTAGAACAGTTCTTGACTCATAGTAAGTGATCAACACACGATAGTAATGATTACTGTTCCCATGACTACTGCTACTGTTATCATTACCATTATTTACACTGTTGAATGAAATTACTCAGTCTAAGACAAATCAGAGTAAAAACTGGGAAGAGGATAATTGCAGACTTTAACTTCATTGAACTCTAATTTAGAAGGAGAAGGGGAGTTAACTGGAGAGGAGTTATATGGTTTCCATTTGGGACAAGGCATGATCACTAGGAAGCTATGTTGGACAACATCACAGGGTATAATCTGAGATGGTCATTGGAACACAGAGTGAATTTTCATCCTTGGTGGTACAAGGAGGCCTCACTTCATGAATGAGTTGTTATGGATCCATGTCAAAGAATTCTCGTAGGCAAGAGCTGAACCATCCGTCCCCCGGGTTCCAGGAAAACAGCCCAGGTTGTGTTAGGAGGGAATTCTCCAGAAAGTAGAAGCAGAATTGCCCACTTATGCTTCTGCTTCTCCCACAAGGAGGGAAACTCTACTCTGGTTGACCATCGGCTAAGCCTTTTAAGCCAAGGGTAGACAAGACCAACCTAGAAAATGTTTCAGAGAAGGTGTGTTTCCTCCTCTCTACTCACATTTCTAGACTTTTCCTCAAGGGAGAAGAGAATTCCTGTCCTTTATCCCATTATCTGCCTGTCACCCAATCCCATGGGTGGAGAAATCGCTAACCCAACCTTTACTGGGACAAGCTTTGCTGCAGATCACAACACGGAATGGAAAACCCTCTTTCTTCCGCTGTGTGTGACAGCCGCAGCTCGGCTGGTCCTAGCGGTGCTTTCTTGCATTTTCTTCTGCTCCCTCTGCAAGGCGGATGAAGGGTCTGACTTCTCAGGGTAGGCTGGATTACAGGCTAGCCTCAGTGGAGGGAAGCACAGGCGTTTCCTATTCCTTTTTGATTTTTTTGTTCCCTGTGCCTCCATGTGGACAGCCAACAGACAAAGTCAAAGCCAGCCTTCCTGCACCCACTGTGGAAGATAGGCCCACTAGTCCCTTCCCTGCTGTGTTCTGTGACCCACTCCTACCCACCTCTCTCCTTCCCAACTGGCTTTTGTTCGGTGTGTGGAAAGGCACGCTGTATGATGACCGTATGCAGGAAAGCAGAGGTGAGGGTGAGGGTCCAGTTACTCAGAAACCTTTGCATCCAATTACACACACCCAAAGAGCAACAGCTGGTATTGCTGTATTATACAGTTTGTGGAATTCCCACTTTGTAGAAGGGAAAACAGAGGCCCACAACGCTAAAACGTCTTGAATATAGAGAGTAGGTGGCAGAGCCAGGATTCTATGACTGGTCCTCAAACTCTAAATCCTCTTGCCAGTTCATCCATTGCCCTTTATGCATATTCAGTGCACGTTACTTTAATAACTTAATCACCCTAGAAAAAACGTGTATGCATACATCTCTATATACGTGTGTGTAAAGAAAAGTAACATGTGTACACAGTATACATATGTCATATAAGATAAAATCACATAATCCATCACCCAGTGTCTAGGTGCTTGGAGGAGTGCATGAAAATCAAAGTATGTTTTCTACCACCTTGACTCATTGGGCTCAACACTCCTTCTTACTTCCTGATTCACAGTAGGCTCTCAAAACACCAGCCCCTTCCTCTCTGGTTCCCAGCCTGGCAGTCGGGTGCTGAATTCTACCCTCAGCACAGCACAGCCTTCTGATGGAGGCTCTGTGGAGTTCAGAATAATCGACTCTGCTGGCAATTCCAATCACTTTGACCTGAGGGAGACGCCATGCTCAGCCCACAGTGTGGACGGAAGACAACAGAGCTGAGCATGGACCCGACCAGACACAGATAAGAGCGGGGGTTGGCACAGACTGGGCAGCTGGAGCTTCCTCCTCTTGCCCAGCATTCAGGCAGGGATCTGGGAGGAGACAAGTGCTGTACGGTGTGTTGAGTGATGGGCGCAATAGTGCCAACCGGAGGGTCAGTTGCTCTGGGGTCAAGTTTTTCTCAATTAACAAATTAATGCTGGTAACACTGGGACAGTGTGTGCACTTTGGTGCCTGGTGAGAGATCAGCGCAGCTCTTCTCCCATTAATCCTAGGAAGGATTTTCTCCTCTTCCGGACATGAGGGCAGGGGCTGGGGGTGCCAGGGCTGGACGCAGCTGCAGTAGAATAAAAGCAGCACCTTCTCTGGAGTCAGAAACCTGAACTCTAATCCCAAATTCGTTCACATACGAGCGACAAGACCTTGGGCAAACTACCCCATTATCCTGGGGTGCAGCTTTCGCACCCTCATCAGTATAGAAATATAGAAATAATAGATATAAATATATATGACATATTATATAATACGTATACAGTATACTATGTATAATATTTATATTATATATAAATTGTATATTTTTATATGTATACAATTGGCCCTCTGTGTCTGCGGATGCGGGTACAGAGGGCTGACTAAAGGACTTAAGCATCCATAGAGTTTGGTATCCGCAGGGGTCCTGGAACCAATCCCTTAAGGATATCGAAGGACAACTGTACATGTCTATAAATGTATATACATACATATGATACGTATAAAGCCACATGTCTCTATGTATATCGTATATACATACAATATAGACATATATAGCCCTCACGTCAGAGGGTTGATGTGAGGATAAAGTGAGACTAACTCTGTTAAGATGCGAGATACTCAAGCAGTGGTACCTGTTTCTCCTTCATAGAAGTTAGGATAGTTGTAATTTTTGGAAACATTCATCTATTTTGTGTCTCCTGTCTCTCTCCCCTGCTGGATTTTGAGACGGATGACAGCAGGAACTATCTCTGCCTGTTCATCACTCTCCCCAAGTCCCCATCAGGGTGGGTGCTCAATAAATTGTGCAGCTTGAGCGAATGACTAAATGAAGACATTAGCGCCTACCTCCAGGAACTGGAAATAAGGAGACGGCGTGCAGTAGAAGGCATGATAAGCCATTAAATGCTGTGGAAACAGGAAAAGCAGTTGTTGCTGTAGTCTGTGAGGTGCAGAGGGGATCACAGACCACTGGGTGGGGCAGGGATGAGAAAGAGGAGAATCAGAGCTCAGGCAAAGAGCTGGAAGAGATACAGCGAGGAGTCTTTAGGAGGTGGCCTGAGGGAATGGAAAGATGAGTGACAGAGAGATTGACATCATGGCTGGTCCAAGAGCCCTGATTCCAAGATGAGATTTCTCCAGGGCTGCACAGGCAGAAACTGAACAGACCCTGGGCAGGAACCCCCATTTCAACACTCTTCCACCTCATGCCTCCTTTTTTGGTCATTGTCATTATCCCTTCAGTCTCTGTGGCTTTGGAGAAGCAGATCCACAAAGAGCTACTGCACTTTAGAGGTCAGGGTAAAATTAAGAACAACTTGCTTTTCATTTATAATTTATGCATTATACACCACCTACTTCCCAAAAGGATTTGAGACAGCTTTACAATAACAATCATCTTTAAACCATCTGCAGAGCCACAAAAAAACATGTTTTCAGAGAATCCTTAATGGCACAAGGAAATTCTCCAAATGTAACTTTAAATGAAAAAGACAAGACAGGACACTTTATTTACTATAATACTGTCACATAATATAAAGATGGATGGGGGAGGGGAGAGGGAAGAGGGAAGAAAGACCAGGAGCAAGAGAGGAGAGAGGAGGAGAGGGGATAAGAGAGGCCGGGAGGGAAAAATAAAGTGGAAGGAAATATTTGCAGTACTTATTTGCCTCCTTAAAACTGTAAGGAGAGACCTCACGGCGAACAGCACAATTTCCCCCAAGATGTTGTAAATAAGATGATCTTCAAGGGTACTAATGTCTTCTTAGCGTTAATGGTTATGCCTTCATAGATCAAGTGTGTATTTTTTGAAATAGAACGAACACATTAAAACTGTATGTGCTGGTTCAATTTCATTTGCCCGGATCCATTCTTCCCCGGCCTCTGCCCTGCTCTGTGCAGAGGAGTCTCCTTTGTCCTCTGGCTTTGGGTTGGTTGGGGCCAACAGGCACTTCAGTTAAAACACAGAGGGTGGAGGAGAGAGGGGTGAGGGTATTCACTGCCCTTCCCCTAACCCCTGTGGCCTTGCCCCAGCTCTGGACCAGCTGTGTCCCTCGGTGCCTGAGGGCCTATGGGGGCTCTCTTAGGGCACCTCGTGTCCCATTAATACTGTTCGGTTTCCCCTCTGCTAGGTCTTGCTGTTTCACTGTCCTTTGCTGCTTCTCTTAACCCTGCCCTCAACTCTGTTGCTCTAGTTCCTTTATTAAACTCTTTTTAGTACTTATTAAAGTTCAATGTGCATAAGAGTCCCCTGCAGGGCTTGTTAAAACACAGATTTTTGCCCATCCTCCCACCCTCATTCCCACCCCGAGAGTCTGCTTCAGTAGGTCTGGGGCAAAGGCTGAGAAGTTTCATTTCTAACAAGCTCTCAGGGGATGCATGTACTGGTGGTCCGGGGAACCTGCTTTGAGTGGCAGTCTCTTGGGTAATGCCTTGGGCGTGTCCTCAACTTCCTAAAAGCTCCCTACCAATACTTGATGAGGGCAGTTCAATAGAAGTTTCTGCGATCGTGGAAACGTTCTATAATATTCTGCACTCTCCAGTGGGGTAGCCACACGTGGCTTGTGAGAACTTGAAATGCACTTAGTGCACTGAGGAGCTGGATTTTTAATTTTATTGAATTTTAATTAATACAGATAATTAGCTCTGAACTAATAAAAGTTGGCAGTTTCAGCATTCTACCTGGAAATGTCCTTAGCCACATTGTCAGGTTCGTTAGGTACCATCTCTATCTACGTGTTACTGCAGAAGCAACATTGTGCTCATTGTTCTGGAAGTTCATTATTTGAGTCTCATTTTCTCTGGCCTCCAATAGTTTTCTCATTGCCCTTCCAGCCTCCATTAACAGTCTCCGCAAGGTGCTTCAGGCTTCCACCTGCTGCCTGGTTTCAAGGCCATCACCAGGGGTTTTAGGTTTATGTTTCAGCAGCACCCTACTTCTCAGCAGTACCATGTCTCTCTCAGTTGTGTACTGCTGCGTAACTACCTGAGATTTAGTGACTTAAATCAACAACGATTTTACTATCTTTCCTGATTCTGTGGGTTCAGTTGGGCAGTTCTTCTGCTCTGTGTGTGTTGGCTGGGGATACACTTGTCTCAGCTGGGATGGAACCTCCAGGCTGGTTTACTCATTTGGCTGGCAGTTGGGGTCAGCTAGATGCTCAGATGAGGCTATGAATCACAGCCTCAATTCTTACCCATGTGTCTTCTCCATGTAACTCCATGTAGCTCAAGCTAGGTTCCAAGAGGCAAGAAGTAGAAGCTGCTTGGAAATCCCAGAACATCATGTCTGGTGCATTCTAGTGGCTAAAGCCAGTCGTAAGAACAGCACAGTTTCGAGGGAAACAAGTTCCACCCCTTGATGGAAGGAGTGGCTTGTGCACTGAGGGAGGGGATGGATTCCTGGGGATATCTTTGGAGACTAGCTGCCCTTAGAGAGTGTCTTTCCACAGCAAAGATGGGCTACGCAGACCATTGCTTCTCAAACTTCAGGATTCCCACAATCCCCTGCAGACTCTGATTCAGTAAAGCTAAGCAGTTCATAAGAGGCCACTTTTTTTTTTTTTTTGCGGTACGCGGGCCTCTCACTGTTGTGGCCTCTCCCGTTGCGGAGCACAGGCTCTGGATGCGCAGGCTCAGCGGCCATGGCTCACGGGCCCAGCCGCTCCGGGGCACGTGGGATCTTCCCGGACCGGGGCACGAACCCGTGTCCCCTGCATTGGCAGGCGGACTCTCAACCACTGCGCCACCAGGGAAGCCCCAAGAGGCCACATTTTTAACACGTTTCACATGATTGCTGATGCTGGCGGTTCACAGATCACACTCTGAGTAGCAAGGACGTAGATTATACCGTAGAAGTAGCCTAAGGCTTAGGATCACAGACCTAAATTCAAAACCCATCTCTACCACTTTTTTGTTGTGGGTCCTTGAGTAAATTACCGAACAACCTCTAGCCTCAGTTTCCCCATCTGTTAAAATGGAATTGTGGGACAACTGTGACAACCAATAGGAAGAAGTACAATATAGCAGCATTTGAGTCTCTTTGAGTCTCTTACTAGCTGTGTGTCTTGGGACACTTAACTTTCCCTTACTGAGCTTTAGTTTCTTCACTTAAAATTAAAGTGAGAATGGGAATGACGGTACCTACGCCGTCGGGTGGTTGTGAACATTGGTGAAACCTGGAACTAACCGATGGTGACTATGTGAGAGGACATGGGAAGTATGCCTTTCCTCCCGCTCAGTGTCATCAAACACTTTCCGGGTGGTCAGCATTTGCTGCTATTTGGTGGAAGGATAGGGTGGATGGAAACAAGCAAGGACTGAGCTTCTGAATTAATCGAGTTTTGAAGCTAACTCATGGTCTGCCTCTACCAATGACTGCTCCATAGCGAGGCAGGAGTTTGCTTCTCCTTTTCCCCCAGTGGGTTGGAACCAAGGAGAGAACTGTGAACCGTATTTGTCCTAGATGCCAGGCAAACAGCATCAGCCGTATTGTTTGTGGTATCAGTGGCTGGCACGATTGATGACCCCTCCTGGGAAATTCTGCTGTGGGCTTCTGATGATGAGAAGAGTTATGTATCAGGCGCTGAGTCCCAGAAGACTTCTGAGCTGGTTCCACTTGGCCTGACCCCCACAGGGTAGGGGTCCTTGGACAATGCTTGGGAATCAAATACTCTGGACCACTGAGGACAGCTCAAGTCTGTCTGGTCACATTCTTGGACTTCCTCGTATTCGTTGAGATCTGTGTAGAATACGAATGGCTCTCAAGACTTTGGAATTATGTCAAGATGTGAACCAAAGCTGTCAGACCTGGGAATAAGGCTACAGATAACAAGGTAAGAAACAATGGCTAATGCTCGTTATGCACTTGCTCCATGCTGTGTTCTAAGACAAATGTATAAATATGCATTATCTCACCCTTACAACAACCCTAGAAAGAAGACAGCATGATAATCCCCACTTTACAGATAAGGAAACTGAGGTACACAGAGATGAGGTGTTTGCTCAAGGTCACACAGTGAAGTGGCAGGGCTCCAACTTGAATTCAGATCTGCCTAATGACGAAGACTGTGCTGAAATGATTTAAGAGAGCTGATGGAATCTGGCTGGGATCGGAGGGGGATAGCATCTCACATATAAAAACAAGGTTTCTTCCCCGGTTCTGTTCAAACACGCACATGCACACACACGCGCACGCACCTCTTGGGAAAAAGAGAGCAGTATGAATGAAGCAGGAATTTAGGAAGCAAACTTGTGTGCGGTGCTATTGACCAAGGCAGAATTGGAGGGATCCGTGGATCTAATATGAATCACGGTTCCATGAGGTGTGAGACCTGGCCCCGAATACTCGGATGCTCCGTGCAGATGAGGCTTGGCATGTGCCGTACCATCTTCCCTCCCAGGTAGGCCCCTCTTCCGCACTGGGCAGTGTCTTCTTTGAGGACCCAGACCTTATCAGGGTCCCTGGGACAAGATCCTCCTCTGTGGTCACTCTGTCTGCACTGGACTCCTCCAGCTTACCCTCTGCAATGACCTCTGAAATTAATTAATTTACGCAATTAATTAATTGGTGCAAATTAAATGATGTTACTCTCAGCTTAACTATCCCTCAGGGGCTCCCACTGTCTTTCGGGTCAGAGCATCCAAAGTCCTTCCCAAACTCATCTCCTGCCTTCCCTCACCCACAGCCAGCTCTCCAGCAACGCCCAGTTACTGGCAGCAATCACAGGCTGGTCCTCACCTCCTCACTTTTACTCATTCTGTTTCCTGAACTGTCCTCTCCTCAACATACCAACTTAGCGCTGTGGCCTTTGGCAAGTCACCGTCCCTCTCTGAAATTCAACTGATACCTCACTACAGTGAGCTAATAATGATGCCTGCCTCACAAATGGCTGGACGATTAAGGAAGACAAGATGGGAGAATGCCCAGAACAGGGCCTGGCAGCCATTAACTAGCTCACCCAGCTATGGTGGGAGGAGTCTACTCCTTGGCCAAAA
Source organism: Stenella coeruleoalba (assembly GCF_951394435.1). Classification (NCBI taxonomy): domain Eukaryota; kingdom Metazoa; phylum Chordata; class Mammalia; order Artiodactyla; family Delphinidae; genus Stenella; species Stenella coeruleoalba. The sequence continues at coordinate 65,623,770 of NC_137161.1, read as the reverse complement.
TCCTCCTTGCCAATATCCCCTTAGGCAATTACACACTGCCAAGGAAGCTTCTCGCACCATCCTTACCTCAACTGAAGCCATTTTCCCCCAGAAAACCTAACACTGATGAAAACCTAACACGGAACAAAGAAAAGTGGTACTTTTTTCTCTCCTGTGGCCAAGGGAGAAGGGAGAGGGAGGGACAGAGAGCCCGGGAGGAGAGAACTTCGGGCTGGTCTCTGGAGTGCTAGAGACTCAGGGTCAAGCTGGGGGATGGGCAACAGGGGACTGATCACATCCCTTTCTCTTCGAGAATGACTTGATACATAAGAGCAGTCTCATTCAAGACCATAGACAGTGCTTTCTTGTCAAACCACTAGCATTTGTCATGCTTTGAGAAAAGCATGAGCAGAAGGGGAAAAATATTAGAGGAGTATTTTACCCTAAAAGCTCAACAGTCTTCTGGATAAATTGCCTGCCATGACTAGAGCCACAGGGAGGTTTTGAGCAGTTACTTGCCCAAGATTCTCTTTTTTTTTTTTTTTCCAGCTTATTGCACCCAATTTATTCTTTTTTTTAGATGTATATCTTTATTGGAGTATAATTGCTTTACAATGTCGTGTTAGCTTCTGCTGTACAACAAAGTCAATCAGCTATAGGTATACATATATCCCCATATCCCCTCCCTCTTGAGCCTCCCTACCACCCTCCCTATCCTACCCCTCTAAGTCACAAAGCATCGAGCTGATCTCCCTGTGCTATGCAGCAGCTTCCCACTAGCCAACGATTTTATATTTGGTAGTGTATATATGTCAGTGCTACTCTCTCACTTCTTCACAGCTTCCCCTTCCCCCACTGTGTCCTCAAGTCCATTCTCTACGTCTGCGTCTTTATTCCTGCCCTGCCACTAGGTTCATCTGTACCATTTTCTTAGATCCCACATATATGAGTTAGCATATGGTATTTGTTTTTCTCTTTCTGACTTACTTCACTCTGTAAGACAGACTCTAGGTCCATCCACCTCATTACAAATAACTCAATTTTGTTCCGTTTTATGGCTGAGTAATATTCCATTGTATATATGTACAACATCTTCTTTATCCATTCATTTGTCACTGGACATTTAGGTTGCTTCCATGTCCTGGCTATTGTAAATAGTGCTGCAATGAACATCGTGGTACATGTCTCTTTTTGAATTATGGTTTTCTCAGGGTATATGCCCAGTAGTGGGATTGCTGGGTCATATGGTAGTTCTATTTGTAGTTTTTTAAGGAACCTCCATACTGTTCTCCATAGTGGCTGTATCAATTTACATTCCCACCAACAATGCAGGAGGATTCCCTTTTTTTCCAAACCTTCTCCAGCATTTACTGTTTCTACATTTTTTGATGATGGTCATTCTGACCAGTGTGAGGTGATACCTCACTGTGGTTTTGATTTGCATTTCTCTGATGGTTAGCAATGTTGAGCATCTTTTCATGTGTTTGTTGGCAATCTGTATGTCTTCTTTGGAGAAACGTCTATTTAGGTCTTCTGCCCATTTTTGGGTTGGGTTGTTTGTCTTTTTGATATTGAGCTGCATGAGCTGCTTGTATATTTTGGAGATTAATCCTTTGTCAGTTGCTTCGTTTGCAAATATTTTCTCCCATTCTGAGGGTTGTCTTTTTGTCTTGTTTATGGTTTCCTTTGCTGTGCAGAAGCTTTTAAGTTACATTAGGTCTCATTTGTTTATTCTTGTTTTTATTTCCATTACTCTAGGAGGTGGGTCAAAAAGGATCTTGCTGTGATTTATGTCATAGAGTGTTCTGGTTATGTTTTCCTCTAAGAGTTTTATAGTGTCTGGTCTTACATTTAGGTCTTTAGTCCATTTTGAGTTTAGTTTTGTGTATGGTGTTAGGAAGTGTTCTAATTTCATTCTTTCACATGTGGCTGTCCAGTTTTCCCAGCACAACTTATTGAAGTAGTTGTCTTTTCTCCATTGTATATTCTTGCCTCCTTTGTCAAAGATAAGGTGACCATATGTGTATGGCTCTCTATCTCTGAGCTTTCTATCCCGTTCCATTGATCCATCTCTGTTTTTGTGCCAGTACCATACTGTCTTGATTACTGCAGCTTTGTAGTATAGTCTGAAGAGCCTGAGCCAAGAGCCTGATTCCTCCAGTTCTGCTTTTCTTTCTCAAGATTGCTTTGGCTATTCAGGGTCTTTTGTGTTTCAATACAAATAGTGAAATTTTTTGTTCTATTTCTGTAAAAAATGCCGTTGGTAATTTGATAGGGATTGCACTGAATCTGTAGATTGCTTTGGGTAGTATAGTCATTTTTACAATGTTGATTCTTCCAGTCCAAGAACATGGTGTATCTCTCCATCTGTTTGTATCGTCTTTGATTTCTTTCATCAGTGTCTTATAGTTTTCTGCATACAGGTCTTTTGCAAGATTCTCATAAATTGTCAGCTTCAACAGTCAAATGCTAAACTGCACTTGAGAAACAAGAAGAAGTGGCATAAACATTAAATTCATAATCATTCAAGAGTGTCCCTTCATTTCCTGACTGTCCTCTGAATGAAATCATTTTCTCTTTTCTTTCTTTTTTTCTTTCTCATCTGGCACTGCGTGGAAGAGTCAGAGATCACCAGTTTGATTTCTGACTCAGCACGCCAACAGTGGAAAAGAGAGGAGATGTTCAAGGAAAGCAGAAGGTAGGAGAAGCAGCCGGTGCCCATCCCCACTTCACCAATTCTCCAGCAACGCATCTTCTGGTGACATGTTAACCTTTCCAAACCACAGCTTCCTCATCTGTAAAATGGGTATAATCTGCCTACCACTCAGGACTGTTATGAAGTTTAAGTGGAGGTATACATATGACAGGCAATGTGTGGTAGGCACTCAACCAATGGCTGATATTGTTGCTGTTGTTGTTATTACACTTGAATATACTTAAAATACTCCAGTAGCCACCAGTAAGAGTCCTAGGACCCCCATCTGTGCCTCAGCCCTCTCATTTCCCTCCCCTGCTTGGTTTTTCTCCATAGCCCTTATCACACCTAATATAAAATATATGTTTCCTTATTTGTTGTTATCATCTTTCCTCATGGGGAATGTAAACTCCTGGGGGCAAACATCTAGGTCTACTTTTTCAAAAAGCTGCCAAATTTCCATCACTTATCAAATCATGGCACATAGTAGATACTCAATAAATACTTGCTGGATGGATGAATAAATGAACCCATACTGCACTCTGATCTCTAGTTCTCACTGTAGCTATTAGAAAAGGGAGAACTCACATCTTCTTCTGGTGTACCCTCTGCAAGTTCTATGACTATCAAATAGACCAAACCAGGACACTGGTTCTAGATAGTTTGCTGTGAAATAAACCACCCCCAAGCTTAATGACCTAACACAGCAACCAGTTTGTTTTTCTCAGAATTTGCCAGCCAGGAATTCTGGTCTCACAAGCAGTTACCATCAGTTGTTGGCTGGGCTGCAATCACCTGAAGGCTCAACTGGGGCTGGAGATCCAGTTCCCAGATTATGCACATGTGGCTGCCAGCTGGCGCTGGCTGGCAGCTAGAAGCTCAGCTGGGGCTGTCCCCAGGCATACCTACCATGCCCTCTCCAGCATGGCAGTCTCAGGGTAGTTAGATTTCTTACATGGCAGCTGGCTTCCCCCAGAGTAAGCACCCCAAGATGACAAGGCAGAAGCTTTGCATTTTATTGACCTAACTCATGTCACATAGTGTCACTTCTGCCACACTGTATTAGTCAAAGTAGTCACATTGCCCACCCAGGTACAAGAAGAGGGAACATGGATCCTATCTCTTGATGGGAGGAGCATTAAAGAATTTGAGACCACGTTTTAAAGCCTCCACAGGTACGATCTCGGATAGCTACAGGGAGTAGCCAGGTCTAAGAAGTCAGTGAGGCAGATGTGGGTGAGTGATTAACAGGAGTGGTGGGAACTGTAGGGGAACGGAGCCTTTTGCCCTGTCTGGAGGGACCATAATTCAGCTCAAGTGAAACGTGGAATTTTTAGCAGAGTTGCCCAATTTTAAAAACACTATATGAGCCAAAGTGGGCAAGTCTGAACACCCATGGATTTTCATTTGTTGACTCCTGATAAATGATGTAAAGCAGGGTTTGTGATAACAGAGCAAGGGGTCTGTCCCTCATTCCTTCAGATTGGGCAAACTTGAAGGAACTTTTGAGATCCCCTCCCCAGAACAGGAAACAATGAGAACCAGACAAAAGACCTCTTTGGTGGAAATGAGTCATCACCGATCCTGAGAGCTGGGAAAAAATAAATGGAAGGAAGCGACACATCTGTTGACACACCTCCCATCATCTGTCAGGCATTTGATGTGTTTTATTGCATATAATTCTCACCAACAACTTCATGTCCTAGGCAGAATTACCTTCCCATCACAAGTAAAATGCTCCTCAGAGCAATTAGGTGCTGTGCCTGAGTTCACACAGGCAGAAGGTGGGGGAGTCCAGGTTGGCAGGACCCCAGAGCCCACACACACAACCCTCCCTACCAGACAACATCCTTGGGCATTGCCAGAGCTGCGTAATTAGTGTGGTGGCCCAAACTGGCTCAATCAAATATGAGGTCACTGAGTAAGTGGTATATTGGGAATCATGAGGCCTTGAAATGGGCCAAAAGCTTTACCATCTTCTACTTTGAGCATCTCCTGGTTGATGGTCTTTATACCAGTAGAACTTCCTTATGATAATAAAAATGTTTAGTAATAATAAAAGTACCATTTATGGAGTGCTCCTTGTGTACCACCGGCTGTTTGTATGTATGTATGAGTGTGTGTGTATATATATATATATATATATGTTATTTAATCCTTAATAGTCCATTTTACATATGAGGAAACTGAGGCACAGGGAGGTTAAATAAATTGGCTGAGATAACACACTAGCAAGTGACAGAGTTAAGGTTATAACCCAAGTCTGTTTGACTCAAAGTTTGTTCTCTGAAAGCCTAGGCTACCCTGCCCATGCATTCTTCCTACATGCCACATTCATCAGTGAAGTTTGAATGGGCTGTGTCCATCATTATCAATCACTGCGAGTGTCTATCACTGGGAGAAGACAGAAAGCTGCCTCTCAAGGGCCCCTGCGGGATGACCTTATCTTGGTGGATTCATTTATTCTTGGTGAGGTACAAGGATGCAGCATCCTAGAGTCAATGGTGCTCAGGGAGACTGACACATGCTGGCAAAACTCACAAGAGACAGACGTATACACCAGAATGAACGTATAGTAAATGCCTTCATTTCAATGATTACTAGAAGTGCCAAGAGGATCAGAATGCCTCTGCTGCCATGAGCAGCACATTCATTCCCTCTAATCATTTATTCATTAAACAAACATTGATGGAACAGATGCTGTGGGGTGAACAGAATCAGACATAGCAAAAAGGTGGTTTGGTGAGCATGTAATCAACGAACTGACACTGAGAGTCTTTGGGTTGTAGGTGACAGAGACCATTTGTATTTGCTTAAATGGAAAGAACCATTTATTCCCCACCCCCACCCCCAAAATAATACAGGAGTCTCATGGAATCCAATGACAGGAATTAAACTTTGGTCTCAAGAGATATAGAAATTAAGAACAGGAAATATTAAATATATATAATTTCTCTCTCCCACTCTCTGTCTCTCTGTCTCTTTCCTCCCATGGTCTGTTGTCTCAGCTTCTCTGCATCAGCTTTATTCTTTTCTCGTATCAGCCAGAAATTCTGGCTGCACAGAAACCGACTCTGGCCAATTTAAACAGAAAGAGATGTATTGAAAGGATATCAGAAGACTCAGAATCTCCAGGAAGCCCAAAGAACAAGACAAAAAGAAAAGCAAGAACAAGGAAAGGTTAGACAGCCAGACCCAGCCAAAATCATGCTACAGCCCAAGCCGGGTGATGACATCACTGCTGCCATTTCGGAAAACCAAATGTCTCAGCTGGCACCCCTCCCCCACTGGCCCGGGTGCTGTGTACCGCTGGGGCACGTCTGCCAGAGTACCATCTCCACTATGCCTGCATCGTGTATATAAGCTTTTGTTATGAAAATACATATATACACACTCACACAAATAGATGATAGATAGATAGATAGGAGATAGATGGATAGATAGGTAGATAGATAGGAGATAGATAGATGGATAGATAGATAGGCGGTAGATAGAGATAGATAGATAGATAGATAGATAGATAGATAGATAGATAGAGACATACTCCCAAGTAGAGACTAGTATAATGAATTCCCTTCACCAACTTAAATAATTCTCAACTCGTAGCCCATCTTGTTTCATCTGCACCCTACATACGTCTTCCCACCGTCTCCTCCTAATAGTATCTTGAAGCAAATACCTTGATCCTATAACTTTATAGGATCAAAGTATAACTATGTCAACATGTAACTCTAGAAGAGGGTTTTACAACCTCGGCACTATCGACATCCTCGACCAGATCATTCTTTGTTGTCGGGCCTGTCCTCTGTGTAATAGGATGTTAAGCGGCATCCCTGGTCTCTATACACTAGGTGCCAGTACCCTCCTCACCCCCAAATATGTCTCTAGACGTTGCCAAATGTCTCCTAGAGCAAAATGGCCCCGACTGAGAAATATATATGTACATCCACAAAACTTATCACACTTTAAAATGTTAAAATAATTCCTCAATATCATTAAATGTCAAGTCAGATTTCAAAGTTGTCTGATTGTTTCAAAAATATTTTTACAATATTTATTTGTTAAATTCTAGATTGCAATAAGGCCCATACCTTGCAATTGATTAATATGTCTCACAAGCCTCTTTAAATTATAGGCTTCCATTTCCCCCTTCTCTTTTTTTCGCTTTGCAACTTATTTGTTTAAGACATCAGGTCCTGTAGAGTTTCCCACAGTCTGAATTTTACTGATTATGTCCCCATGGTTTAATTCACCATTCTCCTCTGTCTCCTGTATGTCCTGGAAATTAGTAGTTAGATCTAGAGGTCTGATCCAATTCAGGTTCTATTATTCCCTGTCTCATGGTCATGGAGCACACTTCCATCAGGAGCCCATGATGCCCATTTGCCTCTTTTGTTAGATACCAGCAGTCACTGGCAATCACTTCCTAAATCCTTTATTTCATTAGGTATTTCATTAGGTATTAACAATAGTGAACTTCTATCATTCCTTCTTCATTTATTAGCTGGGATACTTCTAAAGATAAACTTGCCTTTCAATTGTAGGGTTACCTTGACAGTTTGTAAAGGAAAAGTAGAATGCTTGATTTGTTTCCTTTATTTATCAGTTTTCAAAATAATACATTCGGAAACCAGCATCTTCCGAAGGAAACCTGTGAGTTTTGTTGTGATGGGTATAATCTTGAATTCATGAAATAAAACATAATAGAAATGTTTTCAGTCCCTTGCTGAAAGGAATATATATCAGTTATATTCCTTTTGATGCACAATTGTTCCAACTCTGGCCGGTGGGAACCCCTTCAAGTTGGCTCCTGAGTCCTTTGGCGGACTCCAGTTTTGGGCTTTTCCTTGCTTCCTGATATGAAGAAACATTCCAGATTCATCATGTACATTTCCTGCCCCCGACCAGGAATCAGTCGTTTCTCAAAGGAGCCTTAGCTCCTTCTAGTGTGTCCCCGCTTCCCGGTAACCCTGGCTCCAGACTCCAGCCCCGAGCTGCTGTTCCCACCTGGCTGAGCACCACTCACCCCTGCACCAGCGGCCAGGAGGTCGAGGAATCAAGGATTTGGATTCGGGGGCTTCTGTAATGGGCTTCTTTGCTCCCACCAAGCTGACAGAAAGGGAAATTCCCCAAACACGGGGAGGAGGGTTAGACGACAGCCCCCCAAATGCCAGATGCCCCCATACCTCTCTCCCCCTTTACACTTTCTTGGCACATACAGCCCAACAGTCCCTGAGTTCACACATCCTCCCAGCTCAAGTGCAGTAGGTATCGAGTCCCAATTCTAAATTTCCAGAAGCTTTGGTCTGATTGTTCCAATCTGAGTCAAGTATAATTTAGCCTAAGGGCAGGATCATGCAATACACACCTGCCCACAGGGCCTCCCCACTGAACAGAGAAAACAGGTCTCAAAGAAAGGGAGACCTGCCCGAGCCAACACCCCCAAAAAGACACCCTCTGCCTAGAGCCAGAGTTGAGAACTGGATGATGATCCAAACTTTGGAGGCTTTGCATTCTGGGATCATAAAAGACCCCTTTCTGCAGTTCCCAATAGGTGGAGCTCCAAAGATCACACCCTAAGTCCTCTACAAGCCTACCTGGCCTCTTGTCTCAGTGACATCAGTTACTGATCCCTCTTTCTTCAGCTAACAACCACAGTGCACATTTACAGAGTCCTCACTGCAGGCCCATCACCTTGCTACCCATCGTACGTGTCTTGTTTCTCTGAATACTTGATGCCTCCTGTGGTGGACACTATTGTCTTCGTCCTCATTTTTCTGATGGAGAAACTAAGGTTTGGAGACATTAATTTCATCACCCTACTGGTAAGAGGTAGAGCCAGGATTTGAACCTAGATGGTTTAAAGCAGAGACCTGTGCTCTTCAACTGGACACCATCTTGCCTCACCAGCATCTGGGAGCACTTGAGTCTTCCCCTGTCCTGTAGCCATAGAATCTAATGAAGGTGACTGTCTCTCTAGTTTCATCTAAGTATCTCCCTTCTGAAGTTATCTCTTAGCGAGCCACCTGATTTTAAAGTCAGCGTCCACGCACTAACCACAAAATAGAATCCAAGAGCCAAACTGTCTACTGTGGTCCCATGCAAGGGAGTCAAGTTATCATAACAAACAAACAAAGCCTCATCATAAAACTTGTACCAATTAGTGTAGATATTGTGGGCTTTTGTGACTATCAGAAAAATACAAACTCATATGTTGAAACCTAATCCCCAATGTGACAGTAGAAGGAGGTGAGCCCTTTGGGAGGTGATTAGGTCATGAGGGTGGAGCTCTCATGAATGGGATTAGTGCCCTTATAAAAGAGATCCCAGAGAGCTCTTTCATCCCTCTTCCATGCGAGGCACAGCAAGAAGGCAATCTGTGAAGCAGGAAGTGGACCCTCACCAGACACTGAAACTGCCAGCACCTTGATCTTGGACTTCCCAGCTTCCAGAAATGTGAGAAATCAATTTCTGCTGTTTATAAGCTACCTGTTTATAGTGTTCTCTTATAGAAGCCCAAATGGGCTAAGATGCTCATTTGATCATGTGAGAAATATCTGTTAAGAACTGTTTTAGACATGGGCAGTAGAGTAGTTAACAGATAAAATGCTGGAGGCAGCGTGGAGCAGTGAGACAGGCAGAAAACAGGAAAGACAAGTAAATATATGATATATTAGATAATGATGAGCTCTTTGGGGAAAAAAATTAAAAGGGAAGATGAATATAAAATGTTGAAGGCAAGGAGTTAAAATTTTAGATTGGGCAGGAGGAGGTCCATGGAAGAGTCATTTGAATAAAGTACAAAAGGAAGTGAAGTAGTATGTCACTATCTGAGGGATAACATTCCAGGCAGAAGGAACAGCACGTGCAAAGGCCCTGAGGTAGGAGCCTGACTGCAGGGTGCTCAAGGCACAGTGAGAAGGTCAGGGTGGGGAGAAGAGAGGAGAGGCAGAGCAGTGGAGGTGAGAGAGCCCTGAGCCAGTGCTGTGGGGCCTTGATGGCCAAGGTGAAGACTTTGACCTTTACTGTGGGTGAGGCCAGAGCCAGCAGAAGAGTGACATGACCTGACTTATGTGTTCACAGCATCACTCTGGCTGTGGTGCAGCAAAGAGACAGCCAGCAAGGAAGCCAGGAAACCAGTTAGGAGGCTGTTGCAATAATCCAGTAGGAGCTGCTGCGGTCTGAACCCGGGTGGTGGCAGTGGAGGTGGATATATTTATCTTCCTTCCTCACAAAGGTAGAAGTGACAAAACTGATGTGGGATGTAGGAGAAAGAGAAGTGTCCAGGCAACTCCCAGGTGTGGCCTGAGCGAGTCCTTCAAACTTTAAAACTTCCAAGTGAAACAGAATACAGCTCAAGTCACCTCTAAGTTGGCCATGCCTGCAGCCTGAAGAGGACTTTTTCTTTCCTGTTATATATTTTCTTTTTCTTTAACAAGGCCAGCTTAAAGGCAATTTGTTTATAACTTTAAAACTCCAAAGGATCTCTGCAGGTAAAAATAGTGCCTCTCCTCCCTAAAAGATGCCCTCTGTACTTTCAGACCACTAATAAGATCTTCTCTCACTGCTTGCCCAGCCCCTGCCCCAGACACGCAAAGATGTTATTTTCCTGAGAGCCAAGTTCAAGTAAAAACGTATTTTTCTGGCTTACTGTCCCAGGCAAAATTCCAATACAGTGCTTAAATACTGTCAGCCAATTAGTCAAAGATCTGTTAACTCACACCAGTGCTACCGACTAGGAGTGTGTGTGGATGTGTGCCTGTGCGTCTTTAATATACACTGTTTTTCAGAGTATGCTGAAATCAGGAGAAAACTGGGGAGTAAGAAAGAAGTAGAAAGAAAAGCAGAGCTGGGACAAGAGAAGTTAGACCTATGGATTTAAGATAGCAAATTAACAAGCAGTCGGGTACTGAGAAAGAGGAATTTCAAACAAAAACATCCAACTCAAATCTACTAATGTACACACACTCACACGCACACACACACAAACATTAAACACTTGTCTCTAGGAAAACATCTTTAGACATTAACCCATTAACCATTAAGTTAGGTTTCTCCCCCTATAGATTTGCAATGCTCTTTTGCAGTATACTGAAATTATCTTTGGAACTAAAGCATTTTGATAGACACAGGCATGTCCTATCACAGAAAGAAAAATAATGTCCTCTAACCACAGCTGACCAAGAATTCTGAGCTTGAGGCATAAGGCATCCTATCAACTGACGTATTTCCTGGCCAAGAGGAAGTTTAGTGGCGTGGCTGAAAGCTCTAAACACAAGTCCCAATTCTGCTTCTGTGGAAATCTTGCACAAATGACTTAACCTCGCTACGCCTCATTTTCCTCATCTGTAAAATGGGAACAATTATATTCTACCTGCTAGAGGAGCTGTGGAGATCAAATAAGGGAAAGCCAACTTCAGCTTAGCACAGTGCCGGGCGTACAGTAGGACCTCAGTGGAGGTTGGCTACAGCCATGTCATTACTAATAACAAGGCCTGGGGGTATTGATGGCTCTGTGTCCCCAGACTCACCACCAAGCTTCCCTCCGGGTCTGTTGTCACACCCCATCAGTGAGCCGTGAATATTTAATGAAACACAGAAGCCTGTTCCAACAGCATGTTTTCCTTCATTGGACTGCAATTTCTTAATTGCTTTAAAGCAGATGTACTTGGTTTGCCAGCCAAGTTGCAGGAGATTGGTTTCAGCGTTCGGGTTTCAAAACACGACATTGGCACCGAGTTGTTTCACGTTTGCAAGACGGTCTCTGGAAGTGATATGAGCAGGGCTGGGGGTGGGAGGTGGGGAACGGTCTTTTCTGGCTTAATTAGGACGTGCCTAGGAGTGTGACCCCTCTGCGTCCTGCCCACCTAGTGACCTAGACACAGACCACAGGATGGGAGGGGGAGGGCTCTGGCGGCTGCAGTGAGCCCCAAATATAGTAAGAACTGAGGGAGAAGACTTCGGGTGTCATTAAGAGCAGAGGCTGTCAAACTGTACTTCGCAGAGCTCTGGAAGGGGGTCCACAGGCCCTGTCAGGCCCCCCAACCTCCCTTTTAATAGCATTGATTATCATGATGATCGGGGCCAACATTTATCGAGGACTCACACTCTGCCGAGCACAGTCCTAAGCACTTTGCACAGACTGAGGCATTACATCCTTCAAGAGTTCCCAGGGGGCCTTCCCTGGTGGCGCAGTGGTTGAGAGTCCGCCTGCCGATGCAGGGGACACGGGTTCGTGCCCCGGTCCGGGAGGATCCCGCGTGCCGCGGAGCGACTGGGCCCGTGAGCCATGGCCACTGAGCCTGCGCGTCCGGAGCCTGTGCTCCGCAACCGGAGAGGCCACAACAGTGAGAGGCCCACGTACCACAAAAAACAAAAACAAAAACAAAAACAAAAATCACCTCAGAAAGACTGAGTAGATATTAGGCCTGTAGAATGTTAATGTAACCTGATTGAATGAATTAACAGAGCCAAATACAGAAAGTGTCAATCAAAAAGAGATGGGCAGGTGATTGGGCAGCCATGGAGACAAGAGAAGGGAGAGAAACTACTGTCACACTCCGCCCAGCACTGTCCATCTTGAAGGAAATCTTAACCAATGGAATTTTTCTTTTTCTTTGTGGTACAGTTTACATATGCTAAAATGTTCAGTGTTCAATTAAATGAATTTTGACAAGTATACACACCACCAAAAACAAAATATAGTACATTTCCTTAATTCAATTTGGTGCCTTTAGCAAACCACAGTATCTATTTAGATTTTAATGGTATTGTCTTATTTTATTTATATTTATTTTGCTTTCTACTTCTGGCAAGTGATACAGGTTCAGTAGTTGCGGAGCACAGGCTTAGCTGCTCCACAGCATGTGGGATCTTCCCGGACCAGGGATTGAACCCGTGTCCCTTGCATTGGCAGGAGGACTCTTAACCACTGTGCCAACAGGGAAGTCCAGGATTATTGTTAATTTTGTGAAAGTGATAATGGCATGACGGATATGTAAAACATGGCCTTGATGGCCTGGTTTCTCTAACAAATAAATTGTAAGGGAGAAAAAGAGAGAAAGGGAGAATCCATAGGTTAAAACACTTTAGAGACATCTCAACCAACTGTGACATACGGTCCTTGTTGCTACACTGACTCAGACAGACTGTAAAAAGAAAAAAGGCAAAGAGAGAGGGAGAGAAGGAGGAAGAAAGAGAAGGAGAGAGGAGAAAAACAATAAAACAGTACGAGATGATCAGAGAAATGTGAATGTCAACTGAATGTTTGATGGTATAAAGGAAATGATTGTAAAATGTTTAGGTGTGATAATGGTATCATGGCTATGTTTTTTTCAAGAGTCCTTATCTCTTATAGATATATGCTGAAATATTTACAGATAAAATAATAAAGTGCCCAATAGTTGCTTCAAAATAATTGGCAGGGGAGATTAAGGGGAATATAGATGAGGGCGCAATGCAGCAAGACCAACCAAGAATAACTGTCGAAGCTGGTGATGTATACAACGGAAGTTGTTATATTATGGTCTCTACTTTTGCCTAGGTTTGAAATATCCACAGGGAAGTTTTTTTATATGTTCGCATAAGTCAGAGATACAAACTGACATATTTGTGAGATAACGTTATGTCTGGGATTCACTTTAAAATATTCCAACAAAAAGATTTTAAATGTAGGAAGAAGGATTAAATAATATGGCCATGACTTAATTGCTGGAGTTGAGTGATGGATCCATGGTTGTGCGTTATTCTGTTCTCTCTGCTTTTGTTTGTGTTTGAAACTCTCCTTAATACAGAGGTGGGCTCTGGACCTACAGCACCTCTGTCTGCATATGGCTCTCCCATTTATTAGCTTTGTGGACTTAAGCCGTTTATATACTCCCGCCTCAGCTTCCTCATCTGTAAAAATGGGACAAAATAAAACCTGTCCATAGCAGCTTTCTTTGAAATAGTTCAAAACCAGAAACAACCATCAACAGGTAAGCGGATAAACTGTGGGGTATCCATACAGTGGAATACTACTCAGAACTAAAAAGGAATAAACACTGATATATGCAACAAAATGGATGAAGCCCAAAATAATTATGCTCTGTAAATTACCCAGACCCAAAAAGAGTTCATATTGTACGATTCTATTTACATAAAATTTTAGAAAATGCAGACATATCTATAGTGGCAGAGAGCACACAGCATTTGCCTAGTGAGGGGGGGTAACCAGGAGAGGTGGGATGGAAGGATTATCAAGGGGGACGAGGAAAGTTTGGGGTTGATGGACATGTTCATTATCTTGATTGTGGTTTTTTTCTCACAGGTGTGTACATGTCAAAATTTATCAAAGTGTACACTTTAAATATGTGTTCTTTATTGAATGCCAATTATATTTCAATAAAGCTGTTAAAAATAAAGTAAAACTTATCTCAGAATGTTGTGAGAATTAAACAAGTTGATACCTGTAAAGTACATAGAACCATATTAGGCGCCTGGCCAGCTCGCTCAGGCAAACATTAGTAGATGTCAGATTCGGTGCTAGATGCTGGGAGTACAAGAGAACACAGGACAGACCAGGGTCTTGAATCCTGCCCTCATGAGGCTTTCAGGCTTCTCAGGAGAGAAAAGAAGCAAATTCCAAAATATTACAATAGGAAAGGACCACAGGGAAGGGAGAATATAAGGCAGTGCAGGCTTCTTGGAAGAAGGAACGTATCAGCTGAGTAAGAGTTGTCCAGTAAAGAGCCTGGGTGAAGAATGTTCCAGTCAGAAAGAAAGAATGTGCAAAGGCCCTGAGGCAAGAGAAAGCACGGCACAGTCGGGAAGTACAAATTGCCGCCATGGGTAGAGTACAGGGAGCATTAGGTCTGCGAGAGGAAGTGGCAGAGAAGAGACTGAAATGAAGAAGAGAAGGGGTGGGGGGAAGGAGGTGGAGGAGAAGAAGACAAGAAGAAAAGGAGAAGAAGGAGGAGGATAATCCCTAGCATGCATGGTTTCCTGTGAGCCAGGCTCTATACTAAGCATTTTATGTTCATGAACTCATTTATACTCAATAACAAACTCCTTAGGTGGGTATGATTACTCCTGTTTTACATATGAGGAAATTGAGGCACAGAGTGATTAAGCCTCTTTATCCAAGATCACACAACTCTTAAGGATGGCAGGGGGATTCAAATGCAAGCCTGGATGATTCTAACTTTCAACCATACCCTAACACCCTAGCTCCGAAGAAAGGATCAGAGAGTTGTTGCAAGTATCAAAAACCTCACAAAGTTCCCCCGCTGTACCTTCTACCCCCAACTCTAACCCTTGGCAACTTCTAATCTGTTCTCCATCTCCACAGTTTTGTTATTTTAAGAATAATACGTAAACATAATCATGAATTACTTAATCTTCGGAGACTGGCTTTTTAAAATTTTTCCCTCGGCATCATTCCCTTGAAGTTCATTTCAATTTTTGCATATATTCATAATTTGTTCCTTTATGTTGCTCAGTAGTATTCTATCATAAGATTTTATCACAATTTGTTTCAACATTCATCCATTGAAAGACATTTGGGTAGTTGCCAGTTTTGGGCTATTATAAATAAAACTGCTATGAACAAAAAAAGAGGTGTTAACGACAGCCTAGTACCCAACTGAGTCTTTCTCCTCAATGCAATGAAAAGGATTGAAAGAGATTTGAAAAGGGAATGACTTTCCCTGAAATATCATTTGTGGGAAACATTGCCTTGGCAAATATTATCAACCTCCACTTAATGAATAAGGACACTAAGCATCAGAAAAGTCAAGTAACTGGCCCAAAGTCACAGAGTTGGTAAGGTCTGGATTCTGACTCCAAATCTCAGGCAACACCCTGTCTTGAAATTACTTGTCCCTGAAGTACCATCTCACCATTCCCCTTCTGTCCCACCCTTCCCAGCCTGTGCCTCTGCAGGGCTCAGGACTTCCATCTTCCTTTCCTTTACCAATGCCTGGCATCCGGCAAAGCTCTCTGAGGAAGGTCATCATGATTGCTGTGGGCAGAGGAGGCCATAAGACCTCTACCTCTTGAAAGTGCGTGTCAGAGTCATGACACTACTCTCAGTCAGCCCCTCTTTCCTATTGAATTAGCATGCTTGACACAATCCCTCTTTTGCCATTTTAATGTAATAAGTGGCTAATTTGATTGGGTTCAATGAGACGTAAATGATTGGATTCGATAAAGAGCCAGGAAGTTCTTCCCTCCACCCTGCTGACCTCATTTCTCATTGGAGGTACAGCTTTCTGCCCAGGAAGACTAGAGAGGAGATGGAAGGCCTTGTTTGTAACTAACTGATAAGGAAGACTCCAGGCTCCTCTCTCCTCCAGCTCCAGGGGTCCTGCTGGGTAGGCAAACCTTGATTCTGTAAACCAGGATCACCAGATACCCGTATCATCACCATACCAGATCTCTTTGCCTCTAAACTCTTCCCTCTTCAGGGGCACCGCCCCAAAGGGCAGCCTCAGAGTGTTTTGTTCGGGTCCCATCACGTCACTCCAAAAGTATTATCACCACTTTACACGGAGGTGCAAAGCCACCGAGACACTCCCAAGCGGGGTGGGAGTGGCAAGTAATTAATGGAGTGAAGTCCCTTGAGGAGAGGTTCTAGGGTCCAGATAGGGTTTCCAGATAAAATGTACCCCAGGTAAATTTGAATTTCAAATAAGCAATACATGACGTCCCAAATTTTACATCATGGGACATCCGAAATTCAAGCTTAAATGGGCGTTCTATATTTTTATTTGCTACACCAGGCAACCATTGATCCACAAGTATGGACAAATTAACCTCCAACAGGGGACATAACATGTCTTCCGTTGTAAGAGGAGAGGATGAAATTTATACTAAGTGTAGTGTGACTTGTTCAAGTTACTTAATCTCTCTCTGGGCTTTGTTTCCTCCTGTATAAAAAGGAGATGATAAGAATACACACCTCCTAGGGTTCCGGTGAGTTAATATATGTAATGTATTAAATGGGTTAATGTATGTACATTGCTTAGAACAGTCCCTGGCACATAATCAGCATTAATAAAAGAGATTGTGAAGATGATATTGATGATGAAGAAGAGGAGAAGGAAGCGGACGAAGAGGTTGCTAAATCTGAAGGTGGGTATAACCACAACTTCCCATTAAAACAGTGAGTAAAGATAGTCCCCAACTGATGGCTTGTATTTTCTCTGTGAAACTTCCAGAAGGCAGGAGCCATACCCCCTGTTGTTTAGTCACTGCTGATTCTCCAATGCCTGTAAATATATCTGCCACATACTAGATGCTCATAAGTATTTGGTGAAAAAAAGGACAAAAGGAAAGAAAGGACGGTATGCGAGGAGATTTAAGGCAAGTTAAGAAAGTTGGAAATAAGAGTGTTGGCTATGGTAACACAAAAGGAATTCTAGGCTACATTGAGAATGGATCCCTTGAATTATAGTGGTACCATTAAGAGCTTTCTAGGATTTAGTCCAGGAGAGCTCACCAGAACAGACATAAGTGCAGGTAGTAAGAAAGATGGGGAATTCACTAGTGGTACAAGAGTGGGACAGTGAAACAAGGAAGTTGAAGACATTCCTAAGAAAGTAGCTCAAATGATGGACTGTTATTCATAGACTTGACAGGGGAGGATGTGCAGACATGTGGAAGCTGACTGGCATAAAGTAA
Organism: Stenella coeruleoalba; assembly: GCF_951394435.1. Classification (NCBI taxonomy): domain Eukaryota; kingdom Metazoa; phylum Chordata; class Mammalia; order Artiodactyla; family Delphinidae; genus Stenella; species Stenella coeruleoalba. The sequence goes on along the minus strand of NC_137161.1, from coordinate 65,606,435 downwards.
ATTGAAGAGGCAATGGCCAGCTTTAGAGGGAGTAACTGAGTGAAAAGTTTGAAGGACAGGAGGGTGTGACCTGAGTGCAAAGTGTTCACATTTATGATTTTAGTGATGGAACAATTCTGGGTGACCATGAGATTCAGGTTATGGCCAGAGAGATCTGAGTTCAACACTCTTATTTAAAATGTAACAGCGTAAACTTATAATGGACACCTTCATATGTTAAGCTCTGTGACAAGCATGTTCTTTTCATCCACTATCTTTTCCACGTTACCTCATTTAATCCCCACAACACCCCTGGGAACTACTCTAATAATCTTTGTTTTAAGGAAGGGGAAATTGACACTTAGAGGGGTAAATATCTTAAAGGGTCACAGGACTAATCAGGGGTAGAGCCAGGATTCACATCCAGTTAAGCACCAATGCCCATGGTCCTAGCCTCTTCACTATACTGCCTGGGTAGGGCTCAAGGAGAAAACAGAGAGCCAAGAATGAGCCATGACTCACCCAGAGTGAGGGACTCAGAACCTAAACCATTTTCTTCTGACCTTCAAGGAAAGTACACTTGGTAAAGTATCTGGCACAAAGTGTCTGGCACATGGTAGGAGTTCAATTCCTGGGGTGGCAGCTAACTTCCAAGATGGTACCCAATGATCCCCACCTCCTGGTATTCACACCCTTCTGCAGTCCCCTCTGATACCGTACCAGTGCAACCTATATAACGACAGAATAATGATAGAAGTGATGGTAAGTGATGGTAACCTAATCACTTCCAAGATTAGATTGTAAGAGATACCATGGCTTTTGTCTGGGCTTACTCTTTCTCTTGGGTCACTCACTCTGGAGGAGTCTGGATGGCGTATTGTGAGGACACTTGGGCACCCTATACAGAGGCCCACATGGCAAAGGAGTGAGGCCCCCATTCAACAGCCAGCCGGGAACTGAGCCTGCCAACAACCACAGGAGTGAGCAGGGAAGCAAAGCCTCCCCACTTAAGCCTTCAGCTGAGTGCAGCCCCCAGCACCACAAGAGACCCTGAGCCAGAACCACCAACTAGGTGACCCCCAATTCCTGACACACTGAAACTGTGAGATGATAAATGTTTGTTGTTTTAAGCTGCAAAGTTTTGGGGTAACTTGTTACACAGCAATAGATAACTAATACATCTAGTGACTATTCTTCAAGTCAAGCCTGTCTCTGAGGCTCCCTGACCCTCAGCTTCCTCATGAATTTTTTTCAAGAAGTAGACAATAAAAGGACACATCATTAAAACACTGAATGTCCCTCAGTTTAGACCTTTCAGTCAAGAATGGGATCTGAGCCAGTCTGTTCAGGTCTGTAACCCAACTCTAACTGCATGACCTTGAATATATTATAAACTCTCTGAGACTCAGTCTCCTCTTCTTCAAAATGAGGGTAATATTAGTACCTACCTCAGAGAGTTGTACAGATGACACAGAATAATGACGAGCATAAGAGCCTGACACATAATTAGTACTTAATAAACATTGGCTATTGTGGTATTATTGTTAGAATTAGTAGTAAAAGGCTAACTGCAAAAATTAAAAAAAGAAAAACTATAAGAATTTCTGTTACCTAAAGTAACGGTTTAAAGACTAAACAGAGGTTTGAAATAAGAAAACAAACAAAAACAAAAAACCTGCCAATGCAATGACCTGTAAAGGACATCGATGAATGTTGATCGTACAAGGCATGGAAAATCACCCCAAATGGTACTCCTGGGTATCCCCACCTCAAACACCCAAAGGTGTACCCCGACATTGGGCCCAGATGCTGGCAGATGGCTGACTTCCAGGTGCTGCACATTTCATCGGAACTGGACTTCTCAGGCCATAATAGAAGTGAGTCAATGGCTTAGTCACTGCTTGGCATGTAGCAGAGGTCAGATTAGGAGAGGAACTGAACCCAGAAGCAGAGGCTTGCTGGGAAAGACCTCAACCGTTCCATCTCTCCCTGGTCAGTAGAAATCCCTGCTTGCTCCAGAGCTGCCCCCACTTTAGGGGAGGCAGGCAGGGGATAGGGAGTCCAAGATGAAATCAATCCTGTGTTTAAAGGTATCAGCCAAACCCCAGTGGAAAGAACTAGAACTCCAGGGTCAAAACACAGCTCAATTCCAGCCTCAGTTCAGCCACATACTGGCTGTGTGCCCTTGGGCAAGTCACTTTACACATCTAGGCCTCATTTTTCTCAACATAAAATGGTGCAAACTGATGCCTACCTGGCAGGATTTTGTGAGGCTAAATCAAGATCACACATGTAAAGCAAGGCACCTAGCACACAGTAGGCCCTCAATAAATAGTAGCTAGACATTTACCAGGGTTTGCTCCATGGGGATAATAAAACTGCCTTCAAGTCATTGCTAGGAGGATGAAACAAGGTAACAGAAGCACAGTATCAGGCACACTGCACACAGTAGGTCCTCAAGTAGGTGAATTCCATTCTTTCTAGCAGTTCCTAAAATCTCTTCTCCAGAGAGTCTTCCCAGGCTAATCAGAAGAAGAATGATAAATTTCTCTAGGGCTTCCTGACCAAATTTAAAGATCCTTTGACATGATCACTGAGGCAGAGACTGGCTAGTTGGTCATCACACCTGTTTGCTCTCCTTCTTGGGTGCATGATTGGACCACACTTCCCAGCCTCTCTTTAAGTTATATGTGGCCAGGTGACTGAATTCCAAGCAAAGGATGTGGACAGAAGTGATGCCTTGCCCTTGAAGACCTCCTTCACTGTTCCTCCATGTTCTCTCCCCCATCCCCTGGGTGGATGCAGAAGAGTCCAAAGTCCTAGATGGGGGAGAAGAGCCAGAAGATGGAAAGAACCTCGGCCCAGGAATCATCCCGTGAACAACCACCCCGGTGACCAGGAATACCTACGTTGGACCAGTACATAAGCAAGAAATATACTTTTGTAATGTGAAGCTACTGGATTTAGGGCTTTGTTTCAGCATCTGGAGAATCCCGCTCCAAGTTCCCACTATAAAGTGGACCTAATGAATAAAATGAACTTGGCTGCTCCAGGGATTTGAGAGCTAGATATTCCACCAGCAAATATGAACTATCTTAACTTCAAAACTGCCATAAAGGAAAAGCTCGTGGGGGATTAACCTAGGAGGTACTGCCCACAATAATACCCAACACTTTTGAGAGCCTGCTTTGTGCCAGGCACTGTGTTAAGTGTTGCACAGCCCTTATCTCAGATACTTCTCATAATAACCATATGCAATAAATATTATTAAGCCCATTTTACAGTGGAGGGAACTGAGCATCACAGAAATTAAGGAACATTTTCTCTTTTTCACAGCAGAGAACTGGTTCTATGTCATGAGACACTGATGGTTCCATTTTGTCCAGAGAAGGGGGAGGAAAAGGTGTGCCCTGGAGTCCTCTGGGAGCCACCAGGGAACAGGAGGGTCCCCAGGTCCCTGAGTACAGAAGGAAGAGAATGCTGCCATTTCCAGATGGCAGGGAAAAACCAATGTTCATACGTTGAAATATTTACCCCAGGTCAGCCGTGCCCTCTGTCTCATGCTTGATGTAGATATTATATTTGTCTATTACCAGTGTCCACCAGAAGCATATTCACATCTGTGGTTTTGGAAGCCTTCCCCTACCTTTTTAGGCCAACCATTAAATGGTTGTCTTTTGAACTCTCATTGCACTTCATTTGTATCTCTCACTGTGTGAACTCAGGCAAGTTACTTAACCTCTCTGAGCATCACTGGTCCCATCAACAGTATAGAGATAATAATAGTGCCAACTCCCTTGGGTTGTCATAAAGATCAAACAATGTGATACATGTAAAGTGTTTGACTCGGCAGACAGTAAATGCTCAGTCAGTTGGGTGTATGCATGTGTGTATACGCGTGCACAGACTTGCTGAGTACCTGCCTAAAATAGAGATAATATTAACTCCTTTGGTACCAAGAGAATTGACTAAAATAACATATTTCCAGTCATGACAGCACCTTGCACAAAGAAAACAGTCAAAGAACCTTAGCTGGTGTTATTATTTCAAGCCATCCGCCATTAGCACTGAACTGGGATGAAGAAGTTCCTGATTTGAGTTCTGGGTCTCCCGGGTGGCAGCCTCGGCCAGGGCAGCTCATCTGTCCATGCCTTAGTCTTTATGTCAACAACATAGGGATAATGAAGGTCACCGCAGAGGATTTTTTTTTAAGCATTGAATAGTATATAAAAATATTCTGTAGATGGTAATAAACTTTTAAATGGATGTAAATAGAGTTATTTGGGGACATGACCTTTATTCTTCTTGTTAACAGGAAGCAGAGTTTGCTTTGTTAGTCCCCCAGTACCCAACACAATGACTGGCACACAGTAGGTGCTCAAGAAATGCTGAACAACTGAGTGAAAGAACAAATATATGAAAGAATGGGTTGAATGTCTGGGACTGTTTTAAGCTTCCAGAACTCAGGGTTTTTGTCTCTGATGCAAATTTCTCTTGGAATAATCATCTATATAATCCACTGGCCCAGGACTTCCAGCTTGATTTTTGATACAGTGATGAGGCCTTTCTAACCCTTTCCAATCAGCATAACAATAATAATAATTGAATGCTTTACTTTCAAAAGGCCTTTACATCTACCATTGCATTTTATTCTGTCAGCACCCTTATAAAAGTGAGTTATTATTTTCATTTTGCAAATGGAAAAAAAAAATTGAGACCGAGAGAGGAAATGCAATTTTTCCAACTCTGCAAGCCAGTGGCCTGTCTGGAGTTTCTAGGATAAACTTGATTTCAGTTATTCTTTCCCCTCCTCAGAAATCTGGCATCTTGATTTAGGGATCTGGAGAAATGCCCTCATTGTCGGTGTCCCTCAGAGTTCATTCCAAGTTAGATATTTGCTCTGCTAGCTAAATGGCATCACCTTCTACACCATTGTCCAATCTAGAAATTTGGAAATTATCCTGGGTTCTTCTCTGTGTCTCATCCCTCTCTAACCCATACCCCACACTCTTTCCCACTGAGGCACGTGCATTCACAAACCAGTCACCAAGTTTTGTCCATTCTTCCTCCAAATCATCTCTAGAACCTCTTTGCTCATCTCTATTACTCCCATCGTAGATGGGGTCACCATCACTTCCCAAGTGGATGACTTCAATTTCCTGATTGACTACTTTGCTTCCATCCCAGTCCCTCTGACCATTCCCCACATCCTAAGTGATCTTTTAACCATATACATTCTATTTCATAGTCTTGGAATAGAATCCAAACTCTTCACCATGACCCACCAGCCCTTCAAGATGTGCCCTCTGCCCTCCTGACTTCCCCTCTGGCCACCATCATCTCAAACTCACATTCCCACCACAGAGAAGTCCTTGAAATTTCTAGAGTGCTCCCTGCTCTCTCTGGCCTCTGACCCTTCACACACATTGTCCCCTCTTCTCCATATCCTTCTGTTCTCCAAGACCTGCCTCCTCTCTATACCCTTCTATTCTCCAAAAATCATCCTAAACATCTCAGACTCAAGGAACTCTCCCTTGCTCTTGCAATCTCCGTATTCATGAATCCAACACACGTTGTTTTTTGCATGCTCCCATCACCAGCCATGAGAGCTAAGTAAGATTGCATTGAGCCACCATTTCCCAATGATTTCCACTCTTGCCCAAAGCCCTTCCAAAGACTCTGTGAATTCCAGGGCAATAGAGGAACTTCATGGGTTCCTCTGGCAGACCACATTGTGCCCAATGGGAAAACTCAAGCTCTTCTCCAACTGTCACATTAGAAAACTACTCTCACTGATACAAAGGAGATTGTTTGACCTATAATGTCTGGAGGTTCTCAGAGAGGTATCTCAAGATGTTGTGGAGAAGCACATATCCTTTTGCCATTTTACTGGAACATTCTCCATTTAGATGCCCTTCACACTCCCCCTCCTTATCTCCTGCAAAACAGCTTAGCAAACCGCTCAACCAATATGGTAGCCAGTAGCCACATACAGCTACTGAGCACTTGAAATGTGGCTAGTCCAAATGGCGATTTGCCATAAACGTAAAATACGCACTGAGTTTCAAAAACTTTGTACACAAAAAGAATGCAAAAATCTTATTAGTAATTGTAATATGATAATATTCAGATATATTAAATTAAATTATTTCACTGTTTCTTTCCAACTTTTAATGTGGTTACTAGAAAATTTTAAACTTCGTACGTAGCTCACATTGTATTTCTACTGGACAGCATTTATCTAAACCACTGAGCTCACCAATGGCAGTTGTCTCCTCAGGAGAAATTCCAATGCCAAGTTTTAAGATGATGTTTAATATCTACATCCCCTTCATACACTACCAAGTGAAGACACTATAGCACAAAAGTTCGTCTTCTCTTAGTCTGTTTTCCCAGTGATAAAATAAGGAAGGTTGTTCATTTGACAAACAGCTCTGGAACTCCACAATATGACTGGCACTGGGGATACAGGGGTGAAGGAAATGGAATAGAGCCCACACTCAGGGCTGGACCAAAAGGCGCTGCATGATCCCTTCTATCTCTGAAATGTCCATGTCACCTCAAAGCTCCAATTTTCAGTTGCACAATCTAGAATTCCTCTATTTGTGGTCCAAACACGAGAAAGTCAGGGTCTTGTAACTTGAAAGCTATTTTTCCTTAGAAGATCCATTATAAAACATAAAATATAAGGCCCCAGGCTACCCACACATAAATTTATTTAATTAATAATTACAGTAATATATTATTGATTCTGTAAACACTGAATTTTTAGGAATTGTCTCATTTAATTTTCACATCAACCGTGAGAAGTTGACATTAATATATTGGCTTTTCAAATGAAGGAACTGACGTTCAAAGAAGTTTAGCAATTGCCGAAGTTCACAAAGCTAGAAAATGCTAAAACTGGTATTTGAAGGAAAGTTTGTGCATGTGTGGAGGAGAGGGGGGCTGAAAATCATGGCACGTTTCATTAAGCCAAAGTAGAACTGGAGACAAAAGCTCTTCTTCCTTTCCCTCTACCCTACCCGCCATTAGATTTTCTTGCCGGGTCCCCTGGAATTTGATCCAGAGCATGAAAGCTATAAGGATCCCGAAACAAATGGGACTTTTTCAGTTACAACTCGTAACTTGTAAGGGATGGAAAACCCAACATACCCAGGTTTAAGCCAAACAAAGATGAAAGTGGACTCAGAATGACTGGCGCAGCAATTTCAAAGTTCACGAGTATTTGGCTTCCAGAGTAGCTTTCAGGAGTTCAACCCATGTCATCAGGCCCTGGTTATCTATCCATCTCTTGGCATCTTGTTCTGCTGAGTCCTCTCCACGCTCTTCCTTCTCCTATGCTCTAAGCTCCTACAACCTCTAGCCTTCATGGCAACAAGATTCTCTTCCCTGGAAGTGCCACCAAAACTCCATAATTAGCTCTGATTGGTTTTAAGTGAGTCACATGCTCATTTATGAACCAATCTTTGTGGCAAGGGGAATGGAGTGTTCTGATTGGCCAAACTAGATCACATGCTCACTCTTGGACCTGGGGAATATGGTCAGTCCCACCCAAACCACTGGCCTGAGGTGAGCGAGCCAGCTCACCAGATATTCTTTTTCCTCAAAGAAAATCTGCTGTTACTGGAGGAGGCAAAGGAACTGATGGTGGACAGGCAAAACCCGCAAATATCAACTGTAGTTGTTATGAACCAGAATGCAGGTAAACTGGCTCTCAAGAAAACGAACAGACCCTGATTTGTAACATTTGAAGATGTCATCGATGTAAATAATCCCACCATGGCTAATTTCAAGCTACCAACAGTTTAATAACCGCTTCCAAAATTCCTGAATATTTAACAGTGTGTTCTCATAAGCCCGTCAGACCCGGCTTTACCACACCACTGCATCCTCTAAAGGAAGAAGAAAAGAACCCTTGCAGAGAAAGGTATTATAAGAGGAAAGGGATTTTTTAATCCCCTTTATTTTTGGTATTTTATTAAATAAAAGTATGTCTCTCATAATCTCAGAAAATGTCCTTCCTCTAATCCTCAGAGTTCATGGAGAAGCAGGAGACAGCTCCAGTGACCTCAGGACAGCCAGCTCTAACTCTTCAGATACTGTAGAAAGCTCCGTCACCAATTTACCCAGAATCTCTCTGCAAAAACACTTATGGGCCAAACTAAAGCTCCTCTTTCTACCTTAGGATTTGTGTTTAATGTTATTATCAAAACACCAATTCAAAGAAAATTCTGCCATCTGTGAACATCTGTTGTCACTGATTAGAAACCACTCAGAACGAAGCCATTTCCCATCTTGCCCAATATTAACTGCATACAGACACCATGGCCAAAGTTCTTCTAAATAACTTGTAATAAACTGGGATGTTTCCTTAAATGTACATGCAGATGAGGACTCACCATAGCAACTATGAGTGCCAGGATGTGCAATGCATACTGCAAACGTGGAGGTAGCTGTATTAGTCTGGGTTCTCAGAGAAATAGAACCAATAGGAGATAGATATGGATATAGATATTAATGATAAAGAATTGGCTCACATGATTATGAAGGCTGAAAAGTTTAAGATAAACTGTTGGCAAGCTGGAGATCCAGAAGAATCAGTGATGTAAGTTCCAGTCCCAGTCTCAGTATTGATGGTATAATTTTCAGTCTGAGTCCAGAGGCAGGAGAAGACTGATGTCCCAGCTCAGTCAAGTAGACAGGATGGATCCTTTCCTGCTCAGCTCTTTATTCAGGCTTTCAACAGATCACATGAGACCCACTCACTCTGGGGAGGGCAATCTGCTTTACAGTTTTCTGATTCAAATGCAATCTCATCCAGAAACACTTTCAAAGACACACCCAGAAATGTTTAACCAAATGTCTGGGCACCCCCATGGCTCAGTCAAACTGACACATAAAATTAACCATCACAGAAGCCATTTCCCCTATATTCCAAGTGCCCAGCAATAGTCTGTTAGTCTGAGACCTTACATTACACATTTTATAATGGAGTCTCTATAGAAAAATACCGCACAAGTTCGAAACCCCTGACTTCCTCATGTTTGGATCCCCAGTGAGTGGAGGGATTCCTAGGCTACACCACGGAATATCGGAAATTTGAGGTGAGATGGATGTTTTCAAGCTGGATGGGACCATAAAACTTTCTTTCCATCCAGCCCTTAGGGTTAGCATAACAAAGTAATTAAGAAGTCAGCTTTGGGGTTCAGATAGACCTGGGTATACATCCCATCACTGTCACTTTCTAGCTGAGTGAACCTGAGCATATTTCTTAACTTCTCTGAACTTAAGTTTCATATCTGTGTGCTGGGAATACTACTACTACTTCCCAGAGAAGAACAGTTTGAGAAGATACAAAGAGTTTTAGCACTGAGTCTAGGGCTCCCAACTGATAGGCTCCCAAAGAATAACAAATAATTTTTAAATAGTTTTTTTTTTGCATTTTATTCTCATTTTAATGAGATTTTCAACAGCTGCCATTTGGTTTGTAGAGCAAATCTTTTAAAAAGTAACTATTTTTCCATTTTTGATATTCTTATGAAAAGTATTTTCTTCCATTTTAAAGCCCTGCCCCTCTCCCGAAGAAGTATGAATAGCTATGATGTAATGTGTATTTAGGGGAAAAAACGAACTAAAACAGCTTTTAAAACACTGGAGAAATAGGGATAAAGGTCCAAAGTCCAGGCCTGGGCCTGCTTTAGGTGCTAAGCTGCCCTGGCATGCTCGGCGCTTCACCATCCCCAACAGCAGATGCGTGGGCCATGCACAGACCCCCTGGGATGTACCACAAAGTCCAATCTCAATGTTATTCCCTTATTGAAAATGCCCCCGTGACTTACGTGTTAGGTCACTGAAAAGAAAGTTGAGAAACACATGAGCTGTGTTTAAGGGGTCTATAAAAGAGGATGTTTCACAGCCTGTTTGCTTTAAGGAATACAAGACTTCAACACAGGTGAGTTTTGAACTTCCTTTGCTTGTGAAGTGTTTCTTTCCATCAGCATTTATTATGATCTACTACACTAGGTGCTGTAGGGGTCCCAAAAGAAATAGAAGACATGGAAGATGAGGAAATGTAGTGACCAGTGTGTGGACTTGGAGAGACAGCCTTGGATTTAAAGCCCAGCTCTACCACTTTTTAAACGTGTGACTTTGGGCAGGTTATCTAACCTCATCAGGAAAATGAAAGGTGTCCCCACCTGGCAGCACGATTTTGAGGACTGAATGAGATAATGCCTGAAAAATATCTGGTACTCAGTTAAGAACAATGTTAGAACCCTTCTCTGCCCACAGGTAGGAGCTGATTTTCTAGGAGAGAAACTAAGATACACAGAGAAGTTAAAGCTACCATTTGTGTTATGTTTACAATGGACCAGGGTTTTGCATGTTGATTTATCATGTTCTTCACGCTGTCGTAGCAAAGGACAAAAAGGTAATTTCCCTGCCCCCATCCATGCTGGAATAAAGGGGCCTTGTGGGAAAAAACGCTGCCCCATCAAGGAATCAAGCTGAAGCGACCTTAGAGGGGGTGGAAGGAGAGCGAATGGAGCACAGAGAGGGAGGTACCCTAAGACGGGAAGCACCCAAGGGGGCGGGGCGATCTCCTCAGGAGAAGAGTCCTGGGCCTTGTTAGCACCCCGCCCCAAGGAGTCAAGACCCCACTCAGCAAAAACAACTTCAGGGCCTCTTGGTTTGGGCAAGGCTGGACAGGCCAGGTTAGCCCTGGAAAGAGCATGGCTAATGCCTTAGCAGGAGCTCCCTCAGAGGTTGAAGGACCAACACTCAGCTAGGAAAACCACAAAAGCAACCTCAAGGAAGAAAGACCGAACTCCATCAACCAAGCAGATGAGCCTTGAAGATTGATTTGATTTGTTTCAGTAATAATAATAATAATAATAAATTTCTTGAACCAGAATGTCATTTATAGGACTATAAGGCTTTACTAAGGACTTCCATTCATATTCTGTACACCAAATTGTTTAAATCATCCTGTGAGACAGGCTTCAGTACTTCCATTTGACAGAGGAGGAAACCGCGGCTACAAGGGTTGCAACAAATCGTTTTGGGTCACAGTCAGTGAGAAATGATTAAAGACTATTTATAGCACTAACTACATATCTGACATGGAGTAGGTGTTTAATACATATGTGTTGAATTGATTGAATGAATAAGATACCTTCTCAGTAAAGTCCAATTGAAATAGCAAAACTAGGGGGCTTCCCTGGTGGCGCAGTGGTTGAGAGTCCGCCTGCCGATGCCGGGGACACTTAGTGGGACACTTAGTGGGACAATTGGGGAAATTTGACCATTGACTGACCATAAGATGAGAGTAAGGGAATATTAAATTTTCTTTTACGTGTGATGATTGGTACCGTGGTTATGTTTTTTAAAAGTGTGCATCTCTCAGGCATACAGAAGAGTCTACAGATAAAATGATATAAAGGCTAGGATTTTGCTTGAAAATAATCCAGAGATTTACAGCAAAGGGATAGTGTAGAGGACATAAGAGTATGCAAAGGTTAATGGTTGTCAGGGCTAGGTGGTGGCAAGGTTCATTGTACTATTCTCTATTTTGGACTATGTTTGAAAATTTCCATTACAAAATGTTAAAAAGGAGGGGAGAATAACAAAGGGATCCAATGGGACTTACGTTAATGATCTGTTCATGGAGCAGTCTGATCATAATCTTCCTTCCCTCTGTGATCTGCCAGTAAAGGTAACTGATGATTCTGGAAGAGAAGAAAAGAAAGAATGGCAGGGTTTCCCTGGTGGCACAGTGGTTGGGAGTCCGCCTGCCGATGCAGGGGACACGGGTTCATGCCCCGATCCAGGGGGATCCCGCATGCCCCGGAGCGGCTGGGCCCGTGAGCCATGGCCGCTGAACCTGCGCGTCCGGAGCCTGTGCTCCGCAACGGGAGAGGCCACAACGGTGAGAGGCCCGCGTACTGCAAAAAAAAAAAAAGAAAAAGAAATAACAAAACTGGGTAACAGTAATAGCTGGCATGTGCCAAAACTGCTTTAGAACTAAACTCATCTAATCCCCAGACAACTTTAAGAGATGCATTGTCCCCATTTTACAGATGAACAAGCCAAGGCCAGAAAGGTTCAGATGTTTGCTCCCAGTCACATATCCAGGAAGTAGCAAAGCCAACATTTAAACTCAAGAGGTCTGGCTCCACAGGCTAAGTTTTTAAGTAATGTACTATCTGGTGGGTGGATGCCATATAGAGTGAAGGAACAATCCTCGGAATTGGCACCAGGACCTCACTTTTTCTTTCTAAGATTGCGAAACTGATAACATGAAGGTTAAGAGCAAGAGCTCTGGGGAGAGAGAAACTTAACCCCAAATCCCAGTTCCAACACTTTCTAACTCTGTGATCTCAGGCAAGTGACTTAGCCCTTCTGAGACTCAGTAGGATGGAGGAAACAATAAACTGTGGAGAGAGGCAAATGTTATAGCCTCATCTCAGTGCACAGGGCCTGGTGGAATGGCAATCAACAGTGTTAATCATAATAATAATAACAATAACTAGAATGGCACCTACGATAACGTCGTTGATGATACCAGTGATGAGGAAGGAGGACAAGAAGGAGATTCCAGGAAGAAGGGACATCTAAGATGGGTTGTGAAGGTAGGGAGGAACACAAGATCAGAACAGAGAACATTCCCCAAACTGGGCAGGGGTGTCGGGGTGGATAGCACATCAAAAGGCACAGACATAAACCTTGGAACACACTCTTTGACAAGCATGTGTTAGACACCGTGGAGAGGAGAGCCCCAGACAGGTAGATGGAAGAGGGAGCCCCTGCCAGCACAAGGCCCAGCAGCCCTAACCCCTACAGCTATTTTTCAGCAAGTCCGCGAGTACAGCCCAGGTGACTTCACTCAGGGACATCAGCTGGCACACGCCTCCCTCAAATCATAACAAGATTGAACCTCCAGCCACATCCTCCACATCCATTTTGGCAGAGATGTTATTTGGAGGGACCCATCAGAAGGGGCATCTTAAATGCAACCCCCTCAATTGGAGTGACCTCCTCCCAGGGCCCTGAGTGCCTCGGCACACCCGCACAGACACTGCTTGTGTTTGAAATGTTAGGTTTGCCTGAAGCAGTTGAATGGAAACCCAAATTCAGAGAACAGTTTGCCACTCGTGAGGAGCCATCGCTCAGAAATGCAGTGACCGGGCTTGAAGACTCAAGGCCATCACCCGTGGCCCCTGTGTTGCTCTATTTAGCTTGGATGACCTGGAGGCATGGGGCCTCCAAGATTCAGAGTCTAACAACATTTCCGTTAACTCGACAGAGACCCCATCCACTGGGGCTAGGAGCCAGAGAAGCCAGAATGAGAAGCAAAAAGTCAGGAGAAGACAGATTGAGTCTCACGCTTCTTCTTCCCTCTTCTGTCAATGGGATTATGACTTGCGGTCCTCATAGACCTTGGTTGTTCAAAGCCTGGTCCTGGACCCGCAGTGGCAGCCTCACCTGGGAACTTGTTAGAAATGCAGAATCTCAGGACAAATCGCAGACTTGCTGAATCAAAGTCTGCATTTTAACAAGATCCCAGGTAATTCCTGTGCACATTGCAGTGTGAGAAGCATGGTTTGGGGGGAATCACAGCCTCTGAACCCATGTACATAGCTGGAAACATATCACTCTAAATTTAATTAAAGGCAAAGCAGTCATACATTTATGAAAGAATCAGGACATTTAACAAGGGCCCCTGGCATGCCAAGGACCTTCCACATATTTTTCTCATCTGTCCATCTCCCCACTCTCCAGATTCAGCACTGAGACTCAAAGCAACTTGCACAAGGTCATCCATGTAGTAAGTGACAGAGCTGGGCCAGTTATGGTTCATCTCCAGGGGCAAGGGATACGGTTCACTTTCCCAGAGCACAGGGCCACAGGTTTTATTATCAAGGAAGAGGGAGACAGCTCTTGGATGGGAGACCAGTGGTGTAAGCCGCGGCTGGACTGCAAGAGTAGAATTCTTCCACAGAGCCCTGAGGCTCATGAAATGAGAAACACATCTCTCAAGAGACAGAAGTCATCGTCTGAGAGAAGGGAGGCTCTAAATCAGGGAGTAAGCCCTCTGCTAGTGCCTGGGCCCCTAAGTGCTAGTTCTGAGCTATCGCCAGTCCTTACTGTAGCACAGGAAGGAAGGGAACTAACCATGCTGGGTGCTTGAACCACGTATCTCACTTCTTCCTCAAATAGGCTCTGTCATTGTTCTCACTATATAGAGGAGTAAACTGTGGTTTGTAGAGGTGATAGCGATTCCCCAAAGAGAGCTGAGACTCAGATCCTGTCTGGTATGATAGCAGAACCCAAGCCCGTTTTCCAATATGGCACACAGGATGATAAAATCCTGAGCTAAGAGAGCAGCATAAGAAACGAGAAAGGAGATAAATGGAGGAGACTCCACAGAAGTAGATTCTGCCAGCCTGGGTGTTTCTTTGGATGGGGAGGCAAAGGCAATGTTACAGGTCATTCTGAAATTTCAAGTTGACCACTGTTAAGCATGGTCAAGAGACTCATTGTCTTTATCAAAATAAAATGCTTAGGATTGAATTCCCAAGAGTTTGAGACAGATATTGACCTGTTCAACCACAGGGCATCCGCTTCCTTCATGTCCTTCTCCCTAATGCTTGCAGTAATTTCCAGAAGGAAGATAAGTGAGATCAGAGGCAACAACCCCCAAACAAAATACCCCTTGTCCATGGGGAAGACATGGCCAAGAGAGCCTGCAACATCCCCTACCCGCCGGAGAGGCCTAGGCCTAGCCACACCCGGCTCCACCCGCCATGCTATTACTCATCTGATATCCACACACACATTTTTCTTGTCTCACCATCTTTACTTGCATTTCCTCTCATGAAATCGGCCATCCATCTTAACGCATATGGAAATTCCTCCCACCTCAACTCCCTATCTCCTCCGAAGTTGAAGAATCCTTTGGAGCAAATATTTGAATATTAAGGAAGGGCTTTTCTCTAAGCACATAAAACTACTGTATTTGCTAAGCCTAGTTCCCAAAGGAAAACAAATCCAGAATGAATGTTAACATGTCCTCCCACGTATGGAACCCTGGTCAAAGCTGATGCATCTACAGAAAAGCAGAATCGTGGATGCAAGAAACTGTGGCGATGGCCTCCTAATTTCTCATTCAATTCTCTATTGATTGAGAATTTACATCTACCATTGCCTCAGTCAAATCGCTCTTCCACACAACTTTCAGAATGATATTTTTTAAAAATCCAAATCTGATTATGTCATTCTTCTGCTTAAAACATTTCAATGACCTCTCATTGCACTTAAGATAAATTCCGAACCCCTTAACATGGCCTGTGAGGTTCTACGTGATTGGGTCCCTGCCTACTTCTTGCAAATTCTCTGGTGCCTCTTTATAAGTAAGTACCACCCTTGGATCTGGAAAAAGAGGGGTCCTCATGCTAGGCCCTCACAATGTACACAGCCCACATACCACAAACACTGAAAAATAAATTATTAAAGAACACTAGGGCGGGCTTCCCTGGTGGTGCAGTGGTTGAGAGTCCGCCTGCCGATGCAGGGGACACAGGTTCGTGCCCCGGTCCGGGAAGATCCCACATGCCGCGGAGTGGCTGGGCCCGTGAGCCATGGCCGCTAAGCCTGCGCGTCCGGAGCCTGTGCTCCGCAATAGGAGAGGCCACAGCAGTGAGAGGCCCGCGTACCGCAAAAAAAAAAAAAAAAAAAAAGAACACTAGGACCTATACCCTAAACATCCACTCTCATGACTAACACCATTCAAGCCCCAGGGAAATGCTTCTCTGCATCCTTTGCTCTGTATCTTTAAAAGAAAAGGCAACTGCTTTCAAATGCCATGAAGGATTGTCTCTGATGCCCCTGCTGATTTTGGAAACAAACGATGCCTTGGAAGGCAGAGATTTCAGCATTGAAAACACTTAGGTAAGAGAAAATGGGAATTAATTAACTTGTCACATCCTTCCTCTCAGATAGCACAAATGGGACACATTCTTACAAAATGAAGCAGTGTTTCCTAGTAATGCCAAGCAACCGTTTTCTTGCTTCCCTTCATGTTTCAATTCATGAGTCCAGAGGTACTCACAGATTAGTATAGTATTTGCAATGGTTGGACACGGTAGCTGAGAAATATTCTGCAATGTTAAATGATTTATATTACTCTGAAGTTTATATATATGTAGGTCTAGAGTCTATTCATGACAAGCAAAAAGCATGATATCTAATCTTTACATTGACAACTAGCTAAACTTTGAATGTTAAAATGAGTTAATGAATTTGAAAAGTTCTTAAAGCACTGATTTGTTTTACTTAAATCATTTTGATTTGGATTTTGATATGCATTATAATTCATATTTTACTGGTTAAATTTAATAAATAATTGAAAATATTTAGGCATAAGTTACACTGGCCTCCCTTGGGTTCTGAAAATTTTGCCGTTGGGGCTGCTTTACATCTCCAATCTCAATGGAATTCCTTGAGTTCCTCAAGTGCACTGTCCTTTCTTACCTCAGGGCCTTGCACATGCAGCTCCCTCACCTGGGTCATACTTCCCCTCAGTATCCTTCACCTGGACAACTTCTCCTCACACCTTATATGTCGCCTTAAACTTCTCATCCTTTAGGAAGCCTTCCTTGGTTCCCCTGACTGGGTTCCCTTATCGTGCATACCCATAGCACCTGTTCTTCTCTTTTCTATGTTTTGGTTCAATATCTGCTTTCCCCAGGAGACTGTAAGCTCCTTGAAGGTAGGGACTGTCTTGCTCACATCATTCTCTCTAGCACCTGGAAGAGAACCTGGAGTACAGCAGCTGCTCAGTAAATATCACGCGACTAAACAAATAACTGGGCAGAGCGTCGGCTCTGATCACACTGAATTGTAATTACTTATCCAGGTCTCTCCAGTTACCATGAGGCGGAAGCCAAAAACTGGCAACCCCTGGGCTACATTTGGCGCACAGTTTGATTAGTTTGTCCTGCAAAATATTGCCCATACCATGCCTTTAAATTTTTGAATTAACTGCCAATGTTTAAGAAATGGGAAATTTCACTTGAAAAATCCATTATTTTTGGCTTCTCTTGGAAAAGCCAAAGATTTGGCAACATTTCCCACATGGCAATGACCCTCTGAGCTGAGACACACCTGCTCGTAGAGAGAGCTCAGTTGTCCTGCCTGCCACAGTCCTGATCTACTCTGCCTCACTCCTTCCATCACACTCCTATGGCCGCGACTAATATTCCATCACCAAACCTTTCTCCTCTTCTCCCTGAGCTCAGAGCTATATTACATCTGGCAGCCTTCCTTGCAGCTAGGAGAGGCCATGTGACTGAGTTCTAGCCAATGAATTCTGATAACATGTAATGAGGATCACGTCTGGTCCTGGCCCATAAAAGACTTCCATGCAAGGTCCTCTCTCTCTTCCCTCATCTGTCAGCTGGATATTGATGGCCAGGGAAATCCTGGAAGGCACACGTTAAAGATGGAAAAGCCCCCATAAGCCTAGGTTTCTGAAAGATTGGGTAGAAACTTCCCCATCTACCTGCTACCCACCAGGAAGAGCCACATGGGACTGTTTCATTAGAGAATAAAACATTCTCACTGTATGAAAACCACTGAAATGTTGGGGTTTATTTTTAACAGCAGCTAATGTTACCCCAACACAGCCTCCATAAGGCATTTGAATTTGGTATCCCTGCATAAGCTTTTGGAAAACAGAGATGATGTCTTGTTCACTCCTTTATCTGCAGTGCCTGGCACAGTGCTGGGCCCATAGTGGATGCTCAAAACATGTTTGCTGAATGAATGAATTACAGGAACACAAAGAATCCATGTAAGCTGCAATCAGAGCTGAGACAGGCTAACTCTACCCCACCACCCTCATTAATGGCAGCAGCATCCCTGCCCATCACCAGCCCCTAACCTTGCAGCCGAGCTTTCTCCTATAAGACCCTCTCCAGTTGGCCTCAGATCTCCCTTATCTCCTGCGCCTTCAAGGCCTTCACCCGTGCAGAAGACAGCAGGAGGTGACATGTGGAATTGGTAGGAAGAGATAGGCGTGCAGTGTTAGAAGCTGCTTGGAAAATAAATTTCATGGAATCACCTGCTACTCCTACTCAAATCTCACCCAGAAACTGCACTTCCAGTCCCTGATTCAGCTCCCTTCTCTTGGTTGCAGAATGCCCTGAAAAAAGAGTTCCATTGGACAAGAGGAAGAACAAAACAGAATCTACCTTCAGAATCGTGCATCAGCAAATATTTATTACATGACCAGCTCAGGTAACAGTGAATGCTGAGCAACTTCTGTGCATGCCTTCTTGTCTAGATATTGAGAATAGTAACAACTAATATTTTATATCACATCTTTAAAATCTCATTCACTTACATTATTTCATTTAATATTCAAACATCTGTGTGATAACACGCAGGCAGGATAAGCATGAATGCATTACACAGTTGCAAAAAGTTCTCAAACTTTTGCTTTGTATTCGTCAAGCACTCTGCTAAGGACGTTATGTTCATTATTTCATTCAAAGCTCAACAGGGTTCTATGAGGCATGTTCTATTACAATTGTGTCCAGTTCACCAATGGGGACTCTGAGGCCTAAAAAGATGAAGCGAGTTGCTCTGAGCCATGAGATAGTAAGAAGTAGAGCCAGAAATTGAACCCCTGTCTGACTCCAACATGCTATATACCCCTTCGCTTAGGGTAACACTGAGTTATTTTTGTTATGCGTATGTCTGTCTGCTCTAGATTATGAGCTCCTTCAGGGAAAGACCGAGCCGTAACACTCTCCCCAGTGAGTACCATGCCTGACACTTCCAACAGTACATATGTGGAGGATGACACACAGAGAAAAGAAAGAGTGAGTGAGGGTTTAAATAACCTGTCCACAGCCATGTACCTAATAGCTCCCTGACTTGAGACTCAGAGTTTTGAATCCAAGAACTTTTCAATAATAATAAGAAGAATAGCTATCATTTATTGAGAACTCACATCAGGCATTTTTATGCCTATACTATTTCATTTAATTCTTGAAAGAGCCTTGTAAAATGCGTGTCATAATACCCTCATTTTGATCTCAGTGAGATTCAACACCTTGCCTAAGGTCACCCAGCTAACTAATATCGAAGACTCAGTTTGTCCTATCTGGGTGACTTAATGCTTCCCACCTTCCTCCTCTGAGAACTGGACCCAGTCTCTGTAGCTGTTCCAAGCTGATTGAATCCTTCCCACCCCACATCCCAAACCATGGCCCCCGCCCATATGACTATAAGAACCCCACTGCTCAGACATTCCTGTGATGGAGCTCCACCTCCAGAGGAGGCCTTTTAGATACGGGGGACACTCCCCAGAATTATACCAGAGAGGCCAGGAACAGGAGCTTCCGTATCAGGCAGACCAGGTTCCAGTGCTCTGCTGCTTTCTCACTGCATAAATGGTTGGAAAAAAGAAAGACAGGACTTACTGCAGACTACTATTTCTCTATCAAGTGTGGCCTGAGATCCCTAACACATCTTATGTCCCCACTACATATTTCATAGTGCTCCGTCCATCCACCCATCTATGCACCCATTCTTTTTTTACCTATCAATCCATCAACCTTGCATCCTTTCCTTTCTTTTATCCATTCTTTTACCAATGTCCCCTTCCATCATCCTTCCTTCTTCCTTCATTCACCCCTTCCTTTATTCCTTCAATCCATCCACTCGACAAACATTTGTCAACTGAAAAATACGCACAACCTAAAAGTTGAGAATTATGTCTTATTCGGTAGACACACTGAGGACTTAAGCCCAGGAGCAGCCTCTCAGATAGCTCTGAGGGACCTTTCCAAAGAGGTAAAGGAGGAGCCAGGATATATAGGAGGATTTGCAAACAAACAAACAAACAAAAAAAAAAAACCCAGGTAGTCAGAACATCAAAAGAGTACTGTTAATTAAATAAAACCAGACATCTTAAATTAAAGAATTTAGCGCCTTTCTATGTATGGGAAGATGCAAGAGCCTGGGCTCACTGAAATCATTCCTTTGATATGCACCTCAACTATCTAGGGCAAATATCCTGGTTTCTCCATCCTGAATCTCTTCAGCGTACACAGTCTGGGGCAGCAGCAGTGGCTGCTGACTTGATGGCCACAACATCCTTTGTTTACTGGTATGGGAGGTGACATTCTTTGTCCACACATTATTGACCAACTACTGTATTCCCAGCATTGTACTGGGCTCTGGGTTTACAAAGAAAAGACACAGCACATGACGTAGTATAGTGGTCAAGAATGGGGTCAGCAAGCAGAGAGAACTCAGTTAACATCTGGGTTCTGTCACTTGCAAGTTGAATGCCCTTGGACAAGCCTGAGCTTCTCTGAACCTCAGTTTCCTCCTATATAAAATGGGGGGATGGGAGTGTAGTACATAACTCATCGAGTTGTTTGTGAGGAGACAAGAGGAAGCACATAGTGCACAAACACCATCAGTTGGCATTGTTATTATAAAGCCAGTTCCTGCCCTGGAGGAACTCAAAGGAAGGCACGCTGGTAAATACGTTAAGACTTATGATATGAAACCATAAGTAGTGGGAGGTGATTAAAGTCAGCCTGAGGCATTAAGGCCCATCTCAAGAAAGATGAAGATTCCAGCTTCTTTTCTAATAAAAAGGCACCTCTTCCAGGAGAAGATTCATCCTGAATTACTTGATGACCTTGAGGCATTTAAAATGACTTTCCGAATAATCACCTCTTTCCTCCCCTTGACCAAGGTCTTTGCCAAAGTATTTTCAGCACTCTGGTTTTGTGCTGGTGTCCTGTGGCTGTTTCTGAGTTTAACAGATCTTCATTCTCCCATAGATTGCTTCTAGAATGTCCTTGGAGCATAATATATCTTAGATTCATCATAAAATTACAGCAGTGAAAAGTACCTTAGGTACCATCTACCCTACACTTCTGCACTCACTAGAAGGGAAGACCCAGAGAGGTTAAGTGAGTTGTCTGAGATCACACAACTAACCTCGTGACCCAGTTGAGATCAGATACAAGGTATAGTGAAGCCCACTCCAAGGTTACTTCCAGACTACCATGCTGCCTACTCCTCTAATTTCTCATGCCACCTAACACCCACTCTGTAGTCCTCTTTCTGTGTATTTCTTTATCTCTTTCTCATCCATGGTGGGGAGGCAAGTTGAGGGCCAAATTATCTTGAGAAAATTACTTTGCCTTGCCTCTCTGAGTCTGTTTTCCCATCTGTAAAATTATGTTGATAAGACAAACTTCACAGGTTTGATGTAAAGATTAAAGGAGAGAATTTAAGTGAAAGTACTTCAAGAAATGCTATATATTGTCTTTGATTCCCAGTACAGCCTATAAGTGGTGGAATCAGGACTCAGACTTAGCTGGATCTGACGGCAATGTGTATGTGCTTTACACTACATTTCTGACACTCAGTAGATGCTTAACAAATAAAAGAAATTAGCTTCCAAGAAGGTCAAGTAGATGTACTTTTCCCTATTCCTCCTGCTAAGTACAACTGAAATGCATGGACAGTATATATAAAACAAACATAAGTACAACTTCTACTTCTACCTGAAAGTAACAGTGCAGCACCACTCATTTCCCCTACCAGAGCAGTGTCAGAGAAAATCAGCCGGAACCAAAGGCTTTACGAAGATACAGGGTGACAACTGCTGAACAACCATTGACAGTAAGACACTGGAACTCACCAAAAAATATACCCCACATCCAAAAACAAAGGAGAAGCCGCAATGAGATGGTAGGAAGGGCGCAATCACAATAAAATCAAATCCCGGAACTGCTGGGTGGGTGACTCACAAACTGGAGAACAATTATACCACAGAAGTCCACCCACTGCAGTGAAGGTTCTGAGCCCCATGTCAGGCTTCCCAACTGGGGGTCTGGCAACAGGAGGAGGAATTCCCAGAGAATCAGACTTTGAAGGATAGTGGGATTTGATTGCAGGACTTCGACAGGACTGGGGGAAACAGAGACTCCACTCTTGGAGGGCACACACAGAGTAGTGTGCACATCGGGACCCAGGGGAAAGAGCAGTGACCTGATAGGAGACTGAACCAGACCTACCTGCTTGTGTTGGAAGGTCTCCTGCAGAGGCAGGGGGTGGCTGTGGCTCACCACGAGGACAAGGACACTGGCAGCAGAAGTTCTGGGAAGTACTCCTTGGCGTGAGCCCTCCCAGAGTTTGCCATTAGCCCCACCAAAGAGCCCAGGTAGGCTTCAGTGTTGGGTCGCCTCAGGCCAAACAACCAACAGGGAGGGAACCCAGCCCCACCCATCAGCAGACTAGTGGATTAAAGTTTTACTGAGCTCTGCCCACCAGAGCAACACCCAGCTCTACCCACCACTAATCCCTCCAATCAGGAAACTTGCACAAGCCTCTTAGATAGCCTAATCCACCAGAGGGCAGACAGCAGAAGCAAAAAGAACTACAATCCTGCAGCCTGTGGAACAAAAACCACATTCACAGAAAGATAGACAACATGAAAAGGCAGAGGGCTATGTACTAGATGAAGGAACAAGATAAAACCCCAGAAAAACAAATAAATGAAGTAGAGATAGGCAATCTTTCAGAAAAAGAATTCAGAATAATGATAATGAAGATGATCCAGGACCTTGGAAAAAGAATGGAGGCAAAGATCAAGAAGATGCAAGAAATGTTTAACAAAGACCTAGAAGAATTAAAGAACAAACAAACAGAGATTAACAATACAATAACTGAAATGAAAAATACACTAGAAGGAATCAATAGCAGAATAATTGAGGCAGAAGAACGGAGAAGTGACCTGGAAGACAGAATGGTGGAATTCACTGCCACAGAACAGAATAAAGAAAAAAGAATGAAAAGAAATGAAGGCAGCCTAAGAGACATCTGGGACAGAATTAAACAAAACAACATTTGCATTATAGGGGTCCCAGAAGGAGAAGAGAAAGAGAAAGGACCTGAGAAAATATTTGAAGAGATTATAGTTGAAAACTTCCCTAACATGAGAAAGGAAATACCCACCGAAGTCCAGGAAGTGCAGAGAGTCCCAGCAAGATAAATCCAAGGAGAAACACACCAAGACACATAGTAATCAAACTGACAAAAACTAAAGACAAAGAAAAATTATTAAAAGCAACAAGGGAAAAACGACAAACAACATACAAGGGAACTGCCATAAGGTTAACAGCTGATTTCTCAGCAGAAACTCTACAAACCAGAAGGGAGTGGCATGATATATTTAAAGTGATGAAAGGGAAGAACCTACAAGCAAGATTACTCTACCCAGCAAGGATCTCATTCAGATTTGACGGAGAAATCAAAAACTTTACAGACAAGCAAAAGCTAAGAGAATTCAGCACCACCAAACCAGCTCTACAACAAATGCTAAAGAAACTTCTCTAAATGTGAAACACAAGAGAAGAAAAGGACCTACAAAAACAAACCCAAAACAGTTAAGAAAATGGTAATAGGAACATACATATTGATAATTACTTTAAATGTGAATGGATTAAAGGCTCCAACCAAAAGACACAGGCTTGCTGAATGGATACAAAAACAAGAACTATATATATATATATATATATATATATATATATATATGCTGTTAACAAGAGATCAACTTCAGACTTAGGGACACATACAGTCTGAAAGTGAGGGGATGGAAAAAAGATATTCCATGAAAATGGAAATCAAAAGAAAGATGGAGTAGCAATACTCATATCAGATAAAATAGACTTTAAAATAAAGAATGTTACAAGAGACAAGGAAGGACACTACATAATGATCAAGGGATCAATCCAAGAAGAAGATATAACAATTAAAAATATATATGCACCCAACATAGCAGCACCTCAATACATAATGCAAATGCTAACAGCTATAAAAGAGGAAATCGACGGTAACATAGTAATAGTGGGGGACTTTAACACTCACTTACACCAATGGACAGATCATCCAAACAGAAAATTAATAAGGAAACACAAGTTTTAAATGACACAATAGACCAAATAGATTTAACTGATATTTACAGGACATTCCATCTGAAAACAGCAGATTACACTTTCTTCTCAAGTGCACATGGAACATGATCCAGGATAGATCACATCTTGGGTCACAAATCAAGCCTCAGTAAATTTAAGAAAATTGAAATCACATCAAGCATCTTTTCCAAACATAACGTTATAAGATTAGAAATAAATTACAGGGAAAAAAATGTAAAAAGCACAAACACATGGAGGCTAAACAATATGTAACTAAATAACCAAGAGATCACTGAAGAAATCAAAGAGGAAATCAAAAAACCTAGAGACAAATGACAAAGAAAACATGATGATCCAAAACCTATGGGATGCAGCAAAAGGAGATCTAAGAGGGAAGTTTATAGCAATACAATCCTACCTCAAGAAACAAGAAAAATCTCAAATAAACAATCTAACCGACACCTAAAAGAACTAGAGAAAGAAGAACAAACAAAACCCAAAGTTAGCAGAACGAAAGAAATCATAAAGATCAGAGCAGAAATAAATGAAATGGAAACAAAGAAAACAATAGCAAAGATCAATAAAACTAAAAGCTGGTTCTTTGAGAAGATAAACAAAATTGATAAACCTTTAGCCAGATTCATCAAGAAAAAGAGGGAGAGGACTGAAATCAATAAAATTAGAAATGAAAAAGGAGAAGTTACAACAGACACTGCAGAAATACAAAGCATCATAGGAGAATACTACAAGCAACTCTATGCCAATAAAATGGACAACCTGGAAGAAATGGACAAATTCTTAGAAAGGAATAACCTTCCAAGACTAAACCAGGAAGAAATAGAAAATATGAACAGACCAATCACAAGCAATGAAATTGAAACTGTGATCAAAAATCTTCCAACAAACAAAGGTCCAGGACCAGATGGCTTCACAGGTGAATTCTAGCAAACATTTAGAGAATAGTTAACATCCATCCTTCTCAAACTCTTCCAAAAAACTGCAGAGGAAGGAACACTCCCAAACTCATTCTACGAGGCCACCATCACCCTGACACCAAAACCAGACAAAGATACTACAAAAAATATATATATACAGACCAATATCCCTGATGAATATAGATGCAAAAATCCTCAACATAATACTAGCAAACAGAATCCAACAACACATTAAAAGGATCATACACCATGATCAAGTGGGATTTATCCCAGGGATGCAAGGATTCTTCAATATATGCAAATCAATCAATGTGATACACCATATTAACAAATTGAAGAATAAAAACCATATGATCATCTCAATAGATGCAGAAAAAGTTTTTAACAATATTCAACATCTATTTATGATAAAAACTCTCCAGAAAGTGGGCATAGAGGGAACCTACCTCAACATAATAAAGGCCATATACAACAAACCCACAGCAAACATTCTCAATGGTGAAAAACTGAAAGCATTTCTTTTAGGATCAGGAACAAGACAAGGATGTCCATGCTTGCCACTCTTATTCAACATAGTTTTGGATGTCCTAGCCACAGCAATCAGAGAAGAAAAAGAAATAAAAGGAATACAAATTGGAAAAGAAGTGAAACTGTCACTGTTTGCAGATGATATGATACTATACATAGATAATCCTAAAGATGCCACCAGAAAACTACTAAAACTAATCAATGAATTTGGAAAAGTTGCAGGATACAAAATTAATGCACAGAAATCTCTTGCATTCCTATACACTAACAACAAAAGATCAGAAAGAGAAATTAAGGAAACAATCCCATTCACCATTGCAACAAATGGAATAAAATACCTAGGAATATAGCTACCTAAGGAGGTAAAAGACCTTTACTCAGAAAACTATAAGACACTGATGAAAGAAATCAAAGATGACACAAACAGATGGAGAGATATACCAGGTTCTTGGATTGGAAGAATCAATATTGTGAAAATGACTATACTACCCAAAACAACCTACGGATTCAATGCAATCCCTATCAAATTACCAATAGCATTTTTTGCAGAACTAGAACAAAAAATCTTAAAATTTGTATGGAGACACAAAAGACCCCGAATAGCCAAAGCAATCTCAAGGGGGAAAAAAACAGAGCTGGAGTAATCAGACTCCCTGACTTCAGACTATACTACAAAGCTACAGTAATCAAAATAATATGGTACTGGCACAAAAACAGAAATATAGATCAATGGAATAGGATAGAAAGCCCAGAGATAAACTCACTCACCTATGGTCAACTAATCTATGACAAAGGAGGCAAGGATATACAATGGAGAAATGACAGTGTCTTCAATAAGTGGTGCTGGGAAAAACTGGACAGCTACATGTAAAAGAATGAAATTAGAACACTCCCTAACACCATACACAAAAATAAACTCAAAATGGATTAAAGACCTAAATGTAAGACCAGACACTATAAAACTCTTAGAGGAAAATATAGGAAGAGCACTCTTTAACATAAATCACAGCAAGATCTTTTTTGACCTACCTCCTAGAGTAATGGAAATAAAAACAAAAAATAAACAAATGAGGCCTAATGAAACTTAAAAGCTTTTGCACAGCAAAGGAAACCATAAACAAGACGCAAAGACTACCCTCAAAATGGGAGAAAATATTTGCAAATGAATCAATGGACAAAGGATTAATCTCCAATATATATAAACAGCTCATGCAGCTCAATATTTTAAAAAATAATAATCCAATCAAAAAATGGGCAGAAGATCTAAATAGACACTTCTCCGAAGAAGACATACAGATGGACAACAAGAGGCACATGAAAAGCTGCTCAACATCACTAATTATTAGAGAAATGCAAATCAAAACTACAATGAGGTATCACCTCACACCAGTTAGAATGGGCATCATCAGAAAATCTACAAACAACAAATGCTGGAGAGGGTGTGGAGAAAAGGGAACCCTCTTGCACTGTTGGTAGGAATGTAAATTGATATAGTCACTACGGAGAACAGTATGGAGGTTCCTTAAAAAGCTAAAAATAGAATTACCTTATGACCCAGCAATCCCACTACTGGGCATATGCCTAGAGAAAACCATAATTCAAAAGGACACATGCACCCCAATGTTCATTGCAGCACTATTTACAACAGCCAGGTCATGGAAGCAACCTAAATGCCCATCGGCAGATGAATAGATAAAGAAGATGTGGTACATATATACAATGGACTATTACTCAGCCATAAAAAGGAATAGAATTGAGTTATTTGTAGAGACATGGATGGACCTAGAGACTGTCATACAGAGTGAAGTAAGTCAGAAAGAGAAAAACAAATATCATATATTAACACATATATGTGGAATCTAGAAAAATGGTACAGATGAGCCAGTTTGCAAGGCAGAAATAGAGACACAGACGTAGAGAACAAATGTATGGACACCAAGGGGGGAAAGTGGGGGAAGGGGCGGTGGTGGTGGTGTGATGAATTGGGAGATTGGGATTGACATATATACACTAATATGTATAAAATAGATAACTAATAAGAACCTGCTGTATAAAAAAATAAATTAAATTAAATTAAAAAAATAAAGATTAAAAAAAGCAGATACAGAGTCACATAGCATAATACAAAAATGTATAGGCTTCAAAAAAAAACGTATAGGCTTTAACAAAAACTCACTCATCAGACCAAGAACCAGGATTATATCAAACTGAATGAAAAAATACAATTAATAAATGCCAACATCAAGATGCCAGAGATGTTAAAATGATCTGACAAGAAATTAAAGTAGCCATTGTAAAATTGCTTTTTTTTTTTTTTTTTTGCGGTACGCGGGCCTCTCACTGTTGTGGCCTCTCCCATTGCAGAACACAGGCTCCGGAAGCGCAGGCTCAGCGGCCATGGCTCACGGACCCAGCAGCTCCACGGCATGTGGGATCTTCCCGGACCAGGGCACGAACCCGTGTCCCCTGCATCGGCAGGCGGACTCTCAACCACTGCGCCACCAGGGAAGCCCGCAAATGATATTTTTAAAATGAAAAAGCCAATAACCAAAATTTGAAAACTCAGTGAATGGGATCAATGGCATAATGGATGGGAGAGGGGAAATAATCAGTGAACTGGAAGACTGAACAATAGCAGTTACCCAATCTAAACAACAGAGAGTAAATAGGCCGAAAAAAGAAAAGTGAAAAAAGGCTTAGGGACCTGTGGGACTGTAAAAGGTCTAAGATTCATGTCATTAGAGTCCCAAAAGGAGAAAGAAGGTGAGTCCAAAAAAGTACTCAGAGATAATGGCTGAAAACTTCTCAAATTTGGCAAGAGCCAGAAACCTTCAGATTCAAGAAGTTAAGAAACTCCCAAACCCTGGGACTTCCCTGGTGACACAGTGGTTAAGAATCCTCCTGCCGATGCAGGGGACACGGGTTCAGTCCCTGGTCCAGGAAGATCCCACATGCCATGGAGCAACTAAGCCCGTGCGCCACGAAAACTGAGCCTGTGCTCTAGAGCCTGTGAGCCACAACTACTGAAGCCCACACGCCTAGAGCCCGTGCTCCGCAACAAGAGAAGCCACCCCAGTGAGAAGCCCACGCACCACAACGAAGATTAGCCCCCACTCACCACAACTAGAGAAAGCCCAGGTGCATAAATGAAGACCCAACGCAGCCAAAAATAAATAAATAAATTTATATATATAAAAAAAAAGAAACTTCCAAACCCAAAGAGAGTCACACTTCATAAACAACCTTCTGGAAACTAAAGACAAATAAAAAATCTTAAAAACAGCCAGAAAAAGGACACTTTACTAACAGGGGAAAAAAATAATTCAGATAACATCAGATTTATTACCAGAAAACATGGAGGCTGAAAGGAAATGGCACAACATATTCAGGTGCTGAAAGAAAAAAAATTGTCAATCCAGAATCCTATACCCAGTGAAAACATCCTTTAGGAATAAAGAGGAAATCAACATATTCTCAGGTGAAGGAAAACTAAGAGAATTTGTCACCAGAAGCCTAAAGAATGGCTAAAGAAAGCTCTCTGGACAGAAAGGTAATTTTCAAAAAGGAAACTTGAACAATCAAGAAGGAAGAAAGAACACAGTAAAGAAGATACGGGTAAATACAACAGGTTTTCCTTTTCCTCTTGAGTTTTCTAATCTATGTTTGATGGGCGGAGAAAAATAGATAAATCATCATCATAAAAAGAGAAAAATATTTGGAACTTAATTTATAAAAATTTGGAAATTTCTTTATAAAAATGTCTCTTGATATGTGCATTATTTAGAATTTCCAAAAACTTCATTACTTCACTTTACACTTGCCCTCTAAGAAGCACAAGTCTCAAGAAGATCTATCTGTGATACATCACTTCTCCCTAGTCAGATCCCACCCAGGTAAGGCACAATGTGCCCAGCACCCAGAAAATTCTCCTTTGTCTCTCTAAAAATTTTCCTTAAACATGGCTAAATTAGAACTCTTTGATTGCAAATGACAGATACTCAGTTTGAACTTTTTTAAGCCAAACAATAGGAAGGTCAGGGCTGGTGCTAAGAAATGGCTAGAATCGGTGTCTCCAATGCCATCAGCTTACCCTCCATCTCTGTCTCTCATCATGAAATTGGTATGCCTCTTCCTGCATATCAATTTCATGATCTCCTATCTGGGCTTTCTCTGAGTTTACTTCCTAACAGCCCTGGGCCCAGAGTAGAAAAAGATTTTTCTCCTCTGCCTCCCATTTGAAAAAAAAAAAAAAAAAATCTCGGGAATTCTCTGGCAGTCCAGTGGTTAGGACTCGGCATTTTTACTGCCAGGGCCCGGGTTCGATCCCTGATAGGGGATCTATGATCTTGCAAGCCACCGGGTGTGGAAAAAAAAAAAATCTCAAGGAAGGACTCTGGTTACTCCTGGGTCTTTTCTTCCCTTTTGACCAATCTCCTAAACCTATTCCTAGGGGGTGGGATCTGTTAGCAAAAGAGAGCCTTAGATGCCAGTCAAACAAAATCTGTGGCCTGTGAAATACTTTAAAAGCATGAAATCAAAACAAGCCTTGACTATTCTCCTCCCACTGACTTCATCTTCCTTAGTTAAGAATCCTTAAGGAATCTGATCATAGCAAAGCAGGGTTTCTCAGCCCCAGCCCTACTGATGTTAGTTGCCAAATAAGTCTGTTGTACGGAGCTGTCCTGTGCGCTGTAGGATGTTGAGCAGTATCCCTGGTCTCTCTACCCACTAGATGCCAGTAGCAGTGCTCCATCTCCCATTTTTAAAACCCAAAAATATCTCCAGACATTGCCAAGTGTCCCCTGGGGAACAAAACTGCTCCCAGTGTAGTCACTGCAGTAGAGGGATGGGAGATGGGAGAACAGAGGGCATTTTCCCAGAAGCTATTACCAAAGTGGACATCTTGTGGGGTGAGGGGAAGATAAGGGGAAAGCCATGGAGGAAGGGAGGGAGGGGAGGATGGAGATGGCAGTGCTTCCAGCACCTGTCATTTTTCCATTAGCACCTTAGAACCAATTAATTTATCATATTATCTAGCTGTCAACTTGGAAGAAGAGCTAGGGCACCAGGGCATATGAAATAGAATGAGGCATATAAATACTTCAGCCTGCGGGTGTGGGGAGGGAAGGAGGGACTAAGGATTCAGACTCCTTAATGGAGCTGGTAGATGGTGGTAATTCAGCATCAGTGACCATAAACTGAGGGTGCTGGACTATGTTTCTTGTGTCTACTACCAACTGTTAATCATATTAACAAAAGCGATCACTTGTAGTTCAGAGTTTTCATTGGGGTTTCTCAGACCCAATCTTATTTGATTCTCCCCTAAACCATACGAAGTGGGCAAAGGAATGTCTTGTTATGCCCATTTTCATGAGGAAACAACCCATTGTATAGGAAATAGAGACACTATCACGTGGGCACTAAAAGTGTGGGGCTTTTAATACCACAAACCAGGCTTCACTTCTTAGAATCACGTTCCTCATAGGAACTTCCTGTTGTGAGACAACTCAGGCAAGCGGGCCTGGCCAAGGCAGCTGGTTTCAGTCAACCGTTCCCTAACAACCTGCCCCCTGAGAGACTTCATACTCAAGATACTTCTTGGGAATTGGGGTGGAGGTCTGTTTCTTCTGTAACTACTTCCTGCTGGGAATGGGTGCCGTCCTGCCTAGTAGAGTAGAAGTCTCTCTCCAGCTGTTCTATCCTTGTATCTTTTTTTTTTTTTTTTTTTTTGGTGGCTCGTGGGCTCTAGAGCACAGGCTCAGTAGTTGTGGCACACGGGCTTAGTTGCTCTGTGGCATATGGGATCTTCCCGGACCAGGGCTCAAACCCGTGTCCCCTGCATTGGCAGGCAGACTCCCAAACACTGCGCCACCAGAGAAGTCCCTCTCCACCTGTTCTAAATCAAGGTATTCCGTGTCTGAAACTGGCTTCCACCCTCATAGTAACAACAATTTAGCCTGAAACTGTTGGGCCCTATTAGATATAAACCTTGTAAGCAGACAGGGACCAAACAGGAGGCCTAACAGAATGTTCATTGCCGAGTCCAGAAAAGGAAGGCAAAACTTGGGGTGAGGGCTGCAGGGGGTATGACTTTCTTCTGATTGGTTAGTGGTGAGGTAACAGGGCGGTGCTCCAGGAATCTTGCACTCAGCCTGAAGTTACCATCCTCCACCTGGGTGGGACCCCCAGTTCTACAGAAGAGCTCCAAGATATTGTTATGCATACTCCTGAGGAGGAAACAGGGCCCTGCCCCAGGGCAGCACCACCACTTACTGCTCCTCCCCTGCTTCTGCATTCCCTACCTTCCCTGATTAGCAACTGTTTGAATCTGCTCTTTTGAACTCAAGGAAGGTCAAGGAGGCTGAAACATGGGACACAGAAAGGATTTGTACCTGGGAGCTCTACAGGGTCCTGCTCAGTTTCAATTCCCCCTTTTCTTTGAAACTCCTCAGTCTCTCCGGGAATGGAGCGACAACCACTCTGGCCACTTTTTGCCGAAATGGGGCATAGTCCTGCCTCAATCTGGGGAATAGACACCAAATTGGAAATATTCCTGAATTCCAAGTCCTGGATCTGAGTCTTTTATGATTAAGATCTCAATTCCTTGGTCTGTCATTTTGGTGTAACCGACCCAGTTAGAAGTAGTTGGAAGAGTGACAACTGGAATTTTAATAGACAAAATACATCTCATTCCCCAAGGAATTCAGAAGAATAAGCTTGAAACCCAGTCTGGACCTCGCATCTTGGGGAGACTTATAGCCAGGTAGCCAGTTGTCTAATTTTACCTAAGTAGGTTTTAACTTCTGATGTAGCATTAACATGTACATAACAGGAGCTATTGGCCATTACACGTATGTCTCCTCTTTTTGTTAATATCTGATCTAAAGCAATTTCATTGTCTAAGAAATGTAATAGTTACAGGAGGATATCTTGAAACCATAAGGTTGCAGCTACCAGAGGCCAGCAGATATTGTTTTGAGAATGGCTGGTGGATCCCATGTCTGATGCAGCTCAGAAAACTCAAGTTCTCAGCAATACAAGGACTTTGAAATCATGTCCATAATGCCACCTAATATTACCTTGGATGTCTGAACCGCAGCTACCCCATTTTGACTTTCAATTGCATTTCTCTCCTTAATGGCCAAAGCAGATGTCACTGTTAATGATGTCAGTGCTTTTCTAGATATGAGAAGATGCAAGAATTTGGGCTCATAAAATCTTCTCCTGAAAGTATCTAACTATCTGAAGGCCTGTTCTGCCAGTTTTTCCCAGAGCACAGAGCACCTCATTCCTGATCTCCACCCTGAATTCCTTTCAGGGTGTGTTGAAGGTCAGTGACCACAGTAACCATAGACTTAATCCTTGCAGAGGCAGTTGACAAGTGCCAACTTTCAGCTGGCACGGTCCCATCATGGTCATAAACTTTCAGCTGGCAGGGTCCCATCATGGTCATAAATTCGACCATGGTTTGACAGGTATTTCATGACCATTTTGTTCCACGGTGCTAGGAATGCTCATTCCCAGGTCTGGCAAAGATTTCGCTAGTAGGCCCCTCAATGTGCTGTTACTGGCCTAGGCCTTATTAACAGTAGCCAAAGGTCTCTAGACCACCTGTCTTACTAGTCTCTTATGGAAAATAGTCCCTCTTGCTGCTTTTTCCCGTAGCTGGAGTTACACTATTACAATCCTTGATCTCATAGGAACATACCATCATTTTATCAGAGGCTCAGTCACACGTTTGATAATGCAAGAGACAACAAGTTTATAAAACAGGCACTGTAAAAAATAGTACAGCTAGCAGTATTAGTGAGGTCGTAAGCAAGAATTTAAGTCAAGAACTTCCATTAGGTGCAGCCCAGTATATCTCAGGTTGTCTGACTTAGTCTGTTCTGTACCAATCCGTATCTATAAGGTAAATTTTATATCGGCATTGTCCATAAAGCACCAGCCCAATTTCCTAGTGTTACTAGGTTGGTTATCACAAGTATGGTTTGATTGTTCCCAACGTAAGGGAGCCTTTAAATTTAAATGACCATAGCCTGGTGTTAATCTCCTGTTTGCAAATCATGAAGCATCTGATCTTCATTCAAAAACAGATTACTGAGTTAAGCTTCAGAAACAAACAGAGTGCCCATTTAATAATTCAATTAAACTTTACAACAATATAACCTAACAGCAAGGAACTATCTGGGAAGTGAATCTTAGTGAATACAGACCTCAATCAACAGAATTAGAATTTGATATCCATTGATACACCTCTTTCTCTCTAATATTACCCTCACTTTTGTCAAATCAAGACTGATTCGTCTGCAAATTAAGTCTGATTAATGGATAGAAGGCCCCCTAGGGCCAGGAAAACCATGCCAAGGGCTTCTCACAGATTCCGCCTTACAGATTTAGGTGAATTCCTCCCTTTTGAGGTCCACAAAATACCTTCAGATTCCTGCACCTGTTAGGAGGTGGCCTTCCTAATTTAATTTACCTTATAAAGCTGCTGGGAACCTAAGAATTTCCAATCTCTGGAGGGATCGGGGAGAGAGAAAAGAGAAATGCCGTGATTTTGCTCACAGAGGTGTGATTTACCAAGTTGTTGTTAAGTCATAAGTAACTTGAGGGGAAGGCTTCCCTATATCTGGAAGACACAAATCAAGACCAGTATAACCATATTCACCAGTTCACTCAGTAAACAATCCTCCTGTTAACTTTTTATGAGCTATCAAGCTTTCATTTAGGACTCTTTAATTTCTTACCCAGTTCAGCATTATGGTCTGAAAGTCAGAAACTTGTATTTATCCAAAAGTTCTTTCTATAAATCTTCTTGAAGAGGAAACTTTTTTTGCAAAAGCATCAGAGTAAAACCATAGCTATCTAAAATGACAAAAGACCTAAGAAGGCACGTTTAAAATCTGATTACAACGCAACTGACAAAGAAACTTGATTACTGCTGTGACATACACTTTCAGATAATAACTATAATTATGACTGATAACATTTTACCAGGACATATCAGATTCTTAGGAACCCCATATAATTTCTAGGATATCTCTATTAATAACACTTACCATACAATAGAGCCTAAGAAGATTTATTACTCATTTGACAATACTTCCCATGTAATTTAACATACCAAGCGAACCTAATAGAGTTTAATATCTCTCTTTGGGATGTTTCAGGGGCCCTTTGAAGCATCCCAAAGTTAGCTAGCAGTCAAAAGGACTTCATTAGAATTTGATTTAGGAAGTTTTGTCCAAAATTAAAAATACCAAAAAGGATTTAAAACGCTTGGTCAGACAGGATCATAGGTCACTGTGAAACAACAGTTATTCACTTAGCCAAAGTGACAATGAAAGATTTCAAAGGTAAATACAGAACTCTTCACTTAAAAGGTAAAGAAACTTAAAATCTGTTATCAAAGTCACTTCAACATTTTAAGAAAACTTGTTCTTTTAAAAGAGAGAAAAACCAAATTCAAGTTTGGCACCAGCTTAGTTTTAAAATTCATTTACTCATTTAAATTCATTCTAAACTCAGCCAGTCCCAACCACGCACAAAACTCAGTGTCCGCTTCCCACAAACCTTCCATCACTTTCTGTATCTATACTCGCACATCCCTCATTTTTCCATCCCAAAACAACCAGCTCCAAGATAGAATCACTTTCTTTTTCCTTAATAAAATGTAATTCCATTCCTCATACCTTCTTTACTGAAAACGTACATCCTACTTTCCTTAAGCAACCATGAACTGTCTTTTACATTAGCCTTAAACATAAATGCCAGTGATAAATTCTAAAAACATCTCAGGGAGGCACCAAACATATTCATTAATAGTCCAAAATACCTTTAGTTTCTCTGTTTAATAATTTTATTTGGGAATGACCCAGCTATTCAATAAACTTCCATCATTTAACTTAATTTAACACAACTCTAAAATTTAATGTTGCCAAATATCTGGAGAGATCATCCTCAAGTAGACATTCCTAAAACAGAATTATTCCTATAGAGTTTACCTAAAAGCTCTTATATCATTTATATTTACTTTCCTTAAAGGTTTTTTTTTAGTTACTTTCCTTGTTGACAGATTTGTAACAGATATAATAAGGTTTTATTTGACTTTTATTAAACTTAGGTATAATAAAGGTATTATACTTAATGTCGATGACTCTAAAGACATGTTTATATTAATTAAATTTACAAACTTAAACTAAGTTTAATACCATATATTAATTTAATACTGAATATTTCCCAGTTCACGTGAACCTGAAATTAATTCTGGCCAGTTACCTTCCATATTTTTAAGAATTTATATAAGCGCTTAATTTCCTTTAAGCCAATTAAGTAGAACTCATTGACAAATTAATCTGATAATACCATCCAAAGGTAAGGACATATATATAATGCACACAGGCATATAGAAAAACACAACTAGAGATCTCATAGCTTCATTTTCTAAACTTAGTCATGAATTGGGTGTTAAAATATAAAACTCACTAGTTTATAAATAACAGTTGGAATAAGTAAAAATTTTAAAGGCTTTTTTCCCCTATCTTTTTTTCCTCAGTCTCAGGAATTAGGGATGATCTAGGTAAGTGATCCTGAGTGCCCTGGTCTCAAGGCACAGGGTGAGAAAAGCAAATTCTTCTAGAAGGACTTATTCCCTCAAGGTCAGAATTCTGAAAAGATGTTTTATCAAGCTTGCTTTTACTAACTGTACATGCAAAAAGAACCAGTTTGGGAATTTTCAAGAGTTTTACCTAAACCAACTTTCTCTGGAGTCTAAAGAATATTGTGGCCACACAATGTTATAATAAAATATCATCTTTTCTTAGTCATAGGCTCATAGCTAAAATCTTTCCAGTCAGGCAGAATTTGCCCAAGAGGGCTTCACAGTAGAACAGGACCAGAATTTCCCATTTTACGAGGCAGAATGGCCATCACAAATCACAGCACAGAACACAAAGTATTAAACACACATACTCACAGCTGTCCTAACCAGAGATTCCCTTAAATACAAGGCTGCGGTTTCTCAGAAAACCTCCTACAGAGACACAGAACTTCAGATCAGAGTATTGACAGAGTAAACGGAAATATCTCGGGTCTTCAATGATTTCAAACGGAGGGAAGAAGGCCAGGTTGAAAGAAGAAGGGAAGGAGGAGACACAAAAGGGGTGGCCTTACGGACGTCTCCTGCCACCCGCAGAAGCCCAGGCATGACAGGACTTTTCCCTGGGCTTACAGGAAGGGAGGACGGGAACTCAGCCCTACCAAAAACCAGAAACCAGATACCAGATAATTTGAGTTCTCTGCCCATCGGAGGTGATCAGTCTCTGGCCCTCAGATCAGGCTGAGGCCCTTCAACCAGACTCCTGTGTCCAGGACAGAAGAAAGGAGGGGACAGATAGGAGGGGTTGAAAAGAGGAAAGGGAGAGGGTAGGGGAAGAGGGCAACAAACTCTCTTGTTCCTTACCCGGTTGGGGCACTCTGATCAGTCGTCCATGTCAGGAGGAGACCAGGGACAAAACGGTCCCGGTAGCAGCTGTTGGGTCTGGTCCATCAGTGGGTGAGCTGGTCCCCAAGAACCCTGAGTGGTCGGGATGTCAGTTGTAGCAAAGAATGGGTCCCATCAGAGTCATCAGCTGTTGCAGAAAGGGGGATCCCTTTCAGAACCTGAGAGTGGGCTCTTGTCTAACACTCGGAAATGATTGTCCGAGGAGTCACACATGCTGACAAAGCAAAAACTTTACTGGGGGGCTTCCCTGGTGGCGCAGTGGTTGGGAGTCCGCCTGCTGATGCAGGGGACACGGGTTCATGCCCCGGTCCGGGGGGACCCCACATGCCGCAGAGCGTTTGGGCCCGTGAGCCATGGCCACTGAGCCTGCGCGTCCGGAGCCTGTGCTCCGCAGCGGGAGGGGCCACAGCAGTGAGAGGCCCGCGTAACGCAAAAAAAAAAAACTTTATTGGGAAGGGGCGCCCAGGTGAAGAGCAGCAGGGTAAGGGAACCCAGAAGAACTGCTTTGCCGCATGGCTTGCAGTCTTGGGTTTTATGGTGATGGGGTTGGGTTAGCTTCCAGGTTGTCTCGGGCCGATCATCTTGTTTGGCCCATTGTCTGACTCAGGGTTCTTCCTGGTGGGGCGCACATCTCTCAACCAAGATGGATTCCAGCAAGAAGGACTCTGAGATGTTGATCATCTCCTCCCTCTTTTGGCCCCTCCCGAATTCTGCAGGTTACTTTTCAGCAGCTGCACCATGTTCCTTATAGGAACCACCTGTTGTGAGACCACTCAGGCAAGTGGACCTGGCCAAAATGGGTGGTTTGGGTCAACAGTTCCCTAAGAGTATGAAGCCCTACCGCTCATGCTTTTGCACTTCTAGTGACTGGTTGAAGTGTGGGATGGCAACACAACTCTGGCCATGAAGACCTGAAAAGTCTCAAAGACTAAGGGAGCTTTTAAAAAAGCTTTCCTTCACTGAAAAAAATAAAGGTGCACAGGGGAAGAAATGGCCCCTCTTTGGTGTGATATGCACAGAATAGCTGCCACCACCTTGCAAGCATGAGAAGAACAAACTGGAGAGGAAAGTTGAAACATCAAAGACAGCAGAGCAGACGATAAAGATACCTGGGCCCTGACGATATCACTCAACCAAGCACTGATTTAACAGCCCTGGATAGCTCTGTCTTAGGACTGGTTTTCATGGGAGAAAATTAATCTCCTTTTTGTTTCATCCATTTGAATCAGATTTTCTGTTATTTTCGGCCAAATTCATCCCGATAAAATCAGCCATAATGATACCTGCACTACTAAGAATAAGATTCATTGTACACTTACTACGTTTCAAATACTGTACTAAGCTTTTTAGATTTGATATTTCCTTTGAAATATTACATGTTTCACCCTTACAACAAACTCATAAAGTAAATACTATTATTAACTCCATTTTACAGATATGTAATAAAGCAGAAGAAAGAAAACCAACATTTGTAGATTACAAGCATACATACTTAACCTCTTGGGACATTGAGGAGATGGCTAAGAGTGCAGACTCCTGAGTCAGACCATCCACATTCAAATCCAGTTTTATCTCTTACCAGCCCTGTGATCTTGGGCAAGTACTTATAAAATATTATCTTTGAGCCTCTGTTTCCTCATCCTTAAAATGGAGATGATACTTGCATCCATCTCAAAGTGTTGTTAGAATGAAAGGAAATTCATTGAATCAACAAATATTGTGTGCATGAATCAGGGTGCTGGGATTCAAATCTAACTAGGTTTCTTTTGGTTTCAAAGAAATTGGTGTGGCTACATGACAAAGGCTGTTTGGGTCTGAGACTGGGACAGAGAAGTGGAAGGATGAACTAAGCACTGGTTGTGAAGAGCTCTTCATGTTTGGTCAAGGAATGTGGGGAACACATTTCTGAACTGAGGCTGTGGGACTGTGAGAAGAAGGCAGCATGGTCTAGAGCTGGCAGTGGAGAACAGGAGAAGGTGAGCGCTGCCAGATGGGTGACCCTCAGTCTCCAGAGATGCAGTCAGTCTCTGGGGATACACTCTCCAAGGATGGCTATGGGATTGCCTCATTAATTATTAGATTTGCTTGTGCACTGTGATATTGTGATTTTTAATAAGAAATATGTATTTGTCTCTGTCCTGTTTCTGGCACAGAGCTCCTGAAACCCTTAGAATTTCCTAAGTGTTGGGAGTGATTAAGGTGTCTTCTGTTATGTAAATGAGGTGAGTTCTGGACCGCATCTAGATGAGGGCTGGTTACCAGAAAAACGAACCCTGTGATTGAAGGATTGGAACTTTCAGTCCCACCCTGCTGACATCCAGGGAGAGAACTGGAGACTGAATCACTAGCCAACAGCCAATGATTTAACCAATCATGCCTATGTAAGGAAGCCTCCGTAAATACCCAGAGGGAGGGGGTTCAGAGTGCTTCCAGGTTGGTGAACATGTGGAGGTGCTGAGCTCCATTCCCCCTTTCCCCATACTTTGCCCTGCGCATCTCTTCTACCTGGCTGTTCCTGAATTCTGTCCTTTTATAATAAACTAGTAATCTAGTAAACAAAATGCTTCTCTGATTTTTGTGAGTCACCCTAGCAAATCAATTGAACCCGAGGAGGGGGTTGTTGGAACCTCCCACCTATAGCCAGTTGGTCAGAAGCACAGGTGACAACCTTGACTAGCGATAGACATGTGGAGTAGGACAGGGTGTGCACGAGGGACATCCTTGTGGGACTGAGCCTGTAACCTGTGGGACCTGACATTATCTCCAAGTAGATAGTGTCAGAATTGAGTTGAATTGTAAGACACCCAGCTGGTGTTGGAGAATTGCTTGGTGGGGGGGGAAAACCCTACATATTGGAATGGGTATCAGAATATTATGCACTTTTGTTGCCCCAAAGCCATGAGATGTTGCTGATGGTTACGGTTCAGTCACCTCTCCACCAGCCAACCTGGGCACAAACGGACCTTGAGTATTTGGGCAATCAGGGCCTCTGAAGTCTCAAACTATCTTATTCTAAAAAAACAAAAACAAACAAACAAAACCATGATCAGGTAGCTACAGTAGGAAATTTGGCGTCAGGCAGAGCTGGTCTGGAATCCTTCGGATCTAGGTGATCTTACGCACAATGCTCGACCCTTAGGCCCTCAGTATAATTGTTCTGGAGTCAGACTATCTGGATTCAAATCTTGGGTCCGCCACCTACTGGCTGTGTAACCTCAGATAAGTTACTTATAAGCTCTCTCGGCTGTTTCCTCGACTGTAAGACGGGGAAGATAGCTTTACCTACCTGTTAGAGTGGTGGAGATGAAATTATATGAGTCATACATTCAGTGAGTAGTTACTGAGAACCTCCTGTATGACGTTCTGGTGGTGACAAGACAGACTAGATCCTCGTTCTCGTGGAGCTCACACTGGAGTGTGAGGTAAGACATGATACGCGTATAATTAAAATAAAAAATAATATCAAGCAGTGATCAAACTAGAGCTGCTTTTGACAGAGAGGGAAGTTTGAACAGAAAGTTGAATAATGGTGGAGCAGGGGCAACAGCAAGTACAAAGGCCCAGAAGCAAAACTGTGTTTGGCACAATCATGGACGAAAGTATTAAAAGGCCACTGCATCTGGACTGAGCAAAGGAAAGTGAAGTGCGAGAGGTAGACAAGGGCTGGACCCTGGGAAGCCTCATCACTCTTATTTCGGAGTTTACTTGAGAAAGGAAAGCACTGGAGGAGGTTTTTAAATAAAGCAATTTCTTACCAGATTGCCATCTATTCTAAAATTCATACCCAGGGTTTGTTTTAATGAGGTATGGTTAGACACGCAGACATGGAAATGACTGTCATGAGGGAAGAAGTTTATACTCACAGATCCCTGAAACAGGAGGCAGGGCCACACAGGGAAGCACCATGGTCAGTCAGGAGTCAGAGGTGGGATATGGCAGAGTATGGCCCAGAGCCTTTATTGGGGTACTAGCAGGAAAGAAAGGGTGAGGCAGGGTAGGTATACTGAGTAACTTTAGAAACGGATGATTGAATAATTTTGATGGGCTCTGGAGTATAGGGGCAGTCCCTAGTTGTCTAGTACCTGGCCCTGGAGTGATTTAGGGCAGGGGGAACATTGGTTTGGTGTGTGAGAGTTTGATAAAGGAAATGATTGGGGGGTATGGGGTCTGTATTGGTTGGTTTGTATATCAAAAGCACACTCAGAAAGAGTTGTTTGCTGTTTCTAGGAATTAG
Organism: Stenella coeruleoalba; assembly: GCF_951394435.1. Lineage (NCBI taxonomy): Eukaryota > Metazoa > Chordata > Mammalia > Artiodactyla > Delphinidae > Stenella > Stenella coeruleoalba. The sequence continues at coordinate 65,565,242 of NC_137161.1, read as the reverse complement.
CTAGCCCTGGAAGGGGCCATATCTCTAGCATCAAGGCCCTAGATGTCAGAACATCAAGAATACAGAAGATAAGAAAATATAGCCAATACATTACCACATAACAAGATTTCCATAATTGATATCTATAGTATTATCTAATAGAGAGGTGGGGGCAATGCATCCTATTCTGAAGAATTGTGAGAAATGATTGTGCAATGTGTGCAAAGAACCAAAAACATAGGAAGTCCTCAAAATTGTTATTTCTTTCCCTTTCCTGCTACAACACATTTTGACCTCTAATGCTGTATTTAGACCAGAAAATACGCTATAGCAGATGGGTTCTGACCTGCATTTTAAACTGAGAACAAAGTTTCACCTTCTACAAACCAAATCAGCCCTGGCAACTGATTTAAAAAAAGTGTATTCATCATTGGATGTGTTGCCACCATGTTTGACCCTCTGACAGTCACTTAAAAAGTAGCAATGACAAAAGGACAAGGGAAAGAGAATAAACACGTGTTAAGTATAGTCTATGGGCCAAGCACTACGTAAGACAAACATCATCACCATGTTTCCCCAAATATAGTCACAAAAATGCTATGGTCTGACCGTTGTGCCCACACTTCAAATCCATGTGTTGAAATCCTAACCCCCAAAAATGATGGTGTTAGAAGGTGGGAGCTTTGGGGTTGATTAGGTCATGAGGGTAGAAGCCTCATGAATGGAATTAGTGCCCTTATAAAAGAGGCCCCACAGCGCCTCCTAGCCCTATCCCATCATATAAAGACACAATGAGAAGGCTCTGGCTGTGAACCAGGAAGTAAGCCCTCACCAGCCAGTACACCAAATCTGCTGGCACCATGATCTTAGACTTCCCAGCCTCCAGAACTGTGAGAAATAAATTTCTGTGGTTTATAAGCTACCCACACTTGTGGTATTCTATTATAGCAGCCTTACAAACTAAGACAAGAGACTATGGGGAAGATAATTTTAGAGGTTCCTATACCCAACACTAAATGACATTGAATCGCAAGGAGAGAGAGTTCATTCCTTTCCCATCATTCCAATTGCAGCAAGGGAAAGTCTCAAGTGGGTGCTAGCATACCTTTAATGCCTCTCTAACACTTAACAATCTCCCCTTTCAACAAAGAATGAGTTAAGCCTTAGACTCAGAGACTTGGCAGGCTACAACACTAGCTAGAATGCTAATGACATTAGTTTTTTTCCCCTTTGATTTCTTAAACGATTTCCTTCTTTATGAGCAAGAGAGGCTAGTTTGACTATATGTGATAAAAACTAATTTAAAAATTAATTTTAAATATCTAATTTTTAAATAGAAGTATTTCTAAGTGAATCAACTTAAAGAAAAATACTATGTAAATAATAGTACAAGCAGCAAAAATCATGCACATGGTACTCAAATTGCTAAATTTCAGGAAACACTAGGTTATTTCTTTTATCTTACACCTATGAGGCAGAAGCCTTATTTATCTCTGGTTTACCTGGAAACTGGAACACAGAGAGGAGAAATGATTCAGCCAAGGTCACATAAGCCTCTTCAACACAATTCCTTCAGGCTCCAAAGTTTGAAATCTTACAACACTGATAGATCATGGTGTTTATTTCCAGAATCAGAAGTTATCAATTTGGGAAAGCCTATGCATCTCTTAAGGAAGCTCAGGGACCTGCCGGCTTTAGAAATTAGCAGCCAGGTGTCTGGGTAACCCTCACCTGGGAAAGCCTGGGCAAATCATTCAATTCTCTCTTCAAGTCTGCTGCAGCTTCTCCTCCCACAGCACAGCTATAGAGAAAGGCAGAGCAATACTAGAACCAGACATTTCAGGTATTCAGGACACTCTGAAACTTTCCCGAGCAGGACAGCTCTTTCCTCTGCCCCCACCTAGCCTGGTCCAGCCATTAGATGACCTACCTACTGGCCTTTCTAGCTGCTCTGCTTCTGTGCCCATTGCTGCGTGGTGGAACTGGCCTTATCTGTACATTGATGAGTCATGCTTTCTGTACATTTCAATGTTTTATCCCTGCGGGAAAGATTCTGGTAAATACCTTCACTCTCACTGCTCTCAATACCCTGTGCCTCCCTCTTAGGACTATTTCTAAGGCTCTTAAAGAAAATTGAATTTTTGGCAGTTATAGTGCAGTGATTGGAGGAAAAAAAGCTCAAGGAATAGGGGAATGTTCCCATGATAGATGGCTGGAAAGGATATTCAAACCCTCTCTTCTAGTTTGACAACCTGAGTGCCTGGAATGTTCTAGGTGTTATATGGTGTGTGAGAATTCTTTGCCTCTGTAACTCTGCAAATCAAATGAAAATGACATTTGGTAACTTTTTACTCATACAATACATAGACATGATGGTAACTCTACTGTTATTGTCTCTTTTGAAGCCAGTTCTCCATCGTGCCAAGAATGGATTCAGCTTTGAGTTTTAAAAGCTGCATTTGTGTTCCAGCTCTGACACTAATACTGTGTGTGGTCATGGACACCTCACTTGACTTCTCTGGACCTCCATTCTCTCAACTGTAAAGTGGGGGAATTGGACAGAATTCTCTCTGTGGGTCCCACAGCTCTCAAGCACCAGGTCATCATGGGCACATTGCTTCCTCTCTCTGAGCCACGGATTTCTCATGTGTAGAACGAGCTAATTAAGCCCCGGCCCCTTCACACAGTAATGATGAGGATTCACACAGGATGGTTTATGTGACCACACAGGCAAACCTGGGAGATATTGCGGGTTCAGCTCCAGACCATAACAATAAAGCAGATACTGCAATAAAGTGAGTCGCACGAATGTTTTTGTTTCCCGGTGCACATAAAAGTTATGTTTACACGAAACTGCAGTCTATTAAGTGTGCAACAGCATCATGTCTAAAATAATGCACACACCTTAATTAAAAAATACTTCAGGTAAAAAATGCCAACCAACACCTGAGCCTTCAGCTAGTCGTAATCTTTTTGGTAGTGGAGGGTTTGAAATATTTCGAGAATTACCACAGTGTGACACAGAGACACGAAGTGAGCGAATGTTATCGGAAAAATGGCGCCGATAGACTTGCTCAATGCAGGGTTGACACAAACCTTCAATCTGTTAAAAATGCAGTATCTGCAAAGCACAATAAAACAAGGTATGCCTGTACTTTGTTAAAAGTAAAGTCCTATCAATTATGAAGTGTTACTGTAATGAGAACAAAGAATCTAAAAAACAAAAAAGCGGATATATGTGTATGTATAACGGATTCACTTCGCTGTACACCTGAAACTAACACAACTTTGTAAATCGACTCCAACAAAAATTATAAAATAAAATCTTCGAATTCTAAAAAAAAAAAATCCTTCGCTGATCAGTGCGTGTCCTTTAAATGAAAGGGAGGGTTTTAGGGGCTTTTTTGAGAAGTACTCCTCAAATCTCTACAGAGCCTTATCTAGACCATCTTTATGTTTGGGGGATTTTTTAAAAAAAATTGTGGTGAGGACATTTAACATAAGATCTACCCTTTTAACAAAGTTTTAAGTGTATAATACAATATTGTTAACTACAGGCATGAGGTTAAAGATAATATCTCTAGAATTTATTCATCTTCATGCCCCTTGAGTAGCAACTCTCCATTCCCATCCAGCCCCAGCCCCTGGCAACCACCACTCTACTCTGCTTCTGTAAGTTTGTTCTTTTAGACACTCCATGGAAGGGGAATCATGCAGTACCTGTCTCTCTGCCACTGGCTTATTTCACTCAGCCTAATGTCCTCCAGATTCATCCATGTTGCCACAAATGGCAGGATTTGCTTCCTTTTTCAAGCTGAATAATGTTCCGTTGTATGTATACACCACATTTTCTTTGTCCATTCATCCATTGATGGACATCCATTGATGGATGTCCATTCATCCACATCTTGGCGACTGTGAATAATACTGCCACGAACATGGGCGTGAGGAGATATCAGAGGGCTCACAAGGAAGCTGGAAGCCATAGATCTGGGAGTGAGCAGGAAACATGAATCACAGAAATGGACCCAGAGCAGGTGAGTCCTCTTGGGCCATCCCCACGGAGATGAATGAAATCTACCTCTCCTGCCCATGTTCTACTCATTCAAGATTCTAAGCCCCGGAGGAAGGAGTCTAATTGACCAAATTGAGGATACCTGTGTGCCCCTGGCTGTCCTGGCTCAAAGGATCTGGCCTCTTCTGCTTCCGTAAAGTGTTGGCAGGCTCCTGAATTCACTCTCCTGAGAGCACATCCAGCGAGGAGGCTCACGCTCTAAAAGGAAATCAGGATGTGTTAAGAAGGGGAATAAGATTCTGCACAGCCCCTAAATGTGAAATAACCACTGCCCAGAGACTACTTAAATGCTTAAGTAATCACCATGTGTCACTCTCAGATATGACTTCTTTGTTTTACTTTTTGCCAATAAACACGTTTCCCCACCTGATAGGAAACAGGTTATTCGGTGAGACAGACTGGTTTTGTTTCTTTCCTCCATCTCCTGTCTCTTTTCTCCCTCTCCTCCAACTCACTTCTGTCAGGTAAGATGACAGGAGCAAAGTGAGTCTTAAAGGCTATTCAGAAGTCTCACGTGTCTCTCTGAAGGAGAGAAAAGACTGTGCTCCTCCTGCTGCAACAGTCTGGTCAATTACACCCTCCCTCAATCTACCACCCACACACACCCGTACAGACACACACACGTGCCCTCCCTCAATCTAACAACTACACACACATACACCCATGTGTGCACACATACACACACATATACACGTGCAGGTACATCACACAGGCATGCGTACACATGCACACATATATAAATACCTGTGCGTGTATACACGTGCATGTACATGTGCACACACACACACACTCTCTCTCTCTCTCTCTCTCTCTCCTAACCCTCACCTCCCTTCCTCTCAAAGGCCCATTTCCTTCACCTCATCAACAGCTATTCTTTGCCTGCTGATGAAATTTACCCAGCTGTGACTTGGACTCTTTTATCCCCCCACTGGGCTGTAGGGGGAGAGAAGCACGCAATTGCGGAAATATTCTCTTCCTGCTCTGTGGCAGCCCCTGACCACTTGACAGGTCAATGACAAGCAACAAAAGACTTTATCCAAATTCTATGAGAATCGATGCACCTCTCAAAGAACTTAGCCCATGGCTGTTACACACAGTGCTGGAATGAATCCTCAGCAGCTCACCAAGACGGCCTCAACCACAAGCCATGCCTACGGAGTAAAACCAACACAGCCCCAAAACGCAAGGAAAGCAAACAAGAGGCTGCAGACAAACTGGTAAGAGCTCTAGCAGAGCTGGCCAACGGCAGCAGAGAACCCGGAGCATCAGGGGAAAATGCCAGGTACCATTCTGACAGCGTAATAGCAGGGACGGAAGGGTCTCCCGCAACATCTCTGAAGGCTGGATGTCTAAAGAGCTGCACCACCACCAGGAGGGGTTGGTTTCAACAATAGCTTGTAATAACCTGCTTGGCCAAGAGAACTTACACAAGATATTTTTTCCTATATTTTACTATTAGAATTTTCAAGGATACGTAAAAAGTGAAAGAGAGTGAAAACTCATATACCCATGACCTAGACTCTACTATTAATATCTCCTGCTTTAACACATATCTGTCCTCCCTTCCCTCTAGTCACCAATCCATTTCATTGTTTGTTGCATGCCACTCACAGTGACACACTTAACTCCAGAATTTCAGTATGCATGTCACTAACTAGAGTTCAGTGTTTGTTTATGGTTCATACACAAGATACTTTTGACATAAAAATAAAAGGGGGGGTTAGGGAAAGGGAGAGAGGAATAGGTGAAGCACAGAGAATTTTTCGGGCAGTGAAAATATTCTTTATGATGCTACAATGATGGCTAATGTCCTTATATATTTGTCCAGACCCATAGAATGTGCACCACCAAGAGTGAAGGCTAATGTAAAATATGAATTTTGAGTGATAATAGTGTGTCATGTTCATCAGTTGTAACAAATGTGCCACTCTGGTGCGGGATGTCGATGATGTGGGAGGATCTACATGTGTGAGGGCAGAGGAGATATGGGAAATCTCCCTGCCTTACGCTCAATTTTGCTGTGACCTAAAACGGCTCTAAAATATAAGGTCTGGTTTTTAAATTAAATAAATCATTTTAAAATGGAACAAAACCTATGACTTCGCTATGACAGAGGACTAGCAAACTGGCATCCCATGGGCTGAATTCAGCCTGCAGATGTGCTGGTTGTACCTGCCCAGCATCTATCCCCATTTCTCCTGTTACAGAATTCCAAGTTTCCCTTGGATACATGGTCTACCTTATCTCACAGTCCATGTGGTTTGGGAAGAACTGACTCCTTCTTCTGGCTCCATCGCTGGACCCGTGAGCCCCACCCGGCCAACCAGTGCGTTTGGGTCTGTCTTCAGAAATCCAACTCAACTCGTGCGTTGGATTGAGATGGGCACATGAGAAGGGCTGGTCCGACAAGAGCGAAACTTCTATTTTAGCTCAGGTTGCTAAGCTGTTAGGATACATCCAGGGATGCTGGAGTCCATCTTTTTATGATGTTGTAAGAGCCTGTATAAGAATGTAGCTAATCCAAAGCAAAGCAGGGCCCACTGGTGGAAAGGGACAAGTACTTTTTGCTCCTGGATCCAGCAAGTCCTAAAGTTCAGCAAACTTCTATATTTTTCAGTTATGAGTTGATACATTCCTTTTTAAAGTTTAAGCTGGTTTGAGCTTTGTTATATTGATTTCAATAAAAAGATTCCTGATGAATACACAGTAGTGAGCTGATCTGGGATTCACGCCCAGGTCTATGTTCAAGGACCCACTACACACCCCTCAGTGAATTCCTACATTAAGAATTCAAAAGGGAAGGAAACTGACCTTGCCCATGAGGCCATCTGAATCCAGGAACTGCAGGTAACAGGTAACGCCTGAGCAGCAGCAGGGTGTGGTGTTGTAGAGGAGGGGCGATCTGTGCAGGGAGCTACAGGGGGTGTGCAGACTAGGAAAGGCTTGGAGGGTGAGAAGTCTGTAAAAGGGAGGAGGGACCAGCGGACAAGTTACACTCTTATGGGAGGTGGGGGACTGGGCAGGTCCGCACCGTGGGCCTAGGGTGCTCCAAGCGCCCTTTCACCAGCCCTTCCATCCTGAATAATTTCAGTCATAATCACTGTGTGTGTCTCTCTCCCTATCCGTCTGTCTGTCTTTCTGTCTATTCGTCTATTCCTTGCCTCCCTGTGTCTCTCTCCACTTCTTTGTCTCTCCCTCACTGTCTCTCTTTTTCTTTTCCTCTCTGTCTCTCCCTCTCTGTCCCCCTCCCCCTCCACTTCCTCCTCCCCCCACCCACACTCGCTCTCCTATAACTGCTGGGAGGCAGTCTACTCCATCACCATCACCACCAGAGTTCAACACAACATCAATTCTCACATGTCCAACTTGACAGCCTCATGACTTGTCTTCCCACCCCCATTCTTGTCTCCCTTCCATCAGTCCTCCACCTCTCTGACAAAGCAAATGTTTTAAAATGCAAATCTAAACCTGGCATTCCCCTGCTGAAAACCAGAGGTAAAGACCAAACTCCTCACCACAGGCCACAAGGCCCTTCCCACTCTCCAACCGCAACCGGCTCCATGTACTCTCCAGCTCACTGCACCCCAGTCTCCCTGGTCTTCTGGTTCTTCAAAGAGTCCTTCTCACTCCCACCCCAGGACCTTTTCACTTGCTCTTTTTTCTCCCTGAGATGCTCTCCTCACTCCCAGCCCCGCATCCCTTCCTTAGTTAACTATTATTCATCTTTCACATCTTTTTTCAGGTCTAAATATTGCTTCCTCAAAGAAGCCTTCCCTGATTGCCAAACCACATCAGATATCACTAGTATGTGGTTTCTCATTCCTATGACTTTTTCTGTAAAGCATTTATCTAAGTTTATAATTATGTGTGTGTGTGTCTGTCTGTCTGTCTGTCTGTTTATGGTATCAGATGGATTAATTCATGCCTGTCTTTTGCACTTAAGATCCAGGAAAGCAGAGACCAACTTTTTAGAACAACTGTATACCCTGAACTCAGTACAGTGGCTGGCAGACAATTCTAGTTTGTTATAGTCCCCACTTCTCCCTTTTGCCTTCCCAACACTGAATAAAGTGTTAGTTACAATTTATATTATATTTGTGCTACTGTTTTTCTTAAAGAATTATTACTTTATACCACTGTCTCTGTCAAAGGGCGGAGAAATGAAAGCTCGACCAAAAAGGCTAGGTGTCACCAGAAAAATGGGAAATAGCCTATTTCCTTATGGAACTGAAGAATGAACAATGGTTCTGCCTCACTCATGTTTATTACCTGCCCAGGCTCATAGGTATTTGAGTTTGCAACCCCCGTTCCTAACATTCTCCATATCTATCTATTATATTTATTTACTCATTCATTTAAGATTTATCGCTGGACACCTACCTGGCACTGTTCTTAGCACTGGGATACGGCAGAGGACAAGACAGATGAAATCCCAGTCCTAGTGTCACATGGAGCCCACCTTACATTGTGTAATAGTTTTCTGTTGGATACATGTCTCTCCACTAAACTAAGCTCCTCCCAGTGGTTATAGCACAGGCTCTGAAGCCAGACCACCTGCAACCTAATCCCAGCCAGGTGGCCTTGGCAAATTACTAAACTTCTCTGTGCCTTGTTTTTCTCACCTGTGAAATGGGGCTAATAACTGTACCTTCCTTCCAGTGTTATCATGAGGATAAAATGAGTGAAGACATACCTGTTTCATAAGTCCCCAATCAATGTTAACTCTTATTACCCACCTCTGTACCCTAAGCAGGGCCAGGTTCATGGGCGTGCTGTCACACAGGCCCCTCGCTTAGAAGGGCTCCATGTTTGGTTTAATGCTCTGCTGTTACCACTCTGAAATCCTTAATTTTTGAACAAGGGCCCCACAGTTTCATTTTTGCAACAGGCCCTGCAATTATGTAGCCAGTCCTGGTCAACACATGTCAAATGTCCAGTGAAAGTCTGTTGAAAATGAATAAGTATATGAATTTCACCAACCACAGTTGTCAGCTCACATACTCCATTGTCTTACAGAGCCAGTCAAGTGGGTCAGCGCTTGAGCAAAATTAAACAGACTTTGTTGTTGACTCATCATGTCCCTCCCCCAGGACCAAGAACACCCAACGCCTGACCTTGGACCTTAAAGTTCTTCTCTTCCCACCCACCCATTTCCCAGGAAACCTGGACATTGACAGGCTGCCAAGGCTCTCAATAGAGCAGCAGAGAACCCAGTCCAATTCCCTGCTCTCCAGAACTGCAGTCTGCACCGTCTCTGCTACTCCATACCATTTCTCCCTGCTCCGCATTCCTAGAATGAGGCATACCTGGTTTCCTTCATCCCCATTTTACAGATGGGGAAAGGGAGGCTCAGAAACAAGACGTGTTAAGATTCCCCATGCAGCCCAGTCCCTCTGCCCAGTCAAGTCTCTAGTTTTATAAAGAGTCTCTAACTAGAGTCCCAGAATCAAACCACACAAATTATTTTTAAAGTAGCAGCCATATATGATAACGACATGCTAAACCTAGGATTGTGCCCTACCCCAACCCTATCAGCATCCAATGTGCTGACACTCCACAAAGACAAAGATAAACTCATTTTCCCCTGCCCGGCACGCCCTAGGTCAGTTGTGCTGGGACCCTCTATTCTTTCCATGTTTGTTGAGAATCTGCAAAATGCAAGCTCTGTGTAGAAGCACAGACAAGAAACAAACTAAATAATTAAATTGTATACTGTATGTCCATGGTGCTAAGCGTATGGAAAAAAATCAAGCAGGGAAGGGGCAGAGGAAGTGAGCGTTTTGGACAGGGGTTGTGTGAAAATTTCCATTTTAAATAGTATTGTCAGGGAAAGCTTCAATGAGAAGGAGACGTATAAGCAAAGACCTGCAGAAGCAGGTTAATTCAGCTTTATGGAGAAAGAGCACTTCAAGCTGAGGGAAGAGCCAGTGCAAAAGCCCTGAGGCATTATCCATGGTTCGCAAGGTAAGGAGATCTCTGAATAGACGGGGAGCTTTGTCAAATCACATACACCTGCCCCCCCCCAACCCCAGTTTCGCATCTCAGTCTAGTTGCCTGTAGACACATCTAATCTATAGGTTCTTGAACAATTATTTGTCAAGCCTCTATGATGACACTGCTTTATTTATCAATGCACTGGGGTTCTTTGTTTTGTTTTTGTTTGGGCAGTCACATTTAAATGGGAGAGTGCACAACAAACTTTTGATATCTAACTTGGCTTGAGATATCAGACCTGGCCTCACTGGGCCCACATGACTGTGTAATAATCTAACAACGATATGTAATGATCTAACAATCCTAGCAGTGATGGGAACTGGACACAGGCCCCTTGTTGGGCAGAAGGGGCAAAGGTCCCCTCCATCTTGGGAGACCTGGAGAGGCTGGGGAAAGCCCACCCAGTCCCCTTCCCCCTGCAATAAATGTTATTGGGGGGGCGGGGCGCAGAGTGGGGTCATAGTCTTTTCTGAGCCCATCACATGCTCCTGGGATGACAGCTGCTCAGCCCCACCTCTCCTTGGGATTTCTGCAGAATCTTTAACTCTCTCACATGCACTGCCTTGAGCCCCAGGTGTATCTCCCTTCCCAATTCTCTTGTGGCCCACAGAAGAGCTGCATGGGGAACTCTCCCCCTGTCTACCCTGAGGAGAAGGGGGTGCCCATTCACCCCAACTCTCCAAGATTGCCTAGATCCCACCTGCTTTACCTCTCTTATCCTTCACTCAACCCTCAAACACTAGACCACCCCCAGGTAGCTCCCACGTGAGTCTGAGTGTGTGTTTGGTGTGTCGCATGAGTGTGGTCATTGTGCACGTTGACAAGGATGCCTCTGTGTTTTCACGTGTCTGGATGTGGGATGAGAGGGCTTCCACATGCCCCCTGAGAGTGTGATTGTGTCCCCATGACTGAGTATCGTGTCTGTGTGAGTGTGGATGAGTGTGTCTGAGTGGCTGCAACATCCCACCCCTGGCAGGAGGGCTCCATGTGGAGGGCTTCTGCAACCCTGCCCATGTTCCATTCAAAGGCACTCAGCTCAGGGACAGTCCACCTCTGGCCTCCCCCAGAGCCAACACACACACTCAGATGAACGCACACTTCCTTTTTTTTTTTTCTGTTTGTTTTCTTTTTTTTTCTTAACATCTTTATTGAGTATAATTGCTTTACAATGTTGTGTTTGTTTCTGCTGTATAACAAACTGAATCAGCTATACATATACATATATCCCCATATCCCCTCCCTCTTGTGTCTCCCTCCCACCCTCCCTATCCCACCTCTCTAGGTGGACACAAAGCACCACGCTGATCTCCCTGTGCTATTCAGCTGCTTCCCACTAGCTATCTATTTTATATTTGGTAGTGTATATATGTCCATGCCACTCTCTCACTTCGTCCCAGCTTACCCCTCCCCCTCCCTGTGTCCTCAAGTCCATTCTCTACGTCTGCATCTTTATTCCTCCTGCCCCTAGGTTCATCAGAACCTTTTTTTTTTTTTTTTAGATTCCATATATGTGCGTTAGCATATGGTATTTGTTTTTCTCTTTCTGACCTACTTCACTCTGTATGACAGACTCTGGTCCGTCCACTTCACCACAAATAACTCAATTTCGTTTCTTTTTATGGCTGAGTAATACTCCATTGTATATATGTGCCACATCTTCTTTATCTATTTATCTGTGCGTGGACACTTAGGTTGCTTCCATGTCCTGGCTATTGTAAATAGTGCTGCAAAGAACATTGGGGTACATGATTTTTTGAATTACAGCTTTCTCAGGGTATATGCCCAGTAGTGGGATTGCTGGGTCATATGGTAGTTCTAAGCTCAGCTCCTCTGGTCCAGGAGAACGGACAACCCTAGAGCATCTTCGCTCCTACAGCCTCCTCTTCCCACCTCCTGCCCTGGGTGGAGAATCCTCAATATGGAGGTGGACTCGAAGCCCTGGCAGGGGGTGGCGCGCGGGCGCTTGGGGGGAAAAGAAGTGGCTGGGGGGAAGGTTGAGAAAGGCAAACTGAGGACACGCTGGAGGAGTACGGAGCCTTTGCGGGAGAAGCAGGTCCCACCCACACCACGCCCCTCCCATGCGGTGGGGAGATGAGGGTAGTCTGTTCCCACCCAGACTTCCTCTGGTGTTCCCAGGTCTAACTCCATCTCTAATCCAGAATCCGAAGCCGAGAGAGGCAGCTGGGACCCCCTCCTCCCGAGCATCTCCCCCCTCCACCTCCACCGCGTCCAGGCATTGCTGATTGGCTGCGGGGAGCGGCGTCCCAGCCCCCCGGCTCCGAGGCGGGAGCCTAGAGGGTCGGAGGTGGGAGGTGCACAACCGGGCTCCGGGAGCCCCTCCCGAGTCCCTGCGCCCTGCGCCCTGCGGGAGGGCTGAGCCGGGACTCCAGGCGAGCAGGTGCGGAGGGAGCAGAGGGGACCACGGCCGAGGGTAGAAGCAAGTCCTGCAGGGAGAGGCGCTGCTGCTCCAGCTGCTGCCTCGGCGGCAGCCACCACCGAGCCGGCGTCCAGAGCAGGGCTGGCAGGCCGGGCGCAGAGCTAAGGCGAGCGAGGGGCGCGCTCATGGAGCACACGCACGCCCACCTCGTAGCCAACAGCTCGCTGTCCTGGTCCCCCGGCTGGGCCTGCGGCTTGGGCTTCGTGCCCGTGGTCTACTACAGCCTCTTGTTGTGCCTCGGTTTACCAGGTGAGGGGCGTGGGGGACAGGGAGGGAAGACGGGAGCCCCGAATGCGGGGTGACCCTGCCCGGGACCCCCAGGCCTAGCCACCTTCTCGGAGCGATCCCTGACGCCCCCTCTGAAAAAGTTTACGCCTTAAGGGCAACTGCGGACATTTCCAGGCTGGGGGAAAGGAAGTTGCGGTGGCCTGGCGGGGACCGTGCGTGTGTGCGTCTCACGAGTGTACGCGGCAGGCGATGGGCAGGGTGTGAGTGGGGTCGGTGTGAGTGCGCGGGATTCGAGCGTGTCTGTGTGTATTTGTGTGCGCGACTGAAGCGGTCGGCGCCCGTGAGGGGGTCCAGAGGGGGCTGTGCGTGTGACTCGACTGCAAGTCCGGACAGATGGTTTCTCGGGGGCCTCCCCTCTCCCGTCGCCCCCAGACTAGGGGCACCTCTGCCCCTCTGCCCCGCGGCGTGTCGCCGCCTGACCCGAGATGAAGCTGGAACCCCTGATCCTGGGCACTCTCTGGCCCCCGGGGGGCGCTGGGATGGAGCGAGGGATGAGCCCCCGCTGCCACCCTGAGGAACGCGTCTCCAGACCGGCTAGAAAGAGTCGGGGCGGCTCCGGAGCCATGCCCTGGACAGGGCAAGGGTGCAGAGGTACACGCGGGCTGCCGAGGCCGCCACCTCAGGGGGTCACAGTCTCCTTGAGGACATGCCTCACCCCTGGGCTTTGCCTCCTGGTCCACCCACCCTAGGCAGCTCAGAGCTGCTGCACATCTCTGGCGGGTCCCACATCCTAGCCTCCTGTCCAAAGTATAGCTGAGACTTGTCCTGAGTTCCTGAAGAGAGCTGAGCTGTTGGGAAGGGGCTTACTGAGGGGGGAGGGGGGAGTTGGTGCTTGCCATGGTCGCCTGAGGCGGGGGCGGGCTTCCTGAGGCTCCAGCTTGAGAGGGACCTTTCTTCCAGCTAGTCCCTGAGACAGTCTCTGTGGCAGAAAGATTCCTAAAGGTCACTTCCATGCAGATGGGAGAGAGCGACAGAAAGAAAGGAAAAAAAAAAAATCCAATCTATGTAAAGCCTAGAATCGTAGCTTCATCAACCCCACTGTCTTTAGCATCCTGGGATCCTGGGAACTTGGGAGCTGGATTTCTGAGAGCCTTGTGAGATTTCCTTTCCAAAACATTCATCTTGGTAGTCACGGACCCTGCTAAGGTTGTTTAAATAAATCCTCCCTCCCAAATTTGGCAGGTTCGAGAAACCATAAGTTTGCTAAGGCTGAGCCTCTCCCCCAGTGAGTGATGGGAATTTTATCACTAACATTGCTCTGGCTGCCCTCGCAGAGAGGCTAGCCTGGTTCGCCCTGCTGGGGTGGTGATGTGTCCTGTAATTACCTAGAGCTGGAATTGATTTCGGCCCAGTTCCCACCTCCCCATGTTGGCCCCCCTGAGCCTCTCCAGAGCTCTCCGTTGGGGAGTGTTTTTGAGAAGGTTGGTTATTTGCTGAACCAGAGAAGTGACAGGGCCCCTTTCTGACTCCTACCCTTCACCCCTCCATCTCCTCTTTGGACTCAAGAGTAACTACGCTCTCAGGCTTTTCTTCTGAAAACCCCTTAAGGGACAGAACCGTAAAGACGAGGAGAGACTCTAAGGGTCCAGAGCAGGGAAATGAGGATGGGGAGAATGAAGGAAAGCTCAGACCTTCAAACACCTCAAGGTGGGAGTCAAGGTACCACACACCTTTACGGCTTAACTCCTATGCCAGCTAGGACCTTCCTGACCCATTGACATCGGCACCTATTATATACCAGGCACATGCTCTTCAAGGCTGAGCTCAGGACTTAGAGACTTAAAAGAGTGGGGGATTGTGATCAGAACTTGAAGGCATTGATGTGTTCATACATTCAGAGTTATGACCACCTACTGTGTGCCAAGGGCTAAGGAGGGGTACAAAAGGGACTCAGAGACCCCTGAGGTGCAGCCTCTGAGGTCAAGGAGCTCATACATGGAGCTTGTGATGGATGCAGAAGGACCAAACATTCTGGAGAAAATCGATTGGAGAAGCCAGGCTTGCAGGAAGATCATGGGTTTTGTTAATGGCTTGCAAGGTGGTTCAAGAGTGAAATCCTTAAGTCATTCTCTCAAAACCGTAAGGGCAGACAAGTATGTCCTAGTGACTAAGAATGCAGACTGTAGAAAGAAGCAGAGCTGGGTATTAATCTATGAACCTTTCATGTCTCTGTGCCTCAGTTTCCACATCTGTAAAATGGGCATTATGAGAGTACCTACCCCTGAAATTGTGGTGAGAAGTAAAGATGTGGATGGAGGCAAGGGTGCAAGTGAAGCGCACAGCTCAGTGCCTGACACACCACACATTGATTGCTGCTGTGCTGCTGTAGTTGTGGTTATCATAAAGCTGCCTTGGTTATAAGGAGGAGGGGGGTTGCTCAGCCCTGCCTGAGCCAGAGAAGGGACTGGGAAGCATGCTGAGAAGAGCACTCAGCTCAGTGCAGTGCTTCTCTGTCTGAGCTCACTACAGTATTCCCTGCCCTGCCCCTAGCCCCAGCAATTCGCAAACCCTTGCTACCTGGCCTCCGACTGGGAGGCTCAGCTATGCTGGGTGTGAAGTAACAGACCACAGGGCTTGGTAATATTGTTGAAAATTGAGATTTTAATTGAGTCACTTTTCCTGGCAGTGGACTCACCCCAATTCCAAATTCTCGCCATGGTGGTTGGAGAGTGAAAGAGCGATGGGGAATGGCTGTTTGGCAACAGGGGAGCTAGTAACTAGGGGAAAGCTGGGCTGTTTCTTAGCACTTTCAGCCTCTAGATTGAAAGGAAGAGCTTGGGAAAGGCCATGTGGTCCAATCCCCTGCCTCTAGGAATTACCCCAGACAGTCCAACTTAACTGGTCTGGTGTGGGATCCAGAGGGTTCTAAGGTGAAGTATAGGCAAAGCTCTGCCACTTAAGAATTCTTATTCTCTGTACCACAATCTTCCCTGCCTATAAAATGGTGGTAACGGTAGTGCACAGGCAGTGTATATTAAATAAGATAACCTATGTTAAAATGGCTTAGCACAGGGCCTGGACTGTGGACCACGCTGGATCTTTTCCTGTATTAAATGCTTATATTATTGCAGTGAATCCCCACCACATCCCTGTGACCTGTATGTGCCCTGAACGCATTTTACAGAAGAGCAAACTGAGATTCAGAGAAGTGGAGCGTCTCATCTACAGTCACACAGTCCAGCCAGCGTGCAAACACCTTTCCATTGCATCCAGTGCCTTCATTACTACTAGTTCTTTTAACTAACTTCAGTTCTCCGTGCTGTGGGCTCACTGGAGAAAATTGGTGTCCCAGCTGTTCCTAAAACTCCATCTCTTTCCTCCTCCATTTTAAATAAGCAAAATGTTTCCAACTTTTCAAAACACATACAATAAGCCAACAAAGCAGAGTTGGGGACACTGATTGGGCCACAGCTGGGACAAGACAGTGCAAAGCAAAAGGCAGTGCAAGAGGGAAAGATGAGCCTGAATGCCTGGGGGAAGATAGTGGGAGGGAGGACGGCTGAGGCCCCCTGATAAGGAAGGAGTAGTGGAAAATTAAACTGAGATTTGAAAGACATTTTTAAAATTTTACCTTCTGAAAGGCACAGTGGATGTTAAGGGAGACAAAGTGAAGAAGATGAAGCCTGAAACTGCATGCCACCCAGCAGAAGGGAGCATTTCTACAACTGCCTGCCTGCCTCTGAGGGCTGGTGCAAGATGAAAGGAGATGATGAGTCTGTAGCCTGGCAGGTAGTAAGTGCTCTGACATGTGCTAGTTACTGTTGTTGTTAACCACAGGTGGAAGAATGGTGGCTGCTAAGCTGGGCTGAGCCCTCCAGATGTGTTCTCTTTCGCCTGTAAAATCTTTAGAGAAGATGTAGTAAACAGATTAAGAGTACAAAGTCTGGAGCTGGACTTCTGGAGTTTTGAGTCTTGGCTTTACTACTTATAAGCTGTGTGACTTTAGGCAAGTGGCTTTAACTCCTCTGTGCCTCAGTTTCCCCACCTATAAAGTGGGGATGATGATGATAATGGTACATACTTCATAGAGTTTCTGTAAGTATTAAATAAGTTAAGCACGTAACACAATGCCTGGCACACAGGAAGCACTCTATAAGTCATTTTTTCACCATTTAAAAATTAGGGAAATCAAGGGAAAATTCCCTACTTGCTTTATGACATCAGCTTTACCCTAATATCAAAACCAGACAAAGACATTACAAGAGGGCTTCCCTGGTGGCGCAGTGATTGAGAGTCCGCCTGCCGATGCAGGGGTCGTGGGTTCGTGCCCCGGTCTGGGAAGATCCCACATGACGCAGAGCGGCTGGGCCCGTGAGCCATGGCCACTAAACCTGCGCGTCCGGAGCCTGTGCTCCGCAACGGGAGAGGCCACAACAGTGAGAGGCCCGCGTACCGCAAAAAAAAAAAAAAAAAAAGACATTACAAGAAAACTACCAGCCAATAGTCCTCATGAACATAGTCATAAAAATCCTCAACAAAATCTTAGCAAATCTAATCCAGCAATATATAAAAAGGATAATATGTAAGACCAAATTGGGTTTATCCCAGGAATGCAAGGCTAGTTCAACATTTAAAAATCATTCACCATAGTAACAATGTGATTCACCATATTAACTAAAAAGGAAAATCCATATAATCATTTTAACAGATGCAGAAAAATATTTGACAGAATTCAACATCCATCCATTTGATGAAACCTTATCAAACTAGGAACAGGGAGAGAACTTCTTTAACCTGATAAAGGACATCTATAAATAATCTACAGCTAGCATCACATTTAATGATGAAAGTTGGAATGCTTTCCCCTCAAGATCTGAAACAAGGCAAGGATGTTCTCATCACTCCTATTCAGCATCATACTGGAAGTTTTAGCCAGTGCAATACGGCAAGAAAAAGGAAAAAAAACCCAGGTATACAGGAAGGAAGAAATTAAATTGTTTCTATTCACAGATGATATAATTACCTTCATAGAAAATCACAAAGACTCCACAATAAAAGTTCCTACAAACAAACTGAGTTCAGCATGTTTGCACACTGTTAATATGCAAAAATTCTATTGTATTTCTACATATTAACAATGAACAATTTGAAATTAAAAATTGGATTTAAAAAAAAAGTAGATTTCCAGGTTCCCTTAAAAAATCAGAACTGAAAACATTAAGCTCATGTTCCCAGAAAGTAGCAATTGACTAGAGCTGAGTAATAGGCTGCTTTTCCTATGCAGCTGTGTGTGTGTGTGTGTGTGTGTGTGTGTGTGTGGACATACACACACATTAAAAAGGTAATAACATTCATATTATTTGAAAACCTAAAAGTATAAAAAAGGCACACATTGCAAAGTCTCCCTCCCATTCCTTTCCCCTGCTCACCAGTTCCCAAATCCACCCCATCATCACCACCACCACACAAGTAACCACTGCATTAGTATCTTAGTTTCCTATTTATTCTTTCAGAGTTTTTCAGTATATATACAAGCAAATATGAATAGAGGATTTCAACTCTCCCTTTTTTTTACTCTCTCCAAAATGAGCACATTATTCACACCATCCTATATCTTGCTGTTTTTTCGCTTAATATATCACCAAGAACAGTATATATAATGCTTTTTCCATTCTTTAATGAAGCTGCATAGTATTCCATTGTATATTTGTACCATAATTTAGTGGTTGCCCCCTCAAAAGCACACATGCACCCCAGTTCGAAACATTCCCTACATGGTGCACCTAATGCTCCTCTGAAACCTGTCTGGCCCCTCTTAATGCTCATTTGGCCTTAGGATTCTTGTTATAACAGTGGGAGAAAGACTACTACATGAGGAATCCTGAATTCCAGGATTGGTTCTGGTAATAAGTCACTGTGAGACATTGGACAAGTCATTCTTGATGGGTCTGTCAATGGCCCAGGAAAGCTGGGCTCTGCTTGTGTTACTCAGTTGGAGACATGGCCCGTAGATGGGATATAAGTACAGACCAATGACGTATCTATGCTGGAGGCTGCCTGGGCTGGCCTTGGGTTGGGGTTCAGAACAGTAGCTTTGTAATCCTTGTCTCTGACTAAGAGTTCAATAAATGTTATTAAACTTCTGTGCCCTGCATTGTTTTGTGGCAATTTGAAATAAAACATGCAAAGGCTTCTTTTGTTTTTTTAATTTTTATTTATTTATTTATTTTTGGCTGCATTGGGTCTTTGTTGCCGTGTGTGGGCTTCTCACTGCAGTGGCTTCTTTTATTGAGGAGCACAGGGTCTAGGCGTGCGGGCTTCAGTAGCTGTGGCACGTGGACTCAGTAGTTGTGGCTCACAGGCTCTAGAGCACAGGCTCAGTAGTCGTGGCACACGGGCTTAGTTGCTCCGCGGCATGTGGGATCTTCCTGGACCAGGGCTCAAACCCGTTTCTGCTGCATTCGCAGGCAGATTCTTAACCACTGCACCACCAGGGAAGTGCACAAAGGTTTCTCATAGTCCCTCGCACATTGTAGAAGCTCAACAAATAGTAGTTCACATTGTTTTTATTGCCTAACATGTCAATGTGTTCAAGCCCTGAAGCCACACACTGCTTTGTACGTAGGTCTTTTCCATAAATGCACAATTCCACTCCAAGTGTACCCACCAGATATGAAGCTCCATGTCCTGGCAAACTAGGAGAGAATGATCCAGTGGATTAAGCAATCAATGCCATCATAAGCCTAGGGAATTTGTACCCCTAAGAGGGCTGCCTGTGGTTCAGTGAAACCTCCAGAAATAATATCAGTTCAGAACACGAAATGGTCTTCAGCTAAAGCTAGTGCAGAGAATGACAAGCACCACCAGCAAGATCACCCTGTATGCTGCAGCCGGGATTGCGAACAGAAGTGGAGCAGGGAGGGGAACACAGATCCCGCCACTGAACCTCCATGTAGATCTGAAATACGTGGACGATGTTTATAGGGGAAGCAGCCCTGCAATGCTAGGGGTTGGGGAGGGCAGGTGTCTTGAATTCAGATACCTGCATGGGGCAGAGAATATAAATGAACAAAATGGGCCAGTTTTAAGAACTGCTTCACTTATCCATAGAATTGTGCTTCCTTGCTGTTTTTCTGAAAATACGTGGCTCTCAATGATAGAGGCATATGCCCAAAACACTGCCCTTTCCTCTTAATAATTGCTAGCACTTATGTAGCACTCATTATGTGCTAGAGATTCTTCAAAGCACTTCACATACATTAGCTTATTTAATTCTCACGACAACCCTTTGAGGCGTGGATAAATATTATGCCCATTTTCCAGATGAGAACATTGAGACACTTACCCAAGGTCACAGAGCTAGAAAATGACAGAGCAATATTCAGTACTGCTGTCCAGCTTTATTATAAGAAATTGGCAGCACACGTGTAATGACAGCTGACAACTGACAGTCAGGCTGGGTTGAGGGGTGGGGGTGATAATAGGGAGGAGGGGGACCTGGGGGAGTTAGAAAGCACTGCCACCACTCAGCTTTCCAGCCAATGGTCCAGTGTTGCCAAATTGTTCCCAAAACTCTAGAAATCCAGATTTTTATTTGAAATGTCCCAGTGTTTAAATGTTGGCAACTAACTCACAAATTTTAAAAACACTATGTGAGCCAGCATCACCTGAGCCAAATCAGACATGTCTGCAGGCTTGATACGGCCCACCAGGCTGCAGTTCACAAACTCCAGAGTGGGTACATCTTCCAGAAGCACCAAGAAACACCAAGGGGGTAACAGGGAGTGGAGAATAAAAGCAAGAAGCTAAAAGGAGGAGCAAGAAATAACAGAGATGGAGACCCAAAGAAAATGTGGGTAAATCAGAAAAGCATGCCAACTCAGGAAACCAGGGACGTGGCATAAGCTGGAAGGAAAAGCTCCAAGAAATACCGCACATTTCATGTTGATTATGTTTTGAAACACAAACCTACCATTTGGGGGGATGGGAGTTGCCCTGAGAACCTGACAGCGTGGGCTCAGTGGTCCTCACACCTGGATCCAAGTTCTAACTTTGTGGCTTCTATTGGTGGGGCTCTGGCAGGTTGCTCAAATCTGTCTGAGCCTCCACGTTTCCGCCTGCAGGAGTGGAACAGTGCCTTTCTCACAGGGCTTATGCTGTGGACAAAATGAGACAGTTCGCGGCTAGCCAGGGCCCAGAGCCCGCCACTCCATGGCTGCTGGTATTTGGTGAGTCCAAACACTTCCGTTTCACAAAATGAGGAAACTGAGACCTCACCCAGAGTCACAGAGCTGGCAATGACAGAGTCTGAACCAGAACTTAGTTTTTCCAAGTCTCGCTTAGTTCACTTTTTGCAAGATCACATGCTAGTGGTCTCTGAAGAGGAAGCAAAGTGATACGAGTAAAGGAGCAAAAGGCTACAGAATTTCAGAGTGCAGAGTGATCATCTAGATTTGGGTGGTCCGTTGAAGTTTTATGCAGGATTATTTTAGGTGGTACAAGGCTGCAGCATTCAATTCCTTTTCAGTTTTCTTAATCCTTTTGATTCCATCAAAAGGAGAGTCTCAGCTAGGTGCCAGTGTGTTTTTAACACCTTTACATATGTGCTAAATCTCCCTTTTTAACAGACACAGAGCAGACCTAGGGCTCGGCACCTCAGCAGGCAGCAGTATCTAGCTAGAATTTAATGTCACTCTTGTATTGTCATTGTATTCATTTTTAAGGCTACCTTCTGTTTACAACAGGGAGGCGGGTTTGTTATCCACGATTGTCATATGTCCATGCTGTCCACTGTAGTCACCACCAGCCACATGTGGCTGTTGAGCACGTGACATTTATTTATTTATTTATTTAAAAAAAATTTTTTTATCTATTTATTTATTTTCGGCTGCATTGGTTCTTTGTTGCTGCACGCGGGCCTTCTCTAGTTGCGGCGAGCGGGGGCTACTCTTCGTTGCGGTGCGCGGGCTTCTCATTATGGTGGCTTCTCTTGTTGCAGAGCACAGGCTCTAGGTGTGTGGCCTTCAGCAGTTGTGGCACGTGGGCTTCAGTAGTTGTGGCTCGTGGGCTCTAGAGCACAGGCTCAGTAGTTGTGGCGCACGGGCTTAGTTGCTCCGCGACATGTGGGATCTTCCCAGACCAGGGCTCAAACCTGTGTCCCCCGCATTGGCAGGCGGATTCTTAACCACTGCGCCACCAGGGAAGTCCTGCAGTACAACCTGCAGAACTGAGTTTTTTATTTCATTTCATTTTAATTAATTTACAATTAAAATCTGATACTTGACTCAATTATTAGAAAATAACTGTGTGCTTGGAACAACTTGAGTTGTTCAACTCTTTCAACTGTACATTTTATGACATCTAAACAGAGATCAAGGATTTCCAGTGAAAATTCAGCATCCATAGAGAGATCTGCTGGGAGTGTAAAATACACAGCAGACTTTGGACATTTAGTATGAGAAAAAGTTAAATATCTGGGTAATTTATAGTGTTACATTTTTGGATGAACATGGTTAAATAAAATATATTGTTAAAATTAATGTCGGAACTTCCCTGGTGGTCCAGTGGTAAAGAATCTGCCTTCCAATGCAGGGGACGTGGGTTCAATCCCTGGTTGGGGAACTAAGATCCCACATGCCGCGGGGCAACCACAACTACTGAGCCCGTGCACCACAACTACTGAGCCCTTGCACCTCAACTAGAGAGCCTGCGTGCTGCAAATTACACAGCCCACACACTCTGGAGCCTGCGTGCCACAACTAGAGAGAGAAAAACCCACATGACACAACTAGAGAGATGCCCACACACCACAACAAAAAATAAATAAATAAAAATAAAATTATTGTCACCTGGGGCTTCCCTGGTGGCGCAGTGGTTAAGAATCTGCCTGCCGATACAGGGGACACGGGTTCGTGCCCCAGCCTGGGAAGATCCTACATGCCACGGAGCGGCTGGGCAACGGGAGAGGCCACAACAGTGAGAGGCCCGCGTACCGCAAAAAAAAAAAAAAAAAAAAAAATTATGTCACCTGTTTCTTATTGTTTTAAATGAGGCTGCTAGAAAATTGAAAGTGCATATGTAGTTCATATTACATTTATATTGGAGAGTAGTATTATATAAAATATAAATTCAAGAAAAAAATGGCAAACCACTTTAAAACAAGATGTTAAGTAAGTAACAGTACAGGGGACATAAGAACATGGCAAAAGTCACAACACTGGTGGGCCAGTTACTAAAATCTGGGGAACACTGATCTAGTACAATGCTCTTGATGAAAAAACTGAGGCCCAGAGAGGGCAAGGAAGTTCCCCCAAGGTTTCAGAGCTAATTAGGGGTGACCTTGACCCCAAACCTTCCAGATTCCAAATCAAGTGAGCTTTGGCCATTGCAGGGGGGATAATCCTGCCATTTCTACCCCCACCAAGGGAAACGTAAGGAAGGTAGGGTCAGGGTGTGGGGAGGAAGTGGCTACCCTGGGCCCCGGTGGGCTTCAAAGGGAGGGAACTTCTCTGTACGGACGACCCAGGAGCTTGGTCTTCCTATCAAGTGGAAGCAGAATGACTGGGGCTTCTCTTGAGGAAAGGCATGACCAGCTGAAGTACACTGAGGGGAAGCTAGGGCTTTTAACCCAAAGGTATGTTTTCATTTTGCCCCATGATGAAGAAGGATGAGATGAGAGACCAGAGAGCACAAAATTCAATCCAGAGAGCATCTGAATTCATTGATTCACTTATCCACCCATCCGTCCATCCATCCATCTGACCATGTGCCCGGCAGTGCCAAGTACCAGGCACTGTACTAGGCATATGGCAAACCAAAGAAGACCCCTGCCTTGCCTTTGTGCGCATGTGCACACAACTACACACACACACACACACACACACACACACACACACACAGATGGGGAAGACCAGCATGATCAGAAACCCGAATAAATGTAAACAGTCACCTGTGAAAAGATCATGAAGGAGAGAGAGGCACATGGAGAGCTCTTTATGGGGTCCTGCCCAAATGGGGAGCCCAAGGATGGGGACCCTCGAGGGGAACAGCTGAAAACTGAGGCGGAGGAAGGGAAGGAAGGAAGGATGAGGGCGACGGGAGCGGGCTGTGCAGCCACCTGTGGCAGGAGGGGAGCTGGTGCCCGCACAGCGGGACAGAAGGGTCACCCAAGTCTGGGGGCCAAAAGGTGGCTGAGGTGGGGGCAGAACGTGGTGTGAGATGAGAGCCAAGGGGAACAGGAAGCCAGAGCTTCATAAAAACCACGCACGTTGACCCTGAGTTGGGACCACACGCTCTGCAGTGTGAGGACTGACGGGTCCACCAGCGACTTCTTTCCTTGCCCATCGTTTGCCATCGATAGAGCTCAGGGAATTGCTTTTCTGCCACAGACATTTCTTACCATTTTCAGCTAAGTGCAGAGCAAACTATCAGCCACATCCCTTCAACTGAGGGCCTCTACACACACACAGATACACAGAGATGCGCAGACACGCACACGCACACGCAAACACACAGACATATAGACAGACACACACACACAGACACGCACACAGATACCACACTCCGCAAAGTCATAGAATGGCCAGCGATTCCGTCCTGGCTGCAGCCCTTGCTTTTAGCATTCCTCGCCTCACCCCACGGTTCAGCTCCACAGAACTGCTGACAAGAACCACCATCTGCCTCTTGAAAGAAAAGCACCGGCTTCCCTGGAAGGTGGTAGAACAGAGCAGTGACCGCAGAGGGAACTCGAGCCAGTGGGGCCAGTTTTTGAGGAGGGTGGGGATGGATGTTCCTTAAAGGAATCACACGACCCATGCTCTTGACCTTCACAGAACGCGGTTCCTACACATGTCCGCCCTCCACACGCAGGACCCTTCCAGAACTCCACTGCTCCTGGCCAGAGGGATCAGGGAAGTAACATTGGTTTAGGAATTGAGTTCCACTTTGCTAGCTGTCAGGTCTGGAGCAGGTAGTTTGCCCTCCTTCGAGCCTCCACTGAGCGTATGCATGTGGAGGCCCTTTCACGCGCCAGGAACCCTTGTTGTCACTGGAGGAAAAGCAGGGGGACGAGCAGTCAGCAAGTAAACCGCGCGTCCACAGAGTCATGTTAGCTAGTGATGCACGCTACGGGGATAAGAAGACGTGGTAGAGTGATGGGGGGCAGGCAAGGGCTCTCCAGAGAGCTGATGTCTGAGTGGAGATTGGAATGACGAGAAGGCGGGAGTGGCAGCGGGGAAGGAAGGGCGTGCGGGCAGAGGGACCAGGAGGGTGAAAGCCGGGAGTGGGGACTGCACGCTGCCTCGGGGCTGCGATGTGACGAGCGAGAGGTGGGGACGAGGGAGTCACCGGCTGGATGCTGCGGGCCCTTCGGTCCGGTGAGGAGCTTGGATTTTACTCTAAGTGTTGCAAGACACACTAAGCAGGTGACATGACCTAATGTGAGGTTTTCAAAGGCCTGTCTAGCTGCTGTGAGAAGAATCGAGGGAAGGTGGTACGAGGGGAACAGCGAGCAGCTGAGGAGGTGGCTGCCGTGGGAAGGGATGTGAAGGGTTTGGGCGCCGGCACAGGGCACGCGGTGGGAGTGCAGGTCAAGGGTCACGTTCACAGCCCTCACATCCCACTCCTGCCCTTTCCACCATCTCCTCCGTCTCCAGGTAAAACAGAAGTAGCCAAAAGAAGTGAGCCAACTAACGATGTTCTGGGACGTGTGCCCGCCCCGGGGCCATGGGGGGTACCCGCGTTGGGAGGGCCATGGTCTCGGTCATGGCCATGGGCAAGTCCCGCTGATGACCCAGCTGTCAGCTGCAAGAGTCCTGATCAGAAAGGAAGCTAGTGCCTGGGTGAGAAGAATGGGGTCACCTTCAGCTCTGTCACTTGCAAATGAACGGGAGCGAGCTGTGGCCAGTTGTGGCAGAGGGACATTGTCACTGTGACTGCATTCAGTTCTGAGGACCAGGGTCCAGCAAGAGGAAGGGAGTAATGTCCCCAAGACTGAGGTGGAGACACTGAGGACATCTTGACAATGAGCAGAGAGAGCTCATGGAAGAGGGAAGAAAAGGCTGGTCGCCTCTTGGATTTTCTCGGAATAGACCTTCTGGCCAGAAGAGGTGGGCTCTGAGAAATGAGAGGGCTTTCTTTTCTTAATCACTGTCAGCACTAAATGCTGGTCAGATGCTTGCTGGTGAACACCCTTCTCAAGCCCCTCATTCACTTTCCAAAGAGGCCTGGACTGGGGGTCACAGTCTCAGAACTTTCAGAATGTGAGAGAAGCCTGTTCAAGGTTTTCTTAAAATGCAGCACCTTCCCTATTAACATTCAGAGACAAGCTCATAACAATTCCGATTTCTCATGACTCTTGAGAAATTTTAAAGTCTGGCAAAACTGAGCTCTCCCTGACTGTCATCAAGTACCCAGAACAAGGCAGCTCTGGTCACTTTACATGAAGCTGGTGCCATCCAGTTCACCTCAGCCCCACCTCTCCCTACTCATACCCAGCACAAAGATTATTTTCTTCTATCTGGCCTGCTTCTTTCACTTATGTCTCCTGCCTTGCCCTCTAGGATTTGGAATTTTCTGTGTTAATGCCTTTCCTCAAATTTAACTATGTGTACAATACACACACACATGCCATATCCGTTTACACCATCACACGTTTGGCCTCACAGCCACTTTCCTACCACTCTAAATGCTTTACTGCAAGAAAGGAAGCTGGTAAGACCTGGATTTGAGATCCACTGGACTTTCTAGGTGTGTGTAGTTAATTTCTCTGAGCCTCTATTTCCGTATCTATAACATAAGGCTACCCACCTTGCTGAGAATACATGAGACGATATACATCATGGGCCTGGCATATAGCAGGTGCTTGGGGCCAAAAAAACCAAAACATAAACCAAAAGCAATGCAATATTGTAACAAATTCAATACAGACTTTTAAAAAGTGGTCCACGTCAAAAAAAAAAAAAAAAGGAGAGACTGACAAGGATTTCTCATCTGATCCCCACTGGTACTCTTACGCTGCATAAAGGATCAGGCTCCATTTCATGAGGCCCTGCTTTGTGCCGAAGGTTATAGGGGATAACGATGTGGGAAAAGACAAAGATGATGGTGAAATGGTCCCTTAAAGCACTCACACTCTAGTTAGGTAGGAAGGCAAATCAATAATCATGATACAATGTGACACATTCTTTAACAGAAGTGAGGGTGAGGCATTTAAATTCCTGTAGGTAGGGCTTCCCTGGTGGCGCAGTGGTTGAGAGTCCGCCTGCCGATGCAGGGGACGCGGGTTCGTGCCCCGGTCCGGGAAGATCCCACATGCCGCGGAGCGGCTGGGCCCGTGAGCCATGGCCGCTGAGCCTGCGCGTCCGGAGCCTGTGCTCCGCGACGGGAGAGGCCACGGCAGTGAGAGGCCCGCGTACCGCAAAAAATAAATAAATAAATAAATAAATTCCTGTAGGGACTCAAACTTATCTCTGCCTGGGAGCATCAAAAAGATATTGAGGGCTTCCCTGGTGGTGCAGTGGTTGAGAGTCCGCCTGCCGATGCAGGGGACGCGGGTTCGTGCCCCGGTCTGGGAAGATCCCACATGCCGCGGAGCGGCTGGGCCCGTGGGCCATGGCCGCTGAGCCTGCGCGTCCGGAGCCTGTGCTCCGCAGCGGGAGAGGCCACAATAGTGAGAGGCCCGCATACCGGGGGAAAAAAAAAAAAAAATATTGAGTCAAGCGATGTGCCCTTAACAGTAGGCATAGAGTCTAAGTCATCTCTTTGACTCCAATGCCCTCTGGCATTGGCGCATGGCACGTGGTAAGAGGCTTGTTAAGTAA
Organism: Stenella coeruleoalba; assembly: GCF_951394435.1. Taxonomy (NCBI): domain Eukaryota; kingdom Metazoa; phylum Chordata; class Mammalia; order Artiodactyla; family Delphinidae; genus Stenella; species Stenella coeruleoalba. The sequence goes on along the minus strand of NC_137161.1, from coordinate 65,537,710 downwards.
TGGATGGGTGGATGGATGGATGGATGGATGGATGAATAAGCAGATGACTGCCTTCTTAATTCCTTAAGTGTAATTTCCTTACTAATCTTGACGAGACTGAAGAAAACATCTTGACTATAACCATCATCATCACCATCATCATCATCATCATCGTCATCACCACCACTACCATTTATTGAGCACTTACTCTGAGACAAACACTAGATCAAACATTTTCTCCACGATGCCTCATTTAATCCTCACGGCAGTGGCTGTGAGCCTGGAAATTCTAAGCTCACTTGGCAGATGGGGAAAGCGAGGCTCTGAGAAGTAAAGTGAGCTGCCCAAGAGAATTCAGCCACTGAGCGGCAGAGCGGAGCTGTGACAAGCCTGTGCACCCCCGCTGGTACCTGTGCTGCCGCTGGGCCTGCAGCGGACATTGGTATTCAGAGCACTGGAGAAGACAAATGCTGTGTCTACAGACCTCTGCCTCGGTTCACCCTTCCAGCCTGGTCTTTGCAGGCATCTTGAGGGACTATGTCTTCCTTCGTGATCGAGGACTCTCCCGGCGTCCGCATTGCCCTTTCCCCAAGCAGAGAGTTTAATTACTTGAAATTATTTTTAAGCAAGGACAGGAAGGTGAATTCCCTCTCCACTCCACACCTAATCTACAAAAAGGAAATTGAGTTGCTTCTTTTCTTTTCAAGTGGCACATTTTGATGAAACAACTCCCTGGAAAACTCTGCCGTCTTCCAGAGCCTTCCAAGGTCTCCTTTATCAGCCAGAAGTGGACTCAATTCAATCAAGTGCTCAGAATTCCAAATCTAGTCCATGGGGTAAATGTTTATTGACCACCTATTATGTGCCAGGCTCTGTTTCTAATGCTTACAAAGAGTCATCAGTAATAGCTATTAATGTCAATATAGTGTTGGCCAATATGCAAAGTGAATTAAAATTTACAAAGGGCTTTCTCATCCATTATGAAACTGAAGTTAGGAGGAGTCAAATAGCTTTCCCAAGTTACTCCTAGTAAGCGGGCCTGAAAAACCAAAGCTACATCCTTGGACCTCAAACCAAGGGTTCCTTGTTTCACTAAATATACAAAGCTGTTAAAGATAGGAATGAGTCCCCACAAAGGGAGCCACCCCACTGAACCCTGCTAGGACTTTCCAGTATTCATTCATTTGAGAACTGAGCGCTTCCTACAGGTGCCACAAATAGATCTGGGACCCTGCTCTCAGGGAGAGCACAGTCTAGTTGGAGAGATGAAAAAGCAGATACCTCAATGTGAAGCTTGAAGTGTGATATACTAGAAGAGAGCCTGTGTACCATGGGACAGAGAGGAAAGCATCAACTCCCATCCTGGGGTAGGGGCAGTGCTGGGGATGGGGTGTGGCTATCGGGGCAGATACTTGCCCCTGCTCTCTGGAACTCCCCTTCCTCCCTTCTGGGATGGACGTGCTATGTGTGTTCTGACCACAAGTCTTTTCTTCATCACACACACGCGCTGAGCACCTCCTTCAGCATCAGAACCATTGCCAAGGACTGGGGACCAGAAAGAGGAATGAACTTTGCCCAGGCTTTCAAGACATACACAGTCCAGTAGGCAAAACAAGTAAATTGAAATGATTAGGCCACTTTTGGGCCACTTTTTGCCTTTTAAAATGTCCATTTTGTATGGTTCAACCTATTACCCTATAAATGTAATAACATGCTGTTCTGAAGAAAAACTCAGGATGATGTGAAAGCCCCCCACCCTCAGCCGAATAAGGCACACGTCCTCCTCCGCCGCCCCCCGCGGCAGTGTCCATGGTGAAGCTTGGAGAGCGCGGCTGCTGAAGCCTTGATGGTAGAATCATAATGGACACTAATCGAGTGCCTGCTACCTACTGGGCACTGTTTCAAGCACTTTCCATGAATCAACTGATTGAATCCTGATAAGCCCACAAAGTAAATTCTATTAGTACCCCCATTTTACAGGTAAGGAAACTGAGGCACATGGTAAGTTGTTAAGTGGCTCGAGGTCACGCAGTTAATGCCGTGGCAAAGACAGGTTTCTGACCCAGACGCTGGGAGCCAGAGCCTGTGCGCTCCTTGTTAGCTGCAGCAAGGGATGGAGATTTCCATAGCGCTTTCCATCAGTTTTGTGAGAGACCTAGGGAGATTTCAGGCACAAGCAGGGCTGCTTCGGGACCCAGGAGACAAAGGACAGCCCAGAGTCATCGCAAAGGAGGCCCTCCTCCCCACCTGTGGGCGCTTAGGACGCTGTGAATGGAATCTTCTTCCCATTCCATCTTCTGATCAGCCATTGCTGTTATGTTTGGGCTTTGATACTCTTGAGGTCTCACTTACTGGTTCCAATAAAGTTTTGACTACTTGTCTTGAGTTCTCTAAGCATACTACTATATAATTAGCAAATAAGAATAAGAATAATTATGCTTTCTTGAATAGTGTCACCTCTTTGTTTAGTTTCCTACCTTAGTGTTTTGGTTAAACTGTAGATTGGGACCCTTCATTAGTAGCATTAGTATGTAACATTAGTTAAGTTAGTTTTACGAATAGTATTTTATTAGACTGAGGAAAATGGATTGAGGTTTTGAGCACATGTAGACAAATGGCTTCGGGAACAGAGGGGCAGGGGCCAGGGTGGAGCTAAGAAGTCCCTGCGGTAACTCACGTATAATATGATGCCATTCAGACTTGGACGCTGCACTAAACAAATATTTATCAAGTGCCTACTGTCTGTCAGACACTGTGCTAGTGACTAAGAATATGTCCCAAAATGAAGGAGACATAGACCTGTCCCCCACCCCAGTGTCAGGGGAAAGAGAAGAGACATCTAAGAAGTATTTGGATAAAGAATTAGCTGGATGTGGCCTTATGGGTGGGCAACAAAAATTCCTACAAGTCTCAAAACCTGCTAGTGTAATTGATAATGACCAGGAAATTGACTGAATTTTTATTAGAGTCCAAAATCTATTACAATTCACTAACCTGAAAAACAGATGAGAGCAATGAAATGAGAATTTTTCATTTATGAATTCTTTTGAGAATGTGGATTCAAGAGAAGTTAGCAGGTATTTTAATTTTCTGCTCTCTCTTTCCCGATACCAATGAGGCTCCTCCAAAATATCTTGTGATAATTAACATTTGCCTAACGTCTTTCCAGTTTGCAAAGCCGCTTCCGTGCAGCGTCTCCTTTGGTCCCCACGACAACCCTGGGAGTTTGCAAAGCAATTTCACTGAGGTTATCACACTGGAGACTTGAATTCTCAAACCTCATTTCCCTGTGGTCCACATGCCAGCCAAGCCTGTCACTTTACAGTTCTGCAAACACAACATGGTTTCACATTGGCTTGATTTTGTACTTGTAGTTCCCTCTGCCAAGAAAGTAGCCCATCCCTTCCCTGTACAACCAAGGAGTGCCCTCTTCATTCTGGAAAACCCTGGGCAGGCAGGGAAAGGCCTTTTTCCCTGGGACACCCTGGAGTCAGGAGCCCCCAAGGATGGGGCCCATGTCAGAGGCAGACCAGCAGGCCAATGAGCACAGGGCCTGTCCTACAGCTGATTTGGGTGTCATTAGAAGCAATGGTCCCAAGGCCTTCTGACTTCTTAAAGAGTGTAGCAGTTAACAATTTGAAGTTGGACAGATCCGAGTTCAAATCCTGGCTTTGTGACTTACTAGCTGTGTAAACTTGGGCAAGTCTCTAAACCCAGTCCCGAACTCCCTCCTTTATAGAAAAGATCTGATAATACCCACCTTTAAAGTGAGGGGAGCAGCAGTGACTATTTTTTTTTTTTTTTTTTTGCGGTACGCGGGCCTCTCACTGTTGTGGCCTCTCCTGTTGCGGAGCACAGGCTCCGGACACACAGGCTCAGCGGCCATGGCTCACGGGCCCAGCCGCTCCGCAGCATGTGGGATCTTCCCGGACCGGGGCACAAACCCGCGTCCCCTGCATCGGCAGGCGGACTCCCAACCACTGCGCCACCAGGGAAGCCCAGCAGTGACTATTAAGTGTAAAACGCTTATCACAGTTTTTAGCATATAATAGATTGCTAAGTGGAAGCTATTCTTTTTATTATTAAGACCACTTCTGTCTGCATCTCTGTTCCTGTCCTGCCGCTAGGTTCTTCAGAACCTTTTTTTTTTTTTTAGATTCCATACATATGTGTTAGCATATGGTATTTGTTTTTCTCTTTCTGACTTACTTCACTCTGTATGACAGACTCTAGGTCCATCCACCTCACTACAAACAACTCAATTTCATTTCTTTTTATGGCTGAGTAATATTCCATTGTATATATGTGCCACATCTTCTTTATCCATTCATCTGTCGATGGACACTTAGGTTGCTTCCATGTCCTGGCTATTGTAAATAAAGCAATTATACTCCAATAAAGATGTTAAGAAAAAACACTTCCAGGAATTCCCTGGCGGTCCAGTGGTTAAGACTCCACGCTTTCACTGCTGAGGGCCCAGCTTCAATCCCTGGTTGGGGAACTAAGATCCCACGAGCCGTGCAATGCAGACAAAAAAAAAAACAAAACAAACAAAAAACAGCCTGGAGAGCTGGGTTGAATTTTTTAAAATAGTAATATTATTAAACAAAACAAAACACTTCCCTCATGGCAGAAAAAGGTATAGAATCACTCATCATCCTCATCATCACCGTTACTACCACTACTGCTATTATTATTTACATTTTCTCTTATTTCTAAAGGGAGAAAAAAAAACCACTTGCTTTTCTACTGACACTTTCCCTGTCCTCTCTTGGAAATGATATTTCTGCTCAGAAAAAAAAGGGAGGCAGATTGTTTTGTCATAAGCAGGGCTACAGCAAAGCATGGGGGACATCAATCCAGGCGGCTGGACAAGCTGACTCCTGAAGGGTCAAGGACAAGGGTCAACCAGATAAAGTGGATGAAGAGTGTTCTAGGAAGAGACAACTGCATAAGCAAAGACCCAGAGCTGGAGACAGTGAGGCTTGTTTGGGGAGCTGCACGTGCTTTGGTTCCTCTCCGCTGGGACAGAGGGAAGGCAGCACTCGTGAGTGAAATGGGATGGAGAAGGGAGCCGAGGCCACAATTCCAGGGGTGTCGACTCTGCAGCCCTGACTTTTGTAAGCACTTTCTATGCATTGACTTATTTAGTCCTCACAATAGGCTTCATTTCACAGCTGAGCACATGGAAGCACAGAGATGTTAGGTAACTTTCCCCAGGGTCACACAGCCAGTAGGAGTCACATCTGGATCCAGTGCCCATGCTCATCACCACAGCACTAGGAAGGGCACTGCTTCGTTTCTTCTGTGACATTCAGGTGTGTGTCCCCAAGCTAGAAAAGAAAGAGACCCCCTCAACATCACAAGGAAGCAAGCCGACTTTCACCTGCTGAACCCAGCTTGGGCAGAATGGAAGCTACGCTCTCTCTCTGCCACCTCCCAGCGTGCAGAGGTGGGTCCTTAGAAGTTCCCAAACATAAATCCATTTCCATATAATTACACCTCCTTGACCTACATGTCATTCGGCCGTGTGGCACAAAAATCAATTTCTCCAACCAGAGAAAATTGCTTCCTGAGGCCCCCAGGTAATTAGACATTGTCTTCTGGGCATGGCCTGTTCCCTGTCCGTCCATGTCCTCTGGCACAGGTGCTGCCGCTTCAACCCCGCATCTGCTGGGAGAATGCAGGTCCCGTCGTGGAACACAACCACCACCAGGACGCTGGCCTTGGAGAAAGTGCAGCCAGGTGGTGTACATCAGGGAATTTTCCAATGTTCTTGGACATCCAGATCCCATGGAACTTTCCCCTGCCGGCCTAAGAGGGGAAGGGGACACGTTTTGCAGGAAGATGGTACCTCTCGGCATTTCTGCTGCTCCTGTCAAATTTTATATAGGAGGAAGCTACAATACCAACCCATGTTTGAAAGTTTCAATGAGTTATATAAAGGACTTTCTGTTCTCCACTACTCCCCTCAACTACCTTCAAGGACGTCTAAATAACAAGCATCTTACTTTGTAAAACCCTTTAATGCTTAAAGCCCTTCAATGAATCTCTATCACCTCAGGACAAATTCAACTCAAACCCAGTTTGAATCATTAGAATCAAGTGCTGTTACTTCTCTACCTCTTCTCCCGCCAGGCCTCCCTCCAGCTCCCTCCCCGGCTCTGGGCAGGGGCAGGCAGATGGCAGAAATGAGTGCGGCCCATGGGGACTTGTTGAGCTGCAGGGTAGCCCCAAGTGGAAATGTGGGCCCAGTGTGGCCTCTCCTTCTGATTTTCAAAAGAAGTTCAAACCCTCAATTGGACGTGAAATACTCCAATTTGTAAACATGGCAACTGATTCAAAAATCTTAAAAACACATCTGCAGCCTGGAATCAGCCCCTTAAGCCCCCAGTCTGTGGCCTCCATTCCATGCTGAGCTTAGGAGCTGAGCTGCTGCAATGGCCATCCTCTTCCTCTCGCCTCTTGGCCTTCGCACATTCTGTTCCCTCTTGTTGACACACTTTGCTCCCCAGTCATTCGACTGGCTCCCATTCCTCCATGTCACTGCACACGTGCCACTTCCTCCAAGAAGTCTTCCGTGATCCTCTAGGCTAGACTCGTTACCCCTTCCTAAGTGCTCCCATAGCACGATGCCTCCTGCTGTCATGGAGCTTCTCTCTGGTGATCTATCTGGCTTCTGCCAGGATAGGAGCCACAGAAAGGAAGAAACCATTTCCTCGGGTTTACTATGACGTCCACGGCTGTAGCAAGGTGGCTGAATCCAGCAGGGAGTCAATATCTATAATAGAAGGAAGGGTCTGGAAGTCGGCCTGAGTAGTCTTGGTGAATATGCAAAATTCTCCTCAGCCCTGAGTCTCTTGGGTTGGGTTGGTGAGCGACAAAATTAACACTTACTGAGCACTCACTATGTGCCAAAGGGCTCTTCTAAGCCCTTGATTTAATTCCCATAAGAACGCTAAGAGAGAGGTATCATTATCCCCATTTTACAGATGAGGAACTTTAAGGCACAGAGTTATTTAAGTAACTTAGCCAGGGTCACAAAGCTAGGAAATGACAAACTTGGGATTCAAGCCCACGAAGTCTGGTTTCAGAATCGGTGCTCCCCACTTTCCAACAAGGGAAAGAGTCAGTGCTCTAAGAAAGAAACTATCACACCCAATAGAGAAATGAATAATACTTTTGAGTACATACTAAATGCTAGGCATAGTAATAATGCTTTTATATATGAAGTTACTCAGTCTTCTCAATAAGCCCTTTGGGGAAATGGTATTTTCCCCCTTGCGCAGGTGAGGAAACTGAGTTAAATCATGCCTGGACAAGTAAATGGGGAATTTGAGTCCAGATCCATCAGCCATCATAAGAGGAAACAGGAAAATGTTCCCGAGAGGCTACCTAGAGAGACTGGGTTTAGAGAGAAGACAGAGGGAAGGGATAAGATCAAGTCGTCACGGATACAATGGAGTACCACAGAAGTGACAGCCAGCAGATGAATACTCCACAGAGAGCGCCTTGGGTAACCCATTCATCCACCCGTCCATCCATCCATCTGTCACACTTTTACTCCTCTAACACTGACGGAGTGCATACTCTTTGACTGCCCTGTGATAGGCCCTCAAGGTTCAGAGAAAAAAGATACAGTCTCTGCCTTCCAGAGAATGGGTGATAAAGATTTTGAAGGAGATCAGTACCAAAATGTTCTAAATACTCTACCCAGTGAGGTGCTTACCTCAGTGCACTGAGATCAGGAAAGGCTTTAAAAATAAGAAGTCTGCCAGGCAAAGTGCTGTAGGCAGGGAAGGCCTTCCAGGCAGAAGAAGTAGCCCATACGATGCTACAAAGCCGAGGCAGAACACGGCACATTTAGGCAGTAGCTCGTAAAGTGAAGAGCATTTGCGTGGGATGCAGAAGGGCGCTGATGGTGTGGGGGGTATCCGGTCGGCTGTGCAAAGACACTGGATTTTGCTACAGAGCAGAGGTCTCAAACCCATGGGCCACGCCCTGTGTGTGTGTGTTGCCTGCAAGCCTCTCTTGAAACACTGGATGACCTGGCCACAGTTGGCTGTCATTCCCTCCTGGGAAACCACCAGGGGGAACTAAACAGTGGCTGCCCTCTTGAAAGGGGGTATAAGCTGGGCAGCTCGCTAAAGGCCCCCGCAGGCTCACCTCACACATTGATGTCACCTGACTGGTCCCTTGTGCCATTTGAGTTTATAAGCCCTGGCATAGAGCCATTGAAGGTAGCAGGGAGTTTGAATGACTCCTCATGCTGCCTTGGGATGACTTATTCAGTAAGTTCTCAGCACCCTGAGTGCAGGGTCTTGTACTCCTTGAGAGTCTGACCCAGGCTTGGCTACATAGTTGAGCATCACTAAATTTATGTTGAGCTGAAATTGGATTCACATGGAAGATTCTGGCACAAAACCTCTTCTGGAGAAGCTGATAGTCTCTAAAAGATCTCACACAGTGAACACTAAATTAATTTCCAATTAATTTCCAGTTACCCTTGATCACATCACCTGACTCATTTTCTGCAGTAAACACTTAGCAGTCTTCCAGTCTATTCAAAACTATGACAAAGCCCTTCTGCATGTCTAAAATGCCATGTTAATCTATGTTCGTAGTCATTCATTCATTCATTCAACAGATATTTAGAGCACCTACCATATGCCCAGAACTGTGTGAGAGGTTGGCAATATATTAATAATAAGAAGAAAAGAAAACACACTTCCTGCTCGTCTGGATTTCTAACCTAATAGTTATGATGGTAAAATTATATAGCCTGTATGGTACCAGGCACTGTGCTTGGTACTTTCCATATATTAATTCATTTAATCCTCACAAAAGCCTATGATAAGTGCCGTATCATCCTTTCCATAGATGAGCAAACTGAGGCATAGAGAGGTTAAGTAGATTGTCCAAGGTCACACAGCTAGAGTGGCACAGGCAGGTTTGAACCCTAGCAGCATGGCTCCGGAATCTGTACTCTTTGCCTCTTACCCTTCTGGGATGACACTGGGAGTCCCTAAAGTGACTCCCAAATCATCAAAGTGATGGTTGTGATAGTTGTGGTCAGCACTGGTGGTGTCTATAGCAATGGAACCCTGGGTAAGTAGATTAACCATAACATGTTCTGGGACCTTTGTATATAATAGTGAGTGGTTTTTTTTTTTTTTCCTGACATCACATGGTATTGCTTTTCCTTCTTTTAAGTTGGAGACACTTGATGCAGACCTAATACTAGAAAGCAGCTGGAGGCACGAAGTGACAGCTGACTGCTGCAGTTTATACGTGGCCTTAGCTGCAGGGCAGCCAGCTGCCCCTCGGAAGTGGCCCCTGGGAAGAGAAGCCTTCAGGCTAGGAAGACAGCTTGGGTCATTAGCTGAAGAATTATTTGTTTAATTTATCTGTTATGTTCCTAGTTCTTGACTGTGTTGCCCACCGTCCTGCTTCCTTTGCCCATGTGGCTCCTGGATCCCACCAGCCCCTCCTTCACGCTTCCGTGCAACTTTCCCAGGCCCCGAGGTCAGAACTCATTGCCATTTTCTCCCATGAGCCTGAGAAAATGCCTGGGCCACCTGGGTCATGCTCGCTGCTTGGTCGTGCAACCTCTTTCCCTTTCTACCTCGCTTGCTAGTGGGGAGAGACTTGTCTCTCCACACCAGCAACCTCAGTGCTGTGAATGGCACATAGTATATGCCCAGCACGTGCTTTTTGAATGAAAAATGGTCCAGAGAAATGTGTGACCCACCAAAAGCCTCAGAGTTAGCAGGCAGCAGAGCAGACCTCAACTCTGTCAACATAGATCGTAAGCCCCATGTGGACTCACGCCACCTGTGCGTTTGCACATTGCTGCATCCACAGTGCCTGGCCCAGCGCCTGGTGCACGGTGGGCAGCTCAGTAAATGTTTGTGGAATGAGCAAATGAGTGCCAACCTCCTTTAATTCTTCTGTTGTCCTTGCTGTGTGGAAGAAGACAGGCAACAGGAATGAAGGCTTTGTGTTGGCTGCGTTTGCATGCACAATTGATAAGCTATTTGCCCACAGCTAAAAATACCTACCCCCGACAGCCAGTGGGAGACGAATGGTGCTTAGTGCAAGACATTTAATCAAACAGCAACAACCCGAGCAGAGCCACAAAAGCCTCTGACACCACGGTGAACTCCAGACGAAGAGCCCAGAAGCCTCTGACTTCCTGTTGGTCCCCTGACACCCAGTGACCATCACTCTGGGTCCACAAAACAGCAAAACAAATGAGCATTCTGTGCACATGGCAGCCACCAGCTGCAAGTCTGGGGACGGCCATGTGGGCGGAAACCGTGCACCTGGGGTGAATCCCAGGGAGAATTAGCCTGCGCGAGCACCATTCCATACGGGAGGCGCCATGGAGAGGGTCTCGGTGGTAAGCCCCGGACTTGGAGGAAGTGATTAGACCCTCAGAGGCAGAGACGAACCCCCTGTCTCTTTACCCTCGCTTATTCCCAGGGCCTGTGAGTCGTGGGTGTTCTGGAAGGACCTACAACTCCTCTGAAGGGAATTCTTCCCTCAGCTACCTCATGCCACCATACATGCCAGCTGATACACACTGTTAAAAAAGAAAAAGAAACAAAATACTGACCCATTTCTACTTAATAGTTCCCTCAAGCTAATGATGGAAGCGTCTGGATGAGCAGGTGCACTGAATGGGCTCTAGAGTCTAATAAATTGTTTTTGAATCCTGTGTCCAGCATACATTTGATGTCTGATCTGGGCCAGTCTCTTAACCCACTGGGCCTCAGTGTTCTCACCTCTATAATGGGGATATTAATAGCATCTATCCCTTTATGTCATGTGAGGATTAAATTTGATGCCAGTAAAACCTTTAGCAAGTGAGTCACACATAGCAAGTGCCTAATAAAGGGAATGGTTGTTAATAAATGTACCAGTTATTACTGCATGTGCTCAGCCCTTGTATTACAGGTCTGCGTGAATGCAAGAACTGGAAGAGGCATTTGACACTTTTGCATCCAACCTCAGTCAACTTCTTCACCCTCTGAGCCTCAGTCTTTCTCATCTATCATAGGGGATGAAAATAGTACCTACTTTATTAGCAAGAATTCCATACTGGATATTTAATGTTAGATATTATAATATTAGATAATGTTTGATATTGTAGACATGAAATATGCTTCATGTATATGAAGCAGTGAGTTCAGGGCCTGACAAACAGCAAACAGCTGCCCTGAGGACCTTCCTCTTTCCTGCCTTTGCACGTGCTATTCACTCTCCCTGGGAGCCTCTCCTTGTCTTGTGTGCCTGTTTAACCCCTGCCCACCTTTACCAAACGGGAGCTATGATACTATTTTTTAAATTATTTCTTTACTATTCACCGGCTCACTTTGCAGATATGGAAACTGAGGCTCTGAGAAGGGAAGGGGCTTGTCCAGGAGCACACAAGCGTCTATGTGAGAACTCAGTCTAACCCGAGGGGCCTCCTAACAAAAATGGAAAGGCTAAAGATGCTTTCTTGTTTCTTTCACAGTTTTACTGAGATATGATTGACTTCCATCACTGTGTAAGCTTAACATATACACATGATGATCTGACTTACATATAGTGTGAAATGATCACCGCAATAGGTTTAGTTGGCATCCGTCATCTCACAGAGATACAAGAAAAAGCAGAAAAGGAAACAAAAATGTTTTCCTTGTGATGAGAACCCTTAGGGTTTACTCTCTTAACAACGTTCATCTGTAACATACAGCAGCATGAAGGACACTTTCACTGACCGAGTGTGAGAAACAAGTTAGAGGCCTTTTCTACAGCCAGTTCTCCCATCCTCAGGAACTACACCAGGAGAAGCCCCACCTAGATTTGCGGGCGCTGCTTCGCCTGCACCAGGCCTTCGCCTGGTTCAGTTTGTCACCTTCACAGGACTGGTCATCACACTCGCAGACAATAACTGTGACCACTTATACTGCACACTCTCCCTGGGCCAGGCGCCGTGCTAAGAGCTTTGTGTGTGTGAGAGATTCCCTCTAACCCTCACAACAGCCCTCTGAACTGGACAGCATCGTTACTCCCATTTTATTGATTGTTCCTTGTGTTTACTTGCCCAAGAGTGCTAGCAAGAAATGTGCAGATCTGGGGTGTAACCCAGCTCCTCCAGACTTCAAAATTCATGCCTCTCTAAGGAGCCTGTCCTTTCCGATAACTCTTCTGTTCTGTGTTTGCTGGAGAGCCACCTCAAGCGCTGCCCCCATCTGTCTCTGTGACAAACCCCCAGAGCTGAAAAAACACAGTCGCATCCATCACTTAGTACAAAAGTTGACCCAGAATGGCACCGTCAAGTGCTTTCAGAATGCTTCTTTGACTTCCCAGCTGTGCCGTCTTGGACAGGTGGCTAAACCTTTCTGAATATTAGTTTCTCCTCATTTGTAAAATGGAGATGAGAGCCTACATTCTGCTTGCACTGTCATCTCCTTAAATATTTCTTTAAGTCAGTTCACTTTTTGGATAAAGTTATTTTATAAACAGGCTTTTATCACTACCCTAAATGGAAAAATAACATTCCTCTAGTACCACTTAAACTAAATGTATAACTTTGAAAGTAAAAATGTTCATCAGCAAATCTCATAAAATCATCTCATCTATACAGAGCCACCCAGCACACAGTAGGTGCTCAGTGTATGGTAGTCATAAGAAAATGAAGCTTGGCATTGAGAAGTATGGTTTGGAAACTTTTGAGTCTGTTGGCCAACTTGAATGTGATTTCCCAGTTGAGAATCTAGTTGTTGTCATGCTTACCCAAAGAAGCTGTGCATAGTCAAAAAGCCAGAAGCAATTTTACTGTCAAGAGAAGGCCAACTGATTGGCCTGTAGCCTGGAGGAGGACTCACTTCTCCCCATCGCCCTGAGTCAGACTGCCCTGGGGTAGCCATCTTAGCTCTTGCTGACCACTCAACCACAAGGGCAGGCTTGCTAGGTCTCAACTAGTCCTGGTCTACACTGGAAAACACTACTTTATTAAGTTCTGGGAAAAAGGAAACCTGCACCATGTATCCAGGTCCCAAGACTTCCTTGTGGCAAATCCACAGCATTTCTTCTACCAAGGCAGGCATCACCAATTCATTGCAGCACTGCTAAACCCAGGTGTGGTTTTGGAATGTTCCAACATGGCACCCAGCAGCCCCTACCAGTCAATTGAAGAGTAAACATTTTTGTCATCCCTGCCTCCGGCTATGCTATCACCCTGGGCAGGAGATCCTAGAAAGGGAGATTCAAAGAAAGGAAGAAACACAGATCCTAGCTTTGAAAAGGATCCACTCAAGTGCTAAATGTGGTGACAAGTAGGGTCTCCACAAAAAAATAACAGTGAAGGGCATGATAGTAAAGCTACAAAGAAAATTAAAGAGCTGTCAAATAAGAACTAAAATTTTAAAAGAACAGAAGCTATTTCAGAGAATGCAAGAAACAACTAAGTTATCATATAGTAATGGCTCTTAAGGGTATAGTTCCATAGATAAAGACCGATGTTTTTCTCCACCAAGCAGAGAAAAATAGAGAGGGGTTGTTGGTGGGACACAGCTGCAGCTAGAGGAATTGGGAATGAAGAATTTCCAGGGCTTCCCTGGTGGCGCAGTGGTTGAGAGTCCGCCTGCCGATGCAGGGGACACGGGTTCGTGCCCTGGTCCGGGAAGATCCCACGTGCCACGGAGCAGCTGTGCCCGTGAGCCATGGCCGCTGAGCCTGTGCATCCGGAGCCTGTGCTCCGCAACGGGAGAGGCCACAACAGTGAGAGGCCCGCGTACCGCAAAAAAAAAAAGAATTTCCAGATAAGGTGACAGGACTATAGTGCCTGGAATGATCCATGGAGGTAAACGAGAATCTTCCATGGATTCCTTGAGAGCTCAGACTCTCTCCTATTCAGCTCTGCTTCCAGCAAAGTGTCTGGCCTCTAGCTCAATAATTGTCTGCTGAACTGAACTGGCCAGGTGTGAAAAGTAACAAAACTAACATTTACAGAGTGCTCACCATGTGCCAGGGGCTGTACTAAGTATTTTACACGTTATTTCCTCTATTTTTCTAATAACCTATGAGGGTGCTATTTATATTGATGCCGATTTCACAGATGTAGGAATTGAGGTTGAGAGAGATTAATCACTACACTTCACAACCTCTTCCAGCTACGATAGGTTCCTTTTTTCTTTTTTTTCTTTTTAAGTGAGAATTTTTTAAATTATTTATTTATTTTTTGGCTGTGTTGGGTCTTCATTGCTGCGCGGAGGCTTTCTCTAGTTGCAGCGAGCGGAGGCTACTCTTCGTTGCGGTGCGCGGGCTTCTCATTGCGGTGGCTTCTCTTGTTGCGGAGCGCGGGCTCTAGACCGCAGGCTCAGTAGTTGTGGTGCACGGGCTTAGTTGCTCCGCAGCATGTGGGATCTTCCCGGGCCGGGGCTCAAACCTGAGTCCCCTGCATTGGCAGGAGGATTCTTAACCACTGCGCCACCAGGGAAGTCCTATGATAGGTTCTTATGTACCTGGATATGTGGGGTGAAGTTCAGCCTGCAAAGAGGGAAAAGAACAAATGGCCCTTCAGAGCCCTTGCAGGAACCTGGAAGCTATCCCTCAGGGATTGCCTTCACATGAGCTGGGGCCCCACTGCCTGACCTCCACCCCACTAGTCCACAGTCAGTTTCGTGCCCCTAATAGCCAACTTCAGGAAGTATGTTCCACATTCCCTGGCTTCTGCCCTGGAGCAAGTGGAACAATGGGAAACAAGATTGGCCACTGGCCAGCGGGCAGTGCCTGGGGTTGGGACCACATGGATGGACAGCTGCCCTTGGGAAACCCTTCCCTGATCCTCTCCTAGAAGCCCTCAGGGCACAACTGCCTGAAGACCTCCTGGCACCATCCACAGAGGTCAAAAAGACTGAACACCAAGTCCCGTCAGCATCATCTCCCCCCATCCCCTACTGGAGACGAGATTTTAATAATGCTGATGGGGTAGGAAAGGCCCGGGGGGCATGGGGGGCTGAGTCAGTCAGCAAATGCATAAGACCTGGGCATGTGGGAGTAGGTTAGGACATATTCACCGTTCTTGGGTTCCGTGGCTCCTTCTTTGGGGAAGGGAGAGAGCATCTAGAGGGGAACCAGTCAAAGAGCAGTGAGGGAGCTGTTAGGGACTGGACAGCTGAGAGCTCCTAACCTGAGAGGACGCAGCACAGAGGCACCAACGTCTGCGTGGGGAAATGGGGAGGGGCAAGGGTTGGCTTCTTGGGGAGGGAGCCAACCTTGGCCTGGGTGAGCTCTCGAGAATACCTGGTGTTCCCAAGCAGAGTGGGGCAGGACCCAAGGCCCCCTCGCTGTGGGCCTCCTTAAGGAGAAAAAGGCATTCAGGGAGCACCCCCCCCCCAAGGGGTGCTAGAATTGTCCTTCAGGCTCAGCTGGGGGCAGACGAGGCACCAAGGCACCAGTTGTCCGGGGTGGGGCGGGGCAGCCTCCAAGCTAAGCGCCGTCCTGCTGCCAGGTCAAGCCCTCCAGGGAGCGCACGACGTTGATCTGCTCGGCCAGCACCTGGCCCTGCCCTTGAGGCGCCGCAGTTGTCAGGCTGAGCTTTCAGGTCCTTCCTGGTGCCCAGCAGGAGGATGTACACCTCAGGGCAGTGGTGACACACTTCTGGATGCCACTTGTGCCGCACGTTCTCTGGCAGTGGAGACATAGATGACAAAGACGTTGGGCTGAGGGTGGGAGAGTGTGCGAGACGGTCATGCTCCTGGCCCCGCGTCCCACAGGTTCGGGCTCACCGTGCGCCAGTCAGGTGCACTTCGGGCACTGTAATCGTCAAACGCCGCAGGGTGGACTCCTTGGGGAAGGCATCAGCTGTGTAGCAGAGGAGCCCCATCACCTACCACCACTCGCTTGATGCTGTGCATGGTGGGTGCAGCTGCCGCGTCGAGGCCACGCCTCCCTCCCCTTCTGGCCCCTCTGGACGCAGCGACCTGGTGCCCTGCCCACCACGGGGGAGCTGGGGCAGCAGCAGCAGCTTGGTTCAGGGTTCCAGAGCCAGCACCAGCATCTTATTTCCCCTTTCCCCTTTATCTCCCCTTGGTCCAAGATCCCTCCGAGACCTGTAGTGGAGCAGGTAACAGTAAGGGAGATGACAGCCCTCAAGAGCAATGCCCCATCACCCAATTCAGTGCCCACTCCCCAGATGATCTAAACAAGGGCAGTGCTGACTTCTTGCCTGCGAGGCTTAGAAATGGCTTTGCCTAAAAACCTGTCCTTGAGGCACCTTCCAGCAACCATATAAATAGCACCACTGGAATGGCTCACAGTGTCAGTGGTCGTCATGTGTCTGTAGGACATGAGGGCTGACTCTTCTAGTACAAAAGATAGGCACCTTGAAGGAAGGAGGGATGCATTTAAGTCACAGGGGATGGGGGCTGAAAGGGGTGAATTGCTCTCTTTTTGGAAATTCACGAAAATATAATTTAGGATGCAGAGAAAGAGGATTTGCAGAAGGTAACGCCAGGAATTTAATCAGCCCAGATACACAACTCTGTTCTTTTCAGAAGACCTGCGTGGACCAAACAGCTGTGGTGTCAGTGGCCTGCTCTCGTTCCCATAACTACCACTGTAGTCAGAAAGTGCTTCTTGGTGTCTAAACTAAATCTTTTTGTAGCTTCACCTTGAGCTCTTTCCCTTCTTACAAATTCTATTAGCTGCCTTTAAGAAGAAAGGAGGGAGAGAGGGAGGGAGGGAGAGAGGGAGGAGAGAGGGAGGAAGGGAAAAAATCTGTGTTACCCTTTAAGCCAGCATTTCTACTTTTGAGAATTTATTCTACAGAAATATGCAAGGATGTTTAATGAAGCTCTGTGGTGGCCAAAATAATAAAATAAAAAATAAAATAAGTAATGTCCAGCCATAAGTGAATATTTCATGAATATAATTGACATAGGAAAAAATTCACGATTTATTTCTAATTGATTAAAAAACCAACTTGGGGCTTCCCACATGCCACGGAGCAACTAAGCCCGTGTGCCATAACTACTGAGCCTGCGCTCTAGAGCCCGCGAGCCACAACTACGGAAGCCCACACGCCTAGAGCCCGTGCTCTGCAACAAGAGAAGCCACCGCAATGAGAAGCCTGCACACCGCAACGAAAACCCAATGAAGCCAAAACTAAATTAATTTTTTAAAGTTTTTAAAAAAGAGAGAGAAAAAAGATAATAAAAAACCAACTTGCACAACAGTATTAGTGTATGATCTCATTTTGTGGTGATAATCTTATTACTAATTATATTTATAATTATAGGCATATAAATATCCTAGAGATACAAACACCAAATGGTTAATAAACCTCTGTTCTGGTTGCAGCATTGCAAACCACCCGAACACTTAGAGGCTTAATACAGCCATTTAGGATTATTTGTCCTGGTTCTTAGGCTGACTGGGCTCGGCCGGATGCCTCTTTCTCAGGGTCTCTCACAGTGGCAGCCGCAGGGCACTGGGACTGCAGTTATTTGGGGGTTCCATGGAGCTGGACATCCAAGAGCGCTCACTCACATGACAGACACATGACAGACAGTTGATGTTGGTTGTCGGCTACGAGCTCACCTGGGGCTTTCAACCAGAGTCCCTACACACGACATCTCCATGTGGCTTGGCCTTCTCACAGCTGGGCTCCAAGATGGAGCGTCCCAAAGCAGGTATTCAAAAGGCCCACGTACAACCTGCTCATGCAGTGTCACTCCCACAGTAGTCTATTGGTCGAAAGTGAATCACAGGGACTTCCCTGGTGACGCAGTGGTTAAGAACCTGCCTGCTAATGTAGGGGACACGGGTTTGAGCCCTGGTCCAGCCTTGGATGGGGGAAGATCCCACATGCCGCAGAGCAACTAAGCCCGTGTACCACAACTACCAAGCCCGCATACCACAGCTACTGAAGCCCGCATGCCTAAAGCCCGTGCTCTGCAACAAGAGAAGCCACCAGAGAAGTCACCACAATGAGAAGCCCGGGCACCGCAACGAAGAGTAGCCCCCACTTGCTGTAACTAGAGAAAGCCCATGCGCAGCAACAGAGACCCAACGCAGCCAAAAGTAAATAAATAAATTTATTTTTAAAAAAAAGTGAATCACAGGACAAGCTCCAATTCAAGGGGAGGAGACTACACAAAGGCATGAACACCAGGAGGTATGGTTCACTGAGGACCATCTAAGAGACTAGATACCATAATATCTCTAGAAAATGCGATTCGGACAGACTTTCACTTTCCAGTGTCTAATGTAATAGTTACATGTACAAACTCAGGAGACAAAAAGCCTGGCTTAATGTCTGGGCTCACCACTCGCTTGCTCTGTGACCACAAACAAGTTACTTATAACCTCTCTAAGGCTCGATGCTCTCAGATAATTGTTCCAACCTCATAGGGTGGTTGTAAAAATTAAATGAAATTAAATGTGTGTAAGATGCTTAGAAGTAAATGCTCAATAAAAGTGAGCTAATAATATTATTATACACTGATATGTTTAATTTTTAAAGGTATATTTTACTTTTGTAATTAAAAAAAATAATTTTCAAAGACCAAAAAAAAACAACCAAAAACCAAGAAATGTAGCAGAATTAAGAGATATAAACTCAGAACTCCCAGTCAGGGCTCTTCCAAGGAATCTCCAGGAACTTCTTAGTCCTCACAGACACAGAAAATACCTCTGGAAGACCTTGACCCTTTCCCTCTGCACCAGTCAACCGTCCAGTGGTGGGGTCTGACAGCCCAACCTGTGTTGATCTTTTAGCGCTCCCTAAATCCTCTCAAGTTTGAGCATGGTAAGCTGCAAAGTATAGGAAATGAATTCCCCCAAGAATATAACAAAGAAGCTTTGCAATCACAAAACATGGTCTTTATATTACCCACCTGTCCAACGACACCATTGACAGAAAAGATTTGCTTTTTAGAAGCACTGACTTTTTTTTTTTTTTTTTTTTTTTTTGCGGTACGCGGGCCTCTCACTGTTGCGGTCTCTCCCGCTGCGGAGCACAGGCTCTGGACGCGCAGGCTCAGCGGCCATGGCTCACGGGCCCAGCCGCTCCACGGCATGTGGGATCCTCCCGGACCGGGGCACGAACCCATGTCCCCTGTACCGGCAGGCGGACTCTCAACCACTGCGCCACCAGGGAAGCCCTAATGCAATATTTTTTAAAGTAAAAATGCAATGAAATGGAATTTCAGGTGGTGATGACTTGGGTTTCTTCGCTTATTCACCCTTTATAAATACACACAGACCCTGTCAACACCACTCCTTTTCTTTGGGGAAAAAACTGTCACAGTGGAAATGAAAGGATTTTTCAATGTGGGGAATTATAGCAAATGCCGACCTTGGGAGTTGAAAATTCTACCTTCTCATTTCTTTTTCAGAAAATCAATACACAGGCATTGTTCCATTCCCCTCTGGGTCTCTGTGGCTCACACATCTCTCTCATCCCAAGGATGTTCTAAGTGTTCTTGATATTGCCTTGGGAGCAAATCGACCTGCACGAAAGCAATGGGAAACTCAATGTCTGCGGGTTAGTTTCTCGAGAGACGCAATTACTAGAAACTTAAGGAAATGTCAAATATGAATAGCTGGAAATTTAATTTGGAGTTGATGACTTGCCTGACTTAAAGCATTAATTAGATGGAGATGGAATATTTTTGAAGAGTTTGGATATGGAACATTTTTAGCACCACATTACAAACAGGGTTCGATGAGGAAGTAAGAGATGGTGTTGGAAAGTGACTCTCCGCAGAATATATACAGTCAGCCCTCTGTATCCGTGGATGCGGAACCCACGGAGACAGAGAGCCATCTGTACTCTACAATTTTATTTAAGGGACTTGGGCATCTGCAGATTTTGGTATCACAGGAGGGTCTTGGAACCAATACCCTGCAGATACTAAAGGATGACTGTATAACATTTTTTTCTGGGGACGCCCCAGCATTTATTCATCCCTACCCCCCTTATAAGCTGGGGAGCAGAGCAGGGACGTGAGAGAGTGTGTGGACGTTGTTTAATGAATGGAAAAAAGAGGTTCTGAGAAATGACGGCACTTTTCTAAGTCAGGGGCAACTGAGAGAACAGGAATCACTTTCCTCCGGCTGGAAACGAAGCGGAACTTGATATGCCATAAAGTCAGAGAGAGCTGGAGTCAGCTTCAGGCTCTCCCACTTACTCAGTTTGTGGCTATGGAGAGAGAACCTAAATATCAAAGCCTCAGTTTCCTTCCCTGTAAAATAGGGATGATAATAGGACGGATGAGAGTCCTTCTTTCAGTTCCATGAATACCAAGTTCTTTCCTACCTCAGAGCCTTTGCACTTGCCATTCCCCCTGCTTAGAGTTCTTTTCTCACGGATTTTTTATGGCAGATCCCCTCTCCTCATCCTTAATTGAACTCAAATGTCCAATCTAAAAAACAACACCCCCCAACGATTTGTCTCATCCCTTGGCTTTATTCTGTATAGCATCACTATCTGAAATGCTGTTGTACATTTTTGTATTTATGTGTTGTCTCTCTCACCCACTATACTATAAGCCCCATGATAAAAGGGAACTTGTCCATTTTGTTAATTCCTGCATCTCCAGCACCTCATACAGTGCCTGACACATAGTAAATGCTCCGTTAATAATTGTTGAATGAGTGGATTCTCAGTCAAGAACTAACATTCACTGAGAACTTACCACATGCCAGATACTGTTCTAACCACTTTATAAAAATTATCTCACTCAATCCTCAGAATAACCCTATTAAACCTGTTTTATGAAAAAGGAAACTAAGGCACAGCGGGATTGAATAAAGTTGCCCAAAGCCAAAGAGTCAATAAATAATAGAGCCAGGACTGAACCCCAGGCAGCCTGGCCCCAAACTCCACATTCTAAATCACTGTGCTCTGATGCTCTTGGCTTGATGGGAAAGCATCAGACCTGGTTTTTTGGGTTTTTTTTTTTTTAACATCTTTATTGGAGTATAATTGCTTTACAATGGTGTGTTAGTTTCAGCTTTACAACAAAGTGAATCAGTTATACATATACATATGTTCCCATATCTCTTCCCTCTTGCATCTCTCTCCCTCCCACCCTCCCTATACCGCCCCCCACAGGTGGTCACAAATCACCAAGCTGATCTCCCTGTGCTATGCGGCTGGTTTTACAGCTTGAGTTCCATGAAACTCTGACTGTCAGGTCGGAGTAGCCTAACTTTTGACCCATCACCTCCTCCAAAGCCTTTGCCCTTCATTCTGTATCTATGCACCTGTGGCTCATGTATCACTGTGTGTATTCTTGTTTGTCTCTTTAATATTCAGCCCCTTGCATGCTGTTTCTACACTCTCTGAGTGGAGACTCTGAATGTCTACAATACTAATTTGTATCCATCTTGGGCCCACGTACACAGAAGGAAGATGCTAGATGTTTTCTGAAAGGATGTCTAAATGAATAAGACATTTTCGAACACTTTTCAACAGGCTGTTTAATAAAAGAGAGCTATGAAGTGCAAAAATGTATACAAAGCAAGTAGAAATCCATATGAGTATTCCTTGCCTTAATAAACTCAACTCTTCATGCTTTCCCCACCTCAGGGCCTTTGCACATGCTGTTTCCTTTGCCTGAAACACTTTCTCCAACCACCTTTTTTGCCTATTTACCTCCTACTGGGTCTCCAAATTTCAGCTTGGATATCACTTCCTCAGTAAAAATTCTTCTGATCACTAATAGCACTTACTAGAGCTTCCAGTTACACATTTTCTTCTGTGATTCTTCGGTTGAAGCTTTTCTTGCATAGTAAACTCTAAGCTCCATGAAGTTAAGACGGACCATGTCTATTTTGTTCAACATCTCCTTCCAGGGCATAGCTCATAGTAATTATGGAAAAACACTGTTGGATGCATAAGTAAACTTTTGAAATTCCAGGATTAAGAATATAAAGAATTTTGCTTTAATGGACCTCTTTTCTTAGATATTGACTTAAAGTAAAATTTACTCATAATTTTTCGTTATTGTCCAGGGTGTAACATACTCACATGGTGCCCTCACTCCCGCTTAGAAGTACTGATATTGCCGAGTGGTTTAAAGCATGGGTATTGAATGCTCTAAACCACTGGGAATGAATACTGGATAATTAATATAATTGGTACCTTAACTCTCCACCACTTCAAAATGTTATTTCAAAGTGCTTTGAGCAAGAACAAGGACAGCACAGCCTTAAACAAACAAACAAACAAAAAAACCTGACAGTGCCAAGTAATGAGAGGTTATGGAGCAACTGGAACTCTCATACTCTACTGTTGGGAGTGCAGATTAGTAAAACCACTTTACAGAGCAATTCAGCAATATCTGGTAAAGATGAAGATGCACATATTCTAAAGCATAATAAACACCCTTCTACATACGTATATACTACCTGAGAGAAACTCTGACACATAGCTACTTGTCATGGAGAGTCATATCAAGGTATTAACTATAGCAGTTTATAACAGCAAAATCCTGAAACCAATTTAAATATGTGTGTGTGTGTATATATATATATATATATATATATATATATACACACACACATATATACATATACAAAGACACATAGATGTCTATATATAGTATATGTGTATATATATACACATATAGACAGCTAGATGTATATGTCTACATTAATATGTGTATATATACATATATAGACACGTGTGTATATGTATAAATATGTCTGTGTATATATGAATAAATAAATTGCAATAAGGTTATTAATGGAATTGCTCTATAGTTGTTAAGATGAGTGAAATAGATCTACATGTATCCAAAAAAAGAGGTCTCAAAAGCAACTTGTGTGAAAAAAAGCAGCATGTAGAGTGGCAGGTTCTGTATAAAAGAAAGTTAAGAGTATGCAAACGTGGCCCTGAAGACCGCAGCACTGTGGCTGCCTCTGGCGGGGAAAGGGGGAAGGGAAATGATGGGCCGGAACAATTTCAAAGAAGACTTCAACTGCATCTATAGTGTCGTTTCTTTATTTAAAAAGAACTAAAGCATATGTGGCAAAGGGTTAAAATGTGTTTAACCTGAGTGATGACTACACCAGAGTGTGCATATTAAAGACATTTTCACATGGGAACTATTGTGAAATAATTTTAAAGGCACATGCGAGAAAGAGAGCCCTGGATTCCAGCTCTGCCACTGCACTTCAGACAGGGGACATAAATTCTCTCAGACCCTTGTTTGCAAACTAAGATTAATAATGTTCAAATTTCAGGTTTGGTTGTGACTTAATGAGAATAAGTGTGTAGAATGACTTCCAGATGTTATCCGTTGGGCTATCATTTTAGAGTCAGTTCCTAATGACCTTCCAGATGTATCTTATTCAGAGAGACATTTGTTTTTTTAAAACTGATCAGAATTATGTGGATGCATTCCAAAACAATTCTGACCCCCAGAAAAATAATGTATTGCTACTATATTTGCAAAACCTATATACACACCTATTATACAGACATGCATAAGCACAGATTATTTATTAACTATGAATGCCCTGAGGGAGGGGTATTTGGGTGGTTGCAGAATAAGAGTGGAAGGAAATTTTACTTTTCTATTAACTTTAATTATGTACCATGTGTACCGACTCTAAAAATAAATATAATTTATTTTTAAATTAATCTAAAGGTCATGATCTTCTCCATTCCTTCAATTCTGAACCCACTTAAAAAAGAAAGGTCTTAAAATCCAAGTTCTAAAGGTTCTTAAGAGGTTGTATAGTCCAATGTCCTACTTGAGCACGGGAAACAGGAAATGCCATCCCAGCCCCATATTCTCCATGCAGTCAGACAAAAGAAAGAGCAGAGGACTGGGGATTAGAGGATCTGGGTTTGGTCCCTGTCACCATGAATGACTAACTCTGTGGCTCTAAGTGAGTTCCTTAAGTTCTCTGAGACCCAGTCTCATTTCTGAAGCGAGGACAACGGCAGCACCACTGTCATGACTGTGTGAGGGACAAATTAAGTACCATGTGAACAGGAAACTTTGTCAAAATCGTATCCAGATGTTTGTATGAGGTGCAATTGCAGTGCAGAGATTGTCCCTCAAGAGCATGGGTTCAGTCCCTTTGATTTCCGTGGGAGTGCCTGATACACTATGCCTAGGGGCCCCTAGTAGCCAATAAAGTCATCTTGCTTCAGACGTAAGCCAGATTCTCTTCTCTCCACAGCAAATATCCTAACCGTGATCATCCTCTCTCAGCTGGTGGCCAGGAGACAGAAGTCCTCCTACAACTATCTCTTGGCACTTGCTGCTGCTGACATCTTGGTCCTCTTTTTCATTGTGTTCGTGGACTTCCTGTTGGAAGATTTCATCTTGAATATGCAGATGCCTCAGGTTCCCGACAAGATCATAGAAGTGCTGGAATTCTCATCCATCCACACCTCAATTTGGATTACTGTTCCATTAACCATTGACCGGTATATTGCGGTCTGCCACCCGCTCAAGTACCACATGGTCTCCTACCCAGCCCGCACCCGGAAAGTCATCGTAAGTGTTTATGTCACCTGCTTCCTGACCAGCATCCCCTACTACTGGTGGCCCAACATCTGGACTGAAGACTACATCAGCACCTCCGTGCACCATGTCCTTATCTGGATTCACTGCTTCACTGTGTACTTGGTGCCCTGTTCCATCTTCTTCATATTGAACTCAATCATTGTATACAAGCTCAGGCGGAAGAGCAATTTTCGCCTCCGTGGCTACTCCACAGGGAAAACCACTGCCATCTTGTTTACCATTACCTCCATCTTTGCCACACTCTGGGCCCCACGTATCATCATGATCCTCTACCACCTGTATGGGGCACCCATCCAGAACCGCTGGCTGATGCACGTTATGTCCGACATTGCCAACATGCTGGCCCTTCTGAACACGGCCATCAACTTCTTCCTCTATTGCTTCATCAGCAAGCGGTTCCGCAAAATGGCGGCCGCTACCCTCAAGGCCTTCTTCAAGTGCCAGAAGCAACCAATACAGTTCTACACCAACCATAACTTTTCCATAACAAGTAGCCCTTGGATCTCGCCGGCCAACTCACACTGTATCAAGATGCTGGTGTACCAGTACGACAAAAATGGAAAACCTATAAAGGTATCCCCATGACCTCATAGGTTTGGCACCTCGCGTCTCTGCATAATCCATTTCCAGATGGGAATGTGGCCCATCCTATGGCTGAACAGCTCTCCTGAAGAGTGCTAACCTGATTTCCTGTCTCCACAGATTGAGCACCTCTCAGACTGGTAGATGAGGAAAGATGGAGGAGAAGAAAGAAAAGCATGAATCTTGTTTTCATTTATGCATTCATTTCTACCAAGTCATGCTGACAGCAGAAGTCCCTACCAGTTTGAAGATGTCATTGGAGGTTGTGTCATTATCCTGTGGCCTGTAAGGACACACAGTAGAGAAATAGTCTATGACTTAGCCTTGGCACCATCCACGGTCACTGGAAACCGCTCATTTATGTGACACATCAAGCCACAGTAGCACATAGCTGAGCCCACACTCTTCTTCCGAGAGCTGAGGTCATCCATCATTTCCCTGTGTTGTTACCAGCAGCTAACGATGCTGACCAATTCGAGAATTTTCCAAGGTGCCCTTTGTCCTAGTGAGGGTTTTGGTCTTGAAGTGGCCCTGGCACCCCAATCTGTAGAATGAGATTCTGGGGGCAGGCGAGGATTGGATCTTACTCCAACTCTGGTCAGAGCTTCTGTGCAAAGGCTCCTGACCTACATAACCACGACACTCAGACCTGGGGTCTAAGATGCAGCCTTTCTATTTGCCATTATGTATATATTTTAACTAGTTCCTCCAAAACAAAGGCCCTGCCTGGTGTGTGGGGATATAGGAGGAGTTCTTGAGCCCAGAAAAACAAAAAAATAAGCCCACTCTTGCCATTGTTTCAATCCATCCTTGTGTCAGCTGTGTACGGTCTCCTTACTCAAATAGCTTCTTGTTGCGGTGCCGCTCACGCTTCCTGGAGAAGGCTTTATGTGTAGAGTTGCCAACCCTGCCTCCTTGCTTGCTGAAGCCGTCACCAAACTGTTTTATTTGAAGTGACTTTGGAACTGGGTTTAGTTTTTGAGGGTCAGGAACTGTAGCTCTCCAGGTGTGAAGGGAGACATTCTCAGCTCTGCCCCACTGTCCAGCTGGCATTGCCATTCGGCCGCAAATGGCAGTGGAAAGGTATGCGTGTTGTCTGCATGTCTGCGCTTTGATGCACATGGCTCAAAAGGGTGGTGCCCGTTTTTGGTGATGCTATTTAACCCAGATCCTTTGCAAAATAATAAAATATGAATTTATTTATTCTGCTCTTGTCTGTCCAAGGCAAGAACAGTTCTAGGGTGTAATTAATAGAGGCTTCCCTGGGAACTACAACTCATGTGTGCACACACACAGACTTGATTACATTAGGTTCCTATGTACCCCATGACGTGTTTTGAAAGAAAAATCCATGCTGGAGTTTTTCTCAGTTACATTTTTTTAAAAACTTCTCTCCCAGATTCCCAGTATTTGAACTTATCCCTGTTCTAGAAGAAGTCTTCCAAAATGATTTTGGAATTGTATGATATTTTTGGTGATCCAACAAAAAGCAGACAGTCCACCTGGAACACTTGGTTCCTCAGGCTGAATTTTTACTGCACTTTTGTCCCTAAATTGGAAGACATGTCTACCCTTTTAAAGGGAACTTGCAATAAATGAGCAGGGTAGAAAAGGCTCCGATGCCACACAATCCCTAAACTTCAACCAATGTCCTCAACACTAATTCAATCAACTTTAGGTCACATTCATCCTGATGATCCGAATTCCTACTCCTTTTTTTTTTTTTTTTTTGCAGTGCGCGGGCCTCTCCCGTTGCGGAGCACAGGCTCCGGACGTGCAGGCTCAGCGGCCATGGCTCACGGGCTCAGCCGCTCCGCGGCATGTGAGATCTTCCCGGACTGGGTCACAAACCCGTGTCCTCCGCGTCGGCAGGCGGACTCTCAACCACTGCGCCACCAGGGAAGCCCCCTACTCCTTTTAAATAATTGCAGTAGAGTCTCATCAAAACTCTGGCAGAGCCAAAGTTATTTCTGCAAAGTTCTCAGGAAGGAGCCATGTTGGAGACCATATTCTACCCCTTAAAAACTTAGCTAAGTTTTCTTCCAGCATTGGAACAGTTTGCTGTTTCTTCTGTTGAAGACAAGACGGAGTTGGCTTGCATTTAGGGACCATATGGTATGACTCTCATGTACCCAAGAACATTAGGATCACACTGGTGCAGCAAGATGCTCCCACTAGAAGAGGTTCATGGCAGTTGCTTGACTGAGGGACAAGCAGATTCGTTATCTCCCAGGTCACACTCTCCCCAGGGCATGTGCACATCTAGTGGAAGAGTGGCCTGATTTCCCCTTAAGTTGCATTTCCCTCTGTTTCTTTTTTGCCAAGCATGTGTAGTCAGGCATCTGTTCATTAAATGTGTGTATGATGCGACTCCACCACACCCCCTTGTGAATGAACATTGACCAAAGGCTACCTACACCTAATATATACACGTATTTATTTAATTATTTATTTTTAAACACATAGCTCTGAAAAATGCTAGTTTGAACTATACATGAATGAGTCACAGTGCAATATCTATAAAGGTTAAGCAATTCCTTTTTGAGAATGTATGTAAGATGAAAACCATGTATGTGGATCTCAATGCTCTCTGCTCCACGTTTTTAGTTGTATGTAACAATTATTTATTGATGTTTAAAAAGTAAAAACTGGGTGTGCATTTGGAATGTTTTCCTCATACACTCGTTTATTACTTCTCTTAACAACAGAGGCTGTACCAACTAGTATTGTGATCACTCTTCCTTCTGACTGTATTTTCTATTTTGATACAGTAATGTTTAAAAGAGGTCTGATTTTTGAAGGCAGCCCAGAGGTGTTGTCTTCTGGTTAAAATGCATACAAACGCCTGTTGGCTTAGGTTGATACATATCTCCTGAAGTTTATTTCAGATAATCTAAGGACTTTTAATTTATTCTTATTTATAGTAATAATTGTGGACAAAAATTAAAAGTTTTTTTAAAGAAAAAAACAAACTTTTAAGCCTTTTCTTTCAGGCCAGTTTTAGAAATAAAGCCTTGAATTTTGAAGCCTGTCACGTAAACAGCTGCTGTTGATTGCACTCAAGCAATTGCCTTATATCAGGATTTTGTGATGCCTCCTTCAAAGACTGTTAACTAGCATTCCTCTTGTATGATTTGTGTCCTTGGTTGGGCATGCAGTGATGCTACACATGTACACACTGTATCTTTTTTACTGAACAACTCAAGGACTGAACTGTCTAATAGGAAGGAAATACGGAGGATGAGAGACAAACCGTAAAAAACAGACCATGAGAAGGCATGAAGTTTCATTTTGCAAACACTCTGCAATTAGAAAAGGTTACTTTGCACAGTTGGTGCCTACTGGTCCAAACTGGGGGCCTATCTGAAGTGAATAAGAGACTCTAGTGTTGGCTATTCCAGTTGAAAGAATGGAATAAAATGTTACCATAGAAAAATAGTAGATGTTCATATTTTCTTAATTAGATATATTGTGTTTGGACTTGTTTGTATTATAATAAATTCTAATATGGTGCACACTTGGTGTTTGGTACATGCATATATGCTCAAGCAATGGCAGAACTCTGATTAAAATTTTTAAATAAGCATCTCTCCCTTATGCTTTGTGCTGGTGCTAGAATGAGAGCTGAGTCCCACCTGCCCCTGCCACTGAGCTCTGCTTCCTATAATCCTAAATTAGGTAGCTTACTGGTTATAAATCTGAATTCTTTTCTGACTACATCGTCTATGCATCTTCGAGACTGTGGTGGCTGTTATCATAAGTGGAGATCTAGCATAATGGCTGAGAGCTTGGGCTTTGAAGTCAGACAATCACAAATTCATGTCCTAGCTCCACAATGTACTAGATGTTTGACCTTGAACAAGTCCTTGAAGATCTCTGAAAGATTGTCCTCATGTAGAAAGTGGTGTAAAAGTCAAATTTTCCCAGGTGCCTGAGAGGTAAGTAGACACTCTCAAGGTCAGGACACCAAAGTTTGGAGTGAGTTATTGTCAGCTATAACTTTGCAGGCTCTGCCACTTTCTAGCTGTGTGGCCTTGGGCAATGTTTTCAATCTTTCTGAGTCTCAATTTCCTCTCCATAAAATCGGGCTAATAGTAGTTCCAGTACGTACTTCACGGGGTGGTGATTATTAATAGTAGAGCTAAAAAGAGCCTCCAATTGTACATCCTCTTACAGGTGAGGATGCTAGGCTCAAACGCTTAAATGATTTTGCCCAGAGTAGAACCCAAGTCACCTAACACTTCATCTTTCCACTCTACCTCATTGCGTCTCTGCAAGATTCTGATTCATCCCTCCAAAAGTTCACATTATTTTTGTGCCCTTTTTAGAGTTGGTTATATTACATAGTTTTCCAACTCTTCAAACCCAAGTCATCCAAGCGTGAGATATAGTATAACAGCATCATAATTAAAACACTTGATTTGACCTTTCCCTGTGAGGTGTAATTTTTGTTTTTAATTGACTCTATCAGGAATTCTAACCACAGCTCTCAAACTAGCTATGCATTTCCCACACAAACCACTGTCAATTCTGACAGCCACCCACAAACTATTGCCATAATCTATCTTTGCATCAACTTGGAGCATGAAAGTAACTTACAAGTTGAGAGGGAAGTATAGAAAAGCAAAAATTTTGATAAGAAGGTTGCAAACAGAAGCTGGTAAGCATGACCGCACTGTTCTCATTAATTTTGTTCACCAACTCAGGGAAGCAGGATAAAAGTGAGTTGATGGAAGTTGAACTGTTAAATAATAATCCTTTTATTACATTTATTGGCTAAATGTGATGGCTCAGCCTCTGTGAGGGTGTGCAATTAGTCTGAGTACTTGCCAGACACAACAAAGGGGATGAGAGGTTTGTGTCTATGGGATGAATAGACACAGTGGATTTCCTGGGTTTATTGAAAGAATGTGTCACTGTCATGCCAGAAAAAGAAAAAGAAAAAGAAAACTTTTCTGATTAAAAAGGAGCAGAACAGGGCTACGGGGAAGAGAGATGCCGTCTCACCAACTCTGCATGAGGAGTTACCATGTCTGCAGAACTTTGTTACCTAGTGAATGGCGGTAACATGATATTTCTCTCCACTGGAGATAAAACAAGAAGGAATGAGACCTAAACTGCAGTATAAGGGATTCAGATCAAACCAAAGAAGAAATCTTCACAGTGATGTCTATTAAATCCACAAATGGTTTTCTATGGGTGTCCTTAGAATCTGCTTCTCTGTATATATTTCCAAATGGATTGTGTATCAATCAGAGTCTTGGAGGGAAGCAAATCTCACTCAGATGATTTCAATAAAAAGACTAACCAAGAGACTATTCAGTAATGATCTGAGCAAGAATAAGAGCTACTGAGGCACCCGGGAACTAGAAACAATAGGAAGCCTTACCTCCCTATGCCTGATGGGCAACGGGAGGAAACAGCTGTTACTGCAGCTCAGAGCAGGATGTGCTTTGGAGAAGGGGCCTTCCAGCAAGCAGGTGCCACACCGCTGCCAGAGACATGATGCCAGAGAGGAAGGAAGGGGTACCCCAACCTCTTTCTTCCTTCCCTCTGATATCATGCTGATGCCTCCACTGGCCGAGCTCAAAGAGAAGTCAGCGAGGAAGGGAGTGCAGGTGATGCAGTCCATAGTGGCCAGATCGCAAGGCACAAAACAGTGAAAAATCAAGGGCGAAGTGAGATAGGAAGTGATTACAGAATAACCAGCAAAGGGTAGATTCTTATTTTACTATCATAGGATGCTGGAGAGAATCTTAGAGATTATTTCACCCAAATATCAAAAAGAAAGAAAGCTAAGGCCCAAGAGATCCCTTTGCCCAAGATTATAAAACCTAGATGTTGGTAGGTCCAATTTCCAATGATTTCCTAGCACATTACAGGAAATATATGTTATAGACCTTTACAAGCTGGCTTTCTAACCTTCATCATTAGAAATTTCTTTTATTCATCTTCAGCATCTCCAATGACTAGACTATCAACTTGAATATGTCTAGGAATGGAAATAAAGAGCGCCAAGAGAGTGGGCACTCATTTAACAACCATGTGTCCCAGCACTCCCACGGTCATTGATTTATTTGACTCATATGTATTTAAATACACTATGTGGCAAGATCCATTCTAGGCATAGTGATTGAAGACAGATTCAGTGAACAAGACAGATAGGGCCCCTGCCCGAGTAGGAGAGACAAAACACAAGGAAGCCAATAAAATCATTTCAGGTAGTGATAATTTCTAGGAAATAAATGATAGTGACTAAGGTCAGGAGGAAAGAAGAGCAGACAAGTTAGTCAGGGAAGGCCTTTTTGAGAAGGTAACAGAACTGGAATCCAAATTAAAAGGAAACAGTCATATAAAGAACATTCCAGGCTGAGGGGAAAAAAGGACAGAGGCCTTGAAATGGGAATAATTTTGAGTACTCAAGGAAAAAACAGAAGACTAGGACTGCTGAAGCACAGTGACCCAGCAGAGAATGGTATTGGACAAGGCAAGGGGGGGGTGGGCAGGAACAAAATCGTGCAAAGCTCTGTGGGCCCTGGTGAGGAATTTGGTGGTAAAAGGCAATGGAGAATTTTAAGTAAGAAATTGATGTGATCTTCTTACTTCATTTAATCATCGTAACTCTTAAAATGCTGTCACCTCCTTTTTTCAGATGAGAAAACTGTCTCGTGGGAATTAAATTAAGCTTGTTCAAGGTCACAGTGAGTAACTTATGAATTGTTATTTAAGGCCAGTCCCGTATGGTTCCATGAGCCACTTCATCAGGCCACTTTGACACATTTTCCTTGACATCCCAACACTCTCCTGAATTAGCAGCTTGTTCCCATTCACCTTTTCAGTATCCAAGGTTGATATTTAGGCTAAAGTCATCCTCTAATTCCAGTAATGAGGATTCAGAGATCATCAGGTCATAATATTAAATGGTTCTATTTCATGATCCAATTCATGTGTCTAATGAAATCAGGCAAAGTAGAGAATCAGCCCCACAAGATTGTATTTGAAATAATATAGACTATACTAGCAGGAAGGGCATTAAAAATGTATATACTTTTTAAAACTTTCCCACACAACCCGCAGTAATATATTCGATATCATTGTTTTGCAGATGCTTTTGTATGCAGATTTCAAATCTTGGTCCTTCCCTAGTTTATGCACTGGTCTTTCAAAAAAAAAAATTGGACTTCCGGGAAGATAGCGGAAGAGTGAGACGCGGAGATCACCTTCCTCCCCACAGATACACCAGAAATACATTTACGCGTGGAACAACTCCTACAGAACACCTACTGACCGCTGGCAGAAGACCTCAGACCTCCCAAAAGGCAAGAAACCCCCCACGTAACTGGGTAGGGCAAAAGAATAAACAGAGACAAAAGAATAGGGACAGTACCTGCACCAGCGGGAGGGAGCTGTGAAGGAGGAAAAGTGTCCACACACTAGGAAGCCCCTTCGCGGGCGGAGACTGCGGGTGGCGGAGCGGGAGAGCTTCGGAGCCGCGGAGGAGAGCACAGCAACAGGGGTGCGGAGAGCAAAGCGGAGAGATTCCCGCGCAGAGGATCAGGGCCGACCGGCACTCACCAGTCCGAGAGGCTTGTCTGCTCACCCGCCGGGGCGGGCGGGGCTGGGAGCTGAGGCTCGGGCTTCGGTCGGAGCGCCAGGAGAGGACTGGGGTTGGCGGCGTGAACACAGCCTTCAGGCCGTTAGTGCGCCGCGGCTGGCCGGGAGGGAGTCCGGGGAAAAGTCTGGAGCTGCCGAAGAGGCAAGAGACTTTTTCTTCCCTCTTTATTTCCTGGTGCGCGAGGAGAGGGATTAAGAGCGCTGCTTGAAGGAGCTCCAGAGACAGGCGCGAGCCGCGGCTAAAAGCGCGGACCCCAGAGGCGGGCATGAGACGCTAAGGCCGCTGCTGCCGCCACCAAGAAGCCTGTGTGCGAGCACAGGTCACTCTCCACACGCCCTTCCGGGGAGCCTGTGCAGCCCGCCACTGCCAGGGTCCCGGGATCCAGGGACAACTCCCCCGGGAGAGCGCACGGCGCGCCTCAGGCTGGTGCAACGTCACGCGGCGCGCCTCAGGCTGGTGCAACGTCACGCCGGCCTCTGCCGCCGCAGGCCCGCCCCGCACTCCGTGCCCCTCCCTCCCCTCGGCCTGAGTGAGCCAGAGCCTCCGAATCAGCGGCTCCTTTAACCCCGTCCTGTCTGAGCAGAGAACAGACGCCCTCCGGCAACCTACACGCAGAGGCGGGTCCGAATCCAAAGCTGAGCCCCTGGGAGCTGTGAGAACAAAGAAGAGAAAGGGAAATCTTTCCCAGCAGCCACAGAAGCAGCGGATTAAAGCTCCACAATCAACTTGATGTACCCTGCATCTGTGGAATACATGAATAGACAACGAATCATCCCAAATTAAGGAGCCCTGTGGATGAAAGGCTCTTGGTGCTGCAGCCAGGAGTCAGTGCTGTGCCTCTGAGGTGGGAGAGCCAACTTCAGGACACTGGTCCACAAGAGGCCTCCCAGCTGCACATAATATAAAACAGCGAAAATCTCCCAGAGATCTCCATCTCAACGCCAGCACCCAGCTTCATTCAACGACCAGCAAGCTACAGTGCTGGACATCCTATGCCAATCAACTAGCAAGACAGGAACACAACCCCACCCATTAGCAGAGAGTCTGCCCAAAATCATAATAAGTCTACAGACACCCCAAAACACACCACCAGACGTGGACCTGCCCACCAGAAAGACAAGATCCAGCCTCATCCACCAGAACACAGGCACTAGTACCCTCCACCAGGAAGCCTACACAACCCACTGAACCAACCTTAGCCACTGGGGACAGACACCAAAAACAACAGGAACTACGAACCTGCAGCCTGCAAAAAGGAAACCCCAAACACAGTAAGATAAGCAAAATGAAAAGACAGAAAAACACACAGCAGATGAAGGAGCAAGATAAAAACCCACCAGACCTAACAAATGAAGAGGAAATAGACACTCTACCTGAAAAAGAATTCAGAATAATGATAGTAAAGATGATCCAAAATCTTGGAAATAGAATAGACAAAATGCAAGAAACATTTAACAAGGACCTAGAAGAACTAAAGATGAAACAAACAATGATGAACAACACAATAAATGAAATTAAAAATACTCTAGATGGGATCAATAGCAGAATAACTGAGGCAGAAGAATGGATAAGTGACCTGGAAGATAAAATAGTGGAAATAACTACTGCAGAGCAGAATAAAGAAAAAAGAATGAAAAGAACTGAGGACAGTCTCAGAGACCGCTGGGACAACATTAAATGCACCAACATTCGAATTATAGGGGATCAAGAAGAAGAAGAGAAAAAGAAAGGGACTGAGAAAATATTTGAAGAGATTATAGTTGAAAACTTCCCTAATATGGGAAAGGAAATAGTTAATCAAGTCCAGGAAGCACAGAGAGTCCCATACAGGATAAATCCAAGGAGAAATACGCCAAGACACATATTAATCAAACTGTCAAAAATTAAATACAAAGAAAACATATTAAAAGCAGCAAGGGAAAAACAACAAATAACACACAAGGGAATCCCCATAAGGTTAACAGCTGATCTTTCAGCAGAAACTCTGCAAGCCAGAAGGGAGTGGCAGGACATATTGAAAGTGATGAAGGAGAAAAACCTGCAACCAAGATTACTCTACCCAGCAAAGATCTCATTCAGATTTGATGGATAAATTAAAACCTTTACAGACAAGCAAAAGCTGAGAGAGTTCAGCACCACAAAACCAGCTCTAAAACAACTGCTAAAGGAACTTCTCTAGGCAAGAAACACAAGAGAAGGAAAAGACCTACAATAACGAACCCAAAACAATTAAGAAAATGGGAATGGGAACATACATATCGATAATTACCTTAAATGTAAATGGACTAAATGCTCCCACCAAAAGACACAGATTGGCTGAATGGATACAAAAACATGACCCATATATTTGCTGTCTACAAGAGACCCACTTCAGACCTAGAGACACATAGAGACTGAAAGTAAGGGGATGGAAAAAGATATTCCATGCAAATGGAAACCAAAAGACAGCTGGAGTAGCAATTCTCGTATCAGACAAAATAGACTTTAAAATAAAGACTATTAGAAGAGACAAAGAAGGACACTACATAATGATCAAGGGATCAATCCAAGAAGAAGATATAACAATTGTAAATATTTATGCACCCAACATAGGAGCACCTCAATACATAAGGCAAATACTAACAGCCATAAAAGGGGAAATCGACAGTAACACATTCATAGTAGGGGACTTTAACACCCTACTTTCACCAATGGACAGATCATCCAAAATGAAAATAAATAAGGAAACACAAGCTTTAAATGATACATTAAACAAGATGGACTTAATTGATATTTATAGGACATTCCATCCAAAAACAACAGAATACACATTTTTCTCAAGTGCTCATGGAACATTCTCCAGGATAGATCATATCTTGGGTCACAAATCAAGCCTTGGTAAATTTAAGAAAATTGAAATTGTATCAAGTATCTTTTCCGACCACAACGCTACGAGACTAGATATCAATTACAGGAAAAGATCTGTAAAACATACAAACACATGGAGGCTAAACAATACACTACTTAATAACGAAGTGATCACTGAAGAAATCAAAGAGGAAATCAAAAAGTACCTAGAAACAAATGACAATGGAGACACGACGACTCAAAACCTATGGGATGCAGCAAAAGCAGTTCTAAGAGGGAAGTTTATAGCAATACAATCCTACCTTAAGAAACAGGAAACATCTCGAATAAACAACCTAACCTTACACCTAAAGCAATTAGAGAAAGAAGAACAAAAAAACCCCAAAGTTAGCAGAAGGAAAGAAATCATAAAAATCACATCAGAAATAAATGAAAAAGAAATGAAAGAAACGATAGCAAAGATCAATAAAACTAAAAGCTGGTTCTTTGAAAGGATAAACAAAATTGATAAACCATTAGCCAGACTCATCAAGAAAAAAAGGGAGAAGACAAATCAATAGAATTAGAAATGAAAAAGGAGAAGTAACAACTGACACTGCAGAAATACAAAAGATCATGAGAGATTACTACAAGCAACTCTATGCCAATAAAATGGACAACCTGGAAGAAATGGACAAATTCTTAGAAAGGCACAACCTGCCAAGACTGAATCAGGAAGAAATAGAAAATATGAACAGACCAATCACAAGCACTGAAGTTGAAACTGTGATTAAAAATCTTCCAACAAACAAAAGCCCAGGACCAGATGGCTTCACAGGCGAATTCTATCAAACATTTAGAGAAGAGCTATCACCTATCCTTCTCAAACTCTTCCAAAATATAGCAAAGGGAGGAACACTCCCAAACTCATTCTACGAGGCCACCATCACCCTGATACCAAAACCAGACAAGGATGTCACAAAGAAAGAAAACTACAGGCCAATATCACTGATGAACATAGAGGCAAAAATCCTCAACAAAATACTAGCAAACAGAATCCAACAGCACATTAAATGGATCATACACCATGATCAAGTGGGGTTTATTCCAGGAATGCAAGGATTCTTCAATATACGCAAATCTATCAATGTGATAAACCATATTAACAAATTGAAGAAGAAAAACCACATGATCATCTCAATAGACGCAGAGAAAGCTTTTGACAAAATTCAACACCCATTTATGATAACAACCCTGCAGAAAGTAGGCATAGAGGGAACTTTCCTCAACATAATAAAGGCCATATATGACAAGCCCATAGCAAACATCATCCTCAATGGTGAAAAACTGAAAGCATTTCCACTAAGATCAGGAACAAGACAAGGTTGCCCACTCTCACCACTCTTATTCAACATAGTTTTGGAAGTTTTAGCCACAGCAATCAGAGAAGAAAAGGAAATAAAAGGAATCCAAATTGGAAAAGAAGAAGTAAAGCTGTCACTCGTTGCAGATGACATGATCCTATACATAGAGAATCCTAAAGATGCTACCAGAAAACTACTAGAGCTAATCAATGAATTTGGTAAAGTAGCAGGATACAAAATTAATGCACAGAAATCTCTGGCATTCCTATACACTAAGGATGAAAAATCTGAAAGTGAAATCAAGAAAACAGTCCCATTTACCATAGGAACAAAAAGAATAAAATATCTAGGAATAAACCTACCTAAGGAGACAAAAGACCTGTATGCAGAAAATTATAAGACACTGAAAAAGAAATTAAAGATGATACAAATAGATGGAGAGATATACCATGTTCTTGGATTGGAAGAATCAACATTGTGAAAATGACTCTACTACCCAAAGCAATCTACAGATTCAATGCAATCCCTATCAAACTACCACTGGCATTTTTCACAGAACTAGAACAAAAAATTTCACAATTTGTATGGAAACACAAAAGACCCCGAATAGCCAAAGCAATCTTGAGAACGAAAAACGGAGCTGGAGGAATCAGGCTTCCTGACTTCAGACTATACTACAAAGCTACAGTAATCAAGACGGTATGGTACTGGCACAAAAACAGCAATATAGATCAATGGAACAGGATAGAAAGCCCAGAGATAAACCCACGCACATATGGTCACCTTATCTTTGATAAAGGTGGCAGGAATGTACAGTGGAGAAAGGACAGCCTCTTCAATAAGTGGTGCTGGGAAAACTGGACAGCTACATGTAGAAGTATGAGATTGGATCACTCCCTAACACCATGCACAAAGATAAGCTCAAGGTGGATTCAAAACCTAAATGTAAGGCCAGAAACTATCAAACTCTTAGAGGAAAACATAACCAGAACACTCTATGACATAAATCACAGCAAGGTCCTTTTTGACCCACCTCCTAGAGTAATGGAAATAAAAACAAAAATAAACAAATGGGACCTAATGAAACTTAAAAGCTTTTGTGCAGCAAAGGAAACCATAAACAAGACCAAAAGACAACCCTCAGAATGGGAGAAAATATTTGCAAATGAAGCAACTGACAAAGGATTAATCTCCAAAATTTATAAGCAGCTCATGCAGCTTAATAACAAAAAAACAAACAACCCAATCCAAAAATGGGCAGAAGACCTAAATAGACATTTCTCCAAAGAAGATATACAGACTGCCAACAAACACATGAAAGAATGCTCAACATCATTAATCATTAGAGAAATGCAAATCAAAACTACAACGAGATATCATCTCACACCAGTCAGAATGGCCATCATCAAAAAATCTAGAAACAATAAATGCTGGAGAGGGTGTGGAGAAAAGGGAACCCTCTTACACTGTTGGTGGGAATGTAAATTGATACAGCCACTGTGGAGAACAGTATGGAGGTTCCTTAAAAAACTACAAATAGAACTACCATATGACCCAGCAATCCCACTACTGGGCATATACCCTGAGAAAACCATAATTCAAGAAGAGTCATGTACCAAAATGTTCATTGCAGCTCTACTTACAGTAGCCCGGAGATGGAAACAACCTGAGTGTCCATCATCAGATGAATGGATAAAGAAGATGTGGCACATATATACAATGGAATATTATTCAGCCATAAAAAGAAACGAAATTGAGCTATTTGTAATGAGGTGAATAGACCTAGAGTCTGTCATACAGAGTGAAGTAAGTCAGAAAGAGAGAGACAAATATCGTATGCTAACACATATATATGGAATTTAAGAAAAAAAAATGTCATGAAGAACCTAGGGGTGAAACAGGAATAAAGACACAGACTTACTAGAGAATGGACTTGAGGATATGGGGAGGGGGAAGGGTAAACTGTGGCAAAGCGGGAGAGAGGCATGGACATATATATACTACCAAACGTAAGGTAGATAGCTAGTGGGAAGCAGCCGTATAGCACAGGGAGATCAGCTCGGTGCTTTGTGACCGCCGGGAGGGGTGGGATAGGGAGGGTGGGAGGGAGGGAGACGCAAGCGGGAAGAGATATGGGAACATGTGTATATATATAACTGATTCATTTTGTTGTGAAGCTGAAACTAACATACCATTGTAAAGCAATTGTATTCCAATAAAGATGTTAAAATAAAAAAATTTAAAAAAAAAAAAAATTGCCTGTGCTTCTGTCCAAGGTGCTGAAGCCATTTGGCCACGAATTTGACTTGAGCAAGAAAGGTAATATCTGTTAAAATTTTATGTATGAAGATTCAGATTTTGCTCCCCCTTTTCACTAAAAAAAGGAATTGGGGCAGCATTATTTACTTTATGAAATCATTTAAAATACGATTGCTTACAGAAACAAAATTCACTGTCCTTGCTTCTCCACCTAACAGGAGCATTGCATGGGCATCCCCTGGGAGTTTGGAAGAAATGTGGAATCACAGACCCCATCCAGCCTGCTGAACCAGCATCTGAATTTTAATAAGATCCCCAGGTGATTCATACACATATTAAAGTTTGGGAAGCACTGCACTGCTGCACTTTAAAACAGTGGTTTTACACCCTTGGCAAGCTTTTGAAAATCGCAATCCCAAGATGAAATCCAGATAGCAGTATTTTTAAAGCTCCTCAGATGATTCTAGTGTTCACCCAAGATGGAGACGCTTTTTTTTTAGTGAAGTACAGTTGATGTGAAATATTATTTAAGTTACAGGTGTAAAATATAGTGATTCACAATTTTTAAAGGTTATACTCAATTTATTGCTATTATAAAGTATTGGCTATGTTCCTTATGTTGTAGTCATATTGTGTTGTATTCTTATAGCTTATTTTATACATAATAGTATATTTACATTCCCACCAACAGTGTTTGAGGGTTTCCTTTTCTTGATAGAGATTCGTTTCAAAGAAAACTTTATATCACTACCATAAGCGAAAACCAGTATCACCTGCCATAAATAGATAGACACCATTAAAGAAAAAGATCAAAGACTGTCAATAATTCTTACCTTACATAATTGTCGGAAACTGACATCTACTCTCTTTTTGTTAAAAAAACAAAAGATAGGTGTTAAGGGCCTACTACCACCATATTGAGACTTTTCTTTAACCTAATCGGAAGAATTAATAGCAAAATAGAAAGGGAGAAATTTTTTTCACTATGTGCTTCATTGTTACTGCTATCTCAGCCTACTCACACACCCCTTGTGTTATAAACACTGTACTTTGTGAAACACTGATCTATTAAATAAGGAGATTTCAGCAGCTTCTTTATTTTAGTGATTCCCAGCCTTAGCTGCACTTTAGACTCACCTAATGTTTTTAAGCCTATGTCTAGACTCTACCCCCAGATGCATTAAATCAGAACATCTGGGAATGGGCCCAAGGCATCAGAATAGTCTAAAACATTTCCAGGTGATTCTTATATACAGCCAGGATTGAGAACCTGCTTGTCTCCTTGGTAACACTTGGTTGGCTATAAGAACTGAGAAATTACAACATAACTTTCCCAAATAATCTGTCATCAGGCCAGTTCCCTAATTCAAACTCTCCACAATTGGTTGAGGTTTTCATTGCACGTGCAGTTCCACTGTTGAAGATTAAGGGGGCTGACAAATCATGCCCATCTACCCCCTCACTCTCAGTGCGGAACAAATTGAGAGATAGATTCAAGAAATAGACTTGTGGCGATCAATTACCAGCTCTATTATTGGAAGGGTAGGTTGCAAAATCTCAGTTGAATCCAGGGCCAATGGACTTCCTCCCCAACCAGTTTAGATCTCGGCTCAGACACCCCTGAGGGAGTCTGGAACTGCATAAAAGACAGTTACCCAGATGATTACAAGCAGACTTTCTGTCCCCCCAAGTAGAGTCTTATTAGTGAGGACAGTTAGAGATGGACATCTAGACCCTACTCTGGAAGCTAAGCCTGGATCACAAACCAGTTAGGGTTCCGGTATGTAAGATGGGTGCATAGAAAGAATTCCTCCCTTCTAGAGACCTGAGAAATAAAGAGTGAAGGAGGCTTTCTCACATATGCTGTGTTCCTTCTTCCAATCCTACAAATCAGTCAAGGCTTTCCTTCCCCATCAATGATGGAATGAAGGAGAAGGGTTGAGAGAAATTATATTCCAAATACGTCTGACAGTAAGATCAAGAATTCCTAAATAATGGACTAAAATAGAACTATTAGAGAAAACGGTTCCCCCTATACTCACCTCCTCATGACCTAGGGAATTTTACAAATGTGACTCAGGGAGTTTCACAACCCTCAAGGAGATAGACAGGTGTGCTGTACTGTTAAAATACTTAGAGAAAAGGCAAGAGAAGATCCTCCTGGGGCTTCATTGTCCTCAAATTAAGGCTATTGGCTACTTCCAAAGGCATAATTCTATCTTCAGGGTCTGAGATTCTAGGCCCTGGTATATGCATCTCTCATGGATGGCACTCAGGTACCTAAAAGTTCTGAAATCAAAAATAATTTTAATTGACTTTGATTAAAATAAGGATGCCAAATAACACTTTTAGGAGTGAACAAAGGTGGTGCTAAAATGAGACACATTCATAGCATTGCAACCCCCAAGGGCAGGTTTCTGGTTTGCAAGGATGTGGGTTGTGCAGATCTGGGTTCAAATTCTGATTCCACCACTTTCTAGCTGAGTGACATTGGACAAGTTATTCCCAGTCTCTGAGCTACTGTTGCCGGATATGTAAAATGAGAATAACCATAGTACTGACTTCAAAAGGAGGTATTGAGAATTATTTGTAATATGATTAAGTGTATAGAACATACTTGTATTATTCATAAACAGTATTATTATTATTTAGTTCCCTGTGATAGGGACAGAGAACATGGCATATTCTAGGACTTCTCTGGGAAACTTGGTCACCTTTGCAATGAAGAGGACACTCCCAGGAAGAAAGGGTTTAGCTACGTCATTTTCCAGCTCTTTCTCTTTTCTAGTGTAGAGAAAGCATGTCATTCATTTCAGTTATCCAATGACAGTCCCTGAAAAAGCTATAGCATCAAAGATTTGGAAGACGAGAGGCAGGCCATCAGTCACTCCATACTCAATTTCAATTTTCAATGAAATGTGGCCTCTAGTTTTACCCTAATTCTTTCTCTCAGTCAGTTTGCATCCACTGTCAATCTCTGGAGCAAAACTTTAGCCTTTGGGATGATGTGATGGCAGCTGCATAAAGGCCAACTCGCCTGTCTTGTTAGAATTGCTATCACTTGGTTGCAATGATGAGAAAAAAGGAAGTAGTCCTTTTGCTGGTGGGTGGAGGTTGATACAGGTGACCTGTACGTCCCCACTATGTCAAGAA